>NC_083243.1:6463576-7083494 GCF_032191835.1 Heteronotia binoei | reverse complement strand
GTTTTAACCTTTCTTCATAGGGAAAGTGTTCCAAACCTTTAATCATTCTAGTTGCCCTTTTCTGCACCTTTTCCAATGCTATAATATCCTTTTTGAGGTGCGGTGACCAGAATTGCACACAGTATTCAAATGAGACTGCACCATCAATTTATGCAGGGGCATTATGATACTGGCTGATTTGTTTTCAATTCCCTTCCTAATAATTCCCAGCATGGCGTTGACCTTTTTTATTGCAATCGCACACCGTCTTGACATTTTTAGTGAATTATCTACCACGACCCCAAGATCTCTCTCTTGGTCAGTCTCTGCCAGTTCACACCCCATCAGCTTGTATTTGTAGCTGGGATTCTTGGCCCCAATGTGCATTACTTTGCACTTGGCCACATTGAACCTCATCTGCTACGTTGACACCCACTCACCCAGCCTCAACAGATCCTTTGGAGTTCCTCACAATCCTCTCTGGTTCTCACCACCCTGAACAATTTAGTGTCATCTGCAAACTTGGCCACTTCACTGCTTACTCTCAACTCCAAATCATGTATGAACAAGTTAAAGAGCATGGGACCCAGTACTGAGCCCTGCGGCACTCCACTGCTTACCGTCCTCTCTGCTTCCTATTAATTAGCCAGTTTTTGATCCACGAGGACCTGTCCTTTTACTCCATGATTCTCGAGCTTAAAGGAGCCTTTGATGAAGAACTTTAGCAAAAGCTTTCTGGAAGTCAAGGTAAACAATATCTATCGGGTCTCCTTTGTCCACATGTTTGTTCACCCCCTCAAAGAAATGTAACAGGTTAGTGAGGCAAGATCTTCCCTTACAGAACCCATGCTGAGTCTTCCTCAATAACTCGTGTTCATCAATGTGCCTACTCATTCTGTCCTTGATAATGGTTTCTACCAACTTTCCCGGTATTGAAGTCAGACTGACTGGCCTGTAGTTACCCGGATCTCCTCTGGAACCCTTTTAAAGATGGGGGTGACATTTGCTACCTTCCAGTCCTCAGGAACGGAGGCAGATTTGAGTTCTTTCAGAACTCTTGGATGTATGCCATCCGGACCTGGTGACTTATTAGTTTTTAATTCGTCTATCAGTTGTAGGACCTCCTCTCTTGTCACCTCAATCTGATTCAGGTCTTTCAACACCCCTTCCAAAATTAGTGGTTCTGGGGCGGGCAAAAAGTTCCCTTCTTCCACAGTGAAGATGGAGGCAAAAAATGCATTCCACTTCTCAGCTGTTTCCCTATCCTCTTTCAGTAATCCTTTTACCCCATGGTCATCCAAGGGCCCCACTGTCTCCCTGGCTGGTTTCCTGCTTCTAATATATTTGAAGAAATTTTTATTGTTGGTCTTTTTGTTTTTTGCAATATGCTCCTCATAGTCCCTTCTTGCCTGCCTGATCCCAACGTTGGACTGGAAGGGCCACTGGCCTGATCCAACATGGCTTCTCTTATGTTCTTAACATGTGTGAAATAGCCACATGTGACTCCTGAGCCACAGTTTGGCCACCCCTGGTCTGGCCCAACATGGTCTAGCCCAATTCAACATGGCCCAGCCCGACAAGGTCTCATTTATGTCAGATCCGGCCCTCACACTCCTCCTCGGTTATCGAGCCTTGGAGAGTCAAGAGCCGCCAAAGGGCTCCCTCCCCCTACCAGCCATGCAGACTGGCCTCTTTCGGTCTTTACGTGATTTCTCTAAAAACATTTAAGCCGGACTTTCCCTTCCAGCTACCAGATGGTTTGCCTCTCGGAGCCCCACCAAGCGCGGACAACAGGGCCCCCCATAATTTGGAGCTGCGGTTGATTCATTTGTACGCTTCCACAGCCTCCCCCTTCGTGAGGATTCTCAACAAAGGCACCTTAATTACGGTTTCCCGACAAGTAAACGCCGCTCATTATGAACTGATTAAGCAGTTAAAAGCCAAACAATTTCTTTTAAAGGTCCGTCAGCTGGCCGATGGGCCGTTTCTGGGCTGTCACTCCAGAAGTAATGATTTGGCAGTGTTTGATGATGGGGACTCCACACAGCACCGCCCCCCACCTACGTATCCCCTCCCAGAACAGTTTCCAGACAGACGGCACCGCCACGGATTGGTGCCCCTGCCGCTCAGCTTCCTTTCCCCAATCCAGCCCTAGTGCTTCGAAACTTCTCAGACGTGCTAAACAAGGCCATTTTGACAAGCTTTGAAAGGCTGAAACGCTCAGGGCTTTTTAGCTTGGAGAAACGTCAACCGCGGGGTGACATGATAGAGGTTTACAAGATTATGCATGGGATGGAGAAGGTAGAGAAAGAAGTCCTTTTCTCCCTTTCTCACAATACGAGAACCCGTGGGCATTCGATGCAATTGCTGAGCAGTCGGGTTAGAACGGATAAAAGGAGGTCCTTCTTCACCCAAAGGGTGATTAACATGTGGAATTCACAGCCACAGGAGATGGTGGCGGCTACAAGCATAGCCAGCTTCAAGAGGGGACTGGATAAGCATATGGAGCAGAGGTCCATCAGTGGGTATTAGCCACAGCTTATTGCTGGAACTCTCTGGGGCGGTGATGCTCTGTATTCTGGTGCTTGGGGGGGGCACAGTGGGAGGACTTCTAGCCTCACTGGTGGACCTCCTGATGGCAATTGGTTGTTGTTTTTTTTTTTTTGTGGCCACTGTGTGACACAGAGTGTTGGACTGGATGGGCCATTGGCCTGATCCAACAGGACTTCTCTTAGTGTTCTTCTGTGACACAGAGTGTTGGACTGGATGGGCCATTGGCCTGATCCAACATGGCTTCTCTTCTGTTCTTATGTGACACAGAGTGTTGGACTGGATGGGCCATCGGCCTGATCCAACATGGCTTCTCTTATGTTCTTATGTGACACAAAGTGTTGGACTGGAGGGGCCATTGGCCTGATCCAACATGGCTTCTCTTATGTTCTTCTGTGACACAGAGTGTTGGACTGGAGGGGCCATTGGCCTGATCCAACAGAGCTTCTCTTATGTTCTTCTGTGACACAGAGTGTTGGACTGGAGGGGCCATTGGCCTGATCCAACAGAGCTTCTCTTATGTTATGTTCTTAACCGTTTGCAACTTGGATTTTGCCACTTTCCACAGCTAAATCCAGCTGCAAAGTGCACAGAAAAGCATGTTATTTTGTGCGCGTGAAATGATGAGCGCCACAAGCGCCAGCCACAGTGAGGACACAAAGACCTGCAGTAGACTCAGAGCAACTGCAGAATTTTGTGCAAGAAAGCCCAAGAGTTAGGGCCGGGGTGTCAAACTCATTTTTTTCTGAGAGCCGGATCTGACATAAATGAGACCTTGTCGGGTTGATGTCTCCAGGACAGCCCAGGAAGCACCGGGGAAAGGGCAGCCAGCCCGCACTTCCCGGACAGTCGGGAGAGACGTGGGTGGGAAGATCTTCCTCCTGCTTCTGCAGCCATGGCTGCTGGATTCGCCTTGGGTCAGCTATAGCTCTCGCAGAGCTGTCCTTGAAAGGGCAGCTTCTGGGAGAGCTCTCTCAGCCCCACCCTCCTCACAGGGTGTCTGTTGTGGGGGAGGAAGGGAAAGGAGATTGCAGGCCGCTCTGAGACTCTGTCCTTGAAAGGGCAGCTGCTGGGAGAGCTCTCTCAGCCCCACCCATGTCACAGGGTGTCTGTTGTGGGGGAGGAAGGGAAAGGAGATTGCAGGCCGCTCTGAGACTCTGTCCTTGAAAGGGCAGCTGCCTGGAGAGCCCTCTCAGCCCCACCAACCTCACAGGGTGTCTGTTGTGGGGGAGGAAGGGAAAGGAGATTGTAGGCTGCTCTGAGACTCTGTCCTTGGAAGGGCAGCTTCTGGGAGAGCTCTCTCAGCCCCACCCTCCTCACAGGGTGTCTGTTGTGGGGGAGGAAGGGAAAGGAGATTGCAGGCTGCTCTGAGACTCTGTCCTTGAAAGGGCAGCTGCTGGGAGAGCCCTCTCAGCTCCACCCACCTCACAGGGTGTCTGTTGTGGGGGAGGAAGGGAAAGGAGATTGAAGGCCGCTCTGAGACTCTGTCCTTGAAAGGGCACCTGCTGGGAGAGCCCTCTCAGCTCCACCCACCTCACAGGGTGTCTGTTGTGGGGGAGGAAGGGGAAGGAGATTGTAGGCCGCTCTGAGACTGTCCTTGAAAGGACAGCTGCTGGGAGAGCCCTCTCAGCCCCACCCACCTCACAGGGTGTCTGTTGGAGGGGAGGAAAGTAAAGGAGATTGTAAGCCACCTTGAGACTCTGATTCAGAGTATAGAGCAGGTTATAAATCTACGGTCTTCTTCTTTCTACTCAGACTGGCAGAGGCTCTCCAGGGTCTCAGACTGAGGACTTTCACATCACCTCCTACCTGGTCCTTGTAAGTGGAGATTCTGCCAGGGACTAAGCAGACCACAGCCCCTCGACTGGTTGACCGCTGGGAAAAACAGGATGCTGTAGATGGACCACCGGTCTGATCCAGCCGGGCTCTTTTTATGTATTTAAACGAGACGCTTCACAAGCGCCAAGTCCCACAGGGAAGTTTCTTTTGCCTCAGTGGCTGAGGTAATATGAGAAACTTCCCACACACCTCTCTCGGCCTCATGTCCCATTGGACCCCGAGAAATCTGCAGCAATATTTTGCCAGAGATACCTGAAAGGAAAAACAAGCTTGCAGGAACAAGGGCACCAAGATGACACTAAGAATGTAAGAGAGGCCATTTTGGATCAGGCCAATGGCCCATCTGATCCAACAATCTGTCACACTGTGGCCAAAAAAACCCAGGCATCATCAAGAGGTCCATCAGTGGGGCCAGGACATTAGAAGCCCAGACAGAGAGTTCCAACATAGAATCCTAGAGTTGGAAGGGACCTCTCAGGTCATCTAGTCCAACCCCCTGCACAATGCAGGAAACTCACAAACACCTCGCCCTAAATGCACAGGATCTTCATTGCTGTCAGATGGCCATCTAGCCCCTGTTGAAAAACCTCAAAGGAAGGAGAGCCCACCACCTCCTGAGGAAGCCTGTTCGGCTGAGGAACTGCTCTAATGGTCAGGAAGTTCTTCCTAATGTTGAGTCGGAAACACTTTTGATTTAATTTCAACCCATTGGTTCTGGTCCTACCTTCTGGGGCCACAGAAAACAATTCCACCCCATCCTCTATAGGACAGCCCTTCAAGTACTTGAAGATGGTGATCATATCCCCTCTCAGCCGCCTCCTCTCCAGGCTAAACATCCCCAGCTCCTTCAACCCCTCTTCATAGGACTTGGTCTCCAGACCCCTCCAAGGAAGGAGAGCCCACCACCTCCCAAGAAAGCCTGTTCCACTGAGGAATCACTCTAACGGTCAGGAAGTTCTTCCTAATGTTGAGCCGGAAACTCTTTTGATTTAATTTCAACCCATTGGTTCTGGTCCTACGCTGTGGCTAATAGCTACTGATGGACCTCCGCCATGAATCTGTCTAATTCCCTTTTATTTATATATTTGGTGGGATTCCTATCCCACCCATCCCACCAAGGGAGTCAGGACTGAAGCTTTTTAGTCCTGTGGCCAGCGCCACATCCTCTGGAAGGGGGAGGGAGGCTGAGCTTGCTTTGCCAGGCTCTCTCAATCGCACAGCAGAGCTACTGAGCAAAGCTTCTCTTCCTTCTATTGGCTGAAGTGCCCTCTCTCCTGGTCCCCTGGGGAGGGAGGAAAAGAGCCAGCATTTCTTTTACTCAGAGTTTCTTTTACTCAGTCCCCTGGATCCCATACGGGAGAAATACAAAGAAAGCACCTTTAAAACCAATGACTGCTAATAAAAATGTTTTAAGGGTTTTTTTAAAAAAAAAAAAAAAATCTTTAATTGTGCTTGTGTGTGTCCTTTATAAGGTTATACGATCAGCATCTTCAAGTACTGGAAGGGCTGTCATATAGAGCAGGGGTGGCCAACGGTAGCTCTCCAGATGTTTTTTGCCTACAACTCCCATCAGCCCCAGCCATTGGCCATGCTGGCTGGGGCTGATGGGAGTTGTAGGCAAAAAAAAACCATCTGGAGAGCTACCGTTGCCACCCCTGATATAGAGGATGGTGTGGAATAGGACCAGAACCAATGGGTTGAAATTAAATCAAAAGAGTTTCCGGCTCAACATTAGGAAGAACTTCCTGACCATTAGAGCGATTCTTCAGTGGAACAGGCTTCCTTGGGAGGTGGTGGGCTCTCCTTCCTTGGAGGTTTTTCAACAGAGGCTAGATGGCCATCTGACAGCAATGAAGATCCTGTGAATTTGGGATAGGTATTTGTGAGTTTCCTGCATTGTGCAGGGGGCTGGACTAGGTGACCCTGGAGGTCCCTTTCAACTCTATGATTCTATGACTGTTAGAGCGGTTCCTCAGTGGAACAGGCTTCCTCCTGGGGAGGTGGTGGGCTCTCCTTCCTCGGAGGTTTTTCAACAGAGGCTAGATGGCCATCTGACAGCGATGAAGATCCTGTGAATTTGGGGTAGGTATTTGTGAGTTTCCTGCATTGTGCAGGGGGCTGGACTAGATGACCCTGGAGGTCCCTTCCAACTCTTCTATGATTCTATGGCCCAGCCCAACATGGCCCATCCCGACAAGGTCTCATTTAGGTCCGTTCCGACACCCTTGGTTTAGAAGTTCCAGAGCTCTGCCCAAAATCAGGCTTGCTTCCTGCTACATCACCCCAGAAAAAGCATGGCCAAGGATTTTGGGGGGGGGGGGGGGGAGGGGAACTAAATGGGCATGATTAAGGAAGCCTGTGGGGGCACAACTAAAACAGCAACATGTTTTTCCTGCACTTATGCCATTGAACATATGAACATATGAAGCTGCCTTATACAGAATCAGACCCTCGCCCCATCAAAGTCAGTCTTGTCTACTCAGACTGGCAGCGGCTCTCCAGGGTCTCAAGCTGAGGTTTTTGACGCCTATTTTCCTGGACCGTTTTTAGTTGGAGATGCCGGGGATTGAACCTGGGACCTCCTGCTCATCAAGCAGATGCTCTGCCACTGAGCCACCGTCCCTCCATGAAACAAAAACCACATCCCGAAGCCAGTCTGCAAGAGTTCGCGAATTGCCGCCCTAGAGCGGTCTCCTTCAGACGGCGGGTAGAAGAATTCTGACATGAGAAGAACCTCCACAATCCTTCTGTTTCACTAGGCGGTGCAGATAGATCCAGGCGGGCAGCCGGGTCGGTCTGAAGCAGCAGAACATAGTAGGAGTCAAGCGCACCTTTAAGACCAGCCAAGTTTTATTCAGAACGTCAGCTTTCGTGTGCTCCAAGGAAGGATTCCAAGGAAGGAATCTCCCACTGTTTCAATGGATCTGAGATTACCAAGGTCGGATCCCCCTGCAGAAAATGGCTTCTTTGGAGGGTGGGGTGGAGGGGGTTATACCCTGCTGAGGGCCCCCCCTTCTCCCCAAACCCCACCCTCTCTGGGCTCCACCTCCCCAAATCGCCAGATATTTCCCATCCAGACCTGGAGAGCCAGTTTGGTGTAGTGGTTAAGTGTGCGGACTCTTATCTGGGAGAACCGGGTTTGATTCCCCACTCCTCCACTCGCAGCTGCTGGAATGGCCCTAGGTCAGCCATAGCTCTGGCAGAGGTTGTCCTTGAAAGGGCAGCTGCTGTGAGAGCCCTCTCCAGCCCCACCCACCTCACAGGGTGTCTGTTGTGGGGGAGGAAAGTAAAGGAGATTGTAGGCCGCTCTGAGACTCTGTCCTTGAAAAGGCAGCTGCTGGGAGAGCCCTTTCAGCCCCACCCACCTGACAGGGTGTCTGTTGTGGGGGAGGAAGGGAAAGGAGATTGTAGGCCACTCTGAGACTGTCCTTGAAAGTGCAGCTGCTGGGAGAGCCCTCTCCAGCCCCACCCACCTCACAGGGTGTCTGTTGTGGGGAAGGAAGGGAAAGGAGATTGTAGGCCACTCTGAGACTGTCCTTGAAAGTGCAGCTGCTGGGAGAGCCCTCTCCAGCCCCACCCACCTCACAGGGTGTCTGTTGTGGGGGAGGAAGGGAAAGGAGATTGTAGGCCACTCTGAGACTGTCCTTGAAAGTGCAGCTGCTGGGAGAGCCCTCTCCAGCCCCACCCACCTCACAGGGTGTCTGTTGTGGGGAAGGAAGGGAAAGGAGATTGTGAGCCGCTCTGAGACTCTTCGGAGTGGAGGGCGGGATATAAATCCAATATCTTCATCTACCTCACAGGGTGTCTGTTGTGGGGGAAGAAGGGAAAGGAGATTGTGAGCCGCTCTGAGACTCTTCGGAGTGGAGGGCGGGATATAAATCCAATATCTTCATCTACCTCACAGGGTGTCTGTCGTGGGGGAGGAAGGGAAAGGAGATTGTGAGCCGCTCTGAGACTCTTCGGAGTGGAGGGCGGGATATAAATCCAATATCTTCATCTACCTCACAGGGTGTCTGTTGTGGGGGAGGAAGGGAAAAGAGATTGTGAGCCGCTCTGAGACTCTTCGGAGTGGAGGGCGGGATATAAATCCAATATCTTCATCTACCTCACAGGGTGTCTGTTGTGGGGGAAGAAGGGAAAGGAGATTGTGAGCCGCTCTGAGACTCTTCGGAGTGGAGGGCGGGATATAAATCCAATATCTTCATCTACCTCACAGGGTGTCTGTCGTGGGGGAGGAAGGGAAAGGAGATTGTGAGCCGCTCTGAGACTCTTTGGAGTGGAGGGCGGGATATAAATCCAATATCTTCATCTACCTCACAGGGTGTCTGTTGTGGGGGAGGAAGGGAAAGGAGATTGTGAGCCGCTCTGAGACTCTTCGGAGTGGAGGGCGGGATATAAATCCAATATCTTCATCTACCTCACAGGGTGTCTGTTGTGGGGGAGGAAGGGAAAGGAGATTGTGAGCCGCTCTGAGACTCTTCGGAGTGGGGGGCGGGATATAAATCCAATATCTTCATCTTCATCTTCATCTTCTTCAACCCAACGCATCACATGCTCCTTCGGCAAGCATGCTATGTCGCTTAATCCCCGCTAAACCCCAGATAATCTCTGGTTATCTCTGCAAACAGGTAGAGTGGAACAGAAGTGCTTTCACTGAGACAAGGCTGCCTTGACAAAAAAGGAACTCGTTTAGGTTTTTCTTTTAAAGAAGGTGGGCTGAGTGTCTCAACAGGGCATCGATACATGTTTCTTTGTTATTGTGTTTTAATGTCTTTGCTTTTAATAGCTGTGTTTTGATTTGTTTTACCGGCTTCCCTGTAAGCTGTCCTGAGCAGGCCACTGGGGAAGAAAAATATCCATTTTTAAATACAATAAGCATATATAGTAGCTACTACGTTGTGTAATACGCCTTGTGTGCGTATGTGTGTGAACATGTTTGTGTGTAAAGCATACCCACTACGTTCAGATTCTTGCTTCAGATTTTACGTTCAGATTCTTGCTATGCAAGAATAGCAAAAATCCAGATGTAAAGCACATTATTTCTCTCGGCTTGACTTCGCGAACGAAGATTTAAGAAGGGTGCAGGAGTCCACGTCTGCTGCAGGCTCGCTGGTGGCTGACAAGACCAATGCGGGACAGGCAGGTCCGGCCACAGTGGCTGCAGGGAAAAGTCTGATTTGGGGTTGGTGCTGTAGCAGTGCGATTCTTCCTCAATGGATGTGGATATGCCCTTCAGGCCTGCGCAGAGAAATTTTTAGGTGAAGCACAGTGTGCGCGATACTGGCTCCACCCTTTCACCTGGGGGTCATCTGCCATGGCCCAGTCAGCCGGGACGCCGGCAGCGAGTCCTCCAGGTGGTAGGTGTTACATTAACGAGCTCTATCTGCCCGGGTTTGATGTTAGAGTTTTCCTTCTCTTGGCTGGCGAGGTTGGTGGGCCCAGCCTGCCCATTCGGTTATACCGCCGGACATTCAGTCGCACCATGACGTGGCAAACTCTGTGAGAAACGGGGGGGACCAGCGGGAAGGTGTTGCCGCGGATGCAGTAATGCAGGAGAGGCCATTGCAGTGACCATCTGCCAGGCATAGCCGGACAGTGACCACGCGGCATTCACTACACCGGGAGAGGAGAGGCTATGTATTGCGCATACACTTTCCCTGGGGGGGCAGGATACCCAAGAGGGAGCCCACCCCTCCCCCCAGCACATTATTTAGTGTAGCGGGAATGCTACAGTACTGCAGTCTGAGCTCTCTGCTCGCGACCTGAGTTTGATCCTGGCGGAAGCTGGGTTCAGGTAGCCAGCTCAAGGTTGACTCAGCCTTCCATCCTTCCGAGGATGGTAAAATGAGTCCCCAGCTTGCTGGGGGGAAAGGGTAGATGACTGGGTGAGGCAATGGCAAACCATCCCGTAAAAAAAGGTCAGCCGTGAAAACACTGTGATGCGACGTCAGCCCAGAGTCGGAAATGACTGGTGCTTGCACAGGGGGCTACCTTGAGAGAGGTTCACCTGGAGAAAATGACAGCTTTCGACAACTCCTGCAATATCTATGGCTAACCCAGGGCCATTCCAGCAGCTGGAAGAAGAAGAAGATGATGATGATATTGGATTTATATCCCGCCTTCCACTCCAAAGAGTCTCAGAGTGGCTCACAATCTCCTTTACCTTCCTCCCAGTTTGGATCGTGTCATGTTTTGAGCTAGCCACGTGGCAGCCCTGGGCTTCTCCTTTTCCAGATTAAGATTTTCATAACCATTTCTTCAAAGAGCTCAAAGCCTCCCCCACCCCTCCCCCATTTAGGCTGGAGAGCCAGTTTGGTGTAGTGGTTAAGTGTGTGGACTCTTATCTGGGAGAACCGGGTTTGATTCCCCCACTCCTCCACTTGCAACTGCTAGCACAGCCTTGGATCAGCCATAGCTCTGGCAGAGGTTGTCCTTGAAAGGGCAGCTGCTGTGAGAGCCCTCTCCAGCCCCACCCACCTCACAGGGTGTCTGTTGCGGGGGAGGAAGGTAAAGGAGACTGTGAGCTGCTCTGAGACTCTTTGGAGTGGAGGGCGGGATATAAATCCAATATCATCATCTCCTTCTTCATCTCCCCCACAACAGGCACCCTGTGAGGTGGGTGGGGCTGAGAGAGCTCTCCCAGAAGCTGCCCTTTCAAGGACAACTCTGCCAGAGCTATGGCTGACCCAAGGCCATGCTAGCAGGTGCAAGTGGAGGAGTGGGGAAACAAACCCGGTTCTCCCAGATAAGAGTCCGCGCACTTAACCACTACACCAAACTGGCTCTCCAGCCTAAATGGTGGGTGCGGGGGGAGGCTTTGAGCTCTTTGAAGAAACGGTTATGAAAATCTTAATTTGGAAAAGGGGATGCCCAGGGCGGCCATGTGGCTAGCTCAAAACATGACACGGTCCAAAGCTAAAAAACCTGTCTCAAGGTAAAGAAGGGAAAACATACCTTGCAAACAACTTTGGCCGAGCGACTGCGCGGGATGCCTTGGAGACCAGGAAGAGTTTGGCCTGTCTCCTAGCAACCACCCGCTCCTCCTTAGAGAGGTCGGCCATCGACAGAGCTAGGGATCTGTGGCAGCATTGAAGAACAAACAAACGCAGCAGCACAAAACCACGGACTTCTCGCAAACACCCGTACCAGCGCGGCAGCCCACCTTTCGGCTTCAGACCACGACATCACCCTTGTAGGGTGGGCTACTGGGCTGTTCCATTTTGTAAGAGATAGAACAAAAACCTGCGACTGAATTACTACGTAATTGGGGAGGGACAGTGGCGCAGAGAAGAGTATCTGCTTGGTAAGCAGGTCCCAGGTTCAATCCCCGGCATCTCCAACTAAAAAGGGTCCAGGCAAGTAGGCGTGAAAAACTTCAGCTTGAGACCCTGGAGAGCCTCTGCCAGTCTGAGTAGACAAGACTGACTTTGATGGACCCAGAGTCTGATTCAGTATAAGGCAGCAGCTTCATATGTTCATATGATAGATAGAGAGATAATAGATAGGGAGGGAGGGATGGTGGCTCAGTGGTAGAGCATCTGCTTGGTAAGCAGAGGGTCCCAGGTTCAATCCCCGCCATCTCCAGCTAAAAAGGATGCAGGCAAATAGGTGTGAAAAACCTCAGCTTGAGACCCTGGAGAGCCGCTGCCAGTCTGAGTTGACAATACTGACTTTGATGGACCGAGAGTCTGATTCAGTATAAGGCAGCTTCATATATGTAAGTGAAAACTGTCAATTTCATGCGCTTAGTAATTCAGTACACTTTGAATCCAACTGACATTTTTCCCATTCAGTTGTGGGTTTTTTTTCCTAGCTCTGTCTCTGTTTAGCGGCTCTCCCTTGTTTTTGGTTCCATTTTGTGAAGCAGAGAAGAAATGACTTGTCTGAGGGGGCACCCGGCAAACAGAGGCCTTGAACGCAAGGCCCGGTCTGCATTTCCTGCACTTTGGCTAGTCTACTCTAGTCTCAGAGCAGCTTACAAACCTCCTTTCCCCTCTCCTCTCCACAGCAGACACCCTGTGAGGTACATGGGGCTGAGAGAGCTCTGAGAGAACTGTTCTTGAGAGGAACAGCTCTGAGAGAACTTGTGGTTGACCCAAGGGCACACCGGCAGGTGTATGTCGAGAAACGGGGATTCAAACCCAGTTCTCCTAGATAAGAGTCCACACACTTAACCACTACACCAAACTGGCTCTCATGGTCTGTGTCTGCACAGGCCTGCAGCACTGCTTTGCTCCAATGAAATTGCTGAGCCGTCGGGTTAGAGCTGATAAAAGGAAGTGCTTCTTCACTCAAAGGGTGATTAACTCATGGAATTCACTGCCACAAGCATAGACAGCTTCAAGAGGGGATTGGATAAGCATATGGAGCAGAGGTCCATCAGTGGCTCTTAGCCACAGCCTATCATTGGAACTCTCTGTCTGCGACAGTGATGCTCTGTATTCTTAGTGCTTGGGGGGGGGGGAGCAACAGTGGGAGGGCTTCTAGTGTCCTGGCCCCACCGATGGACCTCCTGATGGCACCTGTGGTTGTTGTTTTCTTTGGCCACCGTGTGGCACAGAGTTTTGGACTGGATGGGCCATTGGCCTGTTTCCAACATGGCTTCTCTTATCTTCTTATGTCTGGGGCGGAGATGCTCTGTATTCTGGGTGCTTGCGGGGGGGGGGCACAGTGGGAGGGCTTCTAGTGTCTTGGCCTCACTGGTGCACCTCCTGATGGCACCTGTTTTTTTTTGGCCACTGTGTGACACAGTGTTGGACTGGATGGGCCATTGGCCTAATCTAACATGGCTTCTCTTATGTTCTTCTGTGACACAGAGTGTTGGACTGGATGAGCCACTGGCCTGATCCAACATGCCTTCTCTTATGTTCCACCCCAACCGACAACCAAGAGCCTGTCCTTTGAAGCAGAGAAATGCAGACTTTTAGAGCACAAAACACCAGAACAAGCTTCCCAAGAAAAAGACAGGAAAGAAGAAGTGGGTGGTGTAAGGAGGTGATGCTGTGGCCAGGTAGGAATAACGCTCTAAGCTCAGTGCAAATTAGCGCTTTTCCTGTAAATCTGCAGAACAAACACCGTTATCGCCACAGGGGAGAAGGGATCAAGGTAACCCTGCCAACACATTGCCCTTTGTTTGAAGAAGCTCCAGGGGAATCTTTCAAGCAGTCAAAAAAATATAAAAAGAACCACTGTCCTGGAAGTGCCACACCTGTTGTTTCTGTAGGTACCAGCCTGATTAAGAACATCAAGAAGAGCCCTGCTGGATCAGACCAATGAGGGTCCATCTAGTTCAGCCTCCTCTCTCACACAGTGGCCAACCAGTTCCTCTGGACGGCCAACAACAGGGCAGAGAGACCAACGCCTTCCCCTGAGAAGAACATCAGAAGATCTCTGCTGGATCAGACCAGTGAAGGTCCATCTAGTCCAGCCTCCTGTCTCACACAGTGGCCAACCAATTTCCCTGGAGGGCCAACAATAGAGCATAGAGACCAAGACCTTCATATGAACATAAGAAGAACCCCACTTGGCCAGACCACTTGTCCATCTAGTCCAGCATCCTGTCTCACACAGTGGCCAACCAGTTTCTCTGGTGGACCAACAACATCACAGAGAGGCCAAGGCCTTCATAAGAACCTAAGAAGAGCCCTGCTGGATCAGACCAGTGAGGGTCCATCTAGTCCAGCATCTTCTCTCACACGGGGGCCAGCCAGTTCCTCTGGAGGGCCAACAACAGGGCAGAGAGGCCGAGGCCCTCATAAGAACATCAGAAGAGCCTTGCTGGATCAGACCAATGAGGGTCCATCTAGTCCAGCATCTTCTCTCACACAGAGGCCAGCCAGTTCCTCTGGAGGGCCAACAACAGGGCAGAGAGGCCGAGGCCTCATAAGAACATCAGAAGAGCCCTGCTGGATCAGACCAATGAGGGTCCATCTAGTCCAGCCTCCTGTCTCACACAGTGGCCAACCCATTCCTCTGGAGGCCCAACAACAGGGCGTACAGGCCGAGGCTTTCACAAAGACATCAGAAGAGCCCTGTTGGATCAGACCAGTGGTACATCTAGTCAAGCCTCTCTTCCTTCTGCTGGCTGAAGGAAGCCAGTGAGGTGGATTAGGCTGAGCGCGTGTGTTTGTCTGTGTTCTTTATAAAGTTTATATCTGCCCTACCTGGCATTACATTTTATGACACAGGTGGCCCGGTCCAGCAAGGGGAAGATCTGGCTCTCATAACAAATGAGCTTGACACCCCTGGCTTACGGGGCTCTCAGTACAGGGCCTACTGGAAGCTCCAGGAGGATTGGCTGCATCAGGGGTGTGTGGCCTAATATACAAAGGAGGTCCTGCTAGAATTCCTTACAGGGCTCTCAGTACAGGGCCTACTGGAAGCTCCAGGAGGATTGGCTGCATCAGGGGTGTGTGGCCTAATATACAAAGGAGGTCCTGCTAGAATTCCTTACAGGGCTCTCAGTACAGGGCCTACTGGAAGCTCCAGGAGGATTGGCTGCATCAGGGGTGTGTGGCCTAATATACAAAGGAGGTCCTGCTAGAATTCCTTACAGGGCTCTCAGTACAGGGCCTACTGGAAGCTCCAGGAGGATTGGCTGCATCAGGGGTGTGTGGCCTAATATACAAAGGAGGTCCTGCTAGAATTCCTTACAGGGCTCTCAGTACAGGGCCTACTGGAAGCTCCAGGAGGATTGGCTGCATCAGGGGTGTGTGGCCTAATATACAAAGGAGGTCCTGCTAGAATTCCTTACAGGGCTCTCAGTACAGGGCCTACTGGAAGCTCCAGGAGGATTGGCTGCATCAGGGGTGTGTGGCCTAATATACAAAGGAGGTCCTGCTAGAATTCCTTACAGGGCTCTCAGTACAGGGCCTACTGGAAGCTCCAGGAGGATTGGCTGCATCAGGGGTGTGTGGCCTAATATACAAAGGAGGTCCTGCTAGAATTCCTTACGGGGCTCTCAGTACAGGGCCTACTGGAAGCTCCAGGAGGACTGGCTGCATCAGGGGTGTGTGGCCTAATATACAAAGGAGGTCCTGCTAGAATTCCTTACAGGGCTCTCAGTACAGGGCCTACTGGAAGCTCCAGGAGGATTGGCTGCATCAGGGGTGTGTGGCCTAATATACAAAGGAGGTCCTGCTAGAATTCCTTACAGGGCTCTCAGTACAGGGCCTACTGGAAGCTCCAGGAGGATTGGCTGCATCAGGGGTGTGTGGCCTAATATACAAAGGAGGTCCTGCTAGAATTCCTTACAGGGCTCTCAGTACAGGGCCTACTGGAAGCTCCAGGAGGATTGGCTGCATCAGGGGTGTGTGGCCTAATATACAAAGGAGGTCCTGCTAGAATTCCTTACAGGGCTCTCAGTACAGGGCCTACTGGAAGCTCCAGGAGGATTGGCTGCATCAGGGGTGTGTGGCCTAATATACAAAGGAGGTCCTGCTAGAATTCCTTACAGGGCTCTCAGTACAGGGCCTACTGGAAGCTCCAGGAGGATTGGCTGCATCAGGGGTGTGTGGCCTAATATACAAAGGAGGTCCTGCTAGAATTCCTTACAGGGCTCTCAGTACAGGGCCTACTGGAAGCTCCAGGAGGATTGGCTGCATCAGGGGTGTGTGGC
Source organism: Heteronotia binoei (assembly GCF_032191835.1). Lineage (NCBI taxonomy): Eukaryota > Metazoa > Chordata > Lepidosauria > Squamata > Gekkonidae > Heteronotia > Heteronotia binoei. Next base: position 7,067,509 of record NC_083243.1, on the reverse strand, counting down.
CTAATATACAAAGGAGGTCCTGCTAGAATTCCTTACAGGGCTCTCAGTACAGGGCCTACTGGAAGCTCCAGGAGGATTGGCTGCATCAGGGGTGTGCGGCCTAATATGCAAAGGAGGTCCTGCTAGAATTCCTTACAGGGCTCTCAGTACAGGGCCTACTGGAAGCTCCAGGAGGATTGGCTACATCAGGGGTGTGTGGCCTAATATACAAAGGAGGTCCTGCTAGAATTCCTTACAGGGCTCTCAGTACAGGGCCTACTGGAAGCTCCAGGAGGATTGGCTGCATCAGGGGTGTGCGGCCTAATATGCAAAGGAGGTCCTGCTAGAATTCCTTACAGGGCTCTCAGTACAGGGCCTACTGGAAGCTCCAGGAGGACTGGCTGCATCAGGGGTGTGTGGCCTAATATGCAAAGGAGGTCCTGCTAGAATTCCTTACAGGGCTCTCAGTACAGGGCCTACTGGAAGCTCCAGGAGGACTGGCTACATCAGGGGTGTGTGGCCTAATATGCGAAGGAGGTCCTGCTAGAATTCCTTACAGGGCTCTTCTTACAGGGCCTACTGGAAGCTCCAGGAGGATTGGCTGCATCAGGGGTGGGTGTGGCCTAATATGCAAAGCAGGTCCTGCTAGAATTCCTTACAGGGCTCTCAGTACAGGGCCTACTGGAAGCTCCAGGAGGATTGGCTACATCAGGGGTGTGTGGCCTAATATGCAAAGGAGGTCCTGCTAGAATTCCTTACAGGGCTCTCAGTAAAGGGCCTACTGGAAGCTCCAGGAGGATTGGCTACATCAGGGGTGTGTGGCCTAATATGCAAAGGAGGTCCTGCTAGAATTCCTTACAGGGCTCTCAGTACAGGGCCTACTGGAAGCTCCAGGAGGACTGGCTGCATCAGGGGTGTGTGGCCTAATATGCAAAGGAGGTCCTGCTAGAATTCCTTACAGGGCTCTTCTTACAGGGCCTTCTGCAAGCTCCAGGAGGATTGGCTACATCAGGGGTGGGTGTGGCCTAATATGCAAAGCAGGTCCTGCTAGAATTCCTTACAGGGCTCTCAGTACAGGGCCTACTGGAAGCTCCAGGAGGATTGGCTACATCAGGGGTATGTGGCCTAATATGCAAAGGAGGTCCTGCTAGAATTCCTTACAGGGCTCTTCGTACAGGGCCTATTGGAAGCTCCAGGAGGATTGGCTGCATCAGGGGGTGTGGCCTAATATGCAAAGGAGGTCCTGCTAGAATTCCTTACAGGGCTCTCAGTACAGGGCCTACTGGAAGCTCCAGGAGGATTGGCTACAAAAAGGCTGTGTGGCCTAATCTGCAAAGGAGTTCCTGCCACAAAAAAAAAAAGAAGAGAAAAGGTCCTGGCAGAGATAATGACAGCTTTGGAGGCATTACAGCCCGCTGAAGTTCCTCCCCAAACCCTCCCCAATCTTGACCCCCAAATCTCCAGGAATGTCCCCAACTCAGGGTTGGTAACCCACCCTATGCCAAGCCTATCACATTTTTATCCTCCAAAGACCTCCAAGTGTCACACACAGGGATATCTTGTCCTTCTTTTGGTTCTCAACAACTTTGCAATGTAGGTTAGGCTGAGAAGAAGAAGAAGATGATATTGGATTTATATCCTGTCCTCCACTCCGAAGAGTCTCAGAATGGCTCACAATCTCCTTTCCCTTCCTCCCCCACAACAGACACCCTCTGAGGTGGGTGGGACTGAGAGGGCTCTCACAGCAGCTGCCCTTTCAAGGACAGAGTCTCAGAGCGGCCTACAATCTCCTTTCCCTTCCTCCCTCACAACAGACACTCTGTGAGGTGAGTGGAGCCGGAGGGGGCTCTCACAGCAGCTGCCCTTTCAAGGACAGTCTCAGAGCAGCCTACAATCTCCTTTCCCTTCCTCCCCCACAACAGACACCCTGTGAGGTGGGTGGGGCTGGAGAGGGCTCTCCAGCAGCTGCCCTTTCAAGGACAGTCTCAGAGCAGCCTACAATCTCCTTTCTCTTCCTCCCTCACAACAGACACCCTGTGATGTAGGTGGGGCTGAGAGGGCTCTCCCAGCAGTTGCCCTTTCAAGGACAACCTCTACCAGAGCTATGGCTGACCCAAGGCCATGCCAGCAGGTGCAAGTGGAGGAGTGGGGAATCAAACCCGTTTCTCCCATATAAGAGTCCGCACACTTAACCACTACACCAAACTGGCTCTCCAAGAACATAAGATGAAGATATTGGATTTATATCCCGCCCGACACTCAATCTCAGAGTAGCTCATAATCTCCTTTATCTTCCTTTCCCACAACAAACACTCTGTGAGGTGGAAGGGGCCGAGAGGACAACTTTCAAAGACAACTCCTACAAGAATTATGACTGATCCAGGGCCATTCCAGCAGCTGCAAGTGGAGGAGTTGAGAATCAAACCCGGTCCTCCCAGATGAAGAGTCCGCACACTTAACTACTACACCAAACTGGCTCAGTGGTAGAGCCTCTGCTTTGCATGCCGAAGGTTCCAAGGCATCTCCAGTTAGAAGACCTGGTAGGAGGTGATGGGAAAGACGGAGATCCTGCCGGTTTGAGTAGACACGACTGTCTTTGGGGGATCAAAGGGTCCCTGTGCACCTGGGACAGATAGACAAGAGAACTGGGCTCACACTTACTGAGAGAACATCGCATCCCAACAGGGCATCCTAAAACTCACAGGGAGGCAACAGTGAAATCCATCCAGCCGATTCTGTTGGCTTTGGCACCTGCGGCCCGTGAGGTGCCGGCCCCAATTTCAACATGCTGGTTTGATCCTCCTGGGGCCTTCTCAACTGAAAATGTACCACAAAGATGGTCTTTCCTTCCATTAGATCCTCCCAGTTGCTTTGTGGGGCCTGGAGATCTCCTAGAATCACAGCTCATCAGTCCACAGAGATCATAGAATCCCAGAGCTGGAAGGGATCTCCAGGGTCATCGAGTCCAACCCCCTGCACAATGCAGGAAACTCACAAACACCTCCCCCTAAATTCACAGGATCCTCATTGCTGTCAGATGGCCATCTAGCCTCTTTTTCAAAACCTCCAAAGAAGGAGAGCCCACCACCTCCTGAAGAATCCTAGAATCCTAGAGCTGGAAGGGACTTCCAGGGTCATCAAGCCCAACCCCCTGCACAATGCAAGAAACTCACAAACACCTCCCCCTAAATTCACAGGATCTTCATTGCTGCCAGATGGCCATCTAGCCTCTGTTGAAAAACCTCCAAGGAAGGAGCGGCCACCACCTCTCAAGGAGGAAGCCTGTTCCACTGAGGAAGTGCTCTAACAGTCAGGAAGTTCATCCTAATAAGAACATAAGAGAAGCCATGTTGGATCAGGCCAATAGCCTATCCAGTCCAACACTGTGTCACACAGTGGCCAAAAAACCAAAGTGCCATCAAGAGGTCCATCAGTGGGGCCAGGACACTAGAAGCCCTCCCACTGTTGCCCCCCCCAAGCACAAGAATACAGAACATCACTGCCCCAGACAGAGAGTTCTAACATAAGCTGTGGCTAGTAGCCACTGGCTAGGCTAGGAAATTTCATAAAAGGATAGAGCTTTGTTCCTAGCCAGGAAAAAAAGTTAAAATATTGGTGGGGGAAGGAGCAGAATATCTAGTAGCACAATTAGTAGACTTGGCAGCTCTGAGTTGAGAAATACCTAGAGGATTTTTGGGGTGGAGCTAGGGTTGCCAATCCCCAGGTGGGGGCAGGGGGATCCCCCGGTTTGGAGGCCCTCCCCCCACTTCAGGATCGTCAGAAAGCGGGGGTAGGGGAGGGAAATGTCTGCTGGGAACTCTTCTTATTCCCTATGGAGATTTATTCCCATAGAAAATAATGGAGAATTGATCCGCGGGTATCTGGGGCTCTGATCAGCTTCCTGGGAGGGGGGGGGGAATGGCAGCTTCTGGAACAGCCACTATGACATCACGTCCCCACTGAACTCAGTGGGCAGTCTGGTTGCCACCTCAGACTTAGAAAATCCTAAAAATTTGGGGTTTAGTGAGAGGGAGGGACTCCCGTGTCTCCCGGGCTCCGTGGTGTACTGCACAGTTTCCCCTCTAAAGCAGTCACTGTTTTCCCCAGAGGGAGCGATCTGTGTAGACTAGAGATCAGTCATCATTCTAGATCTCCAGGCCCTGCATGGAGACTAACAACACAAACCCAAAGGGCTCTTATGACCCAAATTACTATAATCAGGGCTTCTGTTGTAGAAAAAGCCCAGCAGGAACTCATTTGCACATTAGGCCACACCTCCTGACATCACTACGGAGTCCCGTGGCGCAGAGTGGTAAAGCTGCAGTCCTGCAGTCCAAAGCTCTGCTCACGACCTGAGTTCGATTCCCGGCAGAAGCTGGGTTTTCAGGTAGCCGGCTCCAGGTTGACTCGGCCTTCCATCCTTCCGAGGTCAGTCAAATGAGTCCCCAGCTTGCTGGGAGGAAAGGGTAGAGGACTGGGGAACGCAATGGCAAACCACCCCGTCAAAAGTCTGCCGTGAAAACGTTGTGAACGCAACGTCACCCCAGAGTTGGAAACGACTGGTGCTTGCACAGGGGGACCTTTCCTTTCCTTTTCCTAAGATTAAAAGAGCCCCGTGGCGCAGAGTGTTAAAGCTGCAGTACTGCAGTCCGAGCTCTCTGCTCACGACCTGAGTTCGATCCCCGGCGGAAGCTGGGTTTTCAGGTAGCCAGCTCGAGGTCGACTCAGCCTTCCATCCTTCCGAGGTTGGTCAAATGAGTCCCCAGTTTGTGGGGGGTGGTGGGAAGGGAAGATGACTGCAAGGGCAAAGCACCCTATCAAAAGTCTGCCGTGAAAACGTTGTGAAAGCAAGGTCACCCCAGAGTCGGAAATTGGTGCTTGCACAGGGGACCTTTCCTTTCCCTAAGATTAAAAGAGCCCCATGGGGCAGAGTGGTAAAGCTGCAGTACTGCAGTCCGAGTTCTCTGCTCACAACCTGAGTTCGATCCCCGGCAGAAGCTGGGTTTTCAGGTAGCTGGCTCGAGGTTGACTCAGCCTTCCATCCTTCCGAGGCCGGTCAAATGAGCCCCCAGTTTGCTGGGGGGGGGGGGAAAGGGTAGATGACTGGGGAAGGCAATGGCAAACCACCCCATCAAAAGTCTGCCATGAAAACGCTGTGATGCGACGTCACCCCAGAGTCGGAAATGACTGGTGCTTGCACAGGGGGCTACCTTTTTTTACCTGACATCACTATTGTTTCACACAGGGCTTTGTGCCAAAAAAGCTCAGCAGGAGCTCATTTGCATATCAGGCTGCCACGCCCCCTGACACCCAGCCAGCCAGAACTGAGTTCCTGCTAAAAAAACCCCAAAACCTGACTATAACAATAAACATGCATTTATTACAAGAACGTCAGGCAAAAACTATATCCCTCAATATATAGCCATTGAAACCGAGTCCAATAATAAAATACTCAGTTCATAGTAATCGTGTAGATTCCAGTACAGTCAATGTATGCAGACCTATTCCAATGTCATAAAATCCCATTAAAAATATGTATGCGACAAGACAGCCGGTATTCCACTTCCTGTTTCATCAATTTCCTCGGGCATAGGATTCTAATTTTATTTCATAACATCGATGAAGATGTGTAATAACCAAGAGCAGACTGCGCACTTCCGGTAGGGCTTTCCAAACTCCCTCAGTGGGTCATAGGAGGCTTTTAGGTTTCTGTTCTTAGCCTTACAGAGTGCCTTCTCTCATTGTACCAGTTTGGTATTGTGGTTAAGTGTGTGGACTCTTATCTGGGAGAACCGGGTTTTCATTTCCTTTCCTTTCATTTTATTTCGTTTATACCTCGCCCTTCCCACCAAAGCGAATCAGGGCGGCTCACAACACAAAAGTTCTAACATAGGATTAAGTTTTAAAATACATCCACTTACAACATTTAAACAATAAACCAGTCAAAACAGTAAAACAAAGCCATTTACCAAAGCACCATACTAAAGCCTTCTATTCGAAATTTTCAAGTACCGATCTGTTGTATGCCAACCGGAAGAGGACTGTCTTACGGGCCCTGCGGAACTGCCCAAGGTCCCGCAGGGCCCTCACCTTTTCCGGTAGCTGGTTCCACCAGCAAGGGGCTGTGATTGAAAAGGCCCTGTCTCTGGTCGACTTAAGTCAGGCCTCCTTTGGCCCGGGGATTGCAAGCAGGTTTTGAGAACTCGATCTCAGCACTCTCTGGGGAACATGTGGGGAGAGACGGTCCCTAAGGTAGACGGTCCCTACTTCCTGCCTGGAGACTGGCAACCCTAGCTAGGTATCAAAACTGTAATATTAAAGTACCAGATGTTCTTTTATTGTATTCTTTTTATCTATTGCAATAAAAAGAAAAAAAGAAAAAGGCCACAATCCTGTGAAATGCGGAGATCAGCAGGAAAAAGAGGAAAACCCAAGAAGAGATGGGAAAAAGAGGAAAACCCAAGAAGAGTCCGTCAAGAAAGCCACAAAGACCCAAGAAAGGCAGTAGGACGTTTGGTCATTCGTTCATTTGTTCATTCATTCATTCGTTCATTCATTCATTCTTGGGGTGAGTGGTGCTTGTCGTTAGGGGAGGGACTTCTCTGGAGCCAGTTTGGTGTAGTGGTTAAGTGTGCGGACTCTTATCTGGGAGAACCAGGTTTGATTCCCCACTCCTCCACTTGCACCTGCTGGAATGGCCTTGGGTCAGCCATAGCTCTGGCAGGAGTTGTCCTTGAAAGGGCAGCTTCTGGGAGAGCCCTCTCCAGCCCCACCCACCTCACAGGGCGTCTGTTGTGAGGGGAGAAGGCATAGGAGATTGTAAGCCGCTCTGAGTCTCTGATTCAGGGAGAAGGGCGGGATATAAATCTGCAATTCTTCTTCTTCTACAATGCCATAGAATCCCCCCTCCCCACTCCAAAGCGTCTGTTTTCTCCAGGGGAACTGATCTCTGCAGCCTTGAGATGAGTTGTGATTGCCAGAGATCACCCACTGGTGGCCAGCCCACCAATAATGCAGGATGAGGGAGTCTGGGAAGCCCCACCGGACGTGTGCAGCCTGCTGCATGGTTGAAAAGCGTTTCGGGGATGAAGATAGAAGGCGCATCAGGCTCCCCCGCCTTGAAGGGGGGGGCACAATGGGAGCCAGATAATAGCAACGGGAGAGGGTTGCTTCCCCCACCCATGTCCTGTCTCCACTGGTGCACTGGCAGGGGGTGGGAAATGCCAGCAAGTCAATCTGGTGTCGTGGTGAAGTGTGCGGACTCTTAGCTGGGAGAACCGGGTTTGATTCCCCACTCCTCTGCTCGCAGCTGCTGGAATGGCCTTGGGTCAGCCATAGCTCTAGCAGAGATGCCCTTGAAAGGGCAACTTCTGTCAGAGCTCTCTCAGCCCCACCCGCCTCACAGGGTGTCTGTCGTCGTGGGGGGAGAAGATAAAGGAGATTGCGAGCCGCTCGGGGACTCTGAGATTCGGCGTGGAGGGCGGGATATAAATCCAATATCTTCTTCTTAGCTTCCCAGCTCCGATAGGATCAGGCGACATACTTTTCATTAACGTGGATCAGCTGTTTCACCGCACTGCTTCCAGAGCGCCCCACATTCAGGCCACACAATCCACCTGTTTAGGCCCCGTCTCCTGAGCCTGCATTCCCCTGGGGTTCCCGCCCAGCCCCGCTCCTTTGAACAGACCCTCCGGACCCAGAAGCAGCCACCGACCAGCCATTCCCTTTCCGCTTCTCCCACGGCTCTCAGTTACTCCCCGAGCTGCAGGTGTGAGGATTGATTAATCGTCAAGTCGTCAGGCAATTAACAGCCTCTTAATTGAGCGCTGGGGTGTCACCATTAGCAGCAGGAGTGTGAGGAAGCAGTAATGTCTGTTGCATTGGAGCAAAAAAAAAGGGGGGGGGGAGAAGACCACAGATTTATACCCCACCCTTCTCTCTGAATCACAGTCTCATAGCGGTCACAATCTCTTTTATCTCCTTCCCCCACAACAGACACCCTGTGAGGTGGGTGGGGCCAAGAGGGCTCTCACAGCAGCTGCCCTTTCAAGGACAACTCCTAAGAGAGCTATGGTTAACCCAAGGCCCTTCCAGCAGGTGCAAGTGGAGGAGTGGGGAATCAAACCCGGTTCTCCCAGATAAGAGAGCTCTGGCTGACCCAAGGCCATTCCAGCAGGTGCAAGAGGAGGAGTGGGGAATCAAACCCGGTTCTCCCAGATAAGAGAGCTCTGGCTGACCCAAGGCCATTCCAGCAGCTGCAAGCGGAGGAGTGGGGAATCAAACCCGGTTCTCCCAGATAAGAGAGCTCTGGCTGACCCAAGGCCATTCCAGCAGCTGCAAGTGGAGGAGTGGGGAATCAAACCCGGTTCTCCCAGATAAGAGAGCTCTGGCTGACCCAAGGCCATTCCAGCAGCTGCAAGTGGAGGAGTGGGGAATCAAACCCGGTTCTCCCAGATAAGAGAGCTCTGGCTGACCCAAGGCCATTCCAGCAGGTGCAAGAGGAGGAGTGGGGAATCAAACCCGGTTCTCCCAGATAAGAGAGCTCTGGCTGACCTAAGGCCATTCCAGCAGCTGCAAGTAGAGGAGTGAGGAATCAAACCCGGTTCTCCCAGATAAGAGTCCACGCACTTAACCACTACATTAAACTGGCAAGAAGAAGAAGAATTGCAGATTTATACCCCGCCCTTCTCTCTGAATCAGAGACTCAGAGCGGCTTACAATCTCCTTTATCTTCTCCCCCCACAGCAGACACCCTGTGAGGTGGGTGGGGCCGAGAGGGCTCTCACAGCAGCTGTCCTTTCAAGGAGAACTCCGAAGAGAGCTATGGTTAACCCAAGGCCCTTCCAGCAGCTGCAAGTGGAGGAGTGGGGAATGAAACCCTGTTCTCCCAGATAAGAGTTTGCCCACTTCACTACTATGCCAAACCGGCATTTAACCAGTACTCCAAACTGGCTCTCTGAGCAGAAATCAGCAGAGGGCACCCCCTGGAAGCCCTCTCAGACCCACCCACCTCACAGGGTGACTGTTGTGGGGGGGGAGAAGATAAAGGAGATTGTGAGCCGCTCTGAGTCTCTGATTCAGAGAGAAGGGCGGGTATAAATCTGCAGTCTTCTTCTTCTTCACCAGTTTGGTGTCGTGGTTAAGTGTGTGGACTCTTATAGCATATAAGAAAGTCCGTATAGCATTGGAGAAAGTGCAGAAAAGGGCAACTAGAATGATTAAAGGGCTGGAACACTTTCCCTATGAAGAAAGGTTGAAACGCTTGGGGCTCTTTAGCTTGGAGAAACGTTGACTGTGGGGTCACATGATAGAGGTTTACAAGATAATGCATGGGATGGAGAAAGTAGAGAAAGAAGTACTTTTCTCCCTTTCTCACAGTACAAGAACTCATGGGCATTCGATGAAATGGATGGGCCATTGGCCTGATCTAACATGGCTTCTCTTATGTTCTTATCTGGAAGAACCGGGTTTGATTCCCCACTCCTCCACTTGTAAGCTGCTGGAATGGCCTTGGGTCAGCCATAGCTTTCGTAGGAGTTGTCCGTAAAAGGGCAGCTTCTGTCAGAGCTCTCTCAGCCCCACCTACCTCACAGGGTGTCTATTGTGTGTGTGTGTGGGGGGGGAGGTAAAGGAGTTTGCGACCGCTCTGAAACTCTGAGATTCAGAGTATAGGGCGGGATATAAATCCAACATCGTCGTCTCCTGCTTGAGCCCAGCGGTAACCTGAGCTTTCGAAAGTCAAAGCTGCCTTGTGAGAGTTTCAGAAGCTCATACCTCTTGTGGGTCTTCAAGGGACTATTGGGCTGGGATCGCAATTGATAAAACCACAATTTATAAAAACAGGGAAAAACAGGGAAAAAACCCCCCATAATGCACTTTCAATCTACTTTTCAACTGGAGTTCAGTTCACACAGTAAAGTCCCCTCGGAAAGTGCATCGAAAGGGCATTTTTAAGTGTGTGACACCCCAGCCTTGGAGTGGAATCTGCCCGTTCTCCCAACACAGCGACCCTCTGAAACTTTCCCCGGACATGAAGAGCAAACGGGAAAAGTTTCACCGCCGTCATTTCATTAGGTTCCGAACGATATTCCAAGGGGAAGAAGCAGAGGTCCTTTTAAAGGCGGGTACAACTTGGCCTCTTGTCCTATTTCACAGCCTCTGCATTTGAGGGTTCACCTCATCTGGTACCCCAAACCCACGTTGCTCGAAGAAGCGAGTGATGCTACTGAGTAGCAGGAACAGAACAGAAGAGGCCCCCAGTGAAGACAAAGCAGCCGGATGCACCCAAACGCCCCCGCTCCGGTCACTCCGCAAGATGCCCAAGCCTCTCTCTCTCTCTCCAAGGGTCACCGAGAAAGTCCATTTTACAGCTGGAACCCACAGCCTGCCCCCCCCCCCAACAGACCATCATTTGTGTCCCCCACTTTCCAAACACCGCTGCTACGTAGGGTCCTTTATAAAAACACCCCCCCATCTCTACTTCCAACGGTTTGGCACAGCCCTTATTTCCGATAAAAAATAATTAAAGTCCCTTTTTTTTTTTTTTTGATTTAGCGAAGAAAAGGAGTTTATGAACCGAGATGAGCTCCTGGGCAGATTAACAAAGGACGAAGCCCCCCGTAGAGAAGCTGTAGGATACAAATTTATGGTAACGGGCTCCGAAAGGACTCTAGCATCGTGAATATTCAAAGCGCTCGGATATTTGCATGGTAATAGCGTCTTTCAACAACAAGGCCTCCCACTAATAACGGGGAAAGGGGGAGGGAGGAAGACAATGTACCCATCTGTTTTTGTTTTGCCAAAAGAAATTAGGAAGGGTTCGTCCTGTGGGAGAAGTCCCAAACATCCCCCTGCGTGAGACAAAGCCAAAAGGTGTATCTTTGTGGAGGGTGGGGTGGGGGGGGGAGGAATTGTCCCACAATCTCCACTTTTCCAGGGAGTAATTACGTAATTGGCAAGCACGCTACACTGTACTTTCTGAAAAATCTTTTGTTCCGCACCTTATCAGCGCCGGAGAGCTTGCCAGAAAAAAAAAAGAAAAAAGGAACGTCTAATTAAGAACCGGAAAACATCTCTTTTAGTTGCAGCCTTTTTTAATTAGCTTCTTTTGGCAAAGTTTTTCAGGCAAATCTATATATTAATTTTTTAAAAAAATAAAAAAAATAAAACCTATATCATATTTTTAAAAAAAGCAAATTTGTAAATTGGCACAGCAACCCATTCAGCCACCCAGAGCCTTCTCTGACCCTGGTAAGTTCCGTAGCATTTACTTCTCTGTGCTATTCCAGAGTCTTTTCCGTTTGCTAGAGGTCAAGTTCAAAGGGGATGTAACCCCAATTTCTAAAAACAGTCCAATTCAGGGTTCTCTCCCTTTTCGGAAGCCGCTTCTTCTTACCTTTGATTTCAGAAAGGCCACGTATCCAGTCGCTTCTCAGTCCTGGGGAATCTCGCGCTTTCCCTTTTGTTAACAAGCAAAAACCTCGCAAGGGCCAAGGAGCAGACGAACTGAACTTCCAGAGAAGCCATGCAAAGCCCAGCGAGGTAGCCAAACCTCTCCGGCTGGTCCCCAAGTCCTCTAGCCACAGTCTCCCAAGCGCTTTCCCTTCTCACAGTTCCGGCACTAGCAGAAACTGCAAACTTTTTACCATCTACTTAGTAGCCGGGGCTGCACAACCGTCACCCTTCTCTGATCTGTTCTGTTCTCTCTCTTTCTTTGCAAAACCCTAACAAGGTTCTCTCTCCAAGGCCGAGGGAGGGGGGGTGGAGAGAGAGAGAGAGAGAGAGAGAGAGAGAGAGAGAGAACGCCTTGGCTTGCAACTGACAAGAAACAATGAAACTGACTAGAAGCCCCCCCCCCTCTCCATTGTCCAAGATGAGTGAAAGGCGAAGGGGGGGGGGTGCGTGGAGAAAGCAAGTAGATGTTGTAGCAAGCGGCAGGTGCTGAGGCAGCGATGGGGAGGGGAGATTTGGGGGGGGGGATCGAAAGCATCTCTAGGATTTGTCCCAGCGCTCCCAAGATCTGACCACCCCCCTCCCACACACACACATACACACACTTTGGAGCTGAGTTACCATCCCAAACAGAAGGAGAGCCCCCCCCCACCCCTCCAGCGGACCCCCTGCTAGCCTGGACGGGGGGGGGGGGGCCAGGCCCAGAGAGGGTGCATCTCTCCTCTCCACCCCTCCCTCCCCGCACCGGGGTGAACTCACCTGCTCAGGGATCGCCGCCGGAAGGCCGCCGCCGGCGCTCCTGTCAAAAGAAGAAGGCAGCTTTTGTTAGAGCCCGGGCGCATTAGCATCTTCGAGGGGTGTCCCCCCCACCTCGAGGGGCCGGGAGGGGCAGCCTCTCCACGCCTCCCCGCCCCTCTCTCCCGCTTGCCCCGTCGCAGGAGCCGGCTCCTCCAAACACGCGCCCCCCTCACCCCCGACGGAGCTCCACTTTCTCAGCCCCCCCCCTTCCCAAAAAAGCAAGGCACCCCCAAGATCCCGCCCCCCTGCCTGCAAAGCAAGGTCTCCCGCCCGCTTCCACCACCCCTGCCAGCTCTCCGTCCCCCCACCCCCCCGCAGGACGCCTCCCCGAAGCCGGACCCCGCCCTTCCAAAACACAACGCCCCCCCCCCCCGTCTCTCTTGCCCCCCAACCGCTCCACTGGCCCCCCGAGCTCCCTCTGGCGGCCGCTGGGCGCATTGGCCCTCCCGGGTGCGCATAACGTTCGTGGCGCGCAATTACGCACCGGCTGCCCGACGGGGCCTCCTCCCCGGCGGCCCCCCACCCCACCCCAGCCCGGCCTTACCGGCAACTCAGGGCGCCCCAGCCGCCTCCCTCCCGCCTCCGGGCTGCACGGCGGGACCGGCTCGGCTGGGCCGCCGCACGGCCATGGCCGGAGGGAGGAGGAGACGAAGCAGGCCGGGAAAGGGGCCGGCCAGGGCGGGCTCGCGCGCCGGGAACGCCCGGGAGGAGGCGGGGAGCCCGCTCGGCTGCTGGAGCCTTCCTTCGCGGGCCGCGCTTAAGGAGGGCCAATCCGGGGTTAGCCCCGCGACCTCTTAGGAAGGACGGCGCGGCGGCGGCGGCGGACACGTGTCCGGGGCCTTTTCAGACGTGCGCAGCCAGAGTGGGGGAGGGGGAAAGGGTGCCTCTGCTGGCGCGAACTGAGGGCTGCCAGTCCCCAGGTGGGGGCGGGGGATCCCCCGGTTTGGAGGCACTCCTCCCGTTTCAGGGTCATCAGAAAGCCGGGAGAGGAAGGAAATGTCTGCTGGGCACTCTGTTATTCCTTATGGAGACAGAGCCCCATTGCAGGGGTGGCCAACCGTAGCTCTCCAGATGTTTTTTTGCCTACAGCTCCCATCAGCCCTAGCCAGCATGGCCAATGGCTGGGGCTGATGGGAGTTGTAGGCAAAAAAAAAAAATCTGGAGCGCTACCGTTGGCCACCCCTCGCATAGGGTATAATGGAGAATTGATCTGCGGGCTCTTGGGGGGGGGGGCTGTTTTTTGAGAAAGAGGCACCGGATTTTCAGCATAGCATCCAGTGCCTCTCTCCAAAACACCTGCCAAGTTTCAAAAAGATGGGGCCAGGGGGTCCAATTCCATGAGCCCCCAAAGAAGGTGCCCCTATCCTCCATTATTTCCAGTGGAGGGAAGGCATTCACAAAGCGCCTGGTCCCTTTCAGTGTGATGGCCAGAACTCCCTCTGGAGTTCAATGATGCTCGTCCCAACCTTGACTTCTGGCTCCACCCCAGTGTCTCCTGGCTTAACCCCAAAGTCCCCAGATATTTTTGGAATTGGACTTGGCAATCCTACGTGAACCCCTCGCCCCCTTCCGCATTTTGGTGCAACTCAGCATCACCAGTGAGCTAGGCCAGGGTTGCCGACTGTGTTGTCTGGAGATCAGCCGAAATTCCAGGAGATTCCCAGGGTGTACCTGGAGGGTGGCAACCGTAGCTGGTAGGGTGAATCAGTAAGCAGCACTCATCCCGAAAGCTCTTCTGGATACCTGGAACACATGGGCCTCTGACCATGTGCAGAGGGCGTTTCTGAATGACAACCCTGCTCACCCCCAGGGGGAACGGAGCTGGGACAGACTTCCCCACCACCAATGTTCCCTCTAAGCTGCAGAGTCTTGTGAGCAAAAATTCTACTTTGCGAGCTCCTGGCATGAAAGTTGGGAGCTGCTGCATCAATTAGTGTGCTCCGGGGTTCTCCTTCCTGAGCTAAGGCAAAAACTGTGAGCTGGAGGCTAAAAATCTGTGAGCTAGCTCACGCTAACTCAGCTTAGAGGGAACGCTGCCCGGCTAACGCACAGATCGCAAAAGACCCAGGTTCGAATTTCCACTCTGCCGCGGAAGGCTGCTGGGTGACTTTTGGCCAGTCGCTGATTCTCAGCTTGACCTGCCTCACAGGCTTGTGAGGAGACAACAGAAGGCAGGTGAACGACGCCACGGCTTTGGGTTCTCATTGTGGAGAAGAGGGGGTGGGGTTATAAATCAAGCCAACGATGAAACAGTCAATCATACGCAGATCCCAGAACTGATCCCGGCCTGCCTGGTCAACTTAAAATACCCATTAGATGGGCAAGAAAGGAATAGGGGAGAAGGTTTGGGGATGAGCAACGGGGCCTGGGGCTTACTTAAGGGGAAGTGAAGGGCTAGCTTCCATTCCAGCAAGCATCCTCTCTCGGTTTTGCCAGCAGGAACTCATTTGCATATTAGGCCACTCCCACTGACATCACCTTTGTTTCGCGCAGGGTTTTTTTTAGAAAAGGCCCGGCAGAAACTCATTTGCATATTGGGCCACACCCCTGACACCACCATTGTTTTGCGCGGGACTTTTATTTTGTAGAAAGGGCCCAGCGGGAACTCATTTGCATATTAGGCCACACCCACTGACATCACCTTTGTTTTGCGCGGGATTTTTTTTGTAGAAAAGGCCCGGCAGAACTCATTTGCATATTAGGCCACACCCATGACACCACCATTGTTTTGCGCAGGACTTTTATTTTGTAGAAAGGGCCCAGCAGGAACTCATTTGCATATTAGGCCACACCCACTGACACCACCTTTGTTTTGTGTGGGAGTTTTTTTGTAGGCGGCCCATCAGGAACTCATTTGCATATTAGGCCACACCCCTGACATCACCATTGTTTTGTGTGGAACGTTTTGTAGAAGGGAACTCATTGCATATTAGGCCACACCCCTGACACAACCATTGTTTCACACAGGACGTTTTGTAGAAAAAGCCCAGCAGGAACTCATTTGCATATTAGGCCACACCCCCGACACCACCATTGTTCCGCGCAGGACGTTTTGTAGGGGAAGCCCAGCAGGAACTCATTTGCATATTAGGCCACACCCCGCTGCCAAGCCAGGCAGAACCGTGTTCCTGTGCATTCTGGGAAGCACTTCTGAGCAGGTGCAGAATTCCTTCTCTTTCCCATTGGCTAAGTGAGCAGCTCCCCCATTCGACACTGTTTGGGTCCGGGGGTGGGCGGGGCTTCCCAGCTGTCCTTCAGCATCACTTTCAAGGCAGGAAGTGGCTCCAGCACTTCCCTTTTCAGAAGAATGCAGAAAGGGAAACACGGAGGTGGCTAATTAGAACCGGGCTCCGCCCCCTGCCTGCCCAGACAAGAGGAAGTCCTTAAAAAGGAAAGCAAAGGAAAGGTCCCCTGTGCAAGCACCAGTCGTTTCCGACTCTGGGGTGTCATTGCTTTCACAACGTTTTCACGGCAGACTTTTGACGGAGTGGTTGCGCTTGCCTTCCCCAGTCATCTACCCTCCCCCCCCCAGGAAGCTGGGGACTCCTTTGACCGACCTCAGAAGGATGGAAGGCTGAGTCAACCTCGAGCCGGCGATCTGAAAACCCAGCTTCCGCCAGAGATCGAACTCAGGTCATGAGCAGAGCTTAAGACTGCAGGGCTGCAGCTTAAACACTCTGCACCATGGGGTTCTCTTAAAAAACAGCATCTTAAAAACATGATCGTAGAATCATAGAGTTGTGGATATCCTGCATGGTGCAGGGGGTTGGACTAGATGTCCCTGGAGGTCCCTTCCAACTCTATGATTCTATGGCCGGGTTTCTAGTGACCTGACCTCTTGGGATCTGGCCCTGGAACAGGGATGGCCAAACAAGTGGCTCTTTCACACATATTGAAGGCCCCCCCCCCGCCCTGTCGGCCAGCTTGGTGAAGGCCTTTGTCTTTTAAAACCACTACTCCAGGGGTGGCCAACGGTAGCTCTCCAGATGTTTTTTTGGCCTACAACTCCCATCAGCCCCAGCCATTGGCCATGCTGGCTGGGGCTGATGGGAGTTGTAGGCCAAAAAACATCTGGAGAGCTACCGTTGGCCACCCCTGCACTGCTCCAAGCCAAGTCAGCTGGCCGCTTGGAGAATGCATTTAAAGTTAAAGTTGCTTTCTCCCCACCTCTCCCCTGCTATTTGCTTCCCTCCCTCCCTCTCTTCCTGTCTTGCGGCTCTCAAACATCTGCCGTTCGTGTCTTGCGGCTCTCAGACCTCTGTCATTTATTCCACGGGACCCTTACATTGAGCAAGTGTAGCCCCCACCCTGCTCTGGAAACTGGGACCTTTGGATGATAGCAATTGCTATTATGGCAATTCTATATGGATTCTATATTGGATTATATTAAATAAAATAAGACTGATTTATGAGCAGACCAGGTTGGGGTTTCTCCTTATGTTGTGACATCATTATGCTGAGAATTCTGTCCCCTCCAGTAGCAGCCAAAACTGTGAAGTGAACATTGGTCCATCAAAGTCAGTATCGTCTACCCACTAGGCTTGCCAACCCCCAGGTCCCAGCAGGGGTTCTCCAGCTTTCCCAGGCTCCTTTCCACTCTCAGTCAGCTGGCCGGCAGGGGAAACCCCTGGAGAGCTACTGTTGGCCACCCCTGCACTGCTCCAAGCCAAGTCAGCTGGCCGCTTGGAGAATGCATTTAAAGTTAAAGTTGCTTTCAGCCACCATGTGTCTTTCCACCTCTGGAGGCTTCAGACTCTGCTAGGGATGGTGTGTCTGTTTCTTTAAGGCAAAATGGGGTGGGGGCAGAACAACATGGCTGCAGCCGAAGCCCTTCGTTGGTTGCACAATCTTTTCAGAGGTCGTTTCCATAAGGGAGGTAAACTTGAACCTTTGAAGAAGAAGAATTGCAGATATATACCTCGCCCTTCTCCCTGAATCAGAGTCTCAGAGCGGCTCACAATCTCCTTTACCTTCCTCCCCCACAACAGACACCCTGTGAGGTGGGTGGGACTGGAGAGGGCTCTCCCAGCAGCTGCCCTTTCAAGGACAACCTCTGCGATAGCTATGGCTAACTCAAGGCCATTCCAGCAGGTGCAAGTGCGGAAGTGGGGAATCAAACCCGGTTCTCCCAGATAAGAGTCCGCACGCTTTACCACTACACCAAATTGGCTTTCTTCGGTTGCTCTGTGTTACTTTGAAGAAGCTGGAAGTTCAGCAACTTGTGAGTAGAGATGCCAATCCCCCACTTCAGAGTTGTCAGAAACGGGGGGAAACGTCTGCTGGGTACTTCATTATTCCCTGTGGAGATCGATTCTCATAGGGTATAATGGAGAATTGATTTGGGGGCAGCTGGGGCTCTGGAGGGGCTATGTTTTCAGGTAGAGACACCATATTTTCTGCATAGCATCTGATGACTCTCCTCAAAATGCTCACCAAGTTTCAAAAGGATTGGACCAAGGGGTAACAATTCTATGAGCCCTGAGAGAAGGTGCCCCTATCATTCATTATTTCCAATGTAGGGAAAGCATTTAAAAGGTGCGCGGTTCCTTTAAATGTGATGGCCAGGACTCCCTTTGAAGTTCAATTGTGCTCGTCACAAATTTGCTTATGGCTCCACCCCCAAAGTCTCCTGGCTCCACCCCCAAAGTCCCCAGATATTTCTTGAATTGGACTTGGCAGTCCTAACTCAGACTCGCCAACATAGCTAGGGCAGGGCCCAACTCATGGTTCTGATGAAAGCACAGCTGCTGCTGAAAATGGCAGCCACGAGGCTTGTTTCCCAGTACACATCCATAAGTTAAGAGCAATTGATCATTGGCCTCACAATGTTCCACAGCTAGCTTTGAGTCCAGGATCACCGGAACCCCTTGCTTTCTGCGGCTCACAAACCCGCACAAACTGCATTAAAATTCCTAAAAGTTCGTGGTGACTCTTTAGTTGAGGAATATTGGCTACATCAGGGATTGGCTTCATCAGGGCCATGCGGCCTAATACGCAGAGGAGTTCCTGCTACAGAAAAAGGGGAGAGACGGTGGCTCAGTGGTAGAGCATCTGCTTGGTAAGCAGAAGGTCCCAGGTTCAATCCCCGGCATCTCCAAATAAAAAGGGTCCAGGCAAATAGGGATGAAAAACCTTAGCTGCCAGTCTGAGTAGACAATACCGACTATGATGGACTGAGGGTCTGATTCAGTAGAAGGCAGCTTCATATGTCTTCTTCGTTGCTTTGCAAACCACAAACTGGCCAAAATTCGTGACAGGCTGTAGTTTGCCAGCCAGTTCATGGCCATCCCTTGCCGAGCGGCCAAAATTTGGTGGTTGCAGGCCACCCCATGAGCTGGGCTCAGTTTGTAGCAGGAGCTCCTTTGCATATTAGGCCACACACCCCCTGAAGTAGCCAATCCTCTGAGAGCTTATAGTAGGCCCTGTAAGAAGAGCCCTATAAGCTCCAGGAGGATTGGCTACATCGGGGGTATGTGGCCTAATACGCAAAGGAGTCCTTGCTACAAAAAAATGCCCTGCTAGTGGTAAAGCTGCAGTACTGCAGTTGGAACCCTCTGCTCACGACCTGAGTTTGATCCCGGCAGAAGCTGGTTCAGGTAGCCGGCTCCAGGTTGACTCAGCCTTCCATCCTTCCGAGGTGGGTAAAATGAGTCCCCAGCTTGCTTGGGGGGGGAAGTGTAGATGACCGGGGAAGGCAATGGCAAACCACCCCGTAAAAAGTCTGCTGTGAAAACGTGAAAGCAACGTCACCCCAGAGTCGGAAACAACTGGTGCTTGCACAGGGGACTACCTTGACCTTTTAAGCACTGTTACAGTTTGGTGCAGTGGTTAAGTGCACGCAGGGCTTTTTTTTTGTAGCAGGAACTCCTTTGCATATCAGGGCACACCCCTCTGATGGAGCCAATCCTCCTGGAGCTTGCAGTAGGCCCTGTACGAAGAGCCCTGTAAGCTCTTGGAGGATAGGCTACAACGGTTGGGGGGGGGGGGGGTGGCCTGATAGGCAAAGGAGTTTTTGCTTCAAAATAAGCCCTACCTGTGAGCATATTGAGAACGTTTTGATGACTGCCTTGTAGACAGATACAAATATCCTCCAAAATATCTCCATCGCAGTTTGGCTTTATATTTGTAATTTTTAGAACTTTAGCCTTAACAAGTGTGGTGGGTTTCTATTGATTTTGATGTGCAGAGTGTGTTTGCTGTTGAAGTATTATATCTCTTTGTGTTATTATATCTCTGTGTGTTATCCTTTTGCTTCGTTTTCACTCGGTTTGGTGTAGTGGAGCCAGTTTGGTGTTGTGGTGAAGTGCTTGGACTTTTATCTGGAAGAACCGGGTTGGATTCCCCCACTCCTCCACTTGCACCTGCTGGAATGGCCTTGGGTCAGTCATAGCTCTGGCAGAGGTTGTCCTTGAAAAGGCAGCTGCTGGGAGAGCTCTCTCAGCCCCACCCACCTCACAGGGTGTCTGTTGTGGGGGAGGAAGATAAAGGAGATTGTAAGCCACTCTGAGTCTCTAAGAGAGAAGGGTGGGGGTATAAATCTGCAGTCTTCTTCTTCTTCACCAGTTTGGTGTAGTGGTTAAGTGTGTGGACTCTTATCTGGGAGAACCCGGTTTGATTCCCCACTCCTCCACTTGCAGCTGGTGGAATGGCCTTGGATTAGCCATTAGCTCTGGCAGAGGTTGTCCTGTACATATTAGGCCACACCCCCTGATGTAGCCAATCCTCCTGGAGCTTACAGGGCTCTTCTTACAGGGCCTACTGTAAGCTCAGGAGGATTGGCTACATCAGGGGGTGTGTGGCCTAATACGCAGAGGAGTTCCTGCTACAAAAAAAGTCCTGGATCTCTGTCATCTGGAGATGAGCTGTCATTCAGGGAGATCCCCAGGTCCCACCTGGAGGCTGGCATCCCTAGCAGGAGAAGGAAAACGCTTGGCCTGATATCAGAGCCGATTAGGGTTGCCAATCCCCAGGTTTGGAGGCCCTCCCCCAGCTTCAGGGTCGTCAGAAAGCAGGAGGAGGGAAATGTCTGCTGGGAACTCTATGATTCCCTAGGGAGATTTATTCCCATAAGAAATAATGTAGAATTGATCCGCGGGTATCTGGGACTCTGGGGGGGGGGGGCTGTTTTTTGGGGTAGAGGCACCAAATTTTCCGTATAGCATCTAGTGCCTCTCCCCAAAATACCCCCCAAGTCCAATTCGATGAGCCCCAAAAGAAGGTGCCCTTATCCTTCATTATTTCCTATGAAAGGAAGGAATTGAAAAGGTGTGCTGTCCCTTTAAATGTGATGGCCAGAACTCCCTTTGGAGTTCAATTATGCTTGTCACAGCCTTGATCTTGGCTCCACCCCTAATGTCTCCTGGCTCCACCCCCAAAGTCCTCAGATATTTCTGGAATTGGACTTGGCAACCCTAGAGCCGCTGCTTACGGGAAGAAGATACAGCCGTGACTGACTGATCCCTCTGACCTCAGTCGAGGTGATGCATCCAGCCTGGAGCCCTCTTGCACCGAGTGAGATCATGGCCTCAGCTTGTCAATTACGCGACACAGGAATTCCACAGGTCTGCAGGCAGGCGGCTGTCAAGAGAGTGTCATGTCAAGTGCTGGATGCACGAGGCCTGCAGTCAGATGCCTCTTTGAGCTGCAGATGAGTTGCAGATGAGCTCCTGACACCATTGTTTCGCACAGGCCTCTCCTTCCTGCTTGGTTTTGCGGGGTCATTGTGCAAATTTAAACATGGAGGCAGGAAGAAGAACAGAGTTGCCTAATTCTGAGTGAGGCTCTCAGTCCATCGAGGTCATTCGAGGGTTGCCGGGTCCAATTCAAGAAATACCGGGGGTCTTTGCGAGTGGAGCCAGGAGACATTGGGGGTGGAAGAAGAAGATATTGGCTTTATATCCCGCCCTCCACTCTGAAGAGTCTCAGAGCGGCCTACAATCTCCTTTCCCTTTCTTCCCCACAACAGAACAACAGACACCCTGTGAGGTGGGTGGGGCTGAGAGGTCTCTCACAGCAGCTGCCCTTTCAAGGACAGAGTCTCAGAGCGGCCCACAATCTCCTTTCCCTTCCTCCCCCACAATAGACACCCTGTGAGGTGGGTGGGGCTGGAGAGGGCTCTCCCAGCAGCTGCCCTTTCAAGGACAGAGTCTCAGAGAGGCCTACAGTCTCCTTTCCTTCCTCCCCCACAACAGACACCCTGTGAGGTGGGTGGGGCTGGAGAGGGCTCTGACAGAAGCTGCCCTTTCAAGGACAGAGTCTCAGAGTGGCCTACAATCTCCTTTCCCTTCCTCCCCCACAACAGACACCCTGTGAGGTGGGTGAGGCTGGAGAGGGCTCTCCCAGCAGCTGCCCTTTCAAGGACAGAGTCTCAGAGCGGCCTACAATCTCCTTTCCCTTCCTCCCCCACAACAGGCACCCTGTGAGGTGGGTGGGGCTGAGAGGTCTCTCACAGCAGCTGCCCTTTCAAGGACAGAGTCTCAGAGCGGCCTACAATCTCCTTTCCCTTCCTCCCCCACAATAGACACCCTGTGAGGTGGGTGGGGCTGCAGCGGGCTCTCACAGCAGCTGCCCTTTCAAGGACAGAGTCTCAGAGCGGCCTACAATCTCCTTTCCCTTCCTCCCCCACAACAGGCACCCTGTGAGGTGGGTGGGGCTTGAGAGGGCTCTTACAGCAGCTGCCCTTTCAAGGACAACCTCTGACAGAGCTATGGCTGACCCAAGGCCCTGCTAACAGGTGCAAGTGGAGGAGTGGAGAATCAAATCCGGTTCTCCCAGATAAGAGTCCGCACACTTAACCACTACACCAAACTGACTCTCCAAGACCAAATTGGCTCTCCAAGGGTGTGACATACATAATTGAACTCCAAAAGGAGTTCTGGCCATCATATTTAAAGGGACCGCACACCTTTTAAATGCCTTCTCTCCATTTGGAAATAATGAAGGAAAGGGGCCCCTTCTTCTGGGCCTCATAGATCCAATCTTTTTGAAACTTGGAGGAGGGGTGTGTGTGTTGAGGAGAGGCACCAGATATTATGCTACAAATTTGGTGCCTCTTCCTCAAAAAATAGGTCTCCCAGAGCCCCAGATACCCACAGATCAATTCTCCATTATATCCAATCAGGTAATATCTATTTGAATGAAGCCCAATGATTGAGAGGCTCTTTGCAGACACACTCAGAGTGGCCACCCTTGCTGAGCCAGCCAGTTAGGTAATATCTATTTGAATGAAGCCCATTGATTGAGAGGCTCCTTGCAGCTACACTCAGAGTGGCCACCCTTGCTGAGCCAGCCAGTTAGGTACTATCTATTTGAATGAAGCCCATTGATTGAGAGGCTCCTTGCGGCTACACTCAGAGTGGGCACCCTTGCTGAGCCAGCCAGTTAGGTAATATCCCTTTGAATGAAGCCCATTGTTTGAGAGCCTCCTTGCAGCTACACTCAGAGTGGCCGCCCTTGCTGAGCCAGCCAGTTAGGTAATATCATTTTTCATTTTCATTTCATTTTATTTGATTTATATCCCGCCCTCCCCACCGAGGTGGCTCAGGGCAGCTCATAACATAAAATTCTAACAATAAAATTAATGAATATTAAAATACATTAACTAGTTTACAGCAGTTAAAACAAGAAAACGATCTATCAATGTGCTATCCTACAACCTTCCTTTGGGGTTTTTCAGGTACCGGTCAGTTATATGCCAACCGGAAGAGGACTGTCTTACAGGCCCTGCGGAACTGCCCATTGTTTGAGAATGAAGCCCATTGTTTGAGAGGCTCCTTGCAGCTACACTCAGAGTGGCCGCCCTTGTTGAGCCAGCCAGTTAGGTAATATCCATCTGAACAAAACCCATGCAAATGAGGGTTCCGAGCGCCTGTTTTTCTATTGGGTTGTTTATTGCTGGAGGCGTGTTTTGGGTGGAGCTTCTGTGTACATAGTTGCAGCTTGCCATGTGTGCTTTCAGTTGGGTTGTCTCTAATAAACGAGCGATCCTGGAATCACTATAGCATCCGACCCACTACTTTTCACAGCTTCTAAGGATACAGAAGTTGCCGGTCGCCGCCCTGTCATGCCCCTGAACTCTGGCAATACACAGGTGTGCGGAAAGGAGGATTAGACAACATTAGCTCACTCTGTCGGCTCTAATACGGTGCTCTCATCTGGGATTTAGGACGGCTCAGATTGTCGCTCTCTGGCAAGGGGCCGATTTCCAAAATGGGACCAAAGAGGCTGCCGTGCCCAGTAAACAAATCCTGCCCTCCTTATCGCAGACTTGGCGGGAACAAGAATGTCCTTCTGTAATCCCTAGCTAGGAAAGGAATGAGCTCAGAAGAGATGGGGCCTTTTGATGCAGAAGTGGCAGAATGTGTGGAAAGCAGCGGAGGGAAGCGAGAATGCCCTTGAGCCGGAACTTTGAGCATAGGCTCTTAACGCCTTGTTGAGGGAACAGGGAGAAGAAGAAGAAATTGGATTTATACATATGAGAAGCCCCGTTGAATCAGGCCAATTGCCCATCCGGTCCAACACTCTGTGTCACATAAGAACATAAGAGAAGCCCTGTTGGATCAGGCCAATGGCCCATCCAGTCCAACACTCTGTGTCACATAAGAACATAAGAGAAGCCATGTTGGATCAGGCCAATGGCCCATCCAGTCCAGCTCTGTGTCACATAAGAACATAAGAGAAGCCATGTTGGATCAGGCCAATGGCCCGTCCAGTCCAACACTCTGTGTCACACAGTGGCCAAAAAACCCAAGTGTCATCAAGAGCTCCATCAGTAGGTCTAGAAACCCTTCCACTATGCCCCCCCCCCAAGCATATGAATACAGAGCATCACTGCCCCAGACAGAGACTTCCAACAATAAGCTGTGGCTAATAGCCACTGATGAACCTCTGCTCCATATGTTTATCCAATCCCCTCTTGAAGCTGGCTATGCTTGTAGCCGCCACCTCCTGTGGCAGTGACTTCCACGTGTTAATCACCCTTTGGGTGAAGAAGGACTTCCTTTTCCTACACTCTGAATCTCAAAGTCTCAGAGCGGCTTACAATCTCTTTTACCTCCCCCGCCCCCAACAACAGACATCCTGTGAGGTAGGTGGGGCTGAGAGAGCTCTGACAGAAGTTGCCCTTTCAAGGTCAACTCTGCAGAGAGCTCTGGCTGACCCAAGGCCATTCCAGCAGCTGCATGTGGAGGAGTGGGGAATCCAACCCGGTTCTCCCAGAGTCCGCACAATCAGGGCTTTTTTTTTTTGTAGCAGGGACTCCTTTGCGTATTAGGCCACACACCCCTGATGTAGCCAATCCTCCAAGAGCTTACAGGGCTCTTTGTACAGGGCCTACTGTAAGCTCCAGCAGGATTGGCTAGATCAGAGGTGTGTGGCCTAATATGCAAAGTTGCTCCTGCTACAAAAAAAAAGAGCCCTGCGTGCACTTAACCACTGCACCAAACTGGAACAATGATTAGCAGGGGGGTTTTTTGTAGCAGGGACTCCTTTGCATACCAGGCCACACATCCCTGATGGAGCCAATCCTCCAAGAGCTTACAGGGTTCTTCTTACGGGGCCTACTGTAAACTCCAGCAGGATTGGCTACATCATGGTGTGTGGCCTAATATGCAAAGGAGTTCCTGCTATTAAAAAAGCCCTGATGATTAGTGTACAGAAACTGGCAAGGGAAGGAGACTTTTGTTCTCACTTGTAAATTTTCGAATTTGTGTCTCAGGGCTTTGTTATCGAATGGGGAGGGGAGTTCTTCTGGGACCCTCTTGGAAGTCGGGTCATGGAGGGTTCCAATGCAGACTTCCTGAAGAGGAAAAGATGGACTTTGGAGGTGACCAGCTGTGAAGGAGGGGGAAATGAATGGTTTGGAACAGGGGTAGACATGTGTTGACTCTTTCATACATTATATCCTTATAATGCGTAACATGGGTGCGTAACATGTCAAAAAAAGCAACCTTTATTTTACATGGCACGAATCACTTGTTTTATTTGAATGTTGTTGTATAACTGTAGCCCCAGAGATATAACCATGGGGTCAAAGAAGACGACGTTCGAGACGCGCAAACCCTCCAACTCTCACAGTCATACATTACTACTGGGAAATACCATTGCTTTGACCAGGCCTCAGATTCAGTAGGATTTCACAGCACAGCTCCTGAATCTTTCTGAGGGGTGTGTGGCCTAATACACAAAGGAGCTCCTGCTAC
Organism: Heteronotia binoei; assembly: GCF_032191835.1. Classification (NCBI taxonomy): domain Eukaryota; kingdom Metazoa; phylum Chordata; class Lepidosauria; order Squamata; family Gekkonidae; genus Heteronotia; species Heteronotia binoei. The sequence goes on along the minus strand of NC_083243.1, from coordinate 7,042,082 downwards.
AAAAAAAGAGTCCTGCGTGCACGTAACCACTGCACCAACCTGGAACAATGATTAACGGGGGGGTTTGCAGCAGGAACTCCTTTGCATATTAGGCCACACACCCCTGATTAAGCCAATCCTCCAAGAGCTTACAGGGCTCTTCTTACGGGGCCTAGTGTAAGCTCCAGGAAAATTGGCTCTGCTGAGTCTCCTGCGTTATAACATCCCCCCCCCCCTCATTCTCTCTCCCATTTTACGCTCCCGCTCATCCGCTGATCCAAAAGTTAATCCTTTTTTTAAAAAAGTGATCAAGCTTTGATAACCCAGTGTAGGTTTTTATACAGTGCTGCCCTCAGTTGGCAACAGTCAGAATTGCAGGGTCAGAGGTTTGTTGCTCAGTTGCACAGTTGAGTCCGACTGAGTCACGCCAGGCCCTCCCGTCTTCCACCGTCCTCCGAAGTCTGCTCAAATTCGTGTTAGTTACATCAGTAACGCTGTCCAGCCATCTCCTCTTTTGCTGTCCCCTTCTTCTTTTGCCTTCTGTCTTTCCCAGCATCAGGGTCTTCTCCAGGGACTGCTCCCTTCTCATATGGCGGCCAAAGTATTGGAGCTTCAGCTTCAGCATCTGACCTTCCAGGGAACAGTCTGGGTTGATTTCCCTTAGGACTGACTGGTTGGATCTTCTTGCAGTCCAAGGGACTCTCAAGAGTCTTCTCCAGGGAGTGCTCCGTTCTCATTGGGTGGCCAAAGTATTGGAGCTTCAGCTTCAGTATCTGACCTTCCAGGGAGCAGTTTGGTTTGACTTCCCTTATGACTGACTGGATCTCCTTGCAGTCCAAGGGACTCTCAAGAGTCTTCTCCAGCACCACAGCTCAAAAACATCTGTTCTTCTGCGCTTGGCCTTCCTTATATCCAGCTCTCACAGCCATACATTACTACTGGGAATACCATCGCTTTGACTATACGGACTTTCGTTGGCAAGGTGATGTCTCTACATTTTATTATGCTGCCCAGGTTCGCCATAGCTGTCCTCCCGAGGAGCAAACGTCTTTTAATTTCATGGCTACAGTCACCATCTGCAGAGATCTTGGCTCCCAGAAAGGTGAAGTCCGTCTGTAAGAGGCACATTTCCTCAAAGGATGATTTGATTTCTCGCCTTTTTGATTTAAAACAATCATTAGAGCCGCTTTTCTTCCCTACAGAAAAGGCAGCTCAGAACGTAGAATGAGAGATATAAAACAAAGTAAATAAAAAGCACAAAAATCCAAAAATTTAAAATCACAGTTCAGGAGTGCTAATAAACTTGATTGAACAGTCTTACTGCAAAAGTCGCAAGACAGTTTAAGTGTCACAAGACTTTGGAGTAATGTGATTTGGAAAACCGAATATGTTGTATCAAAGATTTCAGGTTTTCACGGCTGGTAACATCATTAGGGTTTGTAGAATCTTTCGGGATCAAGTGCCGTGTTCTACTGGAGAAAGTTTTCCTTCCAGACGTTTTGTTCTCAGCTGCGGAGAACATCCTCAGTGGCGTTGCAGCCGGAGCAGGCGCTCTGACCTTCTTGGCTGCTGTGCATTGAGTGGGGCCAGGGCTGCTGGAGAGCTGCTATTTCTAGGCTGGAGGGGGTGTCCAGCAGCCCTGGCCCCACTCAATGCACAGCAGCCAAGAAGGTCTGAGCGCCTGCTCCGGCTGCAACGCCACTGAGGATGTTCTCCGCAGCTGAGAACGAAACGTCTGGAAGGAACACTTTCTCCAGTAGAACACGGCACTTGATCCCGAAAGACTCTACAAACCCTAATGAATATGCTGTACATTCGAACACCACATTCCGAGTAAATTGCTTAAGAGATTCTGGTGTGAGATACTTACATAGTTCTAGAATAGTCCATCCGTGTATCATCTTTTAAATGATGCTGAGTTGTAATCTGTTATCCTTTTTCTCTTCTTTCCCTTTTTTTTCTTTTATGGCAGATTAATTTCACAAATTTAAAGAAGTGACGGAAAGTCTTGCATCTGAATGGCTGATTGGTTTGGTTGTTCTGTTCTGTACTTTGTATATTTCAATCACTATACAATTAGAACATAAGAGAAGCCATGTTGGATCAGGCCAGTGGCCCCTCCAGTCCAACACTCTGTCACACAGTGGCCAAAAAAACCCCAAGTGCCATCAGGAGGTCCACCAGTGGGGCCAGGACACTAGAAGTCCTCCCACTGTTGCCCCAAGCACCAAGAATACAGAGCATCACTGCCCTGGACATAAGAACATAAGAGAAACCATATTGAAGCAGGCCAATGGCCCATCCAGTCCAACATTCTGTGTCGCACAATGGCAAATCCCCCCCCCCCCCCCAACACAGGTGCCATCAGGAGGTCCACCAGTGGGGCCAAGACACTAGAAGCCCTTCCACTGTGCCCCCCCCCCCAAGCATCAAGATGGACTCTCACTGGTCTGATCCAGCAGGGCTCTTCTGATGCTCTTATGAAGGCCTCAGCCTCTCTGCCCTGTTGTTGGCCCTCCAGAGGAACTGGCTGGCCACTGTATGAAACAGGATGCTGGACTAGAGGGACCCTCACTGGTCTGATCCAGCAGGGCTCTTCTGAGGTTCTTAGGAAGGCCTCGGCCTCTCTGCCCTGTTGTTGGCCCTCCAGAGGAACTGGTTGGCCACTGTATGAGACAGGATGCTGGACTAGAGGGACCCTCACTGGTCTGATCCAGCAGGGCTCTTCTGAGGTTCTTATGAAGACCTCGGCCTCTCTGCCCTGTTGTTGGCCCTCCAGAGGAACTGGCTGGCCACTGTATGAGACAGGATGCTGGACTAGAGGGACTCTCACTGGTCTGATCCAGCAGGGCTCTTCTGAGGTTCTTAGGAAGGCCTCGGCCTCTCTGCCCTGTTGTTGGCCCTCCAGAGGAACTGGCTGGCCACTGTATGAGACAGGATGCTGGACTAGAGGGACCCTCACTGGTGTGATCCAGCAGGGCTCTTCTGATGTCCTTAAATACTTATCTCCTGTTAAAAGAATGAGGTAATAAGTGAAGACTGCCCCCGCAAGACCTTGGAGAACTGCTGCCTATGGACCAATGGTCTGATTTCACCTAAGCCAGCTTTGTGTGTTCAGGTTAAGTTGCACCGAAGCTTTGTTTAGTGGCACAGCAATCTGGAAGTTTGGTGTGGTGGTGAAGTGTGCGAACTCTTATCTGGGAGAACCGGGTTTGATTCCCCACTCCTCCACTTGCAGCTGCTGGAATGGCCTTGGGTCAGCCATAGTTCTGGCAGAGGTTGTCCTTGAAAGCGCAGCTTCTGGGAGAGTCTTCTCAGCCCCACGCACCTCACAGGGTGTCTGTTGTGGGGGGAGAAGGTATAGGAGATTGCTGTTGGAGCAAGAATCTACATAAACCCAGTCTGACAGCCACAGTATGACAGCTGGTGATCTAGCTGCCAGGCTAGGTCACAGTGACCTGATCAGCAGACCGGCTTGAGCCGGCAGAAGCCAAGTGATGCAATCTGCTGAGTCAGCATGGCCAGGATTGGCTGCTTGGACTATATATGATCTGTGTGTGCATCACACAGGTCTCTCCCTGTGAGATGGTGGTTAGGCGAAGCACTTTGTCCGTGGAGGTGATATTGTATAGACTGCACAAGAGAGCACTTGTCGTGTATATATGTTAATACACCTTTTGGCACTAGTTGCACGTGTCTGCCTGATTTTCTTTCCTGAAGCCCTGTGTCGGGCAAGTCATCTCCCTCACTCTGCTACTCCCGCTCCGACAGGGTTATGGGCCCAGGGCGGTTCCGCTGCGCGGAGGAGAGAGTTGAGAGTTGAGCTGACTGTGAGTTTGGAAAGAGCCGGAGGCGAGGAACGCCGGTGAAGGACACAGAAGCACCACCGTTCTCTGTTTGAGAGCCAGAGGGACGTCGGCAGCCAGCTGTGAGGAGGAGTCGGCACGATGGCTCAGCAACAGCTTGGAGTAGCCGTTGAGAAGCTCACCTCAGCCAACTACGCGGTGTGGAGCCTGAGAATGCAACACTACCTCAAGCGTGAAGGGCAATGGCTGTTCGTGAGTAACCCCCCTGCTGCCTTATCTCCTGCCGAGACTGTGTTATCGGATAAGGCACTGGCCAACATAGTGCTGTCTATAGGAGATGACCAGCTGGTTTATGTGCGAGGGAAGGACACTCCCAAGGCTGCCTGGGACGCGTTGAGTGCGGTGCATGTTAGCACCACTGCTGGTTCCCTCATGGCCTTGACAAGGAGGATGTTCCGCACCGTTATGCCGGCTGGAGGGTGTGTGAAAGATCACATCAAACGGCTAACGGACTGTTTCGTTGAGCTGGAGGCAAGAGGCAAGACTGTAGCTCCAGACGACAGAGTGTACATTTTGCTGTCGTCGTTGCCACCTGAGTACACTCCCCTGATAACTTCTCTGGAGACGGTGGACGTAGCGACCCTGACCATGGAATACGTCTGTGCCCACCTGCTTGACTTCCAAGAGAGAATTGCGGCCGTGAGCTGTCCGGGGGTGTCGGCCGGGCAGCGTGCTGTTATCGGTGTGTCCGGGAAGACAGCCAAGAATGAGCCAGCTTTTGCTGCTGGCAGGCGTCCGAAGGTGGAGGAAGTGGAGCCGACTGCGTTTGCAGTCCGTCGCTGCTATGGATGCGGGTCGTCGCAGCACCTACTCCGAGCTTGCCCTGAGAGGGAGAAGAGGCGGGGGCGTGTGCGGCGAGAGCGGAGGACCGCCAGCCCGTGTGAGGAAGCAACCCGGCTGGTCACGTCTGCAGTAGAGAGCACAGGGTCTGCTTGGATTTTAGACTCCGGGGCAACGAGCCATCTCTGCTGCGAGAAGGAGTTGTTGAAAAACATTGACAGTCCTGAGCATAAGTATGTGAGATTGGCTGATGGGACCACTGCCAATTCTGTTTGCTCAGGCAATGTGGAATTTCCTGCACTGAAATGTATGTTGCAAAATGTGTTGTATGTACCCTCACTGCAGTCTAACCTGTTGAGTGTTAGCACACTGTTTGACCAGGGATACCAGGTGAGATTTGAGAAAACCTGCTGCAAAATCCTGGGAGGTGGGGGAAAGTTGCTTGTGACAGGAAAGAGGGAAGGTAAACTGTATGTGGTCCAGAGTGATTGTGCCCAGGTGGCTCAGGTGTCGAATGAGCCTGTGCACAATAATTGTATACATTTGCTCCATAGGAGACTTGGGCACTGCGGATTTAGGGCGTTAAAGAAAACCCTGGAGCTTGTGCCTAGTTTGAAAGTAAATCCTTGCAAATGTTACTTGGATTGCCAGGTCTGCAAGAAGACCAAAAGCAAGGCGTGTGCTGTTGCTAAAGAAAGCTCAAGGGAAAGCACACGAGCCCTGGAACTAGTCCATTTAGACGTTATTGGCCCATTGCCAAAGAGTCTGTCGGGGAGGAGATACTGCTTGGTGGCCACCGACGACCACACGAGGTACGCGTGGGTTTTCACCATGGTGCATAAGTCTGAGGTGTATAAGACATTCACCAAGTGGGTCAAAGCAGTGGAGAGACAATTAGGGGTTAATCTCCTAGCTGTACAAACCGACAGAGGGGGGGAATTCTTATCTAACCAGATGAAACGTTGGCTGGAGAACAAGGGCATCGCCCACCGTCTGACGAACCCGGCAACGCCCCGAGAAAATGGGCATGGGGCTGTATTGCAGAATGTGATGTATTGCATGTTAGAGGATGCACAACTGCCAATGACCTATTGGGCAGAAACCATACATGCAGCTGTTTTTTTGCAAAATAGGGTTTGGTGTAATACTGTGAAAAATGTGCCTTACAGGTTACTGTTGAACAAGACCCCAGATTTGAGTTCTTTAAAAGTCTTTGGGTCACGGGCTTGGGTTGGCATCCACTCCACGAGTAGCGGGGAGGGGGATGTCCGGGCAGAGAGCCTAATTTTTCTGGGCTACAAGCCAAGGGCCAGGTGTTATCGTTTCTGCAATAGCAAAAGCAAGATAACACTTAGTAAGAGTGCCCAGTTCAATGAAGAAAGCAGCTGGCCAAGGTTGCACTCCTTGCAGAAACAATTTGTCCTGCTGCCAAGTAGCGATAACGATGTTGGAGCGCAGCCCAGAACTCCAGCCCAGGAGGTGGCACCCAGTGGGGCTGGAGAAGGTGAGCCGAATGCTGGCACAGAGCCTGACGAGCAGAGTCAGGAGGCAGAGCCTCAAATGCAGGAACTGGAGGTAAAGTGTGAGAGTCAGGAGGTTCAACACCCAATTACAGGGGCAGAGCAACCAGCCCAGGAGGTGGGAACAGAGCAACCCGAAGAAGACAAAGCTGGTCCAAGCACAGGGCCACGGGTGTCTGCCAGGTCCACCAAAGGCCAACGTCCCGCTAGGTACAAGTGTCCCTATGTCACTCTGACTGTCAATCCAGACCCACCCGGATTTGAGGAAATGTTAAAAGAAAAGGCTAAGAAATGGAAAGCCTGGGTGGCAGAGTGCGAGGCAAGGGAGAAGGAGGCTGAAGCCAAGCGTCTGAAAGAGCTGGCTGAACAGGAACACGATGATGTGTTTTACAATCATGATGAGTTCCTGAACGAATTCCGGAAAGGGTTCCGAGCTACGTAAATATGAACTGTAATGTTGCTGGTGGACATGTATGTAAACTGTGTAAAGTGTTTTGGTGCACTGGGTTTAAATAGATTAGGAGGTGTGTTGGAGCAAGAATCTACATAAACCCAGTCTGACAGCCACAGTATGACAGCTGGTGATCTAGCTGCCAGGCTAGGTCACAGTGACCTGATCAGCAGACCGGCTTGAGCCGGCAGAAGCCAAGTGATGCAATCTGCTGAGTCAGCATGGCCAGGATTGGCTGCTTGGACTATATATGATCTGTGTGTGCATCACACAGGTCTCTCCCTGTGAGATGGTGGTTAGGCGAAGCACTTTGTCCGTGGAGGTGATATTGTATAGACTGCACAAGAGAGCACTTGTCGTGTATATATGTTAATACACCTTTTGGCACTAGTTGCACGTGTCTGCCTGATTTTCTTTCCTGAAGCCCTGTGTCGGGCAAGTCATCTCCCTCACTCTGCTACTCCCGCTCCGACAATTGCAAGCCGCTCTGATCCTCTGTCCTTGAGAAAGCAGCTTCTGTCAGAGCTCTCTCAGCCCCACCCACCTCACAGGGTGTCTGTTGTGGGGGGAGAAGATATAGGAGATTGTGACCACTCTGAGTCTCTGATTCAGATAGAAGGGCGGGGTTATGAATCTGCAGCCGTCGTCTTCTTTTCCTTGCCCTAGCAACTGGTTGCACAGGGGAAAAAGCTTGCTTTGAGAAAGGAAAACCTGTTTGGAATTTAGGCTTCCCAACCCTCCCGCCCTGGCAGGGGACACCAGGATTTCCACCCTCTTCCCCCGCTCCCCCCAAAAAACGGAAGCGGGGGAGGGGGGAAATGGTGCCGGGGAGCATGGCGAGCCGCCCGATCCTGGAGCGGGCGTGGCCGCCGCTGCCGCCCCCTCCCCGCCCACCGCAGCTGCTCCTCCGAGATGGGCCCAGGCTGAGCCCATCTCGGAGGAGCAGCCAAGAGCAGCGCAGGCAAAACCAGAGAAGGGGATGGTGAGGCAGGCCAGGAGCATGGCGAGCCGCAAATCTGGGCCCTTCTAGGACCCGGACTCACGGCTCGCCATGCCCCCGTACCGCCTCCACCCCCCCCCTCTGATTCCACCCCAGAGGCGGAGCGGGCGAGGCTGCTGCGCTGCTGCCACCTCTTCTCCGCTCGCCGTGGCTGCTCCTCCGAGATGGGCTCAGGCTGAGCCCATCTCGGAGGAGCAGCCACGGCGAGCGGAGAAGAGGCGGCAGCAGCGCAGCGGCGTCACCCGCTCCGAGATGGGGCGGCTCGCCGTTTCCCCCCCCCATCCCCCCTAGCTCCACCCCAGTGTCTCCTGGCTCCACCCCCAAAGTCCCCAGATATTTCTGGGGTTGGACTTGGCAACCCTATTGGAATTGGTGCCTGTGAAACAGCCTTTCCTTTCTCAGAGTGTTAAACCGCTTTGGTTTCCACCAGGCCCTCCCATCCCCCTGTATGCCTTTAATTGGAAAACCTCCAACACCGCACACCTCCCAGCTCGGTGCACAACAACAGCCTCCTGTTTTCCTTTAACCAGCCGGCTCCCCCGAGGTCTTCTGCCCTCAAGGATGCTCGTTAGCTCTTGGCCAGGTGAGCAGGCAGAGGGTGGAAAATGCACGGCACCAGCGTTCGCAAAGGGGAAATACAAACTGCGGAATCCCCGGGGAAGCAATTGCCGGAAGCGGGCTTGGAAATGAAGCCTAACAGGCAAGGATATGAGGAACGTTTGCAGGCCAAGTGAGAGAAACAGAGCTGAGCAAAGGAGGGGAGATGTATCCTCCTTGCACCTTTGACACGTGGTGCCGGAGGAGAGTTTTACGGACACCGCGGACAAGCAAAGTGACAAATCAGCGGCTTCTAGAGCGAATCAAGCGCAAACGTAGGGTTGCTAAGTCCTCTTCAAGTCCCGGTGGGAGAGTTTCGTGCCTGCGTGTGACAAAATGACGTCACTCAGAAGTGATGTCATCAAAATGGCGGCACGCACATGGGCCACTCTAGGCAAATAATAATAATAATAATAATAATAATAATAATAATAATAATAATAATAATACATTTTATTTATATCCTGCTCTCCCCACCAAAGCAGGTTCACAACATGAATTCGATGTACAATAAAATCATATAATTCAATAAATGCTACATTATAAAACCATCATTTAAACCCACATGTATTAAAATTACATTTATGGTGTTATAATTATAGGTCTTTAATAAATTTAATGGTGGATACGTCTACAGCGGATCTATCTTGGTACAATGTTAGGCGAAGGCCATCTTCAAAAGAGTCGTCTTGCAGGCCCTGCGGAACTGATCTAGACTCCGCAGGGCCCGTACTTTGTCCGGAAGTTGATTCCACAGGTGTAGAGCTGCGATGGAAAAGGCCCGTTCCCTTGTGTTCTTCAATTTGGCCTCCTTCAGCCCAGGGATGTTCAGCAGGTTTTTTCCCGCTGACCTCAGTGCTCTCTGGGGTTCGTATGGGGAGAGACGGTCCCTCAGGTAGGCAGGCCCTCGACCATATAGGGCTTTAAAGGTAATAACCAGCACTTTGTAACGAACCCGGTACACAACTGGCAGCCAGTGCAGCTCGCGCAGCCCCGGCTGTATGTGCTTCCCTTTCGGGAGCCCTAACAACAGCCTAGCCCCTGCGTTCTGCACCAGCTGCAGCTTCCGGGTTCGGCACAAAGGCAGCCCCATGTAGAGGGCATTACAGTGATCCAGTCTTGAGGTGACCGTTGCATGGATCACTGTTGCTAGGTCCCAGCGCTCGAGGAAGGGGGCCAACTGCCTCGCCCGTCTGAGATGAAAAAACGCGGCCTTGGCAGTGGCCGCTATCTGGGCCTCCATTGACAATGAAGGCTCCAGTAGGACCCCCAAGCTCTTGACCCTGTGTGCCGCTTTCAGTGGCGCACCGTCAAAAACTGGGAGAGGAATTTCTCTTCCCAGAGCACCGCGACCCAAGCAAAGGACCTCCGTCTTCGTTGAATTCAACTTCAACCCACTCAGCCTGAACCAACCTGCCACAGCTTGCAATGCGAGGTCCAGATTTATTGGGACGCAGTCAGGCCGACCGTCCATTAGTAGATAGAGCTGGGTGTCATCTGCATATTGATGACACCCAAGCCCATACCTCTGGGCAATCTGGGCAAGGGGGCGCATATAGATGTCACTGGAAAAGACAATCATGCTAGGAAAAACTGAAGGCAGCAGGAAAAGAGGAAGACCCAATAGGAGACAGGCTGACTCCATCAAGGAAGCCGCAAGAAGGCCCGGCGTGTGGGTGTCGCGTTCTCAGGGTGCAGGCAGGCAGGCAGGAGTCCAAAGCCAGCCCAAGGTCAAAGTCCAGGAAGTCAAGCAGGAGCCAGGTCACCAATGCAGAATCACAAACCGGAATCAGACGTCAATGTCCAAAAGCCAAAAGGTCAGGGTGCCAAGGAAATCAAGCAGGTCAGGATCAGGAAGGAGCGTGGATGCAAGCCGGAGAATAGACTTGTTGCTTCCACAAGGTTACCAGGTCCTGGGTGGGAGCTATATGGGAGTCTCAATCAGCCTGCTCCCTGGGTGGCAGTGACTCTGCTAGAACTCAGGGCTGAGAGATCTGAAGCATCGGCGTGCCTCATGTCTTCGCTCTGAAAGTTCTTTCCGGAGCCTGCCTCGAACTCTTGAGATGGGAGGGGGAGAGCTTGGAGGAGATTGATCCTCAACAGCTCACCCGGGTGCCTGGCGAGTGATTGATGGGCCAGCTGCTGTTGGTTCAGCTGAGGAACTGGCCGGCAACTCTTCCAGGTCTGTTAACCCTTCCAGCTCTTCCTCGTCAGGGCTCATGACAGTGGGAGTCGGCGAACTAGGTGATTGTCTAGGGCGCCAGCTCACAGCAGGGAGGGGGGTGCCTCCTCCTTGCTCGCACCGTCCCCTCAGCGCCCAGAAAGAACAGTGCTTCCCATCCTCAGTGTCCTCCAAACTTGGAGAGCACTGGGGAGGGAAGCACCGAGTTCCTGATGTGATCACGTCATCTCCAGGTGATGTCATCACACTGCGTGCATGCGCGATAACTTTTTCCTTGGGGGTGGGTGGGTGTGTGTTGGGGTTCTGCCTTGGGTGGCAGAACCCCACACACCAGGCCGGGACACAAGTGCTCTCCATTTGCAAGACGGTGAATAGGATGCTTTGGAGATCATTTATTATTTCTTTATTTCTTTATTTGTTCGATTTATATCCCGCTCTACCCTACCAAGGCAGGCTCAGGGCGGCTTACAATACAAAATGCTAAAAATAGATCAGTTTAAAATACATTAATGATTATACAATAAAATACATAAAAATACATAAAACTCACATCAATATGCACTATGCTACCTCTTCCTTAAATCAATTCTTCAAGTATTCCAGTGTTCGATATTCTGATGTTCATAAGTTTAAATATTCGGGCATCCCGATATCAATCAGTTGTATGCCAACCGGAAGAGGGCTGTTTTACAGGCCCTGCGGAACTGCTCAATGTTCCGCAGGGCCCTCACCTCCTCCGGGAGCTGGTTCCACCAACAGGGGGCTGCAATCGAAAAGGCCCTGTCTCTGGTCGCTTTCAGACGGGCCTCCTTTGGCCCAGGGATTATAAGGAGGTTCTGAGACCCCGATCTCAGCACTCTCTGGGGAACATGTGGGGAGACGGTCCCTAAGGTAGGTAGGTCCCAGGCCATAAAGGGCTTTAAAGGTCATAACCAGCACCTTGTACCGAACTCAGTATGTTATCGGCAGCCAATGCAGTCCCCGGAGCCCCGGCTGAATGTGCTCCCGTCTAGGGAGCCCTAACAACAGCCGGGCGGCGGCATTCTGCACAAGCTGCAACTTCTGGGTTCGGCACAGGGGCAGCCCCATGTAGAAGGCATTGCAGTAGTCCAGCCTCGAGGTGACCGTTGCGTGGATCACTGTTGCCAGATCGCCGTTCTCCAGGAAAGGGGCCAACTAAGATGAAAAAATGCGGACTTGGCAGTGGCTGCTATCTGGGCCTCATTCATTCATTCATAGGGTTGCCATGGGTCAGGAGCAACTCAGAGGCACTGAACATGTAGCACTCAGCAGCCCTGTCCACCCCCATTCCTTCCCCCAGGATCTATGGAGAGATGTCGCAGACTGCCCTGTCCTTCATCTGGAGTAGGGAAGACCGGGACTTGAGCACAAGGGATACAGTGAGGCTTCCAGGTTGAGGAATGGGGCACAGAGCTCCTAACTCAGCCCCTTATGCCCCAGAACTTTTGCCATGGGGAGGATTCACCCTCCCTGGTGAAAGGCGAAAGCCAGTACGGTGTAGTGCAAAAGTCCCCGACATGGTGGCCATCATTGTGGGTCACACAGTGGCCAAAACCCAGGCGCCATCAGAAGGTCCACTAGCAGGGCCAGAACTCCAGAAGTCCTTCCACTGTGCCCCCCCAAGCACCAAGAAGACAAAGCATCATTGCCACAGACATAAGAACGTAAGAGAAGCCACGTCGGATCAGGCCAGTGGCCCATCTGCTCTGGTAAGACCTCACCTGGATTATTGTGTTCACTTTTGGGCACCACATTTTAAGAAGGATCTAGACAAGCTGGAACGGGCCCAGAGGAGGGCGACGAAGATGGTGAGGGGTCTGGAGACCAAGTCCTATGAGGAAAGGTTGAAGGAGCTGGGCATGTTTAGCCTAGAGAGGAGGTGGCTGAGAGGTGATAGGATCACCACCTTCAAGTATTTGAAGGGCTGTCCTATAGAGGATGGGGTTGAATTGTTTCCTGTGGCCCCAGAAGGTAGGACCAGAACCAATGGGCTGAAATTAAATCAAAAGAGTTTCCGGCTCAACATTAGGAAGAACTTCCTGACGGTTAGAGCGGTTCCTCAGTGGAACAGGCTTCCTCGAGAGGTGGTGGGCTCTCCTTCCTTGGAGGTTTTTCAACAGAGGCTAGATGGCCATCTGACAGCAATGAAGATCCTGTGAATTTAGGGGGAGGTGTTTGTGAGTTTCCTGCATTGTGCAGGGGGTTGGACTAGATGACCCTGGAGGTCCCTTCCAACTCTATGATTCTATCTAGCCCAACACTCTGTGTTACACAGTGGCCAAAACCCAGGGGCCATCAGGAGGCCCATAAGCAGGTCCAGAACTTCAGAAGATCTTCCACTGTGGCCCCCCAATCACCAAGAAGACACAGCATTCCTGTCCCAGTCTCAAAAACATAAGAGAAGGCCTGCTAGATGAGGCCAATGTAGGCTTCCCAACCCTCCCACCCTGGCGGGGGACCCCAGGATTTCCAGCCTCTTCCCCCGCTCCCCAAAAAAACGGAAGCGGGGGGAGGGGGAAACGGTGCCAAGGAGCGTGGCGAGCCGCCCCATCTCGAAGCGGGCGACGCCGCTGCTGCCTCTTCTCCGCTTCACCGTAGCTGCTCCTCCGAGATGGGCTCAGGCTGAGCCCATCTCAGAGGAGAAGCTAAGATGAAGCGGAGAAGATGCGGCAGTAGTGCAGCGGCATCGCCCGCTCCGCTCCGCCTCTGAGGTGAAATCAGAGAAGGGGAGGGTGGAGGGAAGGAAGGCATTTAAAAAGTTGTGAGGTCCCTTTAATTGTGATGGACAGAACTCCCTTTCAAGTTCAATTGTGCTTGCCACACCATTGCTCCTAGCTCCACACCAGTGTCTCCTGGCTCCACCCCCAAAGTCTCCTGGCTCCTCCCCCAAAGTCCCCAGATATTTCTGGAATTGGACTTGGCAACCCTAGGCCAATGGCCCATTCAGTCCAACCTGGTGTCACACAGTGGCCAAAACCCAGGGCCATCAGGAGGTCCACCACTGGGGCCAAGGCTCCAGAAGCACTCCCACTGTTGCCCCACCCCAAGCACCAAGAATATAGAGGATCACTGCCACAGACATAAAAACGTAAGAGAGGCCATATTGGATCAGACCAATGGCTCATTCACTCAAACACTCACTGTCACACAGTGGCTAAAACCCAGGGGCCATCAGGAGATCCACCAGCAGGGCCAGAACTCCAGAAGTCCTCCCATCACCCCCCCCCCCCAAGCACCAAGAAGACAGAGCATAACTGATCCAAACATAAACATGTAAGAGAAGCCATGTTGGATCAGGCCAATGGCCCATCCAGTCCAACACTCTGTGGCACAGAAGAACATGAGAAGCCATGTTGGATCAGGCCAATGGCCCATCCAGTCCAACACTCTGTGTCACATAAGAACATAAGAGAAGCCAAGTTGGATCAGGCCAATGGCCCATCCAGTCCAGCTCTGTGTCACATAAGAACATAAGAGAAGCCATGTTGGATCAGGCCAAAGGCCCATCCAGTCCAACACTCTGTGTCACAGAAGAACATAAGAGAAGCCATGTTGGATCAGGCCAGTGGCCCATCCAGTCCAACACCCTGTGTCACATAAGAACATAAGAGAAGCCATGTTGGATCAGGCCAATGGCCCATCCAGTCCAGCTCTGTGTCACATAAGAACATAAGAGAAGCCATGTTGGATCAGGCCAATGGCCCATCCAGTCCAGCTCTGTGTCACATAAGAACATAAGAGAAGCCATGTTGGATCAGGCCAATGGCCCATCCAGTCCAACACTCTGTGTCACAGAAGAACATAAGAGAAGCCATGTTGGATCAGGCCAGTGGCCCATCCAGTCCAACACTCTGTGTCACAGAAGAACATAAGAGAAGCCATGTTGGATCAGGCCAATGGCCCATCCAGTCCAGCTCTGTGTCACATAAGAACATAAGAGAAGCCATGTTGGATCAGGCCAATGGCCCTTCCAGTCCAACACTCTGTGTCACATAAGAACATAAGAAAAGCCATGTTGGATCAGGCCAATGGCCCATCCAGTCCAACTCTGTGTCACATAAGAACATAAGAGAAGCCATGTTGGATCAGGCCAATGGCCCATCCAGTCCAGCACTCTGTGTCACAGAAGAACATAAGAGAAGCCATGTTGGATCAGGCCAATGGCCCATCCAGTCCAGCTCTGTGTCACATAAGAACATAAGAGAAGCCATGTTGGATCAGGCCAGTGGCCCCTCCAGTCCCACACTCTGTGTCACATAAGAACATAAGAGAAGCCATGTTGGATCAGGCCAATGGCCCATCCAGTCCAGCTCTGTGTCACATAAGAACATAAGAGAAGCCATGTTGGATCAGGCCAATGCCCCTCCAGTCCAACACTCTGTGTCACATAAGAACATAAGAGAAGCCATGTTGGATCAGGCCAATGGCCCATCCAGTCCAGCTCTGTGTCACATAAGAACATAAGAGAAGCCATGTTGGATCAGGCCAATGGCCCATCCAGTCCAGCTCTATGTCACATAAGAACATAAGAGAAGCCATGTTGGATCAGGCCAATGGCCCATCCAGTCCAACACTCTGTGTCACATAAGAACATAAGAGAAGCCATGTTGGATCAGGCCAATGGCCCATCCAGTCCAGCTCTGTGTCACATAAGAAGATAAGAGAAGCCATGTTGGATCAGGCCAATGGCCCATCCAGTCCAACACTCTGTGTCACAGAAGAACATAAGAGAAGCCATGTTGGATCAGGCCAATGGCCCAT
This sequence comes from Heteronotia binoei, assembly GCF_032191835.1. Classification (NCBI taxonomy): domain Eukaryota; kingdom Metazoa; phylum Chordata; class Lepidosauria; order Squamata; family Gekkonidae; genus Heteronotia; species Heteronotia binoei. The sequence continues at coordinate 7,026,925 of NC_083243.1, read as the reverse complement.
CCAGTCCAACACTCTGTGTCACATAAGAACATAAGAGAAGCCATGTTGGATCAGGCCAATGCCCATCCAGTCCAGCTCTGTTTCACATAGGGCTCAGGCTGTGTTTTTAGGGATCCACAGACAGGTTAAGTGGCTTCTGCCACATCCTGGAAAACCTGCTTCTGATTCCCTGCAACTTGATGCAAGGGCTTCTTTGTTGGGGAGCGGGGGAAAGGCATCCTCATTCGCCCAAAACGGCAGCCGAGTTATATGCCTGTCTCTATCCCCAACCTGACCGTAATGATGCTGACACACACATAAGGATATTGGCTCTCATTTATTCTTAGGGACTGTGGTCTCTCCCTCCCCTCTGACTGCTGTCTCCTCCTCCACCAGCTAATGTCAAAATTTAGCTCACTGTGGGAGGCCTTTTTAGCTTCTATCTCTCTGTAAACGGCCCCTGGGGTTTTGGTAGTAATAACAAATGGCCAGAAGGTGGCGCTCCGAACAGACAAATTCGAATATTGCACAGGATGGTGTATTTTTCACGGACCATAAAGCCCGTATAGTCGCATTTTAAAAAGTTTTATTGGTGTAGCCAGTTTGGTGTAGTGGTTAAGTGTGCAGACTCTGATCTGGGAGAACCGGGTTTGATTCCCCACTCCTCCACCTGCACCTGCTGGGATGGCCTTGGGTGAGCCATAGCTCTGGCAGAGGTTGCCCTTGAAAGGGCAGCTGCTGTGAGAGCCCTCTCAGCCCCACCCGCCTCACAGGGTGTCTGTTGTGGGGGAGGAAGGGAAAGGAGATTGTGAGCCGCTCTGAGACTCTTCGGAGTGGAGGGCAGGATATAAATCCAATATCTTCATCTACCTCACAGGGTGTCTGTTGTGGGGGAGGAAGGGAAAGGAGATTGTGAGCCGCTCTGAGACTCTTTGGAGTGGAGGGCAGGATATAAATCCAATATCATCTACCTCACAGGGTGTCTGTTGTGGGGGAGGAAGTGAAAGGAGATTGTGAGCCGCTCTGAGACTCTTCGGAGTGGAGGGCAGGATATAAATCCAATATCTTCATCCACCTCACAGGGTGTTTGTTGTGGGGGAGGAAGGTAAAGGAGATTGTGGGCCGCTCTGAGACTCTTCGGAGTGGAGGGCAGGATATAAATCCAATATCTTCTTCTTCATCTAGTTTCAGAAAACATAGGTGTAGGGAATAGAGGGTACAGAGAGCACAATACATAGATAGCTCTATACATTTTAAACTTATTCTGCATACCAATACTTTAAAAAAAAATACAAGCCTACATCTACAATACTTTCTTTACATAAATTGTTCCATATCGTTATCTCTAAGCTAAGCATCATCCGCATTTTAAAATTTTATATTATAAATCTTTTGACTGAGTTATCTATTGGTTTTGACAATTCCAGGAAAGGCAATTTTGTGATATAGAATACAAGAAAAAAAGGGAGAAGCAAGTTCACACTAGAGAATCTTAAGAGTCTTGAGTATCTAACCAGGCAGTATTTTCTTGCTTCTTCCTTAGATGTCCCAGCCAACAGCTGGGATAGAAAGTCCATCTCTGCTGTTTCCAAAATTTTTCCCACCAAGTCCATTTTCGTGGGAATTTTCTGAGATTTCCATCTCTACGCCAAGAGAATCCTGTCTGCTGTGTTGAAATGTGCCAACAAGTGTCTCATTTCTTTGGAATAGTAAAGCCTGTATAGTCAAAATGATGGTATTCCCAGTAGTAATCTATGGCTGTGAGAGCTGGACCATAAGGAAGGCCAAGCACAGAAGAATAGATGCTTTCGAGCTGTGGTGCTGGAGAAGACTCTTGAGAGTCCCTTGCACTGCAAGGAGATCCAATCAGTCAGTCCTAAGGGAAATCAACCCTAACTGTTCCCTGGAAGGTCAGATGCTGAAGCTGAAGCTCAAAGACTTTGGCCACCCAATGAGAAGGGAGCACTCCCTGGAGAAGACCCTGATGCTGGGAAAGACAGAAGGCCAAAGAAGAAGGGGACAACAAAAGAGGAGATGGCTGGACAGCGTTACTGATGTAACTTACCCGAATTTGAGCAGACTTCAGAGGATGGTGGAAGACAGGAGGGCCTGGCGTGACTTGGTCCATGGGGTCGCAAAGAGTCGGACTCGACTGTGCGACTGAACAACAACAACTCTACTTACTGATTGTATACAAAATATTTTATTCATTGGATTGCTTACAATAACAATGTTTAGGAATTCATGTGATGCAAACAGCAGGATTAATAGATATATTTTTTTGGCAGCCCTCTTTCCCAGTGTTTGGTCTAATATTTTTCCTTGTCCCCCCCCCCCCCCCCGCCCTCCAGTATTTTTAGTCACGTTACAGCTTTATATCAGACACGCAGTGTGGATCCTTGTGTTGTGGTGGCGGCTGCTTCCAAAGCAACCTTAAAAAAAAAAATCTGTACAGCCAGTCAGATCTCCAGTAGCCATTCACTTCCCCAAAACACTTGACAGGCAGCAGAAAAGGTGTCAGCGGGCATCCTCCAAGAGCTTACAGGGCTCTTCGTACAGGGCCTACTGCAAGCTCCAGGAGGATGGGCTACATCAGGGGTGTGTGGCCTAATATGCAAAGGCGGTCCTGCTAGAATTCCTTACAGGGCTCTCAGTACAGGGCCTACTGGAAGCTCCAGGAGGATGGGCTGCATCAGGGGGTGTGGCCTAATATGCAAAGGAGGTCCTGCTAGAATTCCTTACAGGGCTCTCAGTACAGGGCCTTCTGCAAGCTCCAGGAGGATTGGCTACATCAGGGGTGTGTGGCCTAATATGCAAAGGAGGTCCTGCTAGAATTTCTTACAGGGCTCTCAGTACAGAGCCTACTGGAAGCTCCAGGAGGATTGGCTGCATCAGGGGCGTGTGGCCTAATATGCAAAGGAGGTCCTGCTAGAATTCCTTACAGGGCTCTTCACACAGGGCTACTGGAAGCTCCAGGAGGAGTGGCTACATCAGGGGGGTGGCCTAATATGCAAAGGAGGTCCTGCTAGAATTCCTTACAGGGCTCTCAGTACAGGGCCTTCTGCAAGCTCCAGGAGGATTGGCTACATCAGGGGTGTGTGGCCTAATATACAAAGGAGGTCCTGCTAGAATTCCTTACAGGGCTCTCAGTACAGGGCCTACTGGAAGCTCCAGGAGGATTGGCTGCATCAGGGGTGTGTGGCCTAATACGCAAAGGAGGTCCTGCTAGAATTCCTTACAGGGCTCTTCTTACAGGGCCTACTGGAAGCTCCAGGAGGATTGGCTACATCAGGGGTGTGTGGCCTAATATGCAAAGGAGGTCCTGCTAGAATTCCTTACAGGGCTCTTCTTACAGGGCCTACTGGAAGCTCCAGGAGGATGGGCTACATCAGGGGTGTGTGGCCTAATATGCAAAGGAGGTCCTGCTAGAATTCCTTACAGGGCTCTTCTTACAGGGCCTACTGGAAGCTCCAGGAGGATTGGCTACATCAGGGGTGTGTGGCCTAATATGCAAAGGAGGTCCTGCTAGAATTCCTTACAGGGCTCTTCTTACAGGGCCTACTGGAAGCTCCAGGAGGATAGGCTGCATCAGGGGTGTGTGGCCTAAAATGCAAAGGAGGTCCTGCTAGAATTCCTTACAGGGCTCTTACAGGGCCTACTGCAAGCTCCAGGAGGATGGGCTACATCAGGAGTGTGTGGCCCAGGGGTGGAATTCTAGCAGGAGCTCCTTTGCATATTGAGCCACACACACCCCTGATGCAGCCAATCCTCCAAGAGCTTACAGAGCTCTTCATACAGGGCCTACTGTAAGCTCTTGGAAGATTGGCTACATCAAGGAGGGTGTGGCCTAATATGCAAAGGAGTCCCTGCTACCCCCCAAAAAGCTTTGGGGGTGCCCAGTTCGGTGCCCCCAGAAGACCGGCAATCGCCTAGTTTGCGTACTGGCAGGGCCAGAGCAAAATGTGCGGCTGCCCGCAATTCAGTTGTCGAGGATCATTCCACCGATACCCACAGGGCATTTTCCAGAAGCTGCCCGAAGGTTTCGTGCTCCTGCCTTGGGTTTCAACATGTCCACAGGAGAGAAAGAGAACCCCATGTCTCCTCTGTGCGGAGGGTTGGGCTGGGTATATTTCCTTTCGCCCCGGCCTCTGCCTTGCTGCTCCCACAACATTGCGCCATATTTATTCTAGGAGCAGGTGTCGATTCCCACACCCCCGCTTTACTGAGTTCAGCTGGTATATTGTGGGCATCGGGACTCTACGGCCTGCTCCCCCGTTGCATAAAGACACCCGCCTGCAGTGTGTTTTCAGATGCATCATTCGACCACTGTCCAATTGCTTTGTCTCTTATTTCCTTTTTGCAAGAAGAAGAAGAAGAAGATGATGATATTGGATTTATATCCTGCCCTTTACTCTGAATCTCAGAGTCTCAGAGCAGCACACAATCTTCTTTATCTTCCTCCCCACAACAGACACCATGTTTGAGAGCCAGTTTGGTGCAGTGGTGAAGTGCATGGGCTCTTATCTGAGAGAACCGGGTTTGATTCCCCACTCCTCCACTTGCAGCTACGGGAATGGCCTTGGGTTAGCCATAGCTATCACAGGAGTTGTCCTTGAAAGGGCAGCTGCTGGGAGAGCCCTCTCAGCCCCATCCGCCTCACAGGGTGTCTGTTGTGGGGGAGGAAGGGAAAGGAGACTGTAAGCTGCTCTGAGACTCTGAAATTCAGAGTGCAGGGCAGGATATAAATCCAATCTCTTCCTCCTCCAAAGTCAGTTTGGTGTAGAGGTTAAGTGTGCGGACTCTTATCTGGGAGAACCGGGTTTGATTCCCCACTCCTCCACTTGCAGCTGCTGGAATGGCCTTGGGTCAGCCATCGCTCTGGCAGAGGTTGTCCTTGAAAAGGCAGCTTCTGGGAGGGCCCTCTCAGCCCCACCCACCTCACAGGATGTCTGTTGTGGGGGGAGAAGATATAGGAGATTGTAAGCCACTCTGAGTCTCTGATTCAGAGAGAAGGGCGGGGTATCAATCTGCAATTCTTCTTCACTTGCAGCTGCTGGAAAGGCCTTGGGTCAGCCATGGCTCTCACAGAGCTGTCCTTGAAAGGGCAGCTTCTGGGAGAGGTCTCTCATCCCTACCCACCTCACGGGGTGTCTGTTGTGGGGGATGAAGGTAAGCCGCTCTGAGACTCTGAGATTTGGAGCGGAGGGCAGGGTATAAATCCAATATCTTCACCTATCTATGAAGTAAATAAATAAACAGTGAATGCCTCAGTAGGAGTCTCTCTCGCTGGAATGGGACGGAACGTGCTTGACTTTTCCCGTCTCTGGCCTACGAGAAGGTGTGCAGCTTTCGAAAGGAGATCTCCGCGAGAGATATCAAGAGAGCTTCACGTTAATCCCGGAGACCAGGAAGGTGAATTGTTTGGAAAGAAGTGGGCGGGAGATCATGATTTCCTTTTCAAAGTGTGCAACTCTACACGGGGTGTGACAAGAGGGTTGCTCAAGTCGCTTGATGCAATCCTTACGTGTTCCGATGGATATCTGAAAATGTACTGTGGGCCAGGCTTTCTTTTTTCTTTCTCAGAGGGTGCAATCTGGTGGCAAGAGAAACCTTCCCCCATTTTCATTCCAATTGGCACCCAAATCCGCGTACGAGGGAAGGACCTGCAGTTGGCAAAGGCTCCCTTGCTTGCTTGGAGTAAGCCAATGGCACAAGAGATAGAAACAACATAAATCTTTCCCCTAGAACAGGGGTTTGTAAGGTGCAGGGGTACCATCATGCCTAGAGCCAGTTTGGCGTAGAGGTTAAGTGCGCAGACTCATCTGGGAGAAACGGGTTTGATTCCCCACTCCTCCACTTGCAGCTGCTGGAAGGGCCTTGGGTCAGCCAGAGCTCTCTTATCCGGGAGAACCGGGTTTGATTCCCCACGCCTCCACTTGCAGCTGCTGGAATGGCCTTGGGTCAGCCAGAGCTCCCTTATCCGGGAGAACCGGGTTTGATTACCCACTCCTCCACTTGCAGCTGCTGGAATGGCCTTGGGTCACCCAGAGCTCTCTTATCTGGGAGAACCGGGTTTGATTCCCCACGCCTCCACTTGCAGCTGCTGGAATGGCCTTGGGTCAGCCAGAGCTCTCTTATCTGGGAGAACCGGGTTGGATTCCCCACGCCTCCACTTGCAGCTGCTGGAATGGCCTTGGGTCAGCCAGAGCTCTCTTATCCGGGAGAACCGGGTTTGATTCCCCACTCCTCCTCTTGCACCTGCTGCAATGGCCATGGGTCAGCCATAGCTCTCTTATCCGGGAGAACTGGGTTTGATTCCCCACTGCTCCACTTGCACCTGCTGGAAAGGCCTTGGGTCAGCCAGAGCTCTCTTATCTGGGAGAACTGGGTTTGATTCCCCACTCATCCACTTGCACCTGTTGGAAGGGCCTTGGGTCAGCCAGAGCTCTCTTATCTGGGAGAACCGGGTTTGATTCCCCACTCCTCCACTTGCAGCTGCTGCAATGGCCTTGGGTCAGCCACAGCTCTCTTATCTGGGAGAACCGGGTTTGATTCCCCACTCCTCCACTTGCACCTGTTGCAAGGGCCATGGGTCAGCCAGAGCTCTCTTATCTGGGAGAACCGGGTTGGATTCCCCACTCCTCCACTTGCACCTGCTGGAAAGGCCTTGGGTCAGCCAGAGCTCTCTTATCTGGGAGAACCGGGTTGGATTCCCCACTCCTCCACTTGCACCTGCTGGAATGGCCTTGGGTCAGCCAGAGCTCTCTTATCTGGGAGAACCGGGTTGGATTCCCCACTCCTCCACTTGCACCTGCTGGAAAGGCCTTGGGTCAGCCAGAGCTCTCTTATCTGGGAGAACCGGGTTGGATTCCCCACTCCTCCACTTGCACCTGCTGGAAAGGCCTTGGGTCAGCCAGAGCTCTCTTATCTGGGAGAACCGGGTTGGATTCCCCACTCCTCCACTTGCACCTGCTGAATGGCCATGGGTCAGCCATAGCTCTCTTATCCGGGAGAACCGGGTTGGATTCCCCACTCCTCCTCTTGCACCTGCTGCAATGGCCATGGGTCAGCCATAGCTCTCTTATCCGGGAGAACCGGGTTGGATTCCCCACTGCTCCACTTGCACCTGCTGGAAAGGCCTTGGGTCAGCCAGAGCTCTCTTATCTGGGAGAACTGGGTTTGATTCCCCACTCATCCACTTGCACCTGTTGGAAGGGCCTTGGGTCAGCCATAGCTCTCTTATCTGGGAGAACTGGGTTTGATTCCCCACTCATCCACTTGCACCTGTTGGAAGGGCCTTGGGTCAGCCAGAGCTCTCTTATCTGGGAGAACTGGGTTTGATTCCCCACTCCTCCTCTTGCACCTGCTGCAATGGCCATGGGTCAGCCATAGCTCTCTTATCCGGGAGAACTGGGTTTGATTCCCCACTGCTCCACTTGCACCTGTTGCAAGGGCCATGGGTCAGCCAGAGCTCTCTTATCTGGGAGAACCGGGTTTGATTCCCCACTCCTCCTCTTGCACCTGCTGCAATGGCCATGGGTCAGCCATAGCTCTCTTATCTGGGAGAACCGGGTTTGATTCCCCACTCCTCCACTTGCACCTGTTGCAAGGGCCATGGGTCAGCCAGAGCTCTCTTATCTGGGAGAACCGGGTTGGATTCCCCACTCCTCCACTTGCACCTGTTGCAAGGGCCATGGGTCAGCCAGAGCTCTCTTATCTGGGAGAACCGGGTTGGATTCCCCACTCCTCCACTTGCACCTGTTGCAAGGGCCATGGGTCAGCCAGAGCTCTCTTATCTGGGAGAACCGGGTTGGATTCCCCACTCCTCCACTTGCACCTGCTGGAGTGGCCTTGGGTCAGCCAGAGCTCTCTTATCTGGGAGAACCGGGTTTGATTCCCCACTCCTCCACTTGCACCTGCTGGAATGGCCATGGGTCAGCCATAGCTCTCTTATCCGGGAGAACCGGGTTGGATTCCCCACGCCTCCACTTGCAGCTGCTGGAATGGCCTTGGGTCAGCCAGAACTCTCTTATCCGGGAGAACCGGGTTTGATTCCCCACTCCTCCTCTTGCACCTGCTGCAATGGCCATGGGTCAGCCATAGCTCTCTTATCCGGGAGAACTGGGTTTGATTCCCCACTGCTCCACTTGCACCTGCTGGAAAGGCCTTGGGTCAGCCAGAGCTCTCTTATCTGGGAGAACTGGGTTTGATTCTCCACTCATCCACTTGCACCTGTTGGAAGGGCCTTGGGTCAGCCATAGCTCTCTTATCTGGGAGAACCGGGTTTGATTCCCCACTCCTCCTCTTGCACCTGCTGCAATGGCCATGGGTCAGCCATAGCTCTCTTATCCGGGAGAACTGGGTTTGATTCCCCACTGCTCCACTTGCAGCTGCTGCAATGGCCTTGGGTCAGCCAGAGCTCTCTTATCTGGGAGAACCGGGTTGGATTCCCCACTCCTCCACTTGCACCTGCTGGAATGGCCTTGGGTCAGCCAGAGCTCTCTTATCTGGGAGAACCGGGTTGGATTCCCCACTCCTCCACTTGCACCTGCTGGAGTGGCCTTGGGTCAGCCATAGCTCTCTTATCTGGGAGAACCGGGTTTGATTCCCCACTCCTCCACTTGCAGCTGCTGGAATGGCCTTGCGTCAGCCATAGCTCTCTTATCTGGGAGAACTGGGTTTGATTCCCCACTCCTCCATTTGCACCTGCTGGAAGGGCCTTGGGTCAGCCAGAGCTCTCTTATCTGGGAGAACCGGGTTGTATTCCCCACTCCTCCACTTGCACCTGTTGCAAGGGCCGTGGGTCAGCCAGAGCTCTCTTATCTGGGAGAACCGGGTTGGATTCCCCACTCCTCCACTTGCACCTGCTGGAGTGGCCTTGGGTCAGCCAGAGCTCTCTTATCTGGGAGAACCGGGTTTGATTCCCCACTCCTCCACTTGCACCTGCTGGAATGGCCTCGGGTCAGCCAGAGTTCTCTTATCTGGGAGAACCAGGTTTGATTCCCCACTCCTCCACTTGCAGCTGCTGGAATTGCCTTGGGTCAGCCAGAGCTCTCTTATCTGGGAGAACTGGGTTTGATTCCCCACTCCTCCACTTGCACCTGCTGGAATGGCCTTGGGTCAGCCAGAGCTCTCTTATCTGGGAGAACCAGGTTTGATTCCCCACTCCTCCACTTGCAGCTGCTGGAAGGGCCTTGGGTCAGCCATAGCTCTGGCAGAGGTTGTCCTTGAAAGGGCAGCTGCTGTGAGAGCCCTCTCAGCCCCACCCACCTCACAGGGTGTCTGTTGTGGGGGAGGAATGGAAAGGAGATTGTAGGCCACTCTGAGTCTCTGTCCTTGAAAGGGCAGCTTCTGGGAGAGCTCTCTCAGCCCCACCCACCTCACAGGGTGTCTGTTGTGGAGGAAGAAGGGAGAGGAGATTGTGAGGTGCTCTGAGACTCTGAGATTCGGAGTGGGGGGTGGGATATAAATCCAAAGTCATCTTATTATTACAACTACTACATTGTAATATATAATGAAATAATTACACAACTCATGGCCTGGTATTCCCAGTAGTAATGTATGGCTGTGACAGCTGGACCATAAGGAAGGCCAAGCGCAGAAGAATAGATGCTTTTGAGCTGTGGTGCTGGAGAAGAATCTTGAGAGTCCCTTGGACTGCAAGAAGATCCAGTCAGTCAGTCCTTAGGGAAATCAACACTGACTGTTCCCCGGAAGGTCAGATGCTGAAGCTGAAGCTCCAATCCTTTGGCCACCCAATGAGAAGGGAGCACTCCCTGGGGAAGACTCAAGAGTCCCTTGGACTGCAAGAAGATCCAGTCAGTCAGTCCTTAGGGAAATCAACCCAGACTGTTCCCTGGAAGGTCAGATGCTGAAGCTAAAGCTCCAATCCTTTGGCCACCCAATGAGAAGGGAACACTCAATGGAGAAGACTCAAGAGTCCCTTGGACTGCAAGAAGATCCAGTCAGTCAGTCCTAATGGAAATCAACACTGACTGTTCCCCGGAAGGTCAGATGCTGAAGCTCCAGTCCTTTGGCCACCCAATGAGAAGGGAGCACTCCCTGGAGAAGACTCAAGAGTCCCTTGGACTGCAAGAAGATCCAGTCAGTCAGTCCTAAGGGAAATTGACCCTGACTGTTCCCTGGAAGGTCAGATGCTGAAGCTGAAGCTCCAATTCTTTGGCCACCCAATGAGAAGGGAGCACTCCCTGGAGAAGACTCAAGAGTCCCTTGGACTGCAAGAAGATCCAGTCAGTCAGTCCTAAGGGAAATTGACCCTGACGGGAAATTGACCCTGACTGTTCCCTGGAAGGTCAGATGCTGAAGCTGAAGCTACAATCCTTTGGCCACCCAATGAGAAGGGAGCACTCCCTGGAGAAGACTCAAGAGTCCCTTGGACTGCAAGAAGATCCAGTCAGTCAGTCCTAAGGGAAATCGACCCTGACTGTTCCCTGGAAGGGCAGATGCTGAAGCTGAAGCTCCAATTCTTTGGCCACCCAATGAGAAGGGAGCACTCCCTGGAGAAGACTCAAGAGTCCCTTGGACTGCAAGAAGATCCAGTCAGTCAGTCCTAAGGGAAATCGACCCTGACTGTTCCCTGGAAGGGCAGATGCTGAAGCTGAAACTCAAATACTTTGGCTACCGAAGGAGAAGGGAGCACTCCCTGGCGAAGACCCTGATGCTGGGAAAGACAGAAGGCAAAAGAAGAAGGGGACGGCAAAAGAGGAGATGGCTGGACAGCGTTACCGATGTAACTAACATGAATTTGAGCAGACTTCGGAAGCTGGTGGAAAACAGGAGGGCCTGGCGTGACTTGGTCCAGGGGGTTGCAAAGAGCTGGACTCGATTGTGCGACTGAACAACAGCAACAAAGAAAGAAAGAGCACAATAACATTTAGGGGATCCAGAGCTCCGCTCCCGTGAACTCCTGCCCAAAATGAGTCCCTGGGGAGAACAGTCATGCTACGGAAATCAGAAGGCAGCAGAAACAGTGGAACATGAGAACATAAGAGAAGCCATGTTGGATCAGGCCAATGGCCCATCCAGTCCAACACTCTGTGTCACAGAAGAACATAAGAGAAGCCGGATCAGGCCAATGGCCCCTCCAGTCCAACACTCTGTGTCACATAAGAACATAAGAGAAGCCCTGTTGGATCAGGCCAGTGGCCCATCCAGTCCAACATGCTGTGTCACATAACATAAGAGAAGCCATGTTGGATCAGGCCAATGGCCCCTCCAGTCCAACACTCTGTGTCACATAAGAACATAAGAGAAGCCATGTTGGATCAGGCCAATGGCCCATCCAGTCCAATACTCTGTGTCACATAAGAACATAAGAGAAGCCATGTTGGATCAGGCCAGTGGCCCATCCAGTCCAACATGCTGTGTCACATAACATAAGAGAAGCCATGTTGGATCAGGCCAATGGCCCCTCCAGTCCAACACTCTGTGTCACATAAGAACATAAGAGAAGCCATTTTGGATCAGGCCAGTGGCCCATCCAGTCCAACACTCTGTGTCACACAGTGGCTATAAAAAAACCCCAAGTGCCATCAGGAGGTTCACAAATGGGGCTAGAAGCCCTTCCACTTTGCCTCGTCCCCCCCCCCACCCCAGCAGCAAGAATAAAGAGCATCACTGCCTCAGATAGTTCCAATAAAATGCTGTGGCTAATAGCCACTGATGGACCTCTGCTCCATATTTTTATCCAATCCTCTCTTGAAGCTGGCTATGCTTGTAGCCGCCGCCACCTCCTGTGGCAGTGAATTCCACAAGTTTCAGCAGGAGATGGGTGAATAAAAGACGCCACGGCCCTCAGTTTGCAAGACCCAAACAAGGCTGATAATGAGAGGAAATGTTGATTCATAGGCTTACCGTAGGTCGTAAGTGACTGGAGGGCAGGTAACACACAAACACATGTTGTGCTCATGTTTCTTTGGCACACTGAACGCTTCAGGAGGAGTGTACAACATTTACACAGGTATTCTTCCAAAGAGCAGCCTATTGAATTCTGCCTGAGGGAATAATATTTTCGTCTGGCCCCATTTAAGCGTTGCAATCCAGCCGCTTGTGGATTTTACTTTCAGAGATTAGCGGGCGCTCAGTATATCAGCGGCGCCGAGACTGAAGCATCCCAGAATTCTTGATACCTCAGGCCGGACTAGTAGAGATGTGGTTACCACTCAGTGGTGACGAACCCATTTCCATTATCACCAGGGGTCATTTTGTAGGGGGAAAAGGTGGTGGAGCTCACTAGCATAACTCATTAGCATATGCTGCCCCATGCCACCAGCCAAAAGCAACCCGATGCAAGAAAGGAGAGCCCCAGGCAAGCGAGACCTGCTTGGGCTGGCTAGAGATCCAGCCAACCCAAGCAGGCCTTGCTCACCTGGGGCTCTCCTGGGCTGCCCGCCACTCCCCCAGTCAAAAGGCCAGCAAGACACCCACAGCCCAAAATCACGTAAGAAGTGGAGAAAGGGTCACATGGGCTTCTCCAGGGGTTAGTGAGGGCTTCTGAGGGTGTGGCAAAGCTCCTGGTGGCTGTCTGGCTGGCTGCCCGCTCTCCTAGAATCATAGAATCATAGAGTTGGAAGGGACCTCCAGGGTCATCTAGTACAACCCCTTGCACAATGCAGGAAACCCAGAAATACCTACCCCAAATTCACAGGATCTTTATCGCTGTCAGATGGCCATCTAGCCTCTGCTTAAAAACCTCCAAGGAAGGAGAGCCCACCACCTCCCGAGGAAGCCTGTTCCACTGAGGAATCGCTCTAACGGTCAGGAAGTTCTTCCTAATGTTGAGCCGGCAGCTCTTTTGATTTAATTTCAACCCCTTGGTTCTGGTCCTACCTTCTGGGGCCACAGAAAACAATTCCGCCCCATCCTCTATAGGACAGCTCTTCAAGGACTTGAAGATGGTGATCATATCACCTCTCAGCCGCCTCCTCTCCAGGCTAAACATCCCCAGCTCTTTCAACCTTTCCTCAGTCCTAATCCAGGGATTGTTATGCAGCTGCACCTCCTAGTGAATGGACAAGGTAGGCGGGGAGAAAGAGGTGGAACCTTCAGAAAGGTTCAGGAGCTGCACTCTTGTGAGCTCCTGCTGAATCAGAGGCCTGGTTATTCTCTCTCAGCTTGACTTCGTGAACGAAGATTTAAGAAAGGTGCAGTAGTCCACGTCTGCTGCAGGCTCGCTGGTGGCTGACAAGACCAATGCGGGACACGCAAATCCGGCCACAGTGGCTGCAGGGAAAAGTCTGATTTGGGGTTGGTGCTGTAGCAGTACGATTCTTCCTCAACCTCCTTTTGTCCTCAAGACCAGCTATGCGTGCGTTCTCAAAGGAAGAGACAGCCTGGTGGATGGTGTGCCTCCATGCTTTGCGATCTGAGGCTAGGTCAGACCACTGGTGATGGTTAATGCAACAGGTACCAAGGGATTTCTTCAAGGAGTCCTTGTACCTCTTCTTTAGTGCCCCTCTATTTCAATGGCCGGTGGAAAGTTCACCATACAGAGCAATCTTGGGAAGGCGGTGGTTTTCCATCCTAGAAATATGCCCTGCCAAGTGCAGCTGCGTCTTCAACAGCAGTGCCTCGATGCTTGTAACCTCCGCCCGCTTGAGGACTTCAGTGTTGGTCACAAAGTCACTCCAGTGGATGTTGAGGATGGTGCGAAGGCAGCGCTGATGAAAGCGCTCAAGGCCTGGTTATTACTATTTAACATATTCACATCTTTTTTAAAAAAGTAAGCAACTATTTATGTGACTGAGTAATTTGCATAATACGGAAACCTGCATAATATATGCACAATATGGAAATTAGGCCGCCTGGGGAACCGGAATATGGCAAGCATACGGTTGCTCTATTATTCGGTTTCCCTTGGATGAAGAAGAGCTGGTTTTTACACCCCACTTTTCAAAACCCTACTCACGCCAATTGCCTTGTGAGGCACGTGGGGCTGAGGGAGTTCTGAGAGAACCAAGACTGACCGAAGGTCACCCAGCAGACTTCCCTTGGGAGAGGAGTGGGGAATTGAACCTGGTTCTCCAGATGAGCGCCTGCTGCTCTTAACCGCTATGCGACGCTTCCCTCAGCCCCGAGAAGTCTCAGAGTTCAGCTCCTTCCTCGAGAAAAGGATGCCCCCAAATGGGTCGATGACGCTGATTTCGACCGGGCGTTCCAGCTAGGGTTGCCAAGTCCAATTCAAGAAATATCTGGGGACTTTGGGGGTGGAGCCAGGAGACACTGGGGACTGAGCCAGGAACAAGGGTGTGACAAGCATAATTGAACTCCAAGGGAGCTCTGGCCATCACATTTAAAGGGACAGCACTCCTTTTTAAATGTCTTCCTTCCATAGGAAATAATGAAGGATAGGGGCACCTTCTTTTGGGGCTCATAGAATTGGACCCCCTGGTCCAATCGTTTTGAAACTTGGGGGGTACCTTGGGGAGAGGCACTAGATACTATATTGAAAATTTGGTGCCTCTACCTCAAAAAAAAGCTCCCCCAGAGCCCCCGAAACCTCCAAAACAATTCCCCATTATACCCTATGAGAATCGATCACATAGGGAATAATGAAGATGTTTCCCCCTCTCCCCCCCTTTCTGGCCAGTCTGAAGCAGCGGATCAGCTTCTCTACGCACCATTTGCTGCCAGCTTCTTCACAGAAACAGAGACACACCATCCTAAATTGAAGCCTTTCAAGTCAAACCTCTGGAGGTGCAAAGGCACATGGTCCTTGGCCGGCAGGGCTCCCTCTCCCCCACCCCCCCGCCAGCCAGCTGATTAGGGCGGGAAGCAGCCTGGGAAAACTGAAGAAAGGCTGTTGCGATCGGGGCTGGGTGGGAAGGGCAGGGCAAGGAGAAGCTGCTGAGATCGGGGCTGGGTGGGAAGGGCCGCCATTCCCCCCCCCCCCCGCTTTCCAGATTTTTGGCTAGCGGGGGAGAAGGCTCCAAATCGGGGGTCCCCCGCCCAGGCGGGGGATTTGGGAAGCCTAGCCCAGCCTCCAAGTGGGAAAAAGGACATGCAAAAGAATGGCGGGGTAATAACGAAGAAATCGATCAAGAAACGCAATGTATTAACTATTCAGCCTCTTAAAGCTATTCAGCCGTAAACAGTATGGATATCGACAGCATTTTTATGGATTTCTAATATTACAATGTCAAAAGCTATAATTCCATACAACTACACCCATGGGACCGTCACTCCCCATATGTGCCCCGTGTCATGGGTGCTGGGGGCCCTGCAGAAGAAGCCGAGCCTGCAGAAGAAACTGTGTCCCTGCCACCTGCACCAGTGCCCCTGCCTCCTGCTGGAGAAGATCCAAGCCCCCCTGCCTCGCCCTCTCGGGTGGCTCGTGTGCGTGACCGCCTTCGTCAGGACCTCAGGGATCGGAGGAGGGCGGCACGCTCATGAGCAAGACACTCCCTGAGCCCTGAGTTTTGAAAGGATTCTGGCCCTTCTAGGAGTGAGGGTGCTTGAGTCTCAGCAGGATCCTGGCCGCCCTCTGAGTCAGCAATTAGCCCAAATGGGCAACAGACAGCAGAGGGCTATATAGCTGTGGGCTTTGAGAGAAGGCTTTGTGGAAGCAACTAGTCACTTACCTGATGTTCTAGCATCCACTTTGGCTTCTGACTTCGGCTTCTGGACCCCCTGACTCTGGCATTGACTTCTGGACCCCCTGACTTCAGCTTCTGAACCTCTGACCTACAATACCCGGACTGTGATTCGGTTTTGGCGCTTTGGACCCTCCTTGCTACCCAGCTACAGACCTTGGACCGCCCCTGGACTTCACCTGGCCTCAGCCCGTGATACCCCGGGGGTCACTTGGTTCGGCCTCCCAAGATCTTTTGACTCTCCCTGGCCCAAGAGATGCCCGCCTTGCCTCTACCAGGGCCTAATGGTGGAATCAGCTCACTGTGGAGATCCGAGCCCTACCTGGCTTTTTAGCCTTTCGTAGGGCCTGTAAAACGGAGCTGTCCCGCCAGGCTTTTGGATGAGGCGGCGGGCATCTACTTGTTAGATCTGTTGGCCTCCCCTGCGATATCACACTGTGCTACCACACCACCACATCACTTTGTTGGACCATCCTGCTGCACTACTAACTCACTATTGTAACTGCTCCCTTGGATCTCACTATTGTCACTGATTGTATTGTGATTTTGTTGTAATTGATTGTGATTCACTGATGTACTCCGCCCTGAGCCCCCATGGGGGAATGGGCGGAATATAAATAAACGATTAATCATAATCTATTTCAATACACAAATATCCAAACACACAGCCCAAGTCATAAGAACATAAGAGAAGGCCAATGGCCCCTCCAGTCCAACACTCTGTGTCACAGAAGAACGTAAGAGAAGCCATGTTGGATCAGGCCAATGGCCCATCCAGTCCAACACTCTGTGTCACATAAGAACATAAGAGAAGCCATGTTGGATCAGGCCAATGGCCCCTCCAGTCCAACACTCTGTGTCACATAAGAACATAAGAGAAGCCATGTTGGATCAGACCAATGGCCCCTCCAGTCCAACACTCTGTGTCACAGAAGAACATAAGAGAAGCCATGTTGGATCAGGCCAATGGCCCATCCAGTCCAACACTGTGTGTCACATAAGAACATAAGAGAAGCCATGCTGGATTAGGCCAATGGCCCATCCAGTCCAACACTGTGTGTCACATAAGAACATCAGAGAAGTCATGTTGGATCAGGCCAATGGCCCATCCAGTCCAACACTGTGTGTCACATAAGAACATAAGAGAAGCCATGTTGGATCAGGCCAATGGCCCATCCAGTCCAACACTCTGTGTCACAGAAGAACATAAGAGAAGTCATGTTGGATCAGGCCAATGGCCCACCCAGTCCAACACTGTGTGTCACATAAGAACATAAGAGAAGTCATGTTGGATCAGGCCAATGGCCCATCCAGTCCAACACTCTGTGTCACACAGTGGCCAAAAAAATTATATATACGCACGTATATATACACACTGTGGCTAATAGCCACTGATGGACCTCTGCTCCATATTTTTATCTAGCCCCCTCTTGAAGCTGTCTTTGCTTGTAGCCGCCGCCACCTCCTGTGGCAGTGAATTCCACATGTTAATCACGTCTAAATTCATTCAAATCCAGGTGCGAACGTCGGCTTGCGACTTCAGAAACTTGCAGACGATTCACCCTCTCCAGCGGGCTGAATTAAAGGGCTAGTGCTTCCAATGATTCCGTTGCAGAAAATATCTTCATCATTCCAAAAAATCCGTTATAACTTTGGCAGCATTGACCATTTGGATGGCTTCTGGTATTCACAAGAGGATATGAATGATCAGAAGTGGGAACGGCATAAGCCTCTTATGGGAACGCGCATTTACTTCCATTGCTGAGAAACCCTTCTTCAGAGAGGCATATCCCACTAATAAGTTCGTCCATGGGCCATCCACACAGCGCTCAACACGGAGAAAAGCTCAAGATTTATAAAATACAAATATAAAAACTGTGTCAATATACATACTGTTTACAGCTGTATAGCTTTACAAGGTTGAATTGTTAATATACTGTGTTTCTTGATAGATTCCTTCGTTATTGTTCCACAGTTCTTTTGCATGTTTTTGCTCCTTACTGTGGTAAAAAAAAGGAGTCCCCTGTGCAAGCACCAGTAAAAAAAAATAGGTTTACACTGCGGCGGGGCAAATCGCGGGTTTGCCCCGCGCAAAATGCCGGGGTGGAGCAACTGGTGCAAAATCGCCAGCTTGCTCTGCCCCAAAACGGAAGCCCGCCCCGAACCAATGCGGAATCATTGTGAGATTCAGAGTATAGGGCGGGATATAAATCCAAAATCTTCTTCTTCTATTAAGCATGCTTAGCGGACCCACTTTTATTTCTCGCTGCCAAGATGGCCTTGAGATGTATCAAACTCTGTCTAAGGCAGAGATTTCGCTATAATATGTAAGCATCCCTAAGCTTCGCTCCTGCTTCTCTGTTGGCTAAAGTTAACCCTTGCATATGGGGTTTGACTTCAGCTCAAACATCAAAATCATGGAGAGTCAGTTTGGTGTAGTGGTTAAGAACATAAGAGAAGCCATGTTAGATCAGGCCAATGGCCCATCCAGTCCAACATTCTGTGTCACACAGCGACCAAATATATATATATATATATATATATATATATATATATATATATATATATATATATATATATATATATATATATATATATATATATATATATATATATATATATATATATATATATATATATATATATATATATATATATATGTGGCTAATAGCCACTGATGGACCTCTGCTCCATATTTTTATCTAACCCCCTCTTGAAGGTGGCCATGCTTGTGGCCGCCACCACCTCCTGTGGCAGTGAATTCCACATGTTAATCACCCTTTGGGTGAAGAAGTACTTCCTTTTATCCGTTTTAACCTGTCTGCTCAGCAATTTCATTGAATGCCCACGAGTTCTCGTATTGTGAGAAAGGGAGAAAAGTACTTCTTTCTCTACTTTCTCCATCCCATGCATTATCTTGTAAACCTCTATCATGTCACCCCTCAGTCGACGTTTCTCCAAGCTAAAGAGCCCTAAGCGTTTCAACCTTTCTTCATAAGGAAGGTGTTCCAGCCCTTTAATCATTCTAGTTGCCCTTTTCTGAACTTTCTCCAGTGCTATAATATCCTTTTTGAGGTGCGGCGACCAGAACTGCACACAGTACTCCAAATGAGACCGCACCATCGATTTATACAGGGGCATTATGATACTGGCTGATTTGTTTTCAATTCCCTTCCTAATAATTCCCAGCATGGCGTTGGCCTTTTTTATTGCAAACGCACACTGCCTCGACATTTTCAGTGAATTATCTACCATGACCCCAAGATCTCTCTCTTGGTCAGTCTCTGCCAGTTCACACCCCATCAACTTGTATTTGTAGCTGGGATTCTTGGCCCCAATGTGCATTACTTTGCACTTGGCCACATTGAACCGCATCTGCCATGTTGACGCCCACTCACCCAGCCTCAACAGATCCCTTTGGAGTTCCTCACAATCCTCTCTGGTTCTCACCACCCTGAACAATTTAGTGTCATCCGCAAATTTGGCCACTTCACTGCTCACTCCCAACTCTAAATCATTTATGAACAAGTTAAAGAGCATGGGACCCAGTACCGAGCCCTGCGGCACCCCACTGCTTACCGTCCTCCACTGCGAAGACTGCCCATTTATACTAAGGGTGCGGACTCTTATCTAGGAGAACCGGGTTTGATTCCCCACTCCTCCACTTGCACCTGCTGGAATAGCCTTGGGTCAGGCATAGCTCTGGCAGAGGTTGTCCTTGAAAGGGCAGCTGCTGTGAGAGCCCTCTCAGCCCCACCCACCTCACAGGGTGTCTGTTGTGGGGGAGGAAGAAAAAGGAGACTGTAGGCTGCTCTGAGATTCTTTCCTTGAAAGGGCAGCTGCTGTGAGAGCCCTCTCAGCCCCACCCACCTCACAGGGTGTCTGTTGGGGAGGAAGAAAAAGGAGATTGTAGGCCGCTCTGAGATTCTTTCCTTGAAAGGGCAGCTGCTGTGAGAGCCCTCTCCAGCCCCACCCACCTCACAGGGTGTCTGTTGTGGGGGAGGGAGGTAAAGGAGATTGTGAGCCGCTCTAACTCTTTGGAGTGGAGGGAGGGATATAAATCCAATATTTTCATCTACCTCACAGGGTGTCTGTTGTGGGGGAGGAAGGGAAAGGAGATTGTGAGCTGCTCTGAGACTCTTCGGAGTGGAGGGCGGGATATAAATCCAATATCTTCATCTACCTCACAGGGTGTCTGTTGTGGGAAAGGAAGGGAAAGGAGATTGTGAGCCGCTCTGAGACTCCTTGGAGTGGAGGGCGGGATATAAATCCAATATCTTCAACTACCTCACAAGGTGTCTGTTGTGGGGGAGGAAGGGAAAGGAGATTGTGAGCCGCTCTGAGACTCCTTGGAGTGGAGGGCGGGATATAAATCCAATATCTTCAACTACCTCACAAGGTGTCTGTTGTGGGGGAGGAAGGTAAAGGAGATTGTGAGCCGCTCTGAGACACTTTGGAGTGGAGGGCGGGATATAAATCCAATATCTTCATCTACCTCATAGGGTGTCTGTTGTGGGGGAGGAAGGGAAAGGAGATTGTGAGCCGCTCTGAGACTCCTTGGAGTGGAGGGCGGGATAGAAATCCAATATCTTCAGCTACCTCACAAGGTGTCTGTTGTGGGGGAGGAAGGGAAAGGAGATTGTGAGCTGCTCTAAAACTCTTTGGAGTGGAGGGCGGGATATAAATCCAATATCTTCATCTACCTCACAGGGTGTCTGTTGTGGGGGAGGAAGGGAAAGGAGATTGTGAGCCGCTCTGAGACTCTTCAGAGTGGAGGGCGGGATATAAATCCAATATCTTCATCTATCTTACAGGGTGTCTGTTGTGGGGGAGGAAGGGAAAGGAGATTGTGAGCCGCTCTGATACTCTTCGGAGTGGAGGGCAGGATATAAATCCAATATCTTCTTCTTCATCTTCTTCTGCCCTCACTGGGCACTCTATTTCCGACTGGATCTCTTTGGGGCAGCTTCATGTTTTGCTGTTGGCCAGAGAGACTCACACACACACAGACAGAGAAACACACACAAGCACACACATAGAGAGAGAGACAAGAGTCAGCAGCAAACAAAGAGATATTTTGCCCCCTGGGAGTTGCAGCCAGAGCCGAGCTATCACCGCAGGGCACGGCCTCCGCCCATCTCTATGGGGCAGCTGTGTTGTCACAAACAACAATTACCAGAAGAGGGTGAAAATATGCCATTGCAGCCTCATTATCGGCAAAACGTCCCTCGAGTATGAGGAGCGAGCATTGCCCAACTGTCCGAGGACGTGTCTCTGTTGCAGATGATGGTTGTTAGGCAGGGCAGGGGTAGGTGGGATTGGGCTAGCATTGCCAACCTCCAGGCAGGGGCTGGAGAGTTCCCAGAATGACAACTGTTCTCCAGGCTACAGACCTCACTTCTCTATTATGGATTTATCAAAAAAAAAGAAAACCAGATTCCAATTCTCCAGGGGAGAATGGCTTCTCTGGAAGGGAGGCTGTAGTAGGGCATCACACCCCAGCAAGGCCTTTTCCTTTTCTAACGCCCACTCACCCCGGCTCTACCCTCAGATCTCAAGGTATCTTTGAACATGGAGTTGGCAACGCTACAACTGGGCCTGCTCTACAACGCAGTGTGGATTGTCAACATTCCTAGGATTGCTGCTGTTATAACTGAGCTCTAGATAACAGAGATCAGTTCCCATGGAGAAAATGGGTGATTTGGATAGGGTTGCCAAGCCCAATTCAAGAAGGTGGAGCCAGAAGCAAGAGTGTGGGCGGGAGAGCACACCTCCTGAACCTTTCCGAGGGTTCCCCCCCTTTTCCTCCCCACCCACCTTGTCCATTGAATGGTAGGTGCAACTGCATAACAATCCCTGGATCAGGAGAGCAGGCAGCCAGCCAGCCAGCCCCCGGGGGCTTCGGCACACCCCCGGCAGCCCTCATGAACCCCTGGAGAAGCCCGCACCAGCCTTTCTCCACTTCTTATGTGATTTTGGGTGGCAGGTGGCTTGCTGGCGTTTTGACTGGGAGTCGGTGGCCCAGGAGAGCCCCAGGCATGTGAGGCCTGCTTGGGCTGGCCTCGCTCACCCAGGGCTCTCCTTTCTTGTATTGGGTTGCTTTTGGCTGGGGGGAAGGGTGGCAACATATGCTAAGCTAATGAGCTCCGCCACCTATTTTTCCACACAACGACCCCGGTATAGAATAAATGTCTGATCTTTAAGAGCTGCAAGACAGGAAGGAAGGGGAAGGAAGATGGGGGAAGGAGAAGAGAGAGGTGGAAAGAAAGCAACTTTATAACTTGAAATGCATTCTCCAAGCCTCAGCTGCCTTGGCGTGGAGAAGTGATTGAAAGAGACAAATGCCTTCTCCAAGCCGGCCGACAGGGCGGTGGGAACTTTAAGAGCCACACAATATGTGTGAAAAAGCCACACGTGGCTCCTGAGCCGCAGATTGGAAACCCCTGCTCTAGTAAGAAAACAAACTGGGTACCTGATGGATCTCCATTCTTCCCTACTGTGCCTCAGACCCATTAGGGTTGCCAGCCTCCAGGTGGGGCCTGGAGATATTTCCAACTGCTCTCCCAGCGCTTGCCGGATAGTTTCAGAAAGTGGGTGGGGCTTCCAATTGGCCGCGGTGATTTGATTGGCTGCACAGATTTTAAAGCAATCACTTTGGCACAATATTCCCTCTAAGCTTCAGAGTCTTGCGAGCAAAAATTCTACTTTGTGAGCTACTGTCATTCAAGTTGTGAGCTCCTACATCAGTTATTGTGCTATCTGGGGTCATCCTTCCTGAGCGAAGACAAAAATGTGTGAGCTGGAGGCTAAAAATCTGTGAGCTAGCTCCCGCTAACTCAGGTTAGAACATAAGAACATAAGAGAAGCCATGTTGGATCAGGCCAATGGCCCATCCAGTCCAACACTCTGTGGCACATAAGAACATAAGAGAAGCCATGTTGGATCAGGCCAATGGCCCATCCAGTCCAACACTCTGTGTCACATAAGAACATAAGAGAAGCCATGTTGGATCAGGCCAGTGGCTTCTCCACTCCAACACTCTGTGTCACAGAAGAACATAAGAGGAGCCATGTTGGATCAGGCCAGTGGCCCATCTAGCCCAACACTCTGTGTCACATAAGAACATAAGAGAAGCCAGGTTGGATCAGGCCAATGGCCCATCCAGTCCAACACTCTGTGTCACATAAGAGAAGCCATGTTGGATCAGGCCAGTGGCCCATCCAGTCCAACACTCTGTGTCACATAAGAGAAGCCATGTTGGATCATGCCACTGGCCCATCCAGTCCAACACTCTGGGTCACACAAGAACATAAGGGAAGCCAGGTTGGATCAGGCCAATGGCTCATCCAGCCCAACACTCTGTGTCACATAAGAACATAAGAGAAGCCATTTTGGATCCAGTCCAACACTGTGTGTCACATAAGAACGTAAGAAAAGCCATGTTGGATCAGGCCAGTGGCCCCTCCAGTCCAACACTCTGTGTCACATAAGAACATAAGAGAAGCCATGTTGGATCAGGCCACTGGCCCATCCAGTCCAACACTCTGGGTCACATAAGAACATAAGAGAAGCCATGTTGGATCAGGCCAATGGCCCATCAAGTCCAACACTCTGTATCACACAGTGACCAAAATACACACACACACACAGTGGCTAATAGCCACTGATGGACCTTTGCTCCATATTTTTATCCAATTCCCTCTGGAAGCTGGCTATGCTTGTAGCCACCACCACCTCCTGTGGCAGTGAATTCCACGTGTTAATCACCCTTTGGGTGAAGAAGTACTTCCTTTTATCCATTTTAACCTGACTGCTCAGCAATTTCATTGAATGTCCACGAGTTCTTATATTGTGAGAAAGGGAGAAAAGCACTTCTTTCTCTACTTTCTCCATCCCATGCATAATCTTGTCAACCGCTCTCATGTCACCCCGCAGTCGACGTTTCTCCAAGCTAAAAAACCCCAAGCGTTTTAACCTTTCTTCATAGGGAAAGTGTTCCAATCCTTTATTCATTCTAGTTGCCCTTTTCTGGACTTTTTCCAATGCTACAATATCCATTTTGAGGTCCGGTGACCAGAATTGCACACAGTACTCCAAATGAGACCAAATAGAAGAAGAATTGCAGATTTATACTCCGCCCTTCTCTCTGAATCAGAGACTCAGAGCGGCTTACAATCTCCTTTATCTTCCTCCCCCACAAAAGACACCCTGTGAGGTGAGCAGGGCTGAGAGGGCTCTCACAGCAGTTGCCCTTTCAAGGACAACTCCTGCCAGAGCTATGGCTGACCCAAGGCCATTCCAGCAGCTGCAAGTGGAGGAGTGGGGAATGAAACCCGGTCCTCCAGATAAGAGTCCTCACACTTTACCACTGCACCAAACTGGCTCTCCTAGAGGGAACACTGCTTTGGGAGCAGCTGACCAATGGGACAATGGGAGCCTCAAGAGCCACCATTTGGCCACCCCTGCTCCAGAGCCTCCGTCCCTACTTATACTTGCCACAGGCCTCCACCTACTGGGGTGTAGGCGCGTTTCTTAACGGGCTCACGGCAGGTGTGCCAGGCTGTCACGGTTGAGCCTGGGAATTCATCGCCCCGCTTGCAGGTGCCTTTTCTGAACTAGCAGGAACTAGCTGGAGAGCCAGTTTGGTGTAGTGTTTAAGTGAGCGGACTCTTATCTGGAAGAACCGGGTTTGATTCCCCACTCCTCCACTTGCACCTGCTGGCATGGCCTCGGGTCAGCCATAGCTCTCATAGGAGTTGTCCTTGAAAGGGCAGCTGTTGTGAGAGAGCCCTCTCCAGCCCCACCCACCTCACAGGGTGCCTGTTGTGGGGGAGGAAGGGAAAGGAGATTGTGAGCCACTCTGAGACTCTTGAGTGGAGGGCGGGATATAAATCCTATATCTTCATCTCCCTCACAGGGTGTCTGTTGTGGGGGAGGAAGGGAAAGGAGATTGTGAGCCGCTCTGAGACTCTTGAGTGGAGGGCGGGATATAAATCCTATATCTTCATCTCCCTCACAGGGTGTCTGTTGTGGGGGAGGAAGGGAAAGGAGATTGTGAGCCACTCTGAGACTCTTCGGAGTGGAGGGCGGGATATAAATCCAATATCTTCGTCTACCTCACAGCGTGTCTGTTGAGGGGGAGGAAGGGAAAGGAGATTGTGAGCCTCTCTGAGACTCTTCGGAGCGGAGGGGGGGGATAGAAATCCAATATCTTCATCTACCTCACAGGGTGTCAGTTGTGAGGGAGGAAGGGAAAGGAGATTGTGAGCCGCTCTGCGACTCTTCGGAATGGAGGGTGGGATATATATCCAATTTCTTCTAGCAGGCTGAGGCTGGGGAGACTTGAGTAACAACCAGGATGGGGGCAGCAGATCCGTCAGCAGCATATAAAAGGCCAGGGCCCCAGGCCCTGAGAGCATCAGGTAGAAGAACACCAGCAGGGTGACAGGAACAGCACCCACCCTGTTTTGCAAAGAAGGAAAGGAAAGGTCCCCTGTGCAAGCACCAGTCGTTTCTGACTCTGGGGTGACGTTGCTTTCACAACGTTTTCACTGCAGACTTTTGGCGGGGTGGTTTGCCATTGCCTTCCCCAGTCCTCTACATTTTCCCCCAAGCAAGCTGGGTCCTCATTTGACCGACCTCGAAAGGATGGAAGGCTGAGTCAACCTTGAGCCGGCTACCTGAATCCAGCTTCCACCGGGATCAAACTCAGGTCATGAGCAGAGAGTTCAGATCCCAAACTTCTCTTATCTGGGGTGTGCCTTCAGCGCCTTCAAGCAGGGTGATAAGCAAGCCGAACTGGCGCCTTAAGGACGGGTCCTGTCTTGGCAGGAAAAGGGGTTGAGCACTACCCATCGGAGGCGCCAAGCAGTTGCCTGAAGGGAGAAAGGAGGTGAAGTCATCGGCCGCCCCTGTGCCACACCCCGAGTGACAGGTTTGCGTCTTTATTCATTTCTTATTCTGTTTGTTGGTTTGATTTATTCTTATGTCTGACGCGTCCTTTAATGTATTCATTTATTTACGTTATTTAGAGTCTGCACTTGTTTTGAGCTGCAGGAACACATGGGAGCGCAGGGGATGTGGCTTGATATGCAAATGAGTCCCTGCTAGGCTTTTCCTAGCCAGTTTGCTATAGTGGTTCAGTGCGCAGACTCTTATCTGGGAGAATCGGGTTTGATTCCCCACTCCTCCACTTGCACCTGCTAGCATGGCCTTGGGACAGCCATAGCTCTGGCAGAGGTTGGCCTAAGGGAGATTGTAGGCTGCTCTGAGACTCTGTCCTTGAAAGGGCAGCTGCTGTGAGAGCCCTCTCAGCCCCACCCACCTCACAGGGTGTCTGTTGTGGGGGGGGAAGGGAAAGCAGATTGTAGGCTGCTCTGAGACTCTGTTCTTGAAAGGGCAGCTTCTGGGAGAGCTCGCTCAGCCCCACCCACCTCACAGGGTGTCTGTTGTGGGGGAGGAAGGTAAAGGAGATTGTGAGCTGCTCTGAGACTGATTCAGAGTATAGGGCAGGATATAAATCCAATATCCTCCTCCTTCCAATACATCTTTCCCCTTTTGGTGTAGTGATTAAGTGTGCGGACTCTTATCTGGGAGAACCGGGTTTGATTCCCCACTCCTCTACTTGCAGCTGCTGGAATGGCCTTGAGTCAGCCAGAGCTCTCGCAGGAGTTGTCCTTGAAAGGGCAGCTGCTGTGAGAGCCCTCTCAGCCCCACCCACCTCACAGGGTGTCTGTTGTGGGGGAGGATGGGAAAGGAGATTGTAGGCTGCTCTGAGACTCTGTCCTTGAAAGGGCAGTTGCTGTGAGAGCCCTCTCCAGCCCCACCCACTTCACAGGGTGTCTGTTGTGGGGGGGGAAGGGAAAGCAGATTGTAGGCCGCTCTGAGACTCTGTCCTTGAAAGGGCAGCTGCTGTGAGAGCCCTCTCCAGCCCCACCCACCTCACAGGGTGTCTGTTGTGGGGAAGGAAGATAAAGGAGATTGTGAGCCACTCTGAGACTCTGAGTGGAGGGCGAAATAGAAATCCAATGTTTTCTTCTTCTTCTTCCTACCAAAAGTCCTCTATAAAACAATGGTGGTGTATGGGGGTGTGGCGTAATATGCAAATGAGTTCCTGCTGGGCTCTTTCCACACAAAAGCCCTGTTTATAGTCCACTGTTCTCAGTGGGTTGAGAAATACCTGGACATTTTGGGGATGGAACCTGGGGAGGGCTCTGGGTTTGGAGAAGGGAGGGACTTTGATGGAAAAATGCCATACGGGCTACCTCAGGGGTGCCCAACATGCAGCCAGAGGGCTCCTATCAGGCCCCCGAGCAACTGGCTGTCGTCTGCTTCCCTCTCTCTTGCTTCCCTCTCTCTCTTGTGCATCACAGCTTGCTTTGCCAGGCTTGCTCAATCACATAGGAGCTACAGAGCAAAGCCTCTATTTTCTCCATTGGCTGAGGCTCCTTCCTTGGGGAGGAAGGGGGGGGAAAGGGAGAGCTTGCTTTGCCAGGAACAGCGGAGCTACTGAGCCACGCCTCTCTTCTTTCTATTGGCTGAGGCTCCTCCCTCTCCTGGTCCCCTGGAGAAGGAAGGAAAGAGCCGGAGCTTCCTTTGCCCAGTTCCCTGGATCCCATGGGAGAGATACAAAGAAAGCACCTTTCAGACCAACAAGTTCTAATGTTTTAAGCATTTTAAAAGTTTATTTTAAAAAAATCTTTAGACGTGTTGTCTGTGTCCTTTAAAAAGTTTATATCTCTGCTACCTCATCAGGTAGCACATGGCCCAGCCCGTCCTGTCCCATCAAGGTCTCATTTATGTCAGATCCGGCCCTCATAATAAATGAGTTCGACACCCCGGTATACCTCCTCCTCTGAACATATGAAGTTGCCTTCTATTGAATCAGACCCTGGGTCCATCAAAATCAGTCTTGTCTACTCAGACTGGCAGCAGCTCTCCAGGGTCTCAAGCTGAGGTTTTCCATGCCTACTTGCCTGGACCCTTTCAAATTGGAGAGGCTGGAGATTGAACCTGGGACCCTCTGCTTACCAAGCAGATGCTCCACCACTGAGCCACAGCCTCTCCCTGTGTCTCTCCAGGGTCTCAAGCTGAGGTTTTTCACACCTACTTGCCTGGACCCTTCTTTAGTGGAGATGCCAGGGACTGAACCTGGGACCTTCTGCTTCCCAAGCAGATGCTCTACCACTGAGCCACCGTCCCTCACCTGACTGGCAGCAGTTCTCCAGGGTCTCAAGCTGAGATTCTTCATGCCTATTTGCCTGGACCCTTTTTAGTTGGAGCTGCCGGGGATTGAACCTGGGACCTTCTGCTTACCAAGCATATGCTCTACCACTGAGCCACCGTCCCTCCCCTGTTCTCCAGGGTCTCAAGCTGAGGTTTTCCATGCCTACTTGCCTGGACCCTTCTTTAGTGGAGATGCCAGGGATTGAACCTGGGATCTTCTGCTTCCCAAGCAGATGCTCTACCACTGAGCCACAGCCCCTCCCTGTGTCTCTCCAGGGTCTCAAGCTGAGGTTTTTCACACCTACTTGCCTGGACCCCTTTTAAATTGGAGATGCCAGGGATAGGAAGCAGAGAGTGAGTATAAATGGGCAGTCTTCGCAGTGGAGGACGGTAAGTAGTGGGGTGCCGCAGGGCTCGGTACTGGGTCCCATGCTCTTTAACTTGTTCATAAATGATTTAGAGTTGGGAGTGAGGAGTGAAGTGGCCAAGTTTGCGGATGACACTAAATTGTTCAGGGTGGTGAGAACCAGAGAGGATTGTGAGGAACTCCAAAGGGATCTGTTGAGGCTGGGTGAGTGGGCGTCGACGTGGCAGATGCGGTTCAATGTGGCCAAGTGCAAAGTAATGCACATTGGGGCCAAGAATCCCAGCTACAAACACAAGTTGATGGGGTATGAACTGGCAGAGACTGAACAAGAGAGAGATCTTGGGGTCGTGCTAGATAACTCACTGAAAATGTCAAGACAGCGTGCGTTTGCAATAAAAAAGGCCAACGCCATGCTGGGAATTATTAGGAAGGGAATTGAAAACAAATCAGCCAGTATCATAATGCCCCTGTATAAATCGATGGTGCGGTCTCATTTGGAGTACTGTGTGCAGTTCTGGTCGCCGCACCTCAAAAAGGATATTATAGCATTGGAGAAAGTCCAGAGAAGGGCAACTAGAATGATTAAAGGGCTGGAGCACTTTCCCTATGAAGAAAGGTTGAAACGCTTAGGGCTCTTTAGCTTGGAGAAATGTCAACTGTGGGGTGACATGATAGAGGTTTACAAGATAATGCATGGGATGGAGAAAGTAGAGAAAGAAGTACTTTTCTCCCTTTCTCACAATACAAGAACTCGTGGGCATTCGATGAAATTGCTGAGCAGACAGGTTAAAATGGATAAAAGGAAGTACTTCTTCACCCAAAGGGTGATTAACATGTGGAATTCACTGCCACAGGAGGTGGTGGCGGCCACAAGTATAGCCACCTTCAAGAGGGGTTTAGATAAAAATATGGAGCACAGGTCCATCAGTGGCTATTAGCCACAGTGTGTGTGTATATATAACATTTTTTGCCACTGTGTGACACAGAGTGTTGGACTGGATGGGCCATTGACCTGTTCCAAAATGGCTTCTCTTATGTTCTTATGTGACACAGAGTGTTGGACTGGATGGGCCATTGACCTGATCCAAAATGGCTTCTCTTATGTTCTTATGTGACACAGAGTGCTGGACTGGATGGGCCATTGGCCTGATCCAACATGGCTTCTCTTATGTTCTTATGTGACACAGAGTGTTGGACTGGATGGGCCATTGACCTGATCCAAAATGGCTTCTCTTATGTTCTTATGTGACACAGAGTGTTGGACTGGATGGGCCATTGACCTGATCCAAAATGGCTTCTCTTATGTTCTTATGTGACACAGAGTGCTGGACTGGATGGGCCATTGGCCTGATCCAACATGGCTTCTCTTATGTTCTTATGTGACACAGAGTGTTGGACTGAATGGGCCACTGGCCTGATCCAACATGGCTTCTCTTATGTTCTTATGTGACACAGAGTGTTGGACTGGATGGGCCATTGACCTGATCCAACATGGCTTCTCTTATGTTCTTATGTGACACAGAGTGTTGGACTGGATGGGCCGTTGGCCTGATCCAATATGGCTTCTCTTATATTCTTATGTGACACAGAGTGTTGGACTGAATGGGCCATTGGCCTGATCCAACATGGCTTCTCTTATGTTCTTATGTGACACAGAGTGTTGGACTGGATGGGCCATTGACCTGATCCAACATGGCTTCTCTTATGTTCTTATGTGACACAGAGTGTTGGACTGAATGGGCCACTGGCCTGATCCAACGTGGCTTCTCTTATGTGACACAGAGTGTTGGACTGGATGGGCCGTTGGCCTGATCCAATATGGCTTCTCTTATGTTCTTATGGATTGAACCTGGGACATTCTGCTTACCAAGCAGATGCTCCACCACTGAGCCGCCGTCCCTCCTCCTCCTCCTCTTTCTGTTACCGAACATCCTTGGCATTGAGCAAATAACACCACCTCAGCCCCAGAAGACAGTGCTGCTTGGCACAGGAAGAATCCTGCAAATTTACCTCTGCAATCCCCAAGAACTTGGCTCCATCTCAAATCGCAAAGTGCCATCTACCAGTCAAATATCTGACTGTGACCATTCATTACTAATAGTCATGTAATGATGATGCTAATCGTTGCAGAGATCTGATTGAAGCCTGACTCTGGCTGCGCCACGAGCATTTCCCTGCAAGGCCTGGCGCTTGCCGAGCGTCTCTTGCAAAGGGCCAACTATGCAAGGCAGCTGCGTGTGCTGTGTAGGATTAGAGGCAGGCATGCCAAGCGGGAGCCCGGTTTCCATTAGATATTGTCAAAGGACAAAAGATGTGTAGGGGAACCTCTATAGCTTCGCCTGTATTGCATGCAGATCAAGCTACGTGCTCTCTACGCAGGCAGGGAAATGCTGGCTCTCTGTATTTACATGGGATATAAACAGCCTTGGCAGCAGTGCAGTGACTGGCAAACGGCCGTGTGTTTCCCTGGGGTGATATGAAATCTATACCAGAGATCTCGAGAGCCAGTTTGGTGCAGTGGTGAAGTGCGTGGACTCTTATCGGGGAGAACTGAGTTTGATTCCCCACTCCTCCACTCGCAGCTACTGGGATGGCCTTGGGTCAGCCATCGCTCTGGCAGAGGTTGTCCTTGAAAGGGCCGCTTCTGTCAGAGCTCTCTCAGCCCCACCTACCTCACAGGGTGTCTGTTGTGGGGGGAGAAGATAAAGGAGATTGTGAGCCACTCTGAAATCCAATGTCATCATCATAGTTGTTGTTGTTGTCGTTGTCGTCATCATCAGTCTCCAGACTATAGAGCAGGGGTGGCCAAACTGTGGCTCGGGAGCTACATGTGGCTCTTTCACACATATTGTGTGTGGGTATCTTGAAGCCCTCACCACCCCATTGGCCAGCTTTGAGAAAGCATTTGTCCCTTCGAATCACTTCTCCAAGCCAAGCCAGCTGGTGGCTTGGAGATTATATTTGAAGTTGCTTTCTTTCCCCCTCTATATTCCTTCCTTCCTTCCTTCCTTCCTTCCTTCCTTCCTTCCTTCCTTCCCTCCCTCCTTCCTTCCCTCCTTCCCTCCCTCCCTCCTTCCTTCCCTCCCTCCCTCCTTCCCTCCCTCCCTCCTTCCTTCCCTCCCTCCCTCCCTCCTTCCTTCCTTCCTTCCTTCCTTCCTTCCCTCCCTCCCTCCCTCCTTCCTTCCTTCCTTCCTTCCTTCCTTCCTTCCTTCCTTCCTTCCTTCCTTCCTTCCTTCCTTCCTTCTCTCAAAACATCTGAAGCTCACGTCTTGCAGCTCTGAACAGCTGACATTTATTCTATGTGGCTCTTATATGAAACAAATGTGGCCACCCCTGCTAGGAAGAAAATAGATGCTTTGGAGGTGGGACTCTATGGTGTTGTACCCCATCAAGGTCCCTGTCCTCCCCAGGCTCCATCCCCAAATCTCCAGGCGTTTCCCAACTTGGATCTGGCAACCTACTTTCAGTTTCTTGACTTTGGCCAGGGGGGCTTAACAACCCTAATTGGTGAAGATACCTGTCTGTACCTTCTGTTTTATGAAGACAATCAATCTGGCGTCTCTTGCACCAAGCCTCAAATTACCTCTGCCAGGTCAGACAGCTTGCCTGGTGGAGAACGAGGTGATAAAGAAGTTAGACATGCTGTCTCTCCTTGGCATCTATCGTAATGAATATAATAATGATCAGTTGTCAAACTCATCTGAATCCCCACTCTTCATCTTGCAGCTGCCAGAATGGCTTTGGGTCAGCCATAGCTCTTGTAGTTGTCCTTGAAAGGGCAGCTGCTGTAAGAGCTCTCTCAGCCCCACCTACCTCACGGGGTGTCTGTTGTGGGGGGGGGGGAGGGGGAAGATAAAGGAGATTACAACCGCTCTGGGACTCTGAGATTCCGAGTATAGGGCAGGATATAAATCCAATATCTTCTTCATTTGTTACAAGGGCCAGATCTGACACAAATAGAAGAAGAAGATGAAGATATTGGATTCATATCCCGCCCTCCACTCCGAAGAGTCTCAGAGCGGCCCACAATCTCCTTTACCTTCCTCCCCCACAACAGACACCCTGTGAGGTGGGTGGGGCTGGAGAGGGCTCTCACAGCAGCTGCCCTTTCAAGGACAACCTCTGCCAGAGCTATGGCTGACCCAAGGCCATGCTAGCAGGTGTAAGTGGAGGAGTGGGGAATCAAACTCGGTTCTCCCAGATAAGAGTCCGCACACTTAACCACTACACCAAACTGGCTCTCCACTCCAAATACCACTTTGTCGGGCTGGGCCATGTGTGCCATAAAAGGTAATGCCACTGGAGATATAAACATTACAAAGGACACGGGCAAACCCAATTAACAGTATTATTTTTTTTACTCAAAATACAAACAACTTAAAATATTAACATTCTCACAGTATTTCCTTTATTTAACAGTCTCTGATAAATGACACTTCTTGTTCTGAATTATTGCATCAAAATCCGAAGTCAATGTCTGTGCTGTAGCAATCTTGAGTATGCTGTCCAGGTGGTTATCTAAGCTGAGAATGTTCTTTGGATATATTGACATTTATTACAAAAAAAAAAAGAGAGAGCTGTCCCCCGATGTACAATTTTCCCAAAGACTAAATTTAAAAGCAAAAAACCAATAGGTTAATTTGGACCCAAAAACTGAGGGTAATTTGGATCCAGATTCACTAATGGTAACTTCAGAACGTTTATTGTTTCATAGAGTATCACACTGCACCCCCCCCCTCTCTCTCTCTCGGCTTGACTTCGCGAACGAAGATTTAAGAAGGGTGCAGTAGTCCACGTCTGCTGCAGGCTCGCTGGTGGCTGACACGACCAATGCGGGACAGGCAGGTCCGGCCACAGCGGCTGCAGGGAAAAGTCTGATTTGGGGTTGGTGCTGTAGCAGTGCGATTTTTCCTCAATCTCCTTTTGTCCTCAAGACCAGCTATGCGTGCGTTGTCAAAGGAAGAGACAGCCTGGTGGATGGTGTGCCTCCATGCTTTGCAATCTGAGGCTAGGTCAGACCACTGTCGCATCAACTGCACCCCCACCTACAAGCAATTCATGGCATCCTTTCATTGGTAGGTGGGGACAGTGTGAATGTGCCACTTTTGTTGACACCGAAATACTGAAGGAAGCCTATAGATAACACACTGATATGGATTGATGTATTGATATTAATGTTTTAATTATGTAAATTACTATTGTATTTTAATTCCGAATTTTATTGTTAGAACTTTTATGCTGTGAGCCGCCCTGAGCCCGCTTCGGTGGGTAGGGCGGGATATAAATCAAATAAATAAAATAAATAAAATAAAAATACTGACTCACTATGTATAACCTGTTAGCCAAATTGCCCTTGAATGAGGAATGGGGGAATTAATTTTAGGAGGGCAAAGATGGCAAATGTGTGGGGTCAATAAGCTGTATATAAGTTGGTCTACCCAGGAACCCTATTGAAATAACGAGATTTTTGTAAACTAAAGGAATTTTTTAATTAGAAAAATAGTTCAAGCATATAAGAAAAATGAATGCATACAGCAAATGCACAGTCCTAGGAAAACAAAGAGGGGAAATTTGGATAGAGAAACATATAAGGGAATAAACACAGACAGGGCGATACTTTACAAATCTCGAAGTATCTCGAAGAATCCAGAAGATTTTTTATTTAAAAAATTAGTTCAAGCATATAAGAAAAATAAACGCATACAGCAATCGCACAGTCCTAGGAAAACAAAGAGGGGAAATTTGGATAGAGAAACATATAAGGGAATAAACACAGACAGGGCGATACTTTACAAATCTCGAAGAATCTCAAAGAATCCAGAAGATTTTTTATTTAAAAAATTAGTTCAAGCATATAAGAAAAATAAACGCATACAGCAATCGCACAGTCCTAGGAAAACAAAGAGGGGAAATTTGGATAGAGAAACATATAAGGGAATAAACACAGACAGGGCGATACTTTACAAATCTCGAAGTATCTCGAAGAATCCAGAAGATTTTTTATTAAAAAAAAATAGTTCAAGCATACAAGAAAAATAAATTCATACAGCAATCACACAGTCCTAGGAAGACAAAGGGGAAATTTGGATAGAGAAGCATACAAGGGAATAAACACAGACAGGGTGATACTTTACCAATCTTGAAGAATCCAGAAGAACGGTCCAATAGCGAAGACAAGAAGGGAAGGGGAAGCAAGAAATGACCAGTCTATCTCGCTATAATTGGCCCAATACTGATCAGGTATTTGGGGGTGGCTCAAAGAGCAACAGTAGGGGTACCATAAGAGACACACCAATCTGGCCAAAACCCGGCCTTATAGCCATATTTGTGTCCTAAGGCGATGTCATGTGGTACCTGACATCATCCTGGAGATGAGTCCTAGGATTTTGACAAAAGGATGAATGGGTGATGATGGTTTTACCTAGTGCAAACCATCGCTAAAACAAAGAAATATGAATGATCAGCCCAGCGCCCGATTGCTGTCTATTGTAAAACTGTAGCTAACACAGTGGAGAACGTCTACATGACAGGATGGGGCATTTGACAGATGCTCGT
This sequence comes from Heteronotia binoei, assembly GCF_032191835.1. NCBI lineage: Eukaryota > Metazoa > Chordata > Lepidosauria > Squamata > Gekkonidae > Heteronotia > Heteronotia binoei. Next base: position 6,992,188 of record NC_083243.1, on the reverse strand, counting down.
CTTTATCAGTGTTCTATTGTGTAGAAGAGAAGATAGAGAAAGAAGTGCTTTTCTCCCTTTCTCACAATATGAGAACTCATGAACATTCAATGAAATTGCTGAGCAGTCGGGTTAGAATGGATAAAAGGAAGTCCTTCTTCACCCAAAGGGTGATTAACACATGGAATTCACTACCACAGGAGGTGGGGGCGGCTACAAGCATAGACAGCTTCAAGAGAAGATTGGATGAACATATGGAGCAGAGATCCATTAGTGGCTATTAGCCACAGCATATTGATGGAACTCTCTGTCTGGGGCAGAGATGCTCTATATTCTTCATCCTTTGGGTGAAGAAATACTTAGAAATACATTAGAAGCAGGAAATCAGTCAGGGAAGCTGTGGGGCTCTTAGATGACCAAGGGGTAAAAGGATTACTGAAGGAGGATAGGGAAATGGCTGAGAAGCTGAATGCATTTTTTGCCTCCATCTTCACTATGGAAGATGAAAAGCGTTTGCCCCCTCCAGAGCCACTAATTTTGGAAGGGGGGTTGAAAGACCTGAGTCAGATTGAGGTGACAAGAGAGGAGGTCCTACAACCGATAGACAATTATAAACTGATGTCGCCAGGCCAGGATGGCATACATCCAAGAGTTCTGAGAGAACTCAAAGGTGAAGTTGTGGATTTCCTGACAAAAATATGTAATCTTTCATTGAAATCTGCCTCCGTTCCTGAGGACTGGAAGGAAGCAAATGTCACCCCCATCTTTAAAAAGGGTTCCAAAGGAGATCCGGGAAATTACAGGCCAGTCAATACTTCAATACTGGGAAAGTTAGTGGAGACTGTTATTAAAGAGAGAATTAGTAGGCACATTGATAAAAATGATTGAGGAAGACTCAGCATGGGTTCTGTAAGGGAAGATCTTGTCTCACTAACCTCACTGACCTGAGGGAGTGAATAAACATATGGAGGAGGGATGGTGGCTCAGTAGTAGAGCATCTGATTGGGAAGCAGAAGGTCCCAGGTTCAATCCCTGGCATCTCCAACTAAAAGGGTCCAGGCAAATAGGTGTGAAAAACCTCAGCTTGAGACCCTGGAGAGCCGCTGCCAGTTTGAGTAGACAAGACTGACTTTGATGGACTGAGGGTCTGATTCAGTAGAAGGCAGCTTCATATGTTCATATATGACAGATGCTGTTTACTTTGACTTCCAGAAGGCGTTTGATAAAGTTCCTCATCAAAGGCTCCTAAGTAAGTTCCCCTAATATGCATTACTTTGCATTTGGCCACATTGAACATCATTTGCCATGTTGACACCCACTCGCCCACCTCAACAGATCCCTTTGGAGTGCCTCACAATCCTCTCTGGTTCTCACCACCCTGAACAATTTAGTGTCATCTGCAACTGAGCCACTTCACTGCTTACTCCCAACTCCAAACCATTAATGAACAAGTTAAAAAGCATGGGACCCAGTACTGAGCCCTGCGGCACTCCACTGCTTACTGTCCTCCACTGCGAAGACTGCACATTTATACTCACTCTCTGCTTCCTATTAATTAGCCAGTTTTTGATCCACAAGAAGACCTGTCCTTTTACTCCATGACTCTCGAGCTTACTAAGGAACCTCCAATGAGGAACTTTATCAAAAGCTTTCTGGAAGCCAAGGTAAACAACATCTGTTGGGTTCCCTTTGTTCATCTCCTCAAAGAACTCTAACAGGTTTAGTGAGACAAGATCTTCCCTTACAGAACCCATGCTGAGTCTTCCTCAATAACATTTGTTCATCAATGTGCCTACTCATTCTCTCTTTAATAACATTCTCCACCAACTTTCCCGGGATTGAAGTCAGACTGATTGGCCTGTAATTTCCCAGACCTCCAGGGCCATCTAGCCCAACCCCCTGCACAATCCAGAACATTCACAAATACGTCTCCCCGAAGGCTCCACAAACAAATGGAGCCACCACCCTCGATACTTGCTCAATCCACCATGAAAATCATTAACCCTCCTCAGATTCACGAGCCACCTGCCGATCACCAGAGCTGCTAAATCAGCCCTTTTCTTCCACCACCTCTACTCGCCTCCAGATCTCAAGTCTGCCCCCGTTGATCACTCCTTTCCTTGCGCTTCAGTCCCACTTAGAGACCTGGCCTTCCACAAAGACCCACGTACATCCCACGGTGCTAAGTTTGGAGCATGAGGACTAACAGCCAAGCCTCCCAGCTTTATTAGCCCCGCTCTGGCATAGAAGTTTCTGGGTGACTTTGGGCCAGTTGCTCCCTCAGCCTAACATAGTTATTGGGAGGATAAAAACATAGATGGGGAGAAGGGTTCTTGCAGGGGTCGTTTTGTAGAAAAACAGGTGGCAGAGCTCATGAGCATAACTCATTCGCATATGCCGCTCCCCCCACCAGCCAAAAGCAACCCGATGCAAGAAAAGAGAGCCCCGGGCGAGCAAGGCCTGCTTGGGCTGGCTAGAGATCCAACCAGCCCAAGCAGGCCTCGCTCACCTGGGGCTCTCCTCGGCCACCCGCCCCCCAGTCGAAAGGCCAGCAAGCCATCCCCCACCCAAAATCACATAAGAAGTGGAGAAAGGGTGGCGTGGGCTTCTCCAGGGGTTAATGAGGGCTGCTGGGGGCATGGCAAAGCCCCTGCCGGCTGGCTGGCTGGCTGCTGTCCTAACCCAGGGATTGTTATGCAGCTGCACCTACTATCCAATGGACAAGGTAGGTGGGGAAGAAGTGGGGGGACCCTCAGAAAGGTTCAGAAGCTGCGCTCCTCTGAGCTCCTGCTGAATCTGAGGCCTGGGTTCTTGTCAATTGCCCATTTGGAGAGAAAGGTAAGGTAAAGACGCCTAGACGTCTGATCCATCTTCTGATGGATCCAACTTCTGCTCTGTCTGGGCATCCGCGCAGGCACACCCTAGGGTTGCCAAGTCTCCTACAGCCTCCCAACCCTCCCGCCCTGGCGGGGTACCCCCAAATTTTCAGCCTCCTCCCCCGCTCTTAAAAAATCTGGGGGAGGGGGGAGAGAGAACATACCTGTAGGCATCATATTGTTTTACAGCTTGGGATCCGTTTTTAAAATGTGTCCCTTTAAGGCTGCACAGAAAACAGGAAACAGAAACGGCCCCTCCCTTTCTTTTCCTGTGCAGCCTTGCTTTCGTTTTCACAGCGAGCAAATTATGCTGGAAGAAGACCAAGTACGGTAAGTGTGTGAGAGAGAGGGAGGGGGCAGGGAGGGGGGATTCCCTGGTATGGAGGTCCTCCCCCCCTTTAGAAAGCGGGGGGGGGGGAGGAAATGTCTACCAGGCACTCTATTATTCCCTATGGAGAACGATTCCCATAGAGAATAATAGAGAATTGATCCATGGGTATTGGGGGCTCTGGGGGGGGGCTATTTTTTGAGGTAGAGGCACCAGATTTTTAGTATAACAGCTAGTGCCTCTCCCCAAAATACCCCCCAAGTTTCAAAAATATTGGACCAGAGGGTCCAATTCTATGAGCCCCAAAAGATGGTGCCCCTATCTTTAATTATTTCCTATGGAAGAAAGGCATTTAAAAAGGCGTCCCTTTAAACGTGATGGCCAGAACTCCCTTGGAGTTCAATTATGCTTGTCACAAACTTGTTCCTGGCTCCACCCCCAAAGTCTCCTGGCTCCGCCCCCAAAGTCCCCAGATTTTTCTTTAATTGGATTTGGCAACCCTACTTTGCACACGCTTTGCGTGGTGCAATGATGACACTCGCAAGTGACGTCACCGCACTGGCGACGTCGCGCGCCGGCCACTCTAGGAGCTTCTGGGAAAACTCTATGGTTCTCCCGGACGCTCTGGCAATTTGGGAGGGGAAACTCTATGGTACATCAGGGGAGGATCTCTCCCACAGGCTCAATGTGAGCCGGCAGTTTGGAACCTCCCGGGCAGGGAAAACCCCGCTCGGCCAGGGAACTTGGCACACCCGAGAACTCTGCTGATTGTTTGCTGTCTTGGGAGTTAGATGATGAGATTTTAAATTACACGGTTGTCCTGGGTTTTAGTCAGTTTTTATTGGGTTGTAAGTTACCCGCCCGGAGCTCACTTGCGGGAGAGGGCAGGATAGCAATGCAATCAACAACAGAGAACAACTGCGACTCAACAAAATCTCATTAAGCCTTTCAGGTGGCCCAAGACTCCTGTTTTATCTTACCCTCCAACTACACCTCCAACTCTTGCATGCCATCCTCCCCAAAACAAAGGTTAAAACGCTTGGGGCTCTTTAGCTTGGAGAAACGTCGACTGCGGGGTGACATGATAGAGGTTGGCAAGATTGTGCATGGGATGGAGGAGGCAGAGAAAGAAATACTTTTCTCCCTTTCTCACAATCCAAGAACTCTGTGGGCACTCAATGAATTTGCTGAGCAGTCGGGTTAGAATGAATAAGAAGACGAAGGCTGCAGATTTATACCCCATCCTTCTCTCTGAATCAGAGACTCAGAGTGGCTTACAATCTCCTATGTCTTTCCTCCCCACAACAGACACCCTGTGAGGTGGGTGGGGCCGAGAGGGCTCTCACAACAGCTGCCCTTTCAAGGACAACCTCTGCCAGAGCTATGGCTGACCCCAGGCCATTCTAGCAGCTGTAAGTGGAGGAGCGGGGAATCAAACCCGGTTCTCCCAGATAAGAGTCCGCACACTTAACAGCACACTACACCAAAGTACTTCTCTCCCCAAAGGGTGATTAACATATGGAGTTCACTGCCACAGGAGGTGGTGGCGTCTGCAAGCATAGACAGCTTCAAGCAGGAATTGGATAAACATTTGGAGCAGAGGTCCATCAGTGACTATTAGCCACAGTGTATTGTTGAAAGTTTCTGTCTGGGGCTGTGATGCTCTCCATTCTTGGTACTTGGGGGGGGGGCACAGTGGGAGTGCTTTTAGTGTCCTGACCCCACTGATGGACCTCCTGATGGCACCAGATTTATTTGGCCACTGTGTGACACAGAGTGTTGGATTGGATGGGCCGTTGGCCTGATCCAACATGGCTTCTCATATGTTCTTACACGGAAAAGGGGTCCATCAGTGGCTATTAGAAGAAGAAGATATTGGATTTATATCCCGCCCTCCACTCCAAATCTCAGAGTCTCAGAGCGGCTCACAATCTTCTTTATATTCCTCACCCACAGCAGACACCCTGTGAGGTGGGTGGGGCTGAGAGGGCTCTCCCAGCAGCTGCCCTTTCAAGGACAACCTCTGCCAGATTTACGGCTGACCCAAGGCCATTCCAGCAGGTGCAAGTAGAGGAGTGGGGGATCAAACCCAGTTCTCCCAGATAAGAGTCTGCACACTTCACCACTACACCAAACCACTACACCAAACTGCCACAAGGGCTAGATTAGGATTGTCAAACTCATGTGTTATGAGGGCCGGATCTCACATAAATGAGACCTTGTCGGGCCGGACCATGTTGGGCCGGGCTGGGCCATGTGTGTACCTATTTAAGATTATGTAGCAGAGATATAAATTTTGTAAAGAACACAAACAAATACAAATTATTTTTTTAAAAAACTTAAAACATGCTTAAAAACGTTAGCACTCATTGGTCTTAAAGATGCTTTCTTTGCATCTCTCCCATGGGATCCAGGGAACTGGGCAAAGGAAGCTCTGGCTCTTTCTTTCCTTCCCTAGGGGAACAGGAGAAGGAGGAGCCTCAGCCAATAGAAGGCAGAGAGGCTTGGCTCAGTAGCTCTGCTGTGCAATTAAGAGAGTCTGGCAAAGCAAGCTATTCCTCCCCCTTCCTCCCCAAGGGAGGAGCCTCAACCAATGGAGAAAATAGAGGTTTTGCTCTGTAGCTTCTGTGCAGCTGAGCAAGCCTTGCAAAGCAAGCTGTTAAGCAGAAGGAAGCAAGAGAGAGGGAGAAGGAAGCAGATGACAACCAGTTGCTCGGTGCCCTGACAGGAGCCCCCCAGGGGCCTGATTCAGCCCCCGGGCCGCATGTTTGACACCCCTGCTCTAGAAAGTCTTCCAATCCAGCATGTGGATCTCTTCTGCCCCATGGAGTATCCTAACTATCGACCTGGGTGACATGATTGCTCTTGAAAACCCACTTCCTGATCGTCAAATTTCTTGTCTGAGTGGTATGTTGGAACCCTGTGGCTAACATCTGGGCGCTGCTTGTCCTTAAACTCAAAATGTTACTATCTGAAAGTTACTATCTGAAAGTTACTATCCCCAAAACCTAACAGTTCAACAGGCAAATTTGTTTTTCCTTCTTTTATAGGTTGACTGTCCACTCCTCCTGCGGTGTAGACACTGAAAAGATGGACCTCAAAACGCAAGGAGAATAGCAAACCGCATTCCGAGAGATTCTTTGATGTGCAGTGATATTTTAATCCTTTTACAAGCTGAACGGGCTCTCCCTTTGAACTTCATTTTCGCCCGAAGGGCTTTTTCTAAGTTTCGATACCTGACAAGGCACTTCCAAGTGATCCAGCCCACGTTCTTACACTTCCCCCAAAGGCTGAAACTTTTCAAAGATTGAAACCTTTCAGTATCTACACCACCGGAGGAGTGGACAGTCAACCGAAACAAGAAGAAAAAGATGAAGAAGAAGATATTGGATTTATATCCCGCCCTCCACTCCAAAGAGTCTCAGAGCGGCTCACAATCTCCTTTACCTTTCTCCCCCACAACAGACACCCTGTGAGGTAGATGAAGATATTGGATTTATATCCCGCCCTCCACTCCGAAGAGTCTCAGAGCGGCTCACAATCTCCTTTCCCTTCCTCCCCCACAACAGACACCCTGTGAGGTAGATGAAGATATTGGATTTATATCCCGCCCTCCACTCCGAAGAGTCTCAGAGCGGCTCACAATCTCCTTTCCCTTCCTCCCCCACAACAGACACCCTGTGAGGTAGATGAAGATATTGGATTTATATCCTGCCCTCCACTCCGAAGAGTCTCAGAGCGGCTCACAATCTCCTTTCCCTTCCTCCCCCACAACAGACACCCTGTGAGGTAGATGAAGATATTGGATTTATATCCCGCCCTCCGCTCCGAAGAGTCTCAGAGCGGCTCACAATCTCCTTTCCCTTCCTCCCCCACAACAGACACCCTGTGAGGTAGATGAAGATATTGGATTTATATCCCGCCCTCCGCTCCGAAGAGTCTCAGAGCGGCTCACAATCTCCTTTCCCTTCTCCCCCCCACAACAGACACCCTGTGAGGTAGATGAAGATATTGGATTTATATCCCGCCCTCCACTCCGAAGAGTCTCAGAGCGGCTCACAATCTCCTTTCCCTTCCTCCCCCACAACAGACACCCTGTGAGGTAGATGAAGATGTTGGATTTATATCCCGCCCTCCGCTCCGAAGAGTCTCAGAGCGGCTCACAATCTCCTTTCCCTTCCTCCCCCACAACAGACACCCTGTGAGGTAGATGAAGATATTGGATTTATATCCCACCCTCCTCTCCGAAGAGTCTCAGAGCGGCTCACAATCTCCTTTCCCTTCCTCCCCCACAACAGACACCCTGTGAGGTAGATGAAGATACTGGATTTGTATCCCGCCCTCTACTCCGAAGAGTCTCAGAGCGGCTCACAATCTCCTTTCCCTTCCTCCCCCACAACAGACACCCTGTGAGGTAGATGAAGATATTGGATTTATATCCCACCCTCCTCTCCGAAGAGTCTCAGAGCGGCTCACAATCTCCTTTCCCTTCCTCCCCCACAACAGACACCCTGTGAGGTGGGTGGGGCTGAGAGGGCTCTCACAGCAGCTGCCCTTTCAAGGACAACCTCTGCCAGAGCTATGGCTGACCCAAGGCCATTCCAGCAGGTGCAAGTGGAGGAGTGGGGAATCAAACCCAGTTCTCCCAGATAAGAGTCTGCACACTTAACCACTACACCAAACTGGCTCTCCAGTTAGATTTATATTTCTATTATTTCTATTAGATTTATATTTCTATTAGATTTATATTTCTTAGCCACTACACCAAACTGGCTCTCCAGTTAGATTTATATTTCTATTATTTATTTTCCTTATGTTCCCTTTGTATTGGATTAGATTCAATAAAATAAAACGTCTGCTAAACCCCCCCCCCCAAAGTAACAATCTTTAAGGCTTAACACACAGCTAGTCCTGATTGAGAAGAAAATGTGCGCTATGCCTTGCTGCATTTCTACTGTGTTTCTAAGCAACAATATAGGTAGGTGGCTGTAACAACCCAAACAGGATTTAGCCAGTCAAGGTGCATGCAAAGTAGAATTTTGTTTTGCTACGCCACAGTTTTTAGCCAATGAGCTTTTGCCAGCCTGGCAAGATGTACCAGCAGGGTGTGGCTCGGGGGTGTCGAACTAATTTGTTATGAGGGCTGGATCTGACAATAAACGAGACCTTGTCGGGCTGGGCCACGGGTGCCATAAAATGTAATGCCAGGTACTGCAGACATATAATCTTTATAATGGACACAGACATACACAAGCAAAGATTTTTTTTTTTTAGAACTTACAACATGCTTAAAAGATAAGCACACCTGCAATATTTTGTTTATTTAACAATCTCTGATACCTGACACCTCTTGCTCTGAATTATTGTATCAAATCTGGCGACAACGTCTGTGCTGTAGCAATCCCGAGTATGCTGTTCAGGTGGCGTGCAGGGGTGCATCTGTAAGTTGCAAACTTACTTTTGATTTATTGACATGCGTTACAGAAATTTCACGGTCATAGAATCATAGAGTTGGAAGGGACCTCTAGGGTCATCTAGTACAACCCCCTGCAGAATGCAGGAAACTCACAAACACTGGCTGCCAGTTATATACCGGATTCGTTACAAAGAAGAAGAAGAAGATATTGGATTTATATCCCGCCCTTCACTCCGAAGAGTCTCAGAGCGGCTCACAATCTCCTTTACCTTCCTCCCCCACAACAGACACCCTGTGAGGTGGGTGGGGCTAAGAGAGCTCTTACAGCAGCTGCCCTTTCAAGGACAACCTCTGCCAGGGCTATGGCTAACCCAAGGCCATTCCAGCAGGTGCAAGTGGAGGAGTGGGGAATCAAACCCGGTTCTCCCAGATAAGAGTCCACACACTTAACCACTACACCAAAGTGCTGGTTATTACCTTTAAAGCCCTATATGGCCGAGGACCTGGCTACCTTAGGGACCGTCTTTCCCCATACGAACCCCAGAGAGCGCTGAGGTCAACTGGGAAGAACTTGCTAACTATCCCTGGGCCGAGAGAGCTAAAGCTTCAGAGCACCCGTGATCGGGCTTTCTCTGTTATGGCTCCACGCCTATGGAATCAGCTTCCGGAGGATCTGCGGGCCTTGCGGGAATTTGAACAGTTCCACAGGGCCTGCAAGACCACCCTGTTCTGATTGGCCTTCACCGATTAAGGGAAACTGCTAGTGAAACCTATACAATAGCACCAGTATATTAATTTTAAAGATTGTATTGATTTTAGAGTTTTAGTAGAATTTTAATTAATGTGTTAATTAGTTGTGTTCAAATACCTTGTAAAACTAATGTATTGATTATGTTGTTAGTCGCCCTGAGCCTGCTTCGGCGGGGAGGGCGGGATACAAATAAAAATTGATTGATTGATTGATTGACCTCCCCCTAAATTCATAGGATCTTCATTGCTGTTAGATGGCCATCTAGCCTCTGTTTTAAAGCCTCCAAGGAAGGAGAGCCCACCACCTCTCGAGGAAGCCTGTTCCACTGAGGAATGGCTCTAACGGTCAGGAAGTTCTTCCTAATGTTGAGCTGGAAACTCTTCTGATTTAATTTCAAACCATTGGTTCTGGTCCTACCTTCCGGGGCCACAGAAAACAATTCCACACCATCCTCTATAGGACAGCCCTTCAAGTACTTGAAGATGGTGATCATATCACCTCTCAGCTGCCTCCTCTCCTGACTAAACATCCCCAGCTCCTTCAACCTTTCCTCATAGGACTAGGTCTCCAGACCCCTCACCATCTTCGTCACCCTCCTCTGGACCCCTTCCAGCTTGTCAATATCCTACTTAAAATGTGGTGCCCAGAACTGAACACAATCCAGGTGAGGTCTTCCGAGAGCAGAGTAAAGCGATACCATCACATCACGTGATTTGGACACTAGACTTTTGTTGATATAGCCCAAAATTGCATTTGCCTTTTTAGCCACCGCATCACACTGTTCACATTCAGTGTATGATCCACTAAGGCCCCAAGATCCTTTTTTGCATAGAGTACTGCTTTGTACCTAAGGCCCAGGTGAAAAAATGAAATGGCTGGGCATTGAGACCTTTTGTACACAAGTTGCTTCATATGCTGGTCAGCCAATGGAGAAAATTGGAACACAGTAAGAAGTGCATGGGCGGCCGTTGTCCAGACAGCTCCTTCTGAAGGGGTGGGAGAGGGCTTGGCGATGGGTGGACCTCCCACCCCTCGCCCACCCCTCACCCAGTCCTCTGCCTCTTCAGAGACATGTGGGCAGTTGCTGCCTAGCCAGCTCCCTCTGAAGCAAGCTCCCTTGGCGCAAGTGAGGATGGGGAGGGGGTGCCTGCCCTCGCTCCTGCCCCTGCTGCAAAGTGGTGCCCCAGGTGGCCACCTACCTCGCCAACTCCCATGCGCCGGCCCTGCCATTCAAGACGAGGCGAGGACTGGAAAAGCAGTGTGCATTGCCACATTTCCTGATCTGATTTCTCCAATCCCCAACCCGAGAGGTCCATCAGTGCCTATTAGCCACAGGGTATTCATGTAACTCTGTCTGGGGCAGTGATGCTCTGTATTCTTGGTGCTTGGGGGGAAAACAATGGGAGGTCTTCTAGTGTCCTGGCCTCACAGAAGAAGGAGAAGAAGATATTGGATTCATATCCCGCCCTCCACTCTGAAGAGTCTCCGAGCGGCTCACAATCTCCTTTACCTTCCTCCCCCACAACAGACACCCTGTGAGGTGGGTGAGCCTGGAGAGGGTTCTCACAGCAGCTGCCCTTTCAAGGACAACTCTTGCAAGAGCTATGGCTGACCCAAGGCCATGCTAGCAGGTGCAAGTGGAGGAGTGGGGAATCAAATCTCGTTCTCCCAGATAAGAGTCCGCACACTTAACCACTACACCAAACTGGCTCTCCACACTAAACTGGACCTCCTGATGGCACCGGGGGGGGTGGGGGTTGGCCACTGTGTGACACAGAGTTTGGACTGGATGGGCCGCTGGCCTGATCCAACATGGCTTCTCTTATGTTCTTCTGTGACACAGAGTGTTGTACTGGAGGGGCCATTGGCTGGATCCGACATGGCTTCTCTTATGTTCTTACTTCCTTATTTGTAGTAGTTCTGGAATTCTACCCTCAATTGACATCCTACACAGAACAGAATCACCACCAGTACAGTGAGTGGGGCCCCACTTCATTCAAAATCCTAAGCAGTTAGGGTTGCCAGGTCCCCTCTGAAGACTGGAGGGGAATACAAGAACATAGACGATAAGAGAAGCCATGTTGGATCAGGCCAGGGGTCCACCCAGTCCAACACTCTGTGTCACACCGAGGCCAAAAACCCCAGGTGCCATCAGGCGGTCCATCAATGGAACCAGGACACTAGAAGCCCTCCCACTGTGCCCCCTGCAAGCACCAAGAATACAAAGCATCACTGCCCCAGACATAAGATCATAAGAGAAGCCATGTTGGATCCGGCCAGTGGCCCATCCAGTCCAACACTCTGTGTCACACAGAGGCCAAAAACCTCAGGTGCCATCAGGAGGTCCACCAGTGGGGCCAGGACACTAGAAGCCCCTCCCACTGTTGCCCCCCCACCCCCCAAGCACCAAGAATACAGAGCATCACTTGCCCCAGGCATAAGAACATAAGAGAAGCCATGTTGGATCAGACCAATGGCCCATCCAGTCCAACACTCTGTGTCATGCAAGTGGCTAAAAAGACCAGGTGCCATAAGGAGGTCCACCAGTGGGAGCAGGACACTAGAAGCCCCCCCCCCACTGTTGCCCTCCCCCCAAGCATCCAGAACACAGACCATCACTGCCCCAGACATAAGAACATAAAAGAAGCCATGTTGGATCCGGCCAATGGCCCATCCAGTCCAACACTCTGTGTCACAGAAGAACATAAAAGAAGCCATTTTGGATCAGGCCAATGGCCCATCCAGTCCAACACTCTGTGTTACAGAAGAACATCAGAGAAGCCATTTTGGATCAGGCCAATGGCCCATCCAGTCCAACACTCTGGGTCACATAAGAACATAAAAGAAGCCATGTTGGATCAGGCCAATGGCCCATCCAGTCCAACACTCTGTGTCACACAGTGGCCAAAAAAACCAGGTGCCATCAAGAGGTCCACCAGTGGGGGCAGGACACTAGAAGCCATCCCACTGTGTCCCCCCAAAGCATCAAGAATGCAGAGCATCTCTGCCCCAGACAGAGAGTTGTGGCTTATAGTCACTGATGGACCTCTGCTCCATACGCTTATCCAATCCCCTCCTGATGCTGTCTGTGACTGTAGCCGCCACCACGTCCTGTGGCAGTGAATTCCACATGAATGAATGAAGAAATAAATTTTATTACGGTCATAGACCAATATCAAAGCTGTAACACATCATGTAAAAACCCTCCACATGTTAATCACCCTTTGGGTGAAGAAGGACTTCCTTTATCTGTTCTTTCTAACCCGACTGCTCAGCAGTTTCATTGAGTGCCCACGAGTTCTTGTATTGTGAGAATGGAGGCGAAGGGTCACCAGATCCACGTTGGGATCCACGTGAGGATCATCCGAAAGCGGGGGGAGGGGAGGGAAATGTCTGCTGGGTACTCATGGTTCCCTATGGAGATTTATTCCCATAAGAAATAATGGCGAATTGAGCCGCGGTTATCTGGGGCTCTGCGGGCCCTGTTTTTTTGAGGTAGAGGCACCAAATTTTCAGCATAGCATCCAGTGGCTCTCCCCAAAACACTCCCTTAGTTTCAAAAAGATTGGACCAGGGGGTCTAATTCTATGAGCCCCCAAGGAAAGTGACTCTATCCATTATTTCCTATGGAAGGAAGGCATTGAAAAGGTGTGCGGTCCCTTGATATGTGATGGCCAGAACTCCCTTTGGAGTTCAATGATGCTTGTCCCACCCTTGCTCCTGGTTCCACCCCCAATGTCTCCTGGCTCCACCCCCAAAGTCTCCTGGCTCCACCCCCAAAGTCCCCAGATATTTCTTGAATTGGATTTGGCAACCCTACATAAAATCCAAGACGGACGTTGGTGTTTCCCAACGGGGCTGTCTGTGCTGCGGGACATTTGCTACCTCCCCTTAACTGTGGAAGGCAAGCTGAAATAGTTCAGTCTTACAGGCCCAGCGGAACTGTGGCAGGTCCCACAGGGCCCTGACGGCGTTCCGCAGAACAGGGGCTGTTGTCGAGAATGCTCTGGCTCTAATGGTGGACGATCGAACTTCTTTCAGTCCAGGCATCTGGAGGAGATCTGGGGACCCTGAATGCTGTGCTCTGTGGGGAAAGGCAGTCCCGAAGGTAGACAGGTTCCAGGTAGGCTTCCCAATCCCCAGGTCCCAGCGGGGGATCCCCCTTTTTTATTGGCTTCCCTCCGCCCCCAGCCAGCTGACCGACGGGGGAAGCCCCGTCCCCACAGTCACCATGTAGTTTGAGAGCTCCTGCAGGTTTAGAAACCTGCAAACAGGTCCGTTTTTAAAATGTGTGCCTTTAAGGCTGAGCAGGAAGCAGGAAACAGGAAGGGCTTCATGGGAAAGGGTCAGTATCAGTTTCGTCAGAGAACGGCCCCTCCCTTTGTTTTGCTTTCAGTTTTCCGAGCAAGTAAAGTTCTGCAGGAACAAGACCCAGTAAGTATTTGTGTGTGTGAGAGAGGGAGGGGGCAGGGGATTCCCTGGTTTGGAGGCCCTCCCCTCGCTTTAGAAAGCATGAGGTGGGGAGGGAAATGTCTACTGGGCACTCTATCATTCCCTATGGAGAACGATTCCCATAGGGAATAATGAGGAATTGATCTGCGGGTATTGGGGGCTCTGGGGGGCTACTTTTTGAGGTAGAGGCAATGAATTTTTAGTATAGCATCTAGTGCCTCTCCCCAAAATACCCCCCAAGTTTCAAAACCATTGGACCAGGGGGTCCAATTCTATGAGCCCCAAAAGATGGTGCCCCTATCCTTCATTATTTCCTGTGGAAGAAAGGCATTTAAAAAGGTGTGCTGTCCCTTTAAATGTGATGGCCAGAACTCCCTTGGAGTTCAATGATGCTTGTCACACCCTTGTTCCTGGCTCCACCCCCAATGTCTCCTGGCTCCACCTCCAAAGTCTCCTGGCTCCGCCCCCAAAGTCCCCAGATATTTCTTGAATTGGACTTGGCAACCCTAGTTCCAGGCCATATAGGGCTTTAAAGGTTATAACCAGCACCTTGAAACGAATCCGGAATGCCACAGGCAACCAGTGTAACGTTTCCAGCGCAGGTTGGATGTGCTCCTGTACAGGTAGCTCCAACAACAACCTGGCTGTTGCGTTTTTCTACAAAGAAAGCCCTGTGTGAAACAATGGTGACATCAGGGGGTGTGTGGCCTAATATGCAAATGAGTTCCTGCTGGGAATTTGCTACGGAAAAAGCCCTGTCTAAATTTATTGTCAGACTTTTTGATGCATAGCACATACCTATGCTTGAGTACATTTGACCTCGATCTGAGAAGAAGGTCAAATATCTACCCTTGGGATGCGTAATCCTCCATGCATCTTCTAGTTTCAGCATTTCCAAATACTGAAATACATTTTTAGGTAATTTTCCACCTTTAATATTCCTTGATCTGTCCTTCTTGGGATCTGAAGAAGAAGATATTGGATTTATATCCCGCCCTCCACTCCAAAGAGTCTCAGAGCGGCTCACAATCTCCTTTACCTTCCTCTCCCAGAACAGACACCCTGTGAGGTAGATGAAGATATTGGATTTATATCCCGCCCTCCACTCCAAAGAGTCTCAGAGCGGCTCACAATCTCCTTTCCCTTCCTCCCCCACAACAGACACCCTGTGAGGTGGGTAGGGCTGGAGAGGGCTGTCACAGCAGCTGCCCTTTCAAGGACAGGGTCGGCCTACAATCTCCTTTCCCTTCTCCCCCACAACAGACACCCTGTGAGGTGGGTGGGACTGGAGAGGGTTCTCACAGCAGCTGCCCTTTCAAGGACAACTCCTGCCAGAGCTCTGGCTAACCCAAGGCCATTCCAGCAGGTGCAAGTGGAGGAGTGGGGAATCAAACCTGGTTCTCCCAGATAAGAGTCTGCACACTTAACCACTACACCAAACTGGCTCTCCTGAGTGGGTAGCCGTGTTGGTCTGAAGCAGTAGAACAAAGCAGGAGTCAAGTATCACCCTTAAGACCAACGAAGTTTTATTCAGAATGGAAGCTTTCGTGTGCTAGAAGTGGGGTGAAGTGTGCTTCTAGCACACGAAAGTTTACATTCCGAAGAAAACTGTGTTGGTCTTAAAGGTGTTACTTGACTCCTGCTTTGTTCTACTTCTTGAGATCTAAGATGCCATTAACATCTCCAAAAATAATGATATCCTCCTCTATTATAATTTTGGGGGAAAAAATCATAGAAATTAGCTTTAACATCCCTTGGTGTGTAATATGTTGCTCTCGTGCACACCTTACCTACTGGGTGTCTCATTTTAAAGAATATCTTAATTCTGGATCTCTTCGTTCTTCTAATACATTTAATTGTGGGTATTTTATATAAATAGCAATGCCACACTTTTTATTGTGACCGGAGGTAATGCATCTTTTACCTAATTTTTTATTATTTAGAATATGTTCATGTTTCTTCTTCATGGAGGTTTCCTGTAGAAGTAAAACACCTGCGTTTTGGTTTTTTTTAATTGGTTAAAAAGTCATCTATGTTTAGAGGGGAGAACTGTCCATTAATATTTTTGGATACTATTTTTGATTAATCCGTTTTCTCCCAGTGCTATGGTCACATCCAATTTGTCCTCTTCTATGTTTGCTTCTTCTTGTTACAATTGCTAGAAAAAGCCCAGCAGGAACTCATTTGCATATTAGGCCACACCCCCTGACACCAAGCCAGCTGGAACTGTGTTCCTGTGCGTTCCTGCTAAAAAAAAAAAGAGCCCCTGCTATTCTTTGTTGTTGTTCAGTCGCACAGTCGAATCCGACTCTTTGCGACCCCCTGGACAAAGTCACGCCAGGCCCTCCTGTCTTCCACCAGCCTCTGAAGTCTGCTCAAATTCGTGTTTGTTAAATCGGTAATGCTGTCCAGCCATCTCATCTTTTGCCATCCCCTTCTTCTTTTGCCTTCTGTCTTTCCCAGCATCAGGCTCTTCTCCAGGGAGGGCTCCCTTCTCATTGGGTGACCAAAGTATTTGAGCATCAGCTTCAGCATCTGACCTTCCAGGGAACAGTCTGGGTTGATTTCCCTTAGGACTGACTGACTGGATCTTCTTGCAGTCCGAGGGACTCTCAAGAGTCTTCTCCAGGGAGTGCTCCCTTCTCATTGGGTGGCCAAAGTCTTTGAGCTTCAGCTTCAGCATCTGACCTTCCAGGGAACAGTCTGGGTTGATTTCCCTTAGGACTGACTGGTTGGATCTTCTTGCAGTCCAAGGGATTCTACCTGTTGGTAAATATCACAAAAGGTATTTTCCAACTTTTAAAAATGTATTTCTTTTGTAGGATCTGTCTCAGAAAATGGAAATCTTTTATTTCCCTTACTGTGGCTAATAGCCACTGATGGACCTCTGCTCCATATTTTTATCCAATCCCCTCTTGAAGCTGGCTATGCTTGTAGCCGCCGCCACCTCCTGTGGCAGTGAATTCCACATGTTAATCACCCTTTGGGTGAAGAAGTACTTCCTTTTACCCGTTCTAGCCTGACTGCTCAGCAATTTCATTGAATGCCCACGAACATATGAAGCTGCCTTCTACTGAATCAGACCCTTGGTCCATCAAAGTCAGTATTGTCTTCTCAGACTGGCAGCGGCTCTCCAGGGTCTCAAGCTGAGGTTTCTCACACCTATTTGCCTGGACCCTTTTTTGGAGATGCCAGGGATTGAACCTGAGACCTTCTGCTTCCCAAGCAGATGCTCTACCACTGAGCCACCATCCCTCCCCTAAATTCTCGTATTGTGAGAAAGGGAGAAAAGGATTTTTTTTTCCTCTACTTTCTCCATCCCATGCATAATCTTGTCAACCTCTATGGAAACATATACTTGACTGAAAAATAGGGAAGGGTACTTTGGATGAAAATAAAAGAGAAAAATACATTCCTTGATGCTACACTGTGTCCCAACAGCTACATGGTTACAAACAGCCATGGCGATTCTTCTCCTTAAACACCGGAGCATCAGCAATAAAACATGCATAGGAAATCAAAGCAGTTCAACGAACAAGATGCTGACTGACCAATAGAAAAGGTTACAGGTCACTTAATCAGGATATGCCCACTAAGCTTTCCACCTTGACTACATTAAACAACCCAATTTCCTATTAACTAACAGGGCTTTTTTGAGCAGGAATACAGGGGAGGGATGGTGGCTCAGTGGTAGAGCATCTGCTTGGGAAGCAGAAGGTCCCAAGTTCAATCCCCGGCATCTCCAAAAAAGGGTCCAGGCAAATAGGTGTGAAAAACCTCCGCTTGAGACCCTGGAGAGCCGCTGCCAGTCTGAGTAGACAATACTGACTTTAAACGCATATGTTCCGGCTGGCTTGGCACCAGGGGGTGTGGCCTAATGTGCAAAGGAGTCTCGCTGGGCTTTTTCTATCAAAAAAGCCCCACGTGAAGTCATGGTGACATCAGGGGGTGTGGCCTTATATGCAAATGAGTCCCTGCTGAGGGCTTTTCTTTTAAATAAAAAGAAAGACCTGCTAACCAACAATGACAAATGATGGGTTTTCTCTCATTATTATGCTTTTGTTAACCCAAATATGACTGCTTATAAATGAAACTCTGTGGTATTTCTCTCTTATATTACTTTTCTCAATATTGTATTGTTTCTATAAAATAAGAAACACACTTCTCTCCCCCCCACCCATCCCCGGCAACATTTAACTGAAAAGTGACTGAAATTTAAGCAACTTGTATTTTCCAACAGATACAGAAATCATACTTCTCTACTGTTGTCGGATCTCACCTTATCCAGAATAAACCTCTCCAAGTCCCTCAGCCTTTCTTCGCAGGAATTGGTTGTTCCAAGCCAATTTGGTGTAGTGGTTAAGTGCACGAACTCTTATCTGGGAGAACCGGGTTTGATTCCCCACTCCTCCACTTGCAGCTGCTGGAATGGCCTTGCGTTAGCTCTCGCAGAGTTGTCCTTGAAAGAGCAGCTTCTGTCAGAGCTCTCACAGCCCCACCTACCTCACAGGGTGTCTGTTGTGTGTGTGTGGGAAGGTAAAGGAGATTGTGACTGCTCTGAGATTCAGAAAAGAGGACAGGATATAATTTCAGTATCATCTTCATCATTATCCATTAAAGTCTTTCACAAATTCTTCAGAATGTAATAGTATATAGACACCTCAAATACAAAGAGAGCCAGTTTAGTGTAGTGGTTAAGTGCGCGGACTTTTATTTGGGAGAACCGGGGTTGATTCCCCACTCCTCCACTTGCACCTGCTGGAATGGCCTTGGGTCAGCCATAGCTCTCGCAGGACTTGCCTTTGAAAGGGCAGCTTCTGTCAGAGCTCTCTAAGCCCCACCCACCTCACAGGGTGTCTGTTGTGTGTGTGCGCAGGAAGGTAAAGGAGATTGTGAGCCACTCTGAGAATCTTCAGAATATAGGTCAGGATATAATTCCAATATCATCAGCAGCATCCATTAAAGTCTTCCACAAATTCTTCACAATGTAATAGTATATAGACACCTCACATACAAAGAGAGCCAGTTTGGTGTAGTGGTTAAGTGCGCGGACTTTTATCTGGGAGAACTGGGTTTGATTCCCCACTCCTCCACTTGCACCTGCTGGAATGGCCTTGGGTCAGCCATAGCTCTGGCAGAGGTTGCCCTTGAAAGGGCAGCTTCTGTCAGAGCTCTCTCAGCCCCACCTACCTCACAGGGTGTCTGTTGTGTGTGTGTGGGAAGGTAAAGGAGATTGTGACTGCTCTGAGATTCAGAAAATAGGGCAGGATAGAATTTCAGTATCATCGTCGTCGTCATTATCCATTAAAGTCTTTCACAAATTCTTCAGAATGTAATAGTATATATACACCTCACACACAAAGAGAGCCAATTTGGTGTAGTGGTTAAGTGTGCGGACTTTTATCTGGGAGAACCGGGGTTGATTCCCCACTCCTCCACTTGCACCTGTCAAGTCTGCAGATTCAGTAACGAGTCCTTGTTGATAAAAGTAACTAGTTTATTAAAGTCTGGTACTTGTGGCAATGCCAGTATTGAAAGACTGAAGATCATACAGTAGGTATCAGGCTATAAGGGATACATCAAAAGGATTCCTGAGGGAGGGGTACTATGCAGGGCACATTCACACATAGATGTTACAATTTCATTCTCAGGCTCGTTGGCCTTGAACAAGGCAGACTCCTGACTCCTACGTTGCCTCTGGCCTGAGAAGGCACCGATTATCGCTTCACACTCTCCCATTTCCCAAAGCAATACTACATAACAAAAGGGAGGGGGGTCGGTCAGAGTTTAAGCTAGCAGCACTTGAATATACTTTGGTTCTTTCCCAGAATGCTCTGCCTGAGCCAGAGTTATACACAGACTTGACATCACCTGCTGGAATGGCCTTGGGTCAGCCATAGCTCTGGCAGAGGTTGTCCTTGAAAGGGCGGCTTCTGTCAGAGCTCTCTCAGCCCCACCTATCTCAAAGGGTGTTTGTTGTGTGTGTGTGGGAAGGTATGGTGAGCCGCTCTGAGTCTCTGGGATTCAGAGTACAGGGCAGGATATAAACTCAATATCTTCTTCTTCTTCCAAGTCCTTCCTTCTCCAGCGGCCACCGCCTCCCGAGGAGCTGCCTTCCGTAGCCTGGAGAACAGCTGGCAAGACAAAGGGACCTCTGGCTGGCCCCTGGACCTAGAGGCTGAAAAACAAGAGAGAGGCCACGTCTAGAGTGTAGATACAAAACAACCAAAACGTTATAGTGACCAAATGACTAAGATCTAATTCATTGAAATTGCAATACTAGTAATAATATACAGAGCAACGTTTGAGGGCGCAAGACCCAATAACAATTCCAACAATAATTCCGATGTCCAGGAAGTCGACGGGAATGCACCTGCTCTTTCAGCAGAGAATGTTTCACGGATAGCCCTTGAGCCTTTTCGAGCATAGCGCTGGTTCGAAAATGGAACGGGAGACTAGTTTGAGGCCTTACTATTAATTGGCAGGGCCAGATTAACAATTAGGCCGAGTAGGCACTGGCCTATGGGCCCCTACACCTTTAGGGGCCCCAGACCAGTATATCTCCCTCCCTCCAGCTTCCTGCCCTGCTTGCAGCCCTCCCAGCCTGCACACGTAGCCAGCAACTGCGAAACTTGCCTGCTGTGGCTGCTGCAGACATTGCTGCCAAGTTTGCCTCTCTCTGTCTCTCCCCTGCAGCTATGTGGGGGAGGAAGATAAAGGAGATGGTGAGAGCCAGTTTGGTGTAGTGGTTAAGTGCACGGGTTTAACTTGGGAGGACTTGGTTTGATTCCCCACTCCTCCACTTGAAGCTGATGGAATGGCCTTGGGTCAGCCAGAGCTCTCTTATCTGGGAGAACCGGGTTTGATTCCCCACTCCTCCACTTGCAGCTGCTGGAATGGCCTTGGGTCAGCCAGAGCTCTCTTATCTGGGAGAACCGGGTTTGATTCCCCACTCCTCCACTTGCAGC
The DNA here is from genome assembly GCF_032191835.1 of Heteronotia binoei. Classification (NCBI taxonomy): domain Eukaryota; kingdom Metazoa; phylum Chordata; class Lepidosauria; order Squamata; family Gekkonidae; genus Heteronotia; species Heteronotia binoei. The sequence continues at coordinate 6,971,418 of NC_083243.1, read as the reverse complement.
TGCTGGAATGGCCTTGGGTCAGCCAGAGCTCTCTTATCTGGGAGCACCGGGTTTGATTCCCCACTCCTCCACTTGCACCTGCTGGAATGGCCTTGGGTCAGCCAGAGCTCTCTTATCTGGGAGAACCGGGTTTGATTCCCCACTCCTCCCCTTGCAGCTGCTGGAATGGCCTTGGGTCAGCCAGAGCTCTCTTATCTGGGAGAACCAGGTTTGATTCCCCACTCCTCCACTTGCACCTGCTGGAATGGCCTTGGGTCAGCCAGAGTTCTCTTATCTGGGAGAACCGGGTCTGATTCTGCACTCCTCCACTTGCACCTGCTGGAATGGCCTTGGGTCAGCCAGAGTTCTCTTATCTGGGAGAACCGGGTCTGATTCTGCACTCCTCCACTTGCACCTGCTGGAATGGCCTTGGGTCAGCCAGAGCTCTCTTATCTGGGAGAACTGGGTTTGATTCCCCACTCCTCCCCTTGCACCTGCTGGAATGGCCATGGGTCAGCCAAAGCTCTCTTATCTGGGAGAACTGGGTTTGATTCCCCACTTCTCCACTTGCACCTGCTGGAATGGCCTTGGGTCAGCCATAGCTCTCTTATTTGGGAGAACTGGGTTTGATTCCCCATTCCTGCACTTGCAGCTGCAGCTGCTGGAATGGCCTTGGGTCAGCCAGAGCTCTCTTATCTGGGAGAACCGGGCTTGATTCCCCACTCCTCCACTTGCAGCTGCTGGAATGGCCTTGGGTCAGCCAGAGCTCCCTTATCTGGGAGAACCGGGTTTGATTCCCCACTCCTCCACTTGCAGCTGCTGGAATGGCCTTGGGTCAGCCATAGCTCTTGCAGAGTTGTCCTTGAAAGGGCAGCCTCTGGGAGAGCTCTCAGCCTTTCCGCCACCTCACAGGGTGTCTGTTGCGGGAGATGGGAGAAAGATAAAGGAGATTGTGAGCCGCTCTGAGATTCGGAGTGGAGGGCGGGATATGAATCCAATATCTTCTTCATCTTCTTTGTCAAAGGGGCTTTTGAGATGGTGCCTGTGGGCTGCCGCAGGGGCCGCGGGTGGCGGAACAGGCGTTCCGATTCTGGGATTATTTGCGAGGGGGGCCCCAAGAGTTCGACTGCCTAGGGGCCTCCACGGGGTTTAATCCAGCACTGTTAATTGGAAGGTATTTGGGGGGGGGGGGGCAGTTGCGGAATGCAGTGGAAACAGTGCTGTACATTAACTCCGAACATTGATATCTTTTAAAGAATCGTGCTATCAACGGCGCACCCTCTGCTGGAAGAGCAATCAAAGCAGCTGTACGTCGGGAATTGTTATTGGGCCTTGTATGTTATTATTGAGCTCTGTGGCGCAGAGTGGTAAAGCTGCAGTCCTGCAGTCGGAGCCCTCTGCTCACGACCTGAGTTCGATCCCAGCGGAAGCTGGATCCAGGTAGCCGGCTCGAGGTCGACTCAGCCTTCCATCCTTCCGAGGTCAGTCAAATGAGTCCCCAGCTTGCTGGGGGGAAAGCGTAGAGGACTGGGGAAGGCAAGGGCAAGCCATCCCGTTAAAAGTCTGCTGTGAAAACGTCGTGATGCGACGTCACCCCAGAGTCGGAAACGACTCGTGCTTGCACAGGGGACTACCTTTTTAAATGTTATTATTGCAATTGCAATGAATTAAGCAGAGGCTAGATGGCCATATATGTACATACGAAGCTGCCTTATACTGAATCAGACCTTTGTTCCATCAAAGTCAGTATTGTCTTCTCAGACTGGCAGCGGCTCTCCAGGGTCTCAAGCTGAGGTTTTTCACACCTATTTGCCTGGACCCCTTTTTTGGAGATGCCAGGGATTGAATCTGGGACCTTCCGCTTCCAGATGCTCTACCACTGAGCCACTGTCCCTCCCCTAAAAGCCATCTGATGGCAATGAAGATCCTGTGAATTTAGGGGGAGATGTTTGTGAGAAGATCCTGATGCTGGGAAAGACAGAAGGCAAAAGAAGAAGGGGACGGCCAAAGATGAGATGGCTGGACAGCGTTACTGACGTAACTAACCAGTTTGGTGTAGTGGTTAAGTGTGCGGACTCTTATCTGGGAGAACCGGGTTTGATTCCCCACTCCTCCACTTGCACCTGCTGGAATGGCCTTGGGTCAGCCATAGCTCTGGCAGAGGTTGTCCTTGAAAGGGCAGCAGCTGTGAGAGCCCTCTCCAGCCCCACCCACCTCACAGGGTGTTTGTTGTGGGGGAGGAAGGTAAAGGAGATTGTGAGCTGCTCTGAGACTCTTCGGAGTGGAGGGCGGGATATAAATCCAATATCTTCTTCTTCAATATCTTCTAACCTGAATTTGAGCAGACTTCGGAGGATGGTGGAAGACAGGAGGACCTGGCGTGCAGGCCTGTAGGTATGAGGGGGCCTGTGGGGGCACAGCCCCCAACTTCTGGGTGAGGCCCCCTGACTTGGGGCCCCCAAACAGCCCCCGGGGCCTCTGCTTCATCCTGGAGCGTAGGGAAGCGGGCCAAAGCAGTCCACAGTCTCCCCCTCCAGTTAAAAGAGCTGCGGGCCGATCAGCTGATCAGTGGGCCCTTTAACCCCGCAGGGGATTCTACTGCTCCATAGCTATTGGTGCTCTTGGCTCGGCTGGTGACGTTAGCGGGGGATGCACTAGGACCCTGTGGAGCAGACCCCGCCAGGTGCCCGTTGTCAGCCAACTGCGACCTTCTGGAGGTGGCCCGAGCCTCTAAAAATTTTAGCAGCATTTCGACATCTAAAAGCTTCCCCGCCACACGCGCGCGCACATCCTGGTAAGTAAATGTTCCCATCTGACTGCAAAACTTTCCCCTTCTGCAGCATATCTGAAGCTCTTCACGTTCTTTGTAATTCTCAAGGTAAAACTTGCCCCCCCCCCCACACAGGGAAAGATCACTTCCTCTTTTAAGCCCTCCCCCTTTCTAGCAAGCCATTTATTTAGCTCCAGCTCCACAAGGCTGGTTCCTACCAACAGAATGACTCAATGTATATTTACATGTATATTTAAATGACTCAGTGTATATTTAATTGGAGAGTCAGTTTGGTGTAGTGGTTATGTGTGCAGGCTCTTATCTGGGAGAACCGGGTTCGATTCCCCACTCCTCCACTTGCATCTGCTGGAATGGCCTTGGGTCAGCCAGAGCTCTCTTATCTGGGAGAACTGGGTTTGATTCCCCCCTTCTCCACTTGCAGCTGCTGGAATGGCCTTGGGTCAGCCACAGCTCTCTTATCTGGGAGAACCGGGTTTGAAGAAGAAGAAGAAGATATTGGATTTATATCCCGCCCTCCACTCCGAAGAGTCTCAGAGCGGCTCACAATCTCCTTTACCTTCCTCCCCCACAACAGACACCCTGTGAGGTGGGTGGGGCTGGAGAGAGCTCTCACAGCAGCTGCCCTTTCAAGGACAACTTCTGCCAGAGCTATGGCTGACCCAAGGCCATTCCAGCAGGTGCAAGTGGAGGAGTGGAGAATCAAACCCGGTTCTCCCAGATAAGAGTCCGCACACTTAACCACTTAACCACTACACCAAACTGGCTCTTGATTCCAAACTTGATTCCCCACTCCTCCACTTGCACCTGCTGGAATGGCCTTGGGTCAGCCAGAGCTCTCTTATCTGGGAGAACCGGGTTTGATTCCCCACTCCTCCACTTGCAGCTGCTGGAATGGCCTGGGTCAGCCATAGCTCTGGCAGAGGTTGTCCTTGAAAGGGCAGCTGCTGTGAGAGCCCTCTCCAGCCCCACCCACCTCACAGGGTGTCTGTTGTGCGGGAGGAAGGGAAAGGAGATTGTAGGCCGCTCTGAGACTCTGTCCTTGAAAGGGCAGCTGCAGTGAGAGCTCTCTTAGCCCCACCCATCTCACAGGGTTTGATTCCCCACTCCTCCACTTGCAGCTGCTGGAATGGCCTTGGGTCAGCCATAGCTCTGACAGAGGTTGTCCTTGAAAGGCCCTCTCCAGCTCCACCCACCTCACAGCCCCACCCACCTCACAGGGTGTCTGTTGTGGGGGAGGAAGGTAAGGGAGATTGTGAGCCGCTCTGAGACTCTTCAGAGTGGAGGGCGGGATATAAATCCAATATCTTCTTCTTCTTAATTAACAAGACGCCCGGTATGTGTGTTCACTGTAACTTGTGAACAGGACTTGTGTGCGTGCATGTGTGTTGGAGTGGGGGGAAAGGCTGGCAATATGCTTTCAATACAGTTATCCTGTATTTGGGTAGCAGAACTGTGATTTATGGGCTTTATTTCATAGAGTTGACAACTCTGGCTGGTAAATTCCTGGATATTTTTGGTGGATCCTGAGGAGGGCCAGGGAGCTCAGCGGCATGTAAAGTCCACATCTCCCCCCCCCCCAAAAAAAAGCCATTCTGTACAGAGGAAATCATCTCTGTAGTCCAGAGAACAGTTGTAATTCTGGGTGATCTTCAGGTCCCACCAGGAGGTTGGCAGCCCAATATTTTGGGAGTAGACCCACTGAATAAGAGGACTAAAGGTAGTTCTGCTTCCCATTGCTTCAGGTGACCTTCCTGTAGTTTTGCTTTAATTTTCACACACACATCCGTGCCCTCCCAACTTTGTTATTCCAAGGAGGTCTCCCATCCAAAAACTTGCCAGAGCAATTTCAAGTTTTTGAAAATTGGTTATTGCGGGGAGGGGGGGTGGTAAGTAGGGATTTTGAGTGTTCTGGGAACAGAAACAGATTTGGGTGGGTAGCAGCGTTGGTCTGAAGTAATAGAACAAAATTTGAGTCCGGTGGCTCCTTTAAGGCCAACAAAGTTTAATCTTGGCTGTGTGCAGCACCAGCCAGTGTGATGGTAGGTCAGGTGGCCATGAGAGCAGCTATGGGTTGGGGCCGTTGAGTGCCCCCCCAAAAAAATAAATCAATCAAAGGCCCCCTAACCTTCCAAATCCAGGCTATGGGCTGCTGGCAAGACTTGGTCCATGGGGTCACAAAGAGTGGGAGTTGACTGTGCGACTGAACAAGAACAAAAAAATTGTGAGTTTCCTGCATTGTGCAGGGGGGGTGGACTAGATGACCCTCTTTAGCTTGGAGAAACGTCGACTGCGGGGTGACATGATAGAGGTTTACAAGATTATGCATGGGATGGAGAAGGTTGAGAAAGAAGTCCTTTCCTCCCTTTCTCACAATACAAGAACTCGTGGGCATTCGATGGAATTGCTGAGCAGTCGGCTTAGAACGGATAAGAGGAGGTACTTCTTCACCCAAAGGGTGATTAACATGTGGAATTCACTGCCACGGGAGGTGGTGGCGGCCACAAGCATAGCCAGCTTCAAGAGGGGGTTAGATAAAAATATGGAGCAGAGGTCCATCAGTGGCTATTAGCCATAGTGTGTGTGTGTGTGTATATATATATATATATATATATATATATATATATATATATATATATATATATATATATATATATATATATATATATATAATACTTGCCAGAGCAATTTCAAGTTTTTGAAAATTGGTTATTGCGGGGAGGGGGGGGTAAGTAGGGAGTTTGAGTGTTCTGGGAACAGAAACAGATTTGTGTGTGTGTGTGTGTGTATATATATATATATAAATTTTTGGCCACTGTGTGATACAGAGTGTTGGACTGGATGGGCCATTGGCCTGATCCAACCTGACTTCTCTTATGTTCTTATGTGACACAGAGAGTTGGACTGGATGGGCCATTGGCCTGATCCAACACGGCTTCTCTTATGTTCTTACCCTGGGGGGGGGAGGTCCCTTCCAACTCTATGATTCTAATTATATCTTAGTCATTTGGTCCCTATAGCTTTTGAGTTGTTTGGCAGCTGCCCCCGGAGGTTGGTAACGCCGGCAGGCAGCCAGGCAAGAGGCGGAGCAGGTGAGCCCGGCTCCTTACCTGGACGGCGGGGGGCGTGGCTTCCCCGGGCGGAGGGCGGGGCCGGGCGGCTGCGGCCGAGCCAGTGGCAGCGGGGGGGGGGGCTAGGGGGCGGGGCCTCGTTCCTTTAGGAGCGCCGGCGCTTGGGCTCAGCGGCGTTGCAAAGCGAGCATGAAGCGGCGGAGCGAGCGGGGAGGAGGAGGAGGCGAGGCGGCGGCAGCAGCAGCCCCAGCGGAGCAGCCGGCCGGCTCCCATCAGCAGCGCAAGGGCATCGGCGTCCCTGCAGCCGCTGCCGGGGCGCTCCAAGCGGCCTCCGGGTGAGTCAGCAGCCCCGCCGTCCCCAGCTTCTTGCCGGCTCTTGCATCAGGGCCGTGGAGCGCAGTGGTTGGAGGCGGATCCGCGTGGCCGGGGGTCCCCCCCCCCCAGTTGAGTTGCCGATCCCCTGGTGGGAGCAGGGGATCCCCCGGTTTGAAGGCCCGCCCTCCGCTTCAGGGTCACCAGGAAGCGGGGAGAGAAATGGTTGCTGGGCGCTGCATTCTTCCCTATGCAGACCGATTCCCATAGGGTATAACAGAGAATTGATGGGGCTCTGGGGAGGCTGTTTTGTTTTTGTTTTTTTTAAGGTAGAGGCACCAAATTTTCAGCATAGCATCCAGGCCTTCTCTCCAAAGTACCCTCCAGGTTTCGGAAAGATCGGACCAAGGGCTTCAATTCTATGAGCCCCCAAAGAAGGTGCCCCTATCCTTCATTATTTCCAATGGAGGGAAGGCATTGGAAAGGTGTGCTCCTGGTTCCACTCCCCAAGTCTCCTGGCTCCACCCCCAAAGTCCCCAGATAGTTCTTAAACTGGACTTGGCAACCCTAGCCCCACCGTGGTTGGAGGCGGATCCGAGTGGCCGGGGGTCCCTCCCCAGTTGAGTTGCCGATCCACAGGTGGGAGCAGGGGATCCCTTGGTTTGAAGGCCCGCCCTCCACTTCGGGGTCACCAGGAAGCGGGGAGAGAAATGTCTACTGGGCACCCCGTTCTTCCCTATGCAGATCGATTCCCATAGGGTATAATGGAGAATTGATCTGGGGCTTTGGGGAGGCTGTTTTTTTGTTTTTTTGTTTTTGAGGTAGAGGCACCAAATTTTCAGCATAGCATCCAGGCCTTCTCTCCAAAGTACCCTCCAGGTTTCGGAAAGATCGGCCCAAGGGCTTCAATTCTATGAGCCCCCAAAGAAGGTGTCTCTGGCCTTCATTATTTCCAATGGAGGGAAAGCATTGGAAAGGTGTGCTGCTGGTTCCATTCCCCAAGTCTCCTGGCTCCACCCCCAAGTCCCCAGATATTTCTTAAACTGGACTTGGCAACCCTAGCCTCGCCGTCCCCTGCCTTTGCCCGGCCTCTTGCCAACTCTTGCATCAGGGCCGTGGAGCGCAGTGGTTGGAGGCGGATCCGCGTGGCCGGGGGTCCCCCCCAGTTGAGTTGCCGATCCCCTGGTGGGAGCAGGGGATCCCCCGGTTTGAAGGCCCGCCCTCCGCTTCAGGGTCACCAGGAAGCGAGGAGAGAAATGTCTACTGGGCACCCCGTTCTTCCCTATGCAGATCGATTCCCATAGGGTATAATGGAGAATTGATCTGGGGCTTTGGGGAGGCTGTTTTTTTGTTTTTTTGTTTTTGAGGTAGAGGCACCAAATTTTCAGCATAGCATCCAGGCCTTCTCTCCAAAGTACCCTCCAGGTTTCGGAAAGATCGGCCCAAGGGCTTCAATTCTATGAGCCCCCAAAGAAGGTGTCTCTGGCCTTCATTATTTCCAATGGAGGGAAAGCATTGGAAAGGTGTGCTGCTGGTTCCATTCCCCAAGTCTCCTGGCTCCACCCCCAAGTCCCCAGATATTTCTTAAACTGGACTTGGCAACCCTAGCCTCGCCGTCCCCTGCCTTTGCCCGGCCTCTTGCCAACTCTTGCATCAGGGCCGTGGAGCGCAGTGGTTGGAGGCGGATCCGCGTGGCCGGGGGTCCCCCCCAGTTGAGTTGCCGATCCCCTGGTGGGAGCAGGGGATCCCCCGGTTTGAAGGCCCGCCCTCCGCTTCAGGGTCACCAGGAAGCGAGGAGAGAAATGTCTACTGGGCACCCCGTTCTTCCCTATGCAGATCGATTCCCATAGGGTATAATGGAGAATTGATCTGGGGCTCTGGGGAGGCTGTTTTTTTTTTTTTTTTTTGAGGTAGAGGCACCAAATTTTCAGCATAGCATCCAGGCCTTCTCTCCAAAGTACCCTCCAGGTTTCGGAAAGATCGGACCAACGGCTTCAATTCTATGAGCCCCCAAAGCCTCTTCCGGTTAGCTTATGCCGACTAGATAAATGTAGCTTATCAGATTTTAGTGAAATATACTGGATAGTTTTAATGTTAAGATTTTAATGTTTTTAGGTTTTTTAAATGTTTTGACTTTTAAATGTATTAACTTTGTACCTTGTTTTATTGTTTTGTCGTTGTTGTGAGCCGCCCTGAGCCACTCTGTGGGAAGGGCGGGATATAAATTATAGAATAAAATAAAATAAATAAAATAAAGAAGGTGTCTCTGGCCTTCATTATTTCCAATGGAGGGAAGGCATTGGAAAGGTGTGCTGCTGGTTCCATTCCCCAAGTCTCCTGGCTCCACCCCCAAGTCCCCAGATATTTCTTAAACTGGACTTGGCAACCCTAGCCTCGCCGTCCCCTGCCTTTGCCCGGCCTCTTGCCAACTCTTGCATCAGGGCCGTGGAGCGCAGTGGTTGGAGGCGGATCCGCGTGGCCGGGGGTTCCGCCCAGTTGAGTTGCCGATCCCTAGGTGGGAGCAGGGGATTCCCCCGGTTTGAAGGCCCACCCTCCGCTTCAGGGTCACCAGGAAGCGGGGAGAGAAATGTCTACCGGGCACCCCGTTCTTCCCTATGCAGATCGATTCTCATAGGGTATAACGGAGAATTGATCTGGAGCTCTGGGGAGGCTGTTTTTTTTTTAGGTAGAGGCACCAAATTTTCAGCATAGCATCCAGGCCTTCTCTCCAAAGTACCCTCCAAGTTTCAGAACGATCGGGCCAGGGGGTCCGATTCCATGAGCCCCCAACGAAGGAGCCCCCCCCCAGCCTTCATTGATGATTCTTTGAAAGATGAGAGTGAAGCGATGGTTAAAAGGGAGCGAGTTGTGTTTTGTAAAGTGATCAGCTTGGGCTAAGACAAAGCGTTAAAGCAAAACAGGGAAAGTAAAATCGGTTGAACCTGTCCCAATATGGATTAATTTGTTGTAAATACAATGTGTGTTTCAGCGACAGAAAAAAATGAACTCTGTGGATCATCCAGGGGTGGCCGACGGTAGCTCTCCAGATGTTTTTTGCCTACAACTCCCATCAGCCCCAGCCATTGGCCGTGCTGGCTGGGGCTGATGGGAGTTGTAGGCAAAAAACATCTGGAGAGCTACCATTGGCCACCCCTGATGTATGGCATAGAAATTGGAACCAATCCACACTTTTTATAGGCTGTTTGCTTTTGTGAAAATAAACTGGATTTGCATTATTAGATACTCTATTTTTTTATTATTTTATTTTATTATTATAGACTCTATTTAATACGACAACAGGCTTTTTTGATAAATATCGTTGGGAAGCTGATTATACACGGAGCCAGTGGGCTTTTTCCCAATCGCCAGGTGGGGGCAAGGGATCCTTGGGTTTGGAAGCCCTCCCACCGCTTCAGGGTCATTAGAAAGTGGAGAGGGAGATGTCCGCTGGGCGCTCCATTATTCTTTACGGAGACCGATTTCCATAGGGTATAATGGAGAATTGATCCGTGGGTATCTGGGGCTCTGGGGAGGTTGTTTTTTGAGTTGGAAGCCCCAGACTTGCAGCGTAGCATCCAGTGCCTCTTCCCAAAGGACCCACCAAGTTTAAAAAAGATTGGACCAGGGGGTCCAATTCTATGACTCTCCAAAGAAGGTGCCCTATCCTTCGTTATTTCTAATGGCTCGGCTCTGAGGAGCGACTGAGAGAGAGAAATCTCCAAGCCGGCTAGATGCAGGGAAGGGAAATGCCCGGGGGGGGGGGGCGATTGTGGATGGAGCCTGGGGAAGACGAGAACTTCTGGGGCCGGGGTATGATGCGATGCTACTCTCCCGAGCATCCCTTTGCTCCAGGGGAGTGGCTCTCTGCAGGCTTGAGATCAGCCGTCATGGTCCCGCCTGGAGGTTGGCATCCCTGCTTGAAGCTTCCGGAGTGCCCTAGTTTGGTGTAGTGGTTAAAGCCAGTTTGGTGTAGTGGTTGTGTGCGGATTCTTATCTGGGAGAACCGGGTTTGATTCCCCACTCCTCCACTTGCAGCTGCTGGAATGGCCTTGGGTCAGCCATAGATCTGGCAGGAGTTGTCCTTGAAAGGGCGGCTGCTGGGAGAGCCCTCTCCAGCCCCACCCACCTCACAGGGTGTCTGTTGTGGGGGAGGAAGGTAAAGGAGATTGTGAGCCACTCTGAGACTCTGTCCTTGAAAGGGCAGCTGCTGTGGGAGCCCTCTCCAGCCCCACCCACCTCACAGGGTGCCTGTTGTGGGGGAGGAAGGTAAAGGAAATTGTGAGCCGCTCTGAGACTCTGTCCTTGAAAGGGCAGCTGCTGTGAGAGCCCTCTCCAGCCCCACCCACCTCACAGGGTGCCTGTTGTGGGGGAGGAAGGTAAAGGAGATTGTGAGCCGCTCTGAGACTCTGTCCTTGGAAGGGCAGCTGCTGTGAGAGCCCTCTCCAGCCCCACCCACCTCACAGGGTGTCTGTTGTGGGGGAGGAAGGGAAAGGAGATTGTGAGCTGCTCTGAGACTCTTCGGAGTGGAGGGCAGGATATAAATCCAATATGTTCATCTACCTCACAGGGTGTCTGTTGTGGGGGAGGAAGGGAAAGGAGATTGTGAGCTGCTCTGAGACTCTTCGGAGTGGAGGGCAGGATATAAATCCAATATCTTCATCTACCTCACAGGGTGTCTGTTGTGGGGGAGGAAGGGAAAGGAGATTGTGAGCTGCTCTGAGACTCTTCGGAGTGGAGGGCGGGATATAAATCCAATATCTTCATCTACCTCACAGGGTGTCTGTTGTGGGGGAGGAAGGGAAAGGAGATTGTGAGCCGCTCTGAGACTCTTCGGAGTGGAGGGCGGGATATAAATCCAATATCTTCTTCATCATCATCATCTTCTTCTAGTTGCGTCAGGGGGTTCTCGGCCCGGCCTGCCTTGCAGGGTTCTTCGGAGGACTGGGGAGGGAGAGCCCAGTGTGTCGTTTTGGGTTAGTCGGAGCAAGGGTGGGATAACGTGAGGGCGGAAAGTGGCATCCAGTCGTGGCTGAGTTTCGGTGACCCCTGTGGGTGTGCTGGCCAAGAGGTGGTCTTGGAGGGGTTTGCCGTTGCCTGCCTCTTTGTAGCAAGCTGGCATTCCCTGGTCTCTCCCCCCACCCCACTTAGAATCTGAGGCGGGGGTGCCCAAACTTGCTTAATGCAAGAGCCAGATAGAATAAGCATCAGACGCCTGAGAGCTGCAAGACACGAATGTCAGAGGTTGGAAAGAAGGAAGGAAGATGGATGGATGGAGAGGGTGGGAGAGCTGAAAAGAAAGCAACAGAAGTATAGTGTCCAGATCATGTGATGTGATGGTATCGCTTTACTCTGCTCTGGTAAGACCTCATCTGGAGTCTTGTGTTCAGTTTTGGGCGCCACATTTTAAGAAGGATATAGACAAGAGGAGGAGAGAGAAGGGCGGCTCCTCTGGCAGTTGTCAGAAGCCAAATAGTGCAAATAGTGAAAGTGCGTTATTTAGTGTGTGCGGAAGGTACCCTGCGTCTGAGGCAGGGGTGTTCTGGATTCTTGGTGCTGGGGGAAAACGGTGGGAGGGCTTCTGGCCTTTTGGCTCTACTGGTGGACCTCCTGATGGCACTTGGGTTTTTTGGCCACCGTGTGACACAGAGTGTTGGACTGGATGGGCCACTGGCCTGATCCAACATGGCTTCTCTTATGTTCTTATGTCTGGGGCAGTGATGCTCTGTATTCTTGGTGCTTGGCGGGGGGGGGGGGGCTGGGGACAACAGTGGGAGGGCTTCTGGAGTTTTGGCCCCACTGGTGGACCTCCTGATGGCACTTGGGGTTTTTGGCCACCGTGTGACACAGAGTTTTGGACTGGATGGGCCATTCGCCTGATCCAACATGGCTTCTCTTATGTTCTTATGTCTGGGGCAGTGATGCTCTGTATTCTTGGTGCTTGGCGGGGGGGGGGGGGGACAACAGTGGGAGGGCTTTTGGAGTTTTGGCCCCTCTGGTGGACCTCCTGATGGCACTTGGGTTTTTTGGCCACTGTGTGACACAGAGTGTTGGACTGGATGGGCCACTGGCCTGATCCAACATGGCTTCTCTTATGTTCAAGCTGGAACAGGTCCAGAGGAGGGCGACGAAGACAGTGAGGGGTCTGGAGACCAAGTCCTGTTAAGAAAGGTCAAAGGAGCTGGGCATGTTTAGCCTGGAGAGGAGGTGACTGAGAAGTGATAGGATCACCATCTTCAAGTCCTTGAAGGGCTGTCCTATAGAGGATGGTGTGGAATTGTTTTCTGTGGCCCCAGAAGGTAGGACCAGAACCAATGGGCTGAAATTAAATCAAAAGAGTTTCCAGCTCAACATGAGGAAGAACTTCCTGACCGTTAGAGCGGTTCCTCAGTGGAACAGGTTTCCTCGGGAGGTGGTGGGCTCTCCTTCCTTGGAGGTTTTTAAACAGAGGCTGGATGGCCATCTGACAGCAATGAAGATCCTGTGGATTCAGGGGGAGGTGTTTGTGAGTTTCCTGCACTGCGCAGGGGGTTGGACTAGACAACCCTGGAGGTCCCTTCCAACTCTAGGATTCTATGAATCTAACTTTAAATGCATTCCCCAAGCTGCCGGATGGCTTGGCTTGGAGAAGTGATTTAAAGAAGGAAATGCCTTCTCCGAACCAGCTGACGGGGTGGAGGGGGCTTCGAGAGCCACACAGTATGTGTGAAAGAGCCACGTGTGGCTCCCGAGCCACGGTTTGGCCACCCCTGATCTAAGGATATCAGGCCAGCCAGGGGCAGAGATAAGGGGAGGTGATTGGCTCCTGCCTGCCTCTGCGTAGCATCCCTCAACTTCCTTGGTGGTCTCCCATCCGAGCAGGAACCCTGCTTAGCTTACAAGATCTTGTGAGATTGGCCTAGTCTGGTCCATACAAGTCGGGGACAGGCCTCATTTTGGGCAGGAGCTCACAGGAGCAGAGCTTCAGAACCCCTAAATTTTATCGTGCTCTTTCTTTCTTAGCTCCCTCCGCCAAAAAACATAAGAAAAGCCAGTCAGGTTAAAATGGATAAAAGGAAGTACTTCTTCACCCAAAGGGTAATTAACATGTGGAAAAGTTCAGGAGGTCGGTCAAAGGAGTCCCCAGCTTGCTGGGGGGAAAGCGCAGATGACCGGGGAAGGCAATGGCAAACCACCCCGTAAAAAAGTCTTCCGTGAAAACGTTGGGATGCGACGTCACCCCAGAGTAGGAAACGACTGGTTCTTGGGATTCTTTCGCTTGGAGAAACGTTGACTGCGGGGTGACATGATAGAGGTTTACAAGATAATGCATGGGATGGAGAAAGTAGAGAAAGAAGTACTTTTCTCCCTTTCTCACAATACAAGAACTCGTGGGCATTCGATGAAATTGCTGAGCAGTCAGGTTAAAATGGATAAAAGGAAGTACTTCTTCACCCAAAGGGTGATTAACATGTGGAATTCACTGCCACAGGAGGTGGTGGCGGCCACAAGTATAGCCACCTTCAAGAAGGGTTTAGATAAAAATATGGAGCACAGAACGGTGTGGGATTGTGGACTAGGTGGACTTTGGTATCCAGTCCAACACTCTGTGTCGCATAAGAACATAAGAGAAGCCCTGTTGGATCAGGCCAGTGGCCCTCCAGTCCAACACTCTGTGTCACATAAGAACATAAAGACCAACAATAAAAATTTCTTCAAATATATTAGAAGTAGGAAACCAGCCAGGGAAGCAGTGGGGCCCTTGGATGACCATGGGGTAAAAGGATTACTGAAGGAGGATGGGGAAATGGCTGAGAAGCTGAATGCATTTTTTGCCTCCGTCTTCACCGTGGAAGATGAGAAGTGTTTGCCCGCCCCAGAACCACTAATATTGGAAGGGGTGTTGAAAGACCTGAGTCAGATTGAGGTGACAAAAGAGGAGGTCCTACAACTAATAGACAAATTAAAAACTAATAAGTCACCGGGTCCGGATGGCATACATCCGAGAGTTCTGAAAGAACTCAAAGTTGAACTTGTGGATCTTCTAACAAAAATCTGTAATCTTTCATTGAAATCTGCCTCCGTTCCTGAGGACTGGAAGGTAGCAAATGTCACCCCCATCTTTAAAAAGGGTTCCAGAGGAGATCCGGGAAATTACAGGCCAGTCAGTCTGACTTCAATACCGGGAAAGTTGGTAGAAACCATTATCAAGGACAGAATGAGTAGGCACATTGATGAACACGGGTTATTGAGGAAGACTCAGCATGGGTTCTGCAAGGGAAGATCTTGCCTCACTAACCTGTTACATTTCTTTGAGGGGGTGAACAAACATGTGGACAAAGGAGACCCGATAGATGTTGTTTACCTTGACTTCCAGAAAGCTTTTGATAAAGTTCCTCATCAAAGGCTCCTTAGAAAGCTTGAGAGTCATGGAGTAAAAGGACAGGTCCTCTTGTGGATCAAAAACTGGCTGAGTAATAGGAAGCAGAGAGTGAGTATAAATGGGCAGTCTTCGCAGTGGAGGACGGTAAGCAGTGGGGTGCCGCAGGGCTCGGTACTGGGTCCCATCCTCTTTAACTTGTTCATAAATGATTTAGAGTTGGGAGTGAGCAGTGAAGTGGCCAAATTTGCGGATGACACTAAATTGTTCAGGGTGGTGAGAACCAGAGAGGATTGTGAGGAACTCCAAAGGGATCTGTTGAGGCTGGGTGAGTGGGCGTCAACGTGGCAGATGCGGTTCAATGTGGCCAAGTGCAAAGTAATGCACATTGGGGCCAAGAATCCCAGCTACAAATACAAGTTGATGGGGTGTGAACTGGCAGAGACAGACCAAGAGAGAGATCTTGGGGTCGTGGTAGATAATTCACTGAAAATGTCAAGACAGTGTGCGTTTGCAATAAAAAAGGCCAATGCCATGCTGGGAATTATTAGGAAGGGAATTGAAAACAAATCAGCCAGTATCATAATGCCTCTGTATAAATCGATGGTGCGGTCTCATTTGGAGTACTGTGTGCAGTTCTGGTCGCCGCACCTCAAAAAGGATATTATAGCATTGGAGAAAGTTCAGAAAAGGGCAACTAAAATGATTAAAGGGCTGGAACACCTTCCCTATGAAGAAAGGTTGAAACGCTTAGGGCTCTTTAGCTTGGAGAAACGTCGACTGAGGGGTGACATGATAGAAGTTTACAAGATAATGCATGGGATGGAGAAAGTAGAGAAAGAAGTACTTTTCTCCCTTTCTCACAATACA
Source organism: Heteronotia binoei (assembly GCF_032191835.1). NCBI lineage: Eukaryota > Metazoa > Chordata > Lepidosauria > Squamata > Gekkonidae > Heteronotia > Heteronotia binoei. The sequence continues at coordinate 6,956,042 of NC_083243.1, read as the reverse complement.
AGAACTCGTGGGCATTCGATGAAATTGCTGAGCAGACAGGTTAAAACGGATAAAAGGAAGTACTTCTTCACCCAAAGGGTGATTAACATGTGGAATTCACTGCCACAGGAGGTGGTGGCGTCCACAAGCATAGCCACCTTCAAGAAGGGGTTAGATAAAAATATGGAGCAGAGGTCCATCAGTGGCTATTAGCCACAGTGTGTGTGTGTATGTATATATATATATATATATTTGGCCGCTGTGTGACACAGAATGTTGGACTGGATGGGCCATTGGCCTGATCTAACATGGCTTCTCTTATGTTCTTATGTTCTTAACATAAGAGAAGCCCTGTTGGATCAGGCCAATGGCCCCTCCAGTCCAACACTCTGTGTCACATAAGAACATAAGAGAAGCCATGTTGGGTCAGGCCAGTGGCCCATCCAGTCCAACACTCTGTGTCACATAAGAACATAAGAGAAGCCATGTTGGATCAGGCCAGTGGCCCCTCCAGTCCAACACTCTGTGTCACATAAGAACATAAGAGAAACCCTGTTGGGTCAGGCCAATGGCCCGTCCAGTCCAACACTCCGTGTCACATAAGAACATAAGAGAAGCCATGTTGGATCAGGCCAATGGCCCATCCAGTCCCACACTCTGTGTCACATAAGAACATAAGAGAAGCCATGTTGGATCAGGCCAATGGCCCCTCCAGTCCAACACTCTGTGTCACATAAGAACATAAGAGAAGCCATGTTGTATCAGGCCAATGGCCCCTCCAGTCCAACACTCTGTGTCACATAAGAGCATAAGAGAAGCCATGTTGGATCAGGCCAATGGCCCCTCCAGTCCGACACTCTGTGTCACATAAGAACATAAGAGAAGCCATGTTGGCTCAGACAAGTGGCCCCTCCAGTCCAACACTCCGTGTCACATAAGAACATAAGAGAAGCCTTGTTGGATCAGGCCAATGGCCCATCCAGTCCAACACTCCGTGTCACATAATAACATAAGAGAAACCCTGTTGGGTCAGGCCAATGGCCCTTCCAGTCCAACACTCTGTGCCGCACAGTGGCTAAAAAAACCACCAAGTGCCATCAGGAGGTTCACAGGTGGGTCTAGAAGCCCTTCCACTTCGCCTCCCTCCCCCGCCCCCTGCAAGCACCAAGAATACAGACCATCACTGCCCCAGACAGAGAGATCCAACAATAAGCTGTGGCTAATAGCCACTGATGGACCTCTGCTCCATATTTTTATCCAATCCCTTCTTGAAGCTGGCTATGCTTGTAGCCGCCGCCACCTCCTGTGGCAGTGAAGGGATTGCCCAATCCATTCTAGCTGATGCGCATCATTTCGTACAACATAAAATCACGAAATCACTCACAAATGGGCATCAACGCTAGTTTTCTAAAAGGTCAGATGGCGAAATTCCTTCCAAATTTCTAATTTCAGGCTGCGGCCCCCTTGCAGATGAGGGGGTGGGTGGGTCAAGGAACAGAGCGACCCCGGGAGGAGGAGAGGGTGGAAAAGTGTTGCTGTCCCCTCCCCCCCAAACCTGGGGGAACATCTCTGACTTACAGGCCCTGCAGAATTGCGTGAGATCGGAGCGTGTCGAAACACCCGTCTCTTTGGCTTAAACAGCTCCTCCCAGAGCCAGCTCCTGAGAAGGTCTCGGGGGGGGGGGGGAGCGTAACAGCTTGCCGTCTGGGGGTTGCGTGGGCCGCTTTCTCGCCTGAACCAATTCTTGCATCATAATTCAGGATCGTTGCTTGCTCGGTGGCTCAGCTTCCCTGGCAGCTTTTTTCCCCTTGCGTGAACCATCGCCGGAAACCGAAAAAGAGGAAAGGTTGTTTGTGTTGCTCGTTCACGCCCTCCTTTCCCCCGGGCCAGGATTTGCCTTGCACGGCAGTGGCATCGTCGGAGATCGACTGCTGGGCATGCTGTTGCTCGTGTTTGGTTTGTTCCTGGGTTTTTAGAGAATGTGCTTAGCCGTTCCGCACAGGGTCAGGGCAGCGGAGGTATGCTGTCTGGTCTGTGCCAGCTCACAAAACACAAGGCCCCGCGGTCTCCAAGCTAGACGAAAACAATGAAAAGGCCATGCAGTTTTCAACGAACATATGTATATTACAGTGTAGAATAATTCAGTTGTAGAATAATCAGAAGAAGCCCCATGGCGCAGAGTGGTAAAGCTGCAGTACTGCAGTTTGAGCTTTTTGCTCACGACCTGCGTTTGATCCCGGAGGAAGCTGGGTTCAGGTCGCTGGCTCAAGGTTGACTCAGCCTTCCATCCTTCTGGTTTTAAACAATTTTATTAGTAACATATGGTAACAATATCCATTAATAACTTCTTTTATCTATCCCATATTCTAATTTCTAATCCCCTCTCCCCGTTACTTGACTCCCGCTGATGTTATAAGCTTAAAATGCTAACACTTAAAGGTACGCTTAAACCATAAGAACCTGGATTTATATTCTTTCCCCCCCCTAATATTTAATCATTATTAAAAATTGTCCAGTGTCCTTTTATTTTCCATTGTTCTTCTACATAACCTCTAAACTTTTTCCACTCCTTTCTATAAACTTCCAAATAATAGTCTCTTAAGATTCTTGTTAGTTTATCCTTCTCACTCCATGTTATAACTTTTATAATCCAATCCCATTTTTCTGGTATTTTTTCTTGCTTCCATAACTGCGCATACAATGTCCTAGCCGCTGAAAGCAGGTACCAAATCAAAGCTTTTGGAAATTTTTCCATTTGTAATCCCAACAGAAAAGTCTGCAACTTTCTTAAATTCATATCCCAAGATTCTAGAAATTTCTTGTTGAATCATCTGCCAATATTTTTTTGCTCTTTCACAAGTCCACCACATATGGTAGAAAGAACCTTCATGTTTTTTACATTTCCAACATCTCTCTGGCATCTTTTTATTCCTTCTGAGGTCGGTCAAAGGAGTCCCCAGTTTGCTGGGGGGGAAGTGTAGATGACTGGAGAAGGCAAGGGCAAACCACCCTGTAAAAAGTCTGCCGTGAAAACGTTGTGAAAAGCAACGTCACCCCAGAGTCGGAAAAGACTGGTGCTTGAACAGGGGACTACCTTTACTTTAGAATAATCAAATTGAATGAAGTTAAAAGTTTCTGTAGAGGTTTGATTCCAGTTTGGAAGCTGGATAACCGGACAGAACTGATGGAAAAAAAGCCAAAAGACTTTCTTAGTTTATTTATTTATATTTCGATTTATATCCCGCCCTTCCCACCGAGTTGCATTTAAAATGATCATCTGTCTCTCCCTCCGCACCTTCTTCCTTCCCTTTAAATGTTCTGAGTTGTAGTCTTCTTCTGACTCCTATCGAAACGTGCAGCTTTTCATTCGGAAAAGATCTGGCCACTGTGGTGCATGCCCTGGTTAGATTGCTTGGTTAGATTACTGCAATGCGCTCTCCATTGGGCTGCCCTTGGGAACTGTTCGGAAACGTCAACGGTGCAGAATGTTCCAGCCAAGGTGTTGACTGAAGTAGGTTATAAGGACCGTCTCACTCCAATCTTGGCCCATTTACACTGTCTTTCAATTTGTTCCTGGGCACAATGCAAGGTGCTTTAAAGCCTTGTATGCAGGGGTGGCCAAACAGTGGCTCAGGAGCCACCTGTGGCTCTTTCACACAAATGGTGTGGCTCTCAAAGCCCCCACTGTCCCATTTGGGGGAGGCATTTCTTTAAATAACTTCTGCAAGCCAGCTAGCAGCTTGGAGAACACCTTTAAATTCGCTTTCTTTCCCATCCCTAAGAGCCCCCGTGGCGCAGAGCGGTAAAGCTGCAGTATTGCCGTCGGAACCCTCCGCTCACAACCAACAGACATTTCCCCCTCTTTACCTTGAGCCCCGCCTCGTTGAAACGCCGTAGTACGGTGCGGAGGCGGCTGGCCAATTCCTCTTCCGTTGCTGCGGCGATCAGCACATCGTCAAAGAATGGCTGGACCCCGGGAATCCCTTTTAAGAGAGAATCCATTAAGCTCTGAAAAATCCCCGGGGCTACGCTGACCCCAAACTGGAGGCGCTTTATCAAAGATTTCAGGTTTTCATGGCTGGCAACATCATTAGGGTTTATAGAATCCTTCAGGCTCAAGTGCCGTGTTCTACTGGAGAAAGTTTTCCTTCCAGACGTTTCATTCTCAGCTGCGGAGAACATCCTCAGTGGCGTTGCAGCCGGAGCAGGCGCTCTGACCTTCTCGGCTGCTGTGCATTGGACACCCCCTCCAGCCTAGAAATAGCAGCTCTCCAGCAGCCCTGGCCCCACTCAATGCACAGCCCTGGCCCCACTCAATGCACAGCAGCCAAGAAGGTCAGAGCGCCTGCTCCGGCTGCAACGCCACTGAGGATGTTCTCCGCAGCTGAGAACGAAACGTCTGGAAGAAAATCTTTCTCCAGTAGAACACGGCACTTGAGCCCGAAAGATTCTACAAACCCTAATGGAGGCGCTTTACTCGGAAAGCGCCCCGATGTGTGACTATGGTTTGGGCTTCGGCCGTGGCGGCGTCCAACGGCAATTGCTGGTACGCTTGGGCCAGATCCAGCTTCCCAAAAATTTTGGCGCCTGCTAGGGATGCTAACACATGGCTGACCACCGGGACTGGGTACGCGTGGTCCTGCAGCGCTTTATTGATCGTAAATTTGTAGTCTGCACAGATGCGGATGCTCCCGCTTGGCTTGACTGGGGTGACGATTGGGGTTTCCCATCGTGCGTTGCCGACCGGCTCCAGGACCCCTTGTGCCACTAGGCGGTCTAGCTCCTCCTCTGTCTTGGGTTTCAAGGCAAAGGGTACCCACCGGGCCTTTAGCCGTACGGGTGGCACTTTGGGGTTTATTTGTAACAACACGGGGGACCCTGTATATGTTCCTAGTGTCCCATCAAAAACTGCCGGGAACTCCCCACAGATGTCCTGGAAATCCATGCTGGCGGGGGCATGATGGATTCCCTCTACTCGGATCCCCAAGGGTGCAAACCAACCCCGGCCCAACAGGCTACTCAGGTCCCCTTCCGCCACCAGCAACGGAAGATCTCTCGAAAATTTCCCGTATTGCACCTTGACTACCCCGGCCCCTTTGATGCCAATCGCCGTTTTCTGGAAGTCTCGTACGAGCACGGGGGACGGGTATAGCTTAGGTCCCCCCTTGCGGCAAAGTTTCTTTAGGGTCTGGGCGGAGATGATTATGTGTGTGGCCCCTGAGTCAACCTCCATTCGACAGGGGGTGCCCTCAATAAACACTCTCGTTTTGAGTTTATCTGGAGACAGCATGGGGATGTTGCATACCTGTCCGACCGACGCGTTGATATTCTCTACGACGGTGACCTCGTGGCGGCGGCCATTTTTTCCGATCTTTCGATGGGGGGTGCTCTCTCGGGTTGGCGTTGTTTCCGAGCGGCAGACCCTGGCAAGGTGACCCGTCTTCCCGCACTGGTGGCAGACGGTGTCCCGGAATCGGCAGGAGCGGCGCTCGTGGTTTTCCCCTCAACTTGCACACCCTTGAGCTGGTGCGTTTTCTGTCGCACGTGGCGGCTGGCGCTTTGCGGTGGCGTGGTGGAGCTTGAGAGCGTTGTCTCCCCCCTGAGTCGTCCGCTTCTGAGGAGGGTGGAGGCGGCTTGGTGAGCCGCCGCCACCATGCACTCTCCCCGCGATTTCTCATAGGCGTTAACCACTTTGATCTGCTGGGGGAGGCCCATCTCATCTTTCCCAAGCAGCTGAGGAGGGACGGTGGAGGAGGGACGGTCTGAGGAGGGACGGTGGCTCAGTGGTAGAGCATCTGCTTGGGAAGCAGAAGGTCCCAGGTTCAATCCCCGGCATCTCCAAAAAAGGGTCCAGGCAAATAGGTGTGAAAAACCTCAGCCTGAGACCCTGGAGAGCCGCTGCCAGTCTGAGAAGACAATACTGACTTTGATGGACCCAGGGTCTGATTCAGTATAAGGCAGCTTCATATGTTAGGGGAGGGACAGTGGCTCAATGGTAGAGCATCTGCTTGGGAAGCAGAAGGTCCCAGGTTCAATCCCCGGCATCTCCAAAAAAGAGTCCAGGCAAATAGGTGTGAAAAACCTCAGCCTGAGACCCTGGAGAGCCGCTGCCAGTCTGAGAAGACAATACTGACTTTGATGGACCAAGGGTCTGATTCAGTATAAGGCAGCTTCATATGTTCATGTTCATATGTTCATATATGTTCCTCCTCAGCAGCTTGTCCCGCAGCCCGAAAATAAAGCGGTCCTTCAGTCTTTCCTCCAATCGTTTAAATTCGCAGTGGAGTGACAGCCGGCAGAGGGCCGCGATGTAGTCAACGACAGACTCGTTGGGCCGTTGCTTGTGTTCGGAAAAGTCGAAGCAATGGGTCAGGTGAAAAACCTCAGCCTGAGACCCTGGAGAGCAGGGGCGGGACGGTGGCTCAGTAGTAGAGCATCTGCTTGGGAAGCAGAAGGTCCCAGGTTCAATCCCTGGCATCTCCAAAAAAGAGTCCAGGCAAATAGGTGTGAAAAACCTCAGCCTGAGACCCTGGAGAGCCGCTGCCAGTCTGAGAAGACAATACTGACTTTGATGGACCAAGGGTCTGATTCAGTATAAGGCAGCTTCATATGTTCATGTTCATATGTTCATATATGTTCCTCCTCAGCAGCTTGTCCCGCAGCCCGAAAATAAAGCGGTCCTTCAGTCTTTCCTCCAATCGTTTAAATTCGCAGTGGAGTGACAGCCGGCAGAGGGCCGCGATGTAGTCAACGACAGACTCGTTGGGCCGTTGCTTGTGTTCGGAAAAGTCGAAGCAATGGGTCAGGACTGACTGTGGTGCGAAATGGGTCGTCAGGGCGGCGATGATGTCCATGTAGGAGGCATCCTTGAGGAGGGTGGGCGCCATTAGCCCCTGTGCTAGCTCCTGGGTGTTCATCCCGCACGCGCTGAGGAATAGCGATCTCTTTTTATCCGCCCTCTTTTTATCCGCGGTAGTGGATGAAGTTCTCCAGTCACTCCAACCAGGTCTCCCATCGCTCTGGACTGGTCACATCGAACTCGGGAATTGTTCCTGGTGTAGCGGCCATTGTCAGCGCTGGTGGTGCAGAACGACTGTAGCTGCTGGCCTCGCTTACCAGGATCCCATCCTCGTCGCCACTATAATATAGTGGGGTCTCTACAGTAATGAGGCAAGGTGGTAGCGAACATAGCTCATAGGAGGGAAGGTGGCTCAGTGGTGGAGCATCTGCTCGGTAAGCAGAAGGTCCCAGGTTCAATCCCTGGCATCTCCAACTAAAAAGGGTCCAGGCAAGTAGGTGTGAAGAGCCTCAGCTCGAGACCCTGGAGAGCCGCTGCCAGTCTGAGTAGACAAGACTGACTTTGACGGACCCAGAGTCTGATTCAGTAGAAGGCAGCTTCATTAGGGGAGGGACGGTGGCTCCGTGGTAGAGCATCTGCTTGGTGAGCAGAAGGTCTCAGGTCCAATCCCCCGGCATCTCCAACTAAAAGGGGTCCAGGCAAATAGGCGTGAAGAACCTCAGCTCGAGACCCTGGAGAGCCGCTGCCAGTCTGAGTAGACAAGACTGACTTTGACGGACCCAGAGTCTGATTCAGTAGAAGGCAGCTTCATTAGGGGAGGAACGGTGGCTCAATGGTAGAGCATCTGCTTGGTAAGCAGAAGGTCCCAGGTTCAATCCCCGGCATCTCCAACTAAAAAGGGTCCAGGCAAGTAGGCGTGAAGAACCTCAGCTTGAGACCCTGGAGAGCCATGAATGGGGCTGTGGCTGAGTGGTAGAGCATCTGCTTGGGAAGCAGAAGGTCCCCAGTTCAATCCCCGGCATCTCCAACTAAAAAGGGTCCAGGCAAGCAGGCGTGAAGAACCTCAGCTTGAGATCCTGGAGAGCTGCTGCCAGTCTGAGAAGACAAGACTGACTTTGATGGATCGAGGGTCTGATTCAGTAGAAGGCAGCTTCATATGTTCATATGTTTATTGAATACAGCATGGTATAGCGCTGCCTACAAAGACTAGGGCCGCAGGGCCCCCTATATATACACACCCAAAACTCCCGCGCTGCCTGTGATTGGACCATTCAAACCAGTCGAGGGCTCTTGATTGGAGCAGGGCAGCAGGGTTTGGATCCTGCTGCCTCTTGTTCCCGAGTCCCCCGAGCTCTGTCCTTCAGGCCCCAGTGAGCCGTGCAAGAACTCCAGCTTATAGATACAATTTCAAGCACATATACAACACCCATCAACATTACTGTTGATGGAGGGAACCAAGTCTACCTCCCCTGTAGGGTTGCCAATCCCCAGGTGGGGGCAGGGGATCCCCCGGTTTGGAGGCCCTCCCCCCGCTTCAGGGTCATCAGAAAGCGGGGGGAGGGGAGGGAAATGTCTTCTGGGAACTCTGTTATTCCCTATGGAGATTTATTCCCATAGAAAATCAAGGAGAATTGATCCGCGGATACCTGGAGGTCTGGGGAGGCTGTTTTTTTGGGGTAGAGGCACCAAATTTTCAGTATAGCATCTAATACCTCTCCCCAAAATACCCCCCAAGTTTCAAAAATATTGGACCGGGGGGTCCAATTCTATGAGCCCCAAAAGAAGGTGCCCCTATCCTTCATTATTTCCTATGGAAGAAAGGCATTGAAAAGGTGTGCCGTCCCTTTAAATGTGATGGCCAGAACTCCCTTTGGAGTTCAATGATGCTTGTCACAGCCTTGATCTTGGCTCCACCCCAATGTCTCCTGGCTCCACCCCTAAAGTCTCCTGGCTCCATTCCCAAAGTCCCCAGATATTTCTTAAATTGGACTTGGCAACCCTGCTCCCGTCTTTCCTTTATTAGTGATTTTCCCTCCAGTACCCAGCACACCCTTTCACCCCCGCTGACTGAACCACTGGCTGTTTTTGCTCCCTCCCTCAAACCTGGAAATGAAAGAATCCTTTGCTTGTAACTGGAACTCCTAGCCCCAGGGGTAGCCAAACTTGTTAAACGTAAGAGCCACAAAGAATAAATGTCAGATGTTTGAGAGCCGCAAGAGATGAATGTCAGATGTTTGATGATGATGATATTGGATTTATACCCCGCCCTCCACTCCGAATCTCAGAGTGGCTCACAATCTCTCTTTATCTTCCTCCCCCACAAGAGACACCGTGTGAGGTGGGTGGGGATGAGAGAGCTCTCACAGAAGCTGCCCTTTCACGGACAACCTCTGCCAGAGCTATGGCTGACCCAAGGCCATTCCAGCAGCTGCAAGTGGAAGAGTGGGGAATCCAACCCGGTTCTCCCAGAGAAGAGAGCTATGGCTGACCCAAGGCCATTCCAGAAGCTGCAAGGGGAGGAGTGGGGAATCCAACCCGGTTCTCCCAGATAAGAGAGCTATGGCTGACCCAAGGCCATTCCAGCAGCTGCAAGTGGAGGAGTGGGGAATCCAACCCGGTCCTCCCAGATAAGAGAGCTATGGATGACCCAAGGCCACTCCAGCAGGTGCAAGTGGAGGAGTGGGGAATCCAACCCGGTCCTCCCAGATAAGAGAGCTATGGATGACCCAAGGCCACTCCAGCAGGTGCAAGTGGAGGAGTGGGGAATCCAACCCGGTTCTCCCAGATAAGAGAGCTATGGATGACCCAAGGCCACTCCAGCAGGTGCAAGTGGAGGAGTGGGGAATCCAACCCGGTTCTCCCAGATAAGAGAGCTCTGGCTGACCCAAGGCCATTCCAGCAGCTGCAAGTGGAGGAGTGGGGAATCCAACCCGGTTCTCCCAGATAAGAGAGCTCTGGCTGACCCAAGGCCATGGCAGCAGGTGCAAGTGGAGGAGTGGGGAATCCAACCCGGTTCTCCCAGAGAAGAGTCCGCGCGCTTAACCACTACAACCAAACTGGCTGTCTTTGAGATGCACAAGGAAGGAAGGAAAATAGATGAGGGAGGGAGGGAGGGAGAGGTGGAAAGAAAGCAATTTTAACTTTGAATGCATTCTCCGAGCTGCTGGGCCCTCCCATGCCTTCCTTCCCACCCCCGAACCTGCATGACTCTCCCCTGCCTGTATGTTCTTCTCCTGCTTGCGCACCCTCCTGTTGCCTTCGCACTGCCTACACTCCTTGACGACGCTCTGCCAGCGTACGCGGCTGCACATCGGTTTGGAGTTCACCGTTTCTAGCAGCGAACTGGACCTCGGTACTCCTGACTGCCGTACAGGAACACCGTTCTTCCTTACAGGGTCGCATAAAAACAGACGAAGAACTTGGGAGTGCTTAAAGCTTTCATTTCCGTTTCTTTCAGGGGACCTCTGGGCTATCTTCAGAAACTTAAAATCAAGAGGCTGCTGCTGGACCTGTTTATTTTGTACGCTTCCGTCCCCTTCATCGTTCGACTCTTTCCTTCGCTGCTCCAGAAGTTTGTTTATCTCAGCTTTTGTAAGTATTTCCTCGCTCGGATTGACTTTTTTTTTGTAACCGTGAAAAAAAGGGGCCGTGGAAAGATTTTTATTCCTTTGGGTTGCGGTGCTTCTGAAGCTGTCTACGGAGCCAGGGCAATGGTTTGAAATCTGGGGAGGTTTTTTTCTTGGACGTCAAATCGCAGACAACTTACGGCGACCCCGCATGGGGTGTTCAAGGCAAGAGAGGAGCGGAGGTGGTTTGCTATTGCCTGCTTCTGTGTGGGGACTCGGGCTGCTAAGTTCCTGCCCGGGGGGGGGGGGGGCGATCCCCTGGTTTGGCAGGCCCCAACCTGCCAGCAGGGAGGAGGTCACCGGGGGGGGTGGGGAAGGATCCCTGCCCGAGAAAAGTCCCACCGTTAAGCGATGCGCGATGTGTGAGGATGTCACCCGGAAGTGATATTGCTCTGGATATGTCGTGGAGGGACACTCTAGGCCAGGGGTGGCCAACAGTAGTTCTCCAGATGTTTTTTGCCTACAACTCCCATCAGCCCCAGCCAGCATGGCCAATGGCTGGGGCTGATGAAGAAGATGAGGAGCAGAGGTCCATCAGTGGCTATTAGCCACAGTGTGTATGTGTGTGTGTATATATATATACACACACTGGCCGCTGTGTGACACAGAATGTTGGACTGGATGGGCCATTGGCCTGATCTAACATGGCTTCTCTTATGTTCTTATGTTCTTATGGATTTATACCAGAGCGGCTCACAATCTCCTTTCCCTTCCTCCCCCACAACAGACACCCTGTGAGGTAGATGAGGTAGAAGAGTGTCAGAGCGGCTCACAATCTCCTTTCCTTTCCTCGCCACAACAGACCCTCTGTGAGGTAGATGAAGATACTGGATTTATATCCCGCCCTCCACTCCGAAGAGTCACAGCGGCTCACAATCTCCTTTACCTTCCTCCCCCACAACAGACACCCTGTGAGGTGGCTGGAGAGGGCTCTCACAGCAGCTGCCCTTTCATGGCCAACCTCTGCCAGAGCTATGGCTGACCCAAGGCCATGCGAGCAGGTGCAAGTGGAGGAGTGTGGAATCAAACCCGGTTCTCCCAGATAAGAGTCCGCACACTTAACCACTACACCCAACTGATGGGAGTTGTAGGCAAAAAACAACTGGAGAGCTACCGTTGGCCACCCCTGCTCTAGGAAATCGCGGAAAACTCTATGGCAGCGGTGGCCAAAGTTGCTTAATGTAGGAGCCACGTGGAATAAAAGTCAGATGTTTGAGAGCCGCAAGACATGAACGTCAAGTGTTTAAAGGAGGGAGGGAGGAAGGAAGATGAGGGGAGGGAGGGGAAAGTGGATAGAAAGCAACTTTAATTTTAATTGCATTCTCCAAGCTGCCAGCTGGCTTGGCTTGGCCGAGTGATTTAAAGAGAGAAATGCTTTCTGCAAACTGGCAGATGGGGCAGTGAGGGCTTCAAGAGCCACACAATATGTGTGAAAGAGCCACATGTGGCTCCTGAGCCACAGTTTGGCCACCCCTGCTCTATGGTTTCACACAGGGATGCTCTAGCAATTTGAGGGGGAAACTCTATAGTGCCATAGAGTTCTTCCCAAATTTCTAGATCGTCCTCACGCGGAACCATAGAGTTTTCCATGATTTCCTAGAGTGTCCTCGCGTGACGTGCCCAGTGCAATATGTCACTTCTGGGTGGCATTATCGTGCTGTGCTTGTTGCATGTGTGAGGAAAAAGTGGGGACTTGGCAATGCTAGTGGTGACCCTTGACTTCCTTGGTGGTCTGCCATCCAAGTGTGAACCAGGGTTGACCCTGCTAAGCTTCAGAGATCTGGCGTGATGAGGCTTGCTTGGGTCGGAGAGGCCGCAGCCGACAAACTGAAGTGGTTTGCCGTTGGCTGCCTTTGCGTAGCAACCCTGGACCTCCATGGTGGTCTCCCACCCAAGTGCTAACCACTTTCAAGATCTGGGCCATCCAGGTCAGGTCCGATGTTCAGAGGTGGTTTGCCATTGTCCACTTCTGCATAGCTTCCAAGGTTGGGCTAGTCTGGACCATCACCTCCTGCCTGGTCCTTTTAACTGCAGATGCTGGGGATTGAACCTGGCTGGGACCTTCTGCCTGACAAGTAGATGCTCTGCAACTGAGCTACAGCCCAACTTCATGACTCTTCAGGGTCTCAGGCTGAGGCCTTTCCCATCCCCTCCTGCCTGGTCCTTTTTAACTGGAGATGCTGGGGATTGAACCTGGGACCTCCTGCATGCCAGGCAGATGCTCTGCCACTGAGCTACAGCCCCACTTCATGACTCTCCAGGGTCTCAGGCTGAGGTCTTTCCCATCACCTCCTGCCTGGTCCTTATTAACTGGAGATGCCAGGGATTGAACCTGGGACCTTCTGCATGCCAAGCAGATGCTCTGCCACTGAGCTACAGCCCCACTTCATGACTCTCCAGGGTCTCAGGCTGAGGTCTTTCCCATCACCTCCTGCCTGGTCCTTTTTAACTGGGGATGCCGGGGATTGAAACTGGGACCTCCTGCATGCCAGGCAGATGCTCTGCCACTGAGCTACAGCCCAACTTCATGACTCTCCAGGGTCTCAGGCTGAGGTCTTTCCCATCACCTCCTGCCTGGTCCTTATTAACTGGAGATGCCGGGGATTGAAACTGGAACCTTCTGCATGTCGAGCAGATGCTCTCCCACCAGCGTTCCCTCTAAGCTGAGTTAGCGTGAGCTAGCACACAGTTTTCTAGCATCTGCCTCACACATGGTGCAAGCTCACTTGTGATCCCAGAGCAAACTAATTCACGCAGTAATGCTCACAGCTTTAATGCCAGTAGCTCATGAAGTAGGATTTTTGCTCACAAGACTCCCCAGCTTAGAGGAAGTGTTGGCCGCAATCAGGGGTTGAGTTCATCCAGGGATTGTTATGCAGCTGCACCTCCTATTCAACGGACAAGGTAGGTGGGGGAGAGGAGGAGGGGGAACCCTCAGAAAGGTTCAGGAGCCGCGCTCTTGTGAGCTGCTGAATCCGAGGCTTGGCCACAGTGATCTCAACCTGAAGGCAAGCTCCAAAGTGAAATTCTCTTCCAGTGTCTTACCCTTTCGGTGCGGACTTCAAGAAGCCCGAAGTGTACCTCAATCACACAGTCAACTTTTATCTCACTCCCGAGCCAGGAGTCACATACGGCGTTTGGTGAGTGAACCTACGGCTGTGCTGTTCTCTTCCCCCACCCTCGTTGGCACTATGCAAACGAACCTATCTGAGGTCTGAGCTGGGCAGAAGCAGTCGGCCTCCTTTCGTTCCACAAGGAAAGCCCCCTGTTCTGCTTTTCCTAGGCACGCCCTGCCCAACAGCAGGTGGAAGGAAGCAGAAGGGAAGGACCACAACTGGCATGAAGAAGCCCTTGCCGACGACCATCCCGTCATCCTTTATCTCCACGGCAACGGGGGGAACAGGTGGTTTTAAGGTTTCCCAGCCACAAAAGTGGCACGAGCTCTTTTTTTCCAGACTGCTCCAAGCAGGCAGCCGTGTTGGTCTGAAGCAGTTGAACAAAGCAGGAGTCAAGTGGCACATTTAAGACCAACCCATTTTTATTGAGAACGGACGCTTTCATGTGCTCTTAAGCACACTTCATCAGACGAGGAATCCAGTTGGATTCCTCGTCTGATGAAGTGTGCTTAAGAGCCCTCCCCTCGCTTCGTCCGCCTTCCCCTTGCCCTCCAGTTTGGTGTAGTGGTTAAATGTGCGGACTCTTATCTGGGAGAACCGGGTTTGATTCCCCACTCCTCCACTTGCAGCTGCTGGAATGGCCATGGGTCAGCCATAGCCCTAGCAGAGGTTGTCCTTGAAAGGGCAGCTGCTGTGAGAGCCCTCTCCAGCCCCACCCACCTCACAGGGTGTTTGTTGTGGGGGAGGAAGGGAAAGGAGATGGTGAGCCGCTCTGAGACTCTTCGGAGTGGAGGGCGGGATATAAATCCAATATCTTCATCTACCTCACAGGGTGTCTGTTGTGGGGGAGGAAGATAAAGGAGATTGTAGGCCGCTCTGAGACTCTTTGGAGTGAAGGGCAGAATATAAATCCAATATCTTCTTCTTCTCCCCTCGCTTCGTCCGCCTTCCCCTTGCCCTCCCCTCGCTTTGTCCGCTTCCCCTTGCCCTCCCCTCGCTTCGTCTGCCTGCCCCTTGCCCTCCCCTCGCTTCGTCCACCTCCCCTTGCCCTTCCCTTGCTTCGTCCACCTCCCCTTGCCCTTCCCTTGCTTCGTCCACCTTAGTTTAGTTTATTTACGATTTATATCCCGCCCTTCCCACCAAGGTGGCTCAGGGCGGCTCACAGCACATAAAATCTAACATAAAAATATTAAGTTTAAACATTTTACACAGTTAAAAACATTAAAACATAACAGAAATCTAATAGAACTACACTCAGTTTCCTATGCCAGTTAGTTATAAGCCAGCCGGAAGAGGGTTGTCTTACAGGCCCTGCGGAACTGAGCAAGGTCCCGCAGGGCCCTCACCTCCTCCGGCATCTGGTTCCACCAGGAAGGGGCCATTACAGAGAAAGCCTTGTCCCTGGTAGATTTCAGGCGGGCTTCCTTTGGCCCAGGGACAATGAGAAGATTTTGGGTTCCCGATCTTAGTACTCTTTGGGGAACATGTGGGGAGAGATGGTCCCTCAGGTAGGCAGGTCCTAGGCCATATAGGGCTTTAAAGGTAATGACCAGCACCTTGTACCGAACTCGGTATATTATTGGCAGCCAGTGCAGAACCCGGAGCCCTGGCCGAATGTGCTCCCATCTTGGGAGCCCCAATAACAGCCAGGTAGCGGCATTCTGCACTAACTGCAACTTCCGGGTTTGGCACAAGGGCAGCCCCATGTAGAGGGCATTGCAGTAGTCCAACCTCGAGGTGACCGTTGCATGAATCACCGTTGCTAGATCGTCGCGCTCCAGGAAGGGAGCCAACTGCCTTGTCCACTTAAGATGAAAAAATGTGGACTTGGCAGTGGCTGCTATTTGAGCCTCCATCTTTAAGGAAGGCTCCAATAGTACCCCCAGGCTTTTGACCCTGTTCGCTGCTATAAACGGCGCACTGTCAAAAACTGGCAGGGGGATTTCCCCCCCCCCCCCGGACCCCGACGACCCAAGCAAAGGACCTCTGTCTTTGCCGGATTTAGCCTCAGCCCGCTCAGTCTGAGCCACCCAGCCACGGCCTGTAACGCCCGGTCCAGATTTTCTGGGGCGCAGGCTGGCCGGCCATCCATAAGCAGATAGAGCTGGGTGTCATCAGCATACTGGTGACAACCCAGCCCATGCCTTCGGGCAATCTGGGCAAGGGGATGCATATAGATGTTAAATAACATCGGGGAGAGAACCGCCCCTTGAGGCACTCCGCAATCAAGCATGTGCCTCCAGGATAGCTCACCCCCAATCGCGACCCTTTGTCCCCGACCTTCAAGGAAAGAGGAAAGCCATTGTAGGGCCAATTCCTGAATCCCCGCGTCGCCGAGGCGGCAGGTCAGTAACCGATGGTCGACCTTATCGAACGCTGCCGATAGGTCCAACAACATCAGCACCGCTGAGCCGCCCCGATCCAGATGCCGTTGAAGGTCATCTACCAGGGCAACCAACACCGTCTCCGTCCCATGGCCCGGGCGAAAGCCAGACTGAAGGGGATCAAGGATGGAAGCATCCTCCAGGAAGGTCTGTAACTGCATCGCCACTGCCCTCTCAATAAGTTTGCCCAAAAAGGGCAAATTTGAGACCAGCTGGTAATGTGCCATTGGGCCGGATCTAAGGTTGTTTTTTTCAAGAGGGGACGGACCACCGCCTTTTTAAGCGGTGTTGGAAAGTGCCCTTCCATCAGGGATCAATTTATGATATCCCATACAGGATATCTAAGCTCCCTCTGGCAGGATCTAATATGCCAGGAGGGGCATGGGTCCAATTTACAAGTTGTTGGGCGTGCAGATAAGAGGATCCTGTCAACTTCCTCCAGGCTGAGAGGACTGAAACCATCCAGGACACAATCCGAAGACAGACCCGGAGCCTCGGTTTCGCTGACTGCCTCAAATATGGCAGGGAGGTCGAGGCGGAGCGACGCGATCTTGTCCGCAAAACAATTCGCAAAAGCCTCACAGCCAATCTCCAATTCAATAGAATTTGGTCTGCCTTGTGGCAGCGTTGTAAGACTCCGAATTATATTGAACAATTGTGCCGGGCACGAAGTTGCGGACACAATCTTAGCCGCAAAGTATGCTTTCTTTGCGGTTTTGATTGCCATCTCATAGGACTTCGAAATCTCTCTATAAGATGTTCGAATTGCTTTGTCTCAAGTACGCCGCCATTGCCTTTCTAGTCGTCTGAGTCCCCGTTTTAGTTGTCGCAACTCTTGGTTATACCAAGGTGTCGAATTCAAACGGGGGTACAGAGGGCGCCTAGGTGCGATCTCCTCGATGGCTCTGGAGAGTCTATCGTTCCAGGACTCCACCAGATCATCCAAGGAGTCGCCAGGGGGCCAGGGATCTTGCAGGGCCGTTAGGAACAGTTCCGGGTCCATCAGGCTCCGCGGGCGAGCTAAAATACGCTCTCCACCTAAGCCGGCTTGGGGTGGCACATCCACACGAGCCTTGAGGGCATAGTGATCCGACCATGGCACTGCTTTAGCAATATCGTTCACTAGAACTCCCGCCGCGAAGACCAGGTCTAACATGTGTCCTGCCTGATGGGTGGGCGTTGTGACAATTTGAGAGAGTCCCAGTGTCGCCATGGATGACACCAGGTCCATTGCCTGACTGGAGGCCGCGTCGTCGGCATGAACATTGAAGTCACCCAAGACTAATAGCCTTGGGTACTCCAATGCCCAGCCCGCCGTGGCCTCCATCAGGGATAGTAAGGCGCCAGCCGGTGCGTTAGGCGGACGGTACACCAGCCAGATCGCCAACCCCTCCCCAGCGTCCCACATCAGGCCGGCACATTCAATGCCCCCGATCTCCGGGGCCGGAAGAGCCCTAAAGTAGTAAGCCTCTCGTATGAATAGTGCCACTCCTCCCCCCCGCCCGCTAGTCCGGGACTGGTGAAAGACCGAGTATCCTAGGGGAGCCATTTGGGAGAGAGCCACGGTCTCCCCATCGTGCACCCAGGTCTCGGTCACGCATGCCAGGTCCACGTCCTGCTCCAGCAGGAATTCCCGAAGGATAGCGGTCTTATTATTAATGGACCTGGCATTACATAACACCAGTGACGGAGGCGAGTAAACTCGCCTGGCCCCACTACCTGTCACCGTCGGGATGGGACGCAGGCTGGAAGGTGGTCGAGCACTATCATGTCTCGGCCTCCTTCGCTTATAAATCCCTTGCCCTCCCCTTGCTTCGTCCACCTTCCCCTTGCCCGTAGCTTGCCTGCCGCACCTCCTCCCCGTCGCTTGTCCACCGTGCGGGCAGTGGGGCGTGGCGTTGGAGGGGGGGGCGCCAGGTGCCCTAGGGCCGGCCCTGCTAATGTAATAATTCATGGGACGAAAGGCTCATCTGGATTTTTTTTGAACTCTCTTCCAGGGCAACGTGCCACAGAGTGCGTTTCGCAAAGGTAGGTGACCTCTGGGGACCCGGGAGAGATTCTTGGGTTGCAAGGCTGGGCCCTTTCTGAAGCTGGGTCTTGCATCTCACATTCTGTAATCTGGTCTTGGCTCAGTGGGAAAGCCTTGACCCAAAACAGCCCAAAGTGTGGCCGAGTCCCCTGGAGAAGGAGCCTCCTAAGAATTATAGACCATGGATGTCATGATGGCCAGAAGCACAGATGGCCTCCAGAGGGGACAAGCAGATTCGTGAAGGATGAGTCCTTTAGCCATGGTGAGGAAAAGAAACCTCTGCGATTCAGAGGCAGTGAGGTTGCTGGACTAGATGAACCACTGGCCTGATCTAGCAGGGCTCTTCTGATGTTCTTATCCAGGGGAAGGCCCCGGTGCCCCCAGAGGAACTGGTTGGCCCTTGTGTGAGGCAGGATGTTGGACTAAATAGTCCACTGGCCTGATCCAGCAGGCTCTTCTTAGGTTGTTATGAGGGCCTTGGCATCTATGCCCTGTTTCTGGCCCTGCAGAGGAACTGTTTGGCCACTGTGGAAGACAGGATGATGGACTAGTCGAACCACTGGTCTGATCCAGCAGGGCTCTTCTGATGTTCTAATGAAGGTCTTGGTCTCTGCCCTGTCGCTGGTCCTCCAAAGGAACTGGTTGGCTACCGTGTGAGACACGATGCTGGACTAGATGGACCCTCACTGGTCTGATCCAGCAGGGCTCTTCTGATGGTCTAATGAAGGCCTTGGCCTCTATGCCCTGTTGCTGGCTGTCCAGAGGAACTGGTTGGCTACTGGGTGAGACAGGATGCTGGACTAGATGGACCAGTGGTCTGATCCAGCAAGGCTCTTCTGATGTTCTTAGCAAGGCCTTGGCCCTTATTCCCTGTTGCTGACTCTCCAGGGCAGCTGGTGGGACCACTGTGTAAAACAGGATGTTGTACTTAATAAACCACTGGTCCATCATAACTGTTCAAATGCCAGACTTGGCAGAGCATATGGGATTCTCCTGTTGGCTTGACTCCAAGGACCATTGACTGGAGAGCCAGTTTGGTGCACTGGTTAAGTGTGCGGACTCTTATCTGGGAGAACCGGGTTTGATTCCCCACTCCTCCACTTGCAGCTGCTAGCAGGGCCTTGGGTCAGCCAGAGCTCTGGCAGAGGTTGTCCTTGAAAGGGCAGCTGCTGTGAGAACCCTCTCAGCCCCACCCACCTCACAGGGTGTCTGTTGTGGGGGAGGAAGGGAAAGGAGATTGTAGGCCGCTCTGAGACTCTGTCCTTGAAAGGGCAGCTGCTGTGAGAGCCCTCTCCAGCCCCACCCACCTCACAGGGTGTCTTTTGTGGGGGAGGAAGGGAAAGGAGATTGTAGGCCGCTCTGAGACTCTGTCCTTGGAAGGGCAGCTGCTGGGAGAGCCCTCTCCAGCCCCACCACCTCACAGGGTGTCTGTTGTAAGGGGAGGAAGGGAAAGGAGATTGTGAACCGCTCTGAGACTCTGTCCTTGGAAGGGCAGCTGCTGGGAGAGCCCTCTCCAGCCCCACCCACCTCACAGGGCGTTTGTTGTGGGGGAGGAAGGGAAAGGAGATTGTAGGCCGCTCTGAGACTCTGTCCTTGAAAGGGCAGCTGCTGGGAGAGCCCTCTCAACCCCACCCACTTCACAGGGTATCTGTTGTGGGGGAGGAAGGGAAAGGAGATTGTGAGCCACTCTGAGGCTCTTGGGAGTGGAGGGCGGGATATAAATCCAATATCATCATCTTCTGACTCCAGCATCCTTTCCCTACTCATATGTCTCTTTGGTGCTTACAAGTAAGGAATGAGGGTAGCAACCCTGCCACGTTGTTTGTCACCAGCCTCTGCCCCCCGAACATGGGCGTGACATCTGTTAAGTGCCATTAGTAGAGCATTGGCCCTAAACTGTGTTTTTAAAAATAATTTGGGACTGTAGAGGTATATTCTGGGGGTGAACAGGCAACACAGAGGGTGTGGATTCTCTGCTCTGGGTGAAAGGTGAGGCACGGCTCTGGGATATCCAGGGCTTTTTTTGTAGCAGGGATTCCTTTGCATATTAGGCCACAGCCCCCGATGCAGCCAATCCTTCAAGAGCTTACAGTAGGCCCTGTAAGAAGAGCCCTGCAAGCTCTTGGAGGATTGGCTACATCAGGGGGTGTGGCCTAATATGCAAATACACGGCTTTCTTTGGAGCGGGAACTCCTTTGCCTGTTAGGCCACACACCCCGATGCAGCCAATCCTTCAAGAGCTTACAATAGGCCCTGTATGAAGAGCCCTGCAAGCTCTTGGAGGATTGGCTACATCGGGGGGTGTGGCCTAATATGCAAATACACGGCTTTCTTTGTAGCAGGGATTCCTTTGCATATTAGGCCACACCCCCTGTTGTAGCCAATTTCCCAAGGGTTTACAGTAGGCCCTGTACTAAGAGCCGTGCAAGCTCTTGGAGGATGGGCTACATCAGGGGGGTGCGGTCTAATATGCAAAGGAGTTCCTGTTACAAAAAAAAGCCCTGGGGACATCTAATTGTCTGCTGCTCACTTTGGGAGCCTTCCCAGCAAAGAGGTCAACCTTGACCTGCTTGTCTCATTGGCAGGCCTTCCGCGCTGAAGAGAACTCCTGGCAAATCTTGGGTCATTCGACTCAGCCAATCAGATTGCTTGGTGCCAAGGGTGGGCACCACCTCTGTGCCTTGGGACTGGTTGCATGCCTGTTGCTATGGCTGCTGTTTTGAACTTGCCTTCTCCCTGGCTAATGTCCTACTCAGGCATACTGCTACGTTTCTTAATCTCGATTTTAGAACCAAGAACATAAGGGCATAAGAGAAGGCACGCTGGATCAGGCCAGTGGCCCATCCAGTCCAACACTCTGTGTCACATAAGAAGATAAGAGAAGCCATGTTGGATCAGGCCAGTGGCCCATCCAGTCCAACACTCCATGTCACATAAGAACATAAGAGAAGCTATGTTGGATCAGGCCAGTGGCCCATCCAGTCCGACACTCTGTGTCACAGAAGAACATCAGAGAAGCCATGTTGGATCAGGCCAATGGCCCATCCAGTCCAACACTGTGTCACAGAAGAACATCACAGAAGCCATGTTGGATCAGGCCAGTGGCCCATCCAGTCCAACACTGTGTCACACAGTGGCCAAAAAACCAGGCGTCATCAGGGAGCCCATCAGTGGGGCCAGGACACTAGAAGCTCTCCCACTGTTGGCCTTCCCAATCACCAAGAATACAGAGCATCCCTGCCCCAGACAGAGAGTTCCGTCCATACCCCATAGCTAATAGCCACTGATGGACACAATCCCAGACACTGAAACCTTGTCTTCTTGAACAGGCGATGAGCGATGCTGACTTTCACGTCCTGGCTATTGACTACAGAGGTAAATTGCTGTTGGGAAACACCTCCAAATATCTGCATTTTCGAGCATGAGGCTGTTGTGTGCGTTTTCCCCCTCTGATCTTCAATCTGGCGATTCGCAGGCTATGGAGACTCCAGCGGGGAGCCCAGCGAGACGGGGTTCACGACGGATGTGCTGTTTCTCTACCACTGGGTGAAGGCTCGGAGTGGGAACAGCACTGTGATCTTCTGGGGGCACTCCCTCGGCACCGGGTACGTCTTGATCTTTAACCCCAGTGGAAGACTAATTGTTCCCTATTGATTGATGGTCTCTGACAAGGCTAGGGTTGCCAAGAGCTAGTTTGGTGTAGTGGTTAAGTGCACGGACTCTTATCTGGGAGAACCGGGTTTGATTCCCCACTCCTCCACTTGCACCTGCTGGAATGGCCTTGGGTCAGCCAGAGCTCTCTTATCTGGGAGAACCGGGTTGGATTCCCCACTCCTCCACTTGCACCTGCTGGAATGGCCTTGGGTCAGCCAGAGCTCTGGCAGAGGTTGTCCTTGAAAGGGTAGCTGCTGTGAGAGCCCTCTCCAGCCCCACCCATCTCACAGGGTGTCTATTGTGGGGGAGGAAGGTAAAGGAGATTGTAGGCCGTTCTGAGCCTCTTCAGAGTGGAGGGAGAGATATAAATCCAATATCTTCTTCTTCTTCTTCAAGTCCTCCCCCCAGCCTCTAGCAGAGGACTCTTTTTGTTTGCGGAAAGTGTGTGTGTGCTGTGATGACGTCACCCATGAGCGATGTCATTGCGCCAGCAACGTCATGCGCTGGCCACTCTAGGTGTTTCCGGGAAAACTCTATGGTTTTCGCTGGGCGCCCTAGCATTTTTGGGAGGAAAAAACTCTACGGTACCTATTGTACCATAGAGTTGTCCCTCCCAGATTGATAGAGCGCCCAGGAAAACCATAGAGTTTCCCCGGAAACACCTAGACGGCTAGCGGGTGACGTCCCCTTACTGGCAACCCTAGGCAAGGTGAACATATATATGAAGCTGCCTTCTACTGAATCAGACCCTCGGTCCATCAAAGTCAGTATTGTCTTCTCAGACTGGCAGCGGCTCTCCAGGGTCTCCGGTTGAGGTTTTTCACACCTCTTTGCCTGGACCCTTTTTTGGAGATGCTGGGGATTGAACCTGGGACCTTCTGCTTCCCAAGCAGATGCTCTACCACTGAGCCACCGTCCCTCCCCTAATGAAGCTGCTTTATACTGAATCAGGCACTTGGTCCATCAAAGTCAGTATTGTCTTCTCAGACTGGCAGCGGCTCTCCAGGGTCTCAAGCTGAGGTTTTTCACGCCTATTTGCCTGGACCCCTCTTTTGGAGATGCCGGGGATTCAACCTGGGACCTTCCGCTTCCCAAGCAGATGCTCTACCACTGAGCCACCGTCCCTCCCCCCCCCAAAAAGCAGAGAAGAGCCAGAGTCCAGGACCGCCTTAAAGATGACCGACACTTGTGGCAGGGGGTGAGCTTTTGGGAGCCTCTGCTCATTTCTTTAAACACCGGAAGTTATCTGAAACTGTGACTCACGAAAGCTCTTACCGTGCCACAGATGTGGATAGTCTTTAACAGGGGTGGCCAAACTGTGGCTCGGGTGCCACATGTGGTTATTTCCAGGGCTTTTTTTTTTTTAGCAGGAACTTCTTTGCCTGTTAGGCCACATGCCCCTGATGTAGCCAGTCCTTCTGGAGCTTACAGTAGGCCCTGTACGAAGAGCCCTGCAAGCTCTTGGAGGATTGGCTACATCAGGGGGTGTGGCCTAATATGCAAGTACACGGCTTTCTTTGTAGCAGGAACTCCTTTGCCTGTTAGGCCACACTCCCCTGATATAGCCAGTCCTCCTGGAGTTTACAGTAGGCCCTGTACAAAGAGCCCTGTAACCTCTTGGAGGATTGGCTACGTCAGGAATGTGTGGCCTAATAGGCAAAGTGTCAAGCATTAGATCTCAAAGTAACCAGTCCTTGAATTGTGAAACAAAGTTTGGTTTATTGATAATCCATGTGGCTCCGCCGAGCTAGGTATTGGAACTGATACAGTGTAACATTGAAAATGCATACTTAAAGATGGCACATCAAAGGTTCTATAAACAATTCTACATTCTCCAAACAATTCTACATTCACGTGTGAAATTTCTCACTGTAACTTCCTTATCTCTACTGCGGTCAGCTCATCCCGGGTTCCAGCCTCGCTGGCATGGGCATTAGTCCCAAGAGGTTTTATCGTCAAAGAGTACATTCCTGCATTTGTTAGTAAAAGCGAAAGGAACAAAGGGGGGGTTTCTCTATTTTGATGTGCATAGGCTCAATTCAGGGTTAGTAACATTTCTATACTTTAGGAACATAGGAAGCTGCCTTATACTGAATCAGACCTTTGGTCCATCAAAGTCAGTATTGTCTTCTCAGACTGGCAGCGGCTCTCCAGGGTCTCAAGCTGAGGTTTCTCACACCTATTTGCCTGGACCCTTTTTTGGAGATGCTGGGGATTGAACCTGGGACCTTCTGCTTCCCAAGCAGATGCTCTACCACTGAGCCACCGTCCCTCCCCAATATATATAGTTACTTTGGTAACTATAATAAGAAAGAAATAGACAATGCTTGACATAAAGGCTGCAAAAAAAAGAAAGCTCTGTTGGTCAGTCACCAGGGACACATCCTTACATTTAATCTTTTCTATATGCAGCCTTTTTAAAAATCCATTGGCAATACTGCTATGCTGTCTCTTCCCAGTCCTGCTGGCAGCCGCTTACAATTTTTAAAAGCCACAGCTTAAGAAAAAAGAAGATATTGGATTTATAGATTTCAGAAGCCCTCCGCTCTGAATGTAAGAGTCTCGGAGCAGCTCACAATCTCCTTTCCCTTCCTCCCCCGCAACAGACCCCCTGTGAGGTGGGTGGGGCTGAGAGGGCTCTCCCAGCAGCTGCCCTTCCAAGGACAGAGTCTCAGAGCGGCCTACAATCTCCTTTCCCTTCCTCCCCCACAACAGACACCCTGTGAGGTGGGTGGGGCTGGAGGGGGCTCTCACAGCAGCTGCCCTTTCAAGGACACAGTCTCAGAGCAGCCTGCAATCTCCTTTCCCTTCCTTCCCCACAACAGACACCCTGTGAGGTGGGTGGGGCTGAGAGGGCTCTCCCAGCAGCTGCCCTTCCAAGGACAGAGTCTCAGAGCGGCCTACAATCTCCTTTCCCTTCCTCCCCCACAACAGACACCCTGTGAGGTGGGTGGGGCTGAGAGGGCTCTCACAGCAGCTGCCCTTCCAGGGACAGAGTCTCAGAGCGGCCTACAATCTCCTTTCCCTTCCTCCCCCACAACAGGCACCCTGAGAGGTGGATGGGGCTGAGAGGGCTCTCACAGCGGCTGCCCTTTCAAGGACGACCCTGCGAGAGCCATGGCTGACCCAAGGCCATTTCGGCCGCTGCGAGTGGAGGAGTGGGGAATCAAACCTGGTTCTCCCAGATAAGAGTCCGCGCACTTAGAAGAAGAAGAAGACTGCAGATTTATACCCCTCCTTCTCTCTGAATCAGACTCAGAGTGGCCTACAATCTCCTATATCTTCTCTCCCCCATAACAGACACCCTGTGAGGTGGGTGGGGCTGAAAGAGCTCTCCCAGAAGCTGTTCTTTCAAGGACAACTCCTGTGAGAGCTATGGCTGACCCAAGGCCATTCCAGCAGCTGCAAGTGCAGGAGTGAGGAATCAAACCCAGTTCTCCCAGATAAGAGTCCGCACACTTCACCACTACACCAAACTGGCTCGCTAGCAGTGCAGACTATCCATGAAACGTTTAAAACCTGATAAGATAAAAGCCCCTAATTAAAAGCCTGGATCAGAAAAGATATACATTAACCTGGTGTCTAAAAGCAAGTAAAGGAAGGGCCTCGCTAGCCTCAAGGGGGAAGGTGTTCCAAAGGGGCTACCACCAATAAGGCTTGGGTTGCCGGGTCCTACCTTCTTCCCAGTGGTGGAATCTTTGGGCCTTGCCAAGAGACCGCGCCGTGTGATGATGTCACCTGGAAGTGACATCCATCACAGTGACGCTGTAATTTGTGGGCAAATCTCTGTGGTTTGAGCCCAAATTTACGGTAGAGTTTGGCCCAAAAGCTAGATTATCACCTGCAATGTTAGCATGATGTCAGTTCTGGGTGACATCATTGTGCCACATTTGGGGGCATTTGTGGTTAAAAGCCCCTAGTTAAAAGCCCGGATCGGAAAAGGCATGTTTTAAGCTGGTGTCTTAAAGAAAGTAAAGCAGGGGCCAGGCAAGCCTCAAGAGGTGTTCCAAAGGCAAGGGGCCACCACAAATAAGACTTGGGTTGGTGGATCCTGTTTTCTTCCCAGTGTTGGGATCTTTGGGGCTTGCCAGGAGACCACATGATGTGATGATGTCACCCGGAGTGTCGTGGCGATGCTCTGGTTTGGAGGCAGATTTCTATGGCAAATCTTTCTTATATGTTGTACTCCGCCCTGAGCAGACTGAATGGCCTCTGGTATGATCAGAGGTTTATCAATCAATCAATCAATCAATCCCTTTTTTCGAAGTCCCTTTTTGCCTGACTTTCTTACTTCCTTGTTTTCTGTCTCCTTCCAGGATTAATACAAATGTTGCCAGGGTGCTGAAAGAGAAAGGTAAACATTTATAAGCTTGGGAAGGTGGAGGGGACTCCAAGCTGGGAAATTCCTGGCATTTGAGGGGGTGGGGACTGGGGTGGGCAGGGGATTGGGGAGTGGAGAGACTTCAGCAGGGTCTAATGCCATAGAGTCCATCTTCCAACGCAGCCGTTTTCTCTAGAAGACTCAGTAGTCTGGAGGTCCGTTGTAAGTCCAGAACATCTCTAAGCCCAACCTGGAGGTTATGAAAAACAGTAAGGCACCATGTATAATCAATAATAAGAGCCCCGTGGCGCAGAGTGGTAAAGCTGCAGTCCTGCAGTCTGAGATTTCTGCTCACGACCTGAGTTCGATCCCGGCGGAAGCTGGGTTCAGGTAGCCCGCTCAAGCCTTCCATCCTTCCGAGGTCAGTAAAATGAGGACCCAGCTTGCTGGGGGAAAAGCATAGATGACTGGGGAAGGCAATGGCAAACCACCCCGTGAAAAGTCTGCCGTGAAAACGTCGTGATGGGATGTCACCCCAGAGTCGGAAACAACCGGGGCTTGCACAGGGGACTCTCTCTTGGCTTGACTTCGCGAATGAAGATTTAAGAAAGGTGCAGTAGTCCACGTCTGCTGCAGGCTCGCTGGTGGCTGACAAGACCAATGCGGGACAGGCAGGTCCGGCCAAAGTGGCTGCAGGGAAAAGTCTGATTTGGGGTTGGTGCTGTAGCAGTGCGATTCTTCCTCAATCTCCTTTTGTCCTCAAGACCAGCTATGCGTGCGTTCTCAAAGGAAGAGACAGCCTGGTGGATGGTGTGCCTCCATGCTTTGTGATCTGAGGCTAGGTCAGACCACTGGTGATGGTTAATGCAACAGGTACCAAGGTATTTCTTCAAGGAGTCCTTGTACCTCTATTTTGATGGCCGGTGGAAAGTTCGCCATACAGGGCAATCTTGGGAAGGCGGTTGTTTTCCATCCTGGAGATATGCCCTGCCCAGCGCAGCTGTGTCTTCAACAGCAATGCCTCGATGCTTGTAACCTCCGCCCGCTTGAGGACTTCAGTGTTGGTCACAAAGTCACTCCAGTGGATGTTGAGGATGGTGCGAAGGCAGCGCTGATGAAAGCGCTCGAGGAGTCGCAGGTGATGATGGTATAAAACCCACGATTCAGAGCCGTAGATGAGGGTTGTCATCACAACCGCTTTGTAAACATTGATCTTTGTGCCTTTTTTCAGATGCTTGTTGCTCCACACTCTTTTGTGCAGTCGGCCAAATGCACGGTTTGCCTTTGCCAGCCTGTTGTCAATCTCCTTGTCGATCTTGGCGTCTGAGGAGATGATGCACCCCAGGTAGCTGAACAGGGGACTACCTTTACCTTTATCAGCAATAATAAATAATTTCTAGACATAGACTCTTATATTATGTTAATTGCTAGGAACAAGGCCCGTTGTGGGGGGAAATACAACGGGCTCTGGAGAGAGTCTATGGGTGATTGGTCCCCCCCCAATCTTGCTGTCTTCCCACCCATCCAAGTGAAGGCATTCACTCCCCCACCACCACCACCACCTGCAGGGGAGTGGATGTCTGTCATCTGGAGAACAGTTCTGATGCTGAGTGATCTCCAGCCCTCACCCGGAGATTGGCAACAATGGTTCGCCCACAGGAAATGGCTGATTTGGAGGGTGGAGTCCCACCCCTCCTTAAGCCCATTCTCTCCAGGCTGCACCCCTCAAATCTCCAACCTGGAGGTAATGAAAAACACTAAAGCGCCATGTATGATCAATAATAAACAATGTCTAGATATAAAGACTCTGACGTTCATTATTGCGCAGGAAGCAGTGTGCACATGTAAACTCATATGCAGTATCCAAGAATTCACGTCAAGTTTTTATTTCCAAAAATCATCATACAGCAAAAGTATATTCTTCAATTTACAGACACTTGCAGGACAACGGAGGGTGGGGGGTGGGTCACAGAATTCCCGTTTCTGAGACTTCATCAGGTCTTACAGCTTCAGTGATTTTGTCATGTTTTCAGAAGTATAATATAAAGGCGGGAAAAGCTTCATGCAGTGCTCAACATATAACATTCTTGGCAGATGGAATCAGCAAAAAGGGGCAGAACATGGCCACAGCCGACACAGGCCTAATCCACTGGCCTAATCCAACATGGCTTCTCTTATGTTCTTATGTCTGAGGCAGTTATGCTCTGTATTCTTGGTGCTTGGGGGGTGGGCAGCTGTGGAAGGGCTTCTGGAGTTCTAGCCCCACTGGTGGACCTCCTGATGGCCCCTGGGTTTTGGCCACTGTGTGACACAGAGTTTTGGACTGGATGGGCCATTTGCTTGATCAAACATGGCTTCCCTTACGTTCTAATGCTCTGTATTCTTGGTGTTTGAAAGGCAATAGTGGGAGGGCTTCTGGAGTTCTGACCTCCTGGTGGACCTGTGGACCTCCTGGTGGCCTGTGGGTTTTGGCCACTGTGTGACACAAAGTGTTGGACTGGAGGGGCCATTGGCCTGATCCAACATGGCTTCTCTGATGTTCTAAGAGCTTGTCTTCTCACACATCTTCGTTAGTATCAGGGCTTTTTTGGAGTAGGAATGCAGTTCCGGCTGGCTTGGCATCAGGGGTGTGGCCTAATATGTAAATGAGTTCCTGCGGGGCTTTTTCTACAAAAAAGGCCTGTGTGAGACAATGGTGCCATCAGGGTGTGTGGCCTAATATGCAAATGAGCTCCTGTTGGGGTTTTTCCCTTGCCTACAAAAAAGCCCTGGTTAGTATAGGAATGGAACAACATTTGAGACTGTCAGAAGTAGAGATGTAAACTTTCTGGAAATTTCAAAGCTCGGAAAACCCCTCAGGTTTTTTCTGTTTTTTTCCAGAACCGCCCCCCTGAAATTTTTGGAAAAAATTGAAAACAATGCTACATTAGCACTTCTTTTTTCTTTTCCAGATTGAAAGTCCTTCTGTTACTTTAGGAGCATAAAATATGACTATGGACAATTTTGCTTGGCATGAAATTATCAGAACGAGCTTATTAAAAATTGAGTGTCTCCAAACAGTTATTACAAACAGAATTTACTTTTTAAAATAATGTCTATTTGGGATTGTAACAAACGGAGCAACAATCTCCTGAACCGTTAACTATTGGAACACCTTGTCTCAAAATATTTCATTCATCATGCTAAAATAAGACGTTCCATAATCAATTTTTTTCTTTTCTTTTTTCAATTTTTCAGAAAAAAAACCTTTAAAAGCCTCAGGAAAAAAAAATGGGGAAAACCTGTTTTTTCCTCAGATTTTTCCGTTTTTTTTTTCCTGGGCCTTCACATCTCTACTCAGGAGTATGAAGGAAGAACCCTCACCCTAGGCCCGCCTCTGCCGTTTGGGTGGTTTCTCCCCTGGTGATCTTAGCCCTCCCACATCGATCTCTCAGGGCTTCTTTTGTAGCAGGAACTCCTTTCCTATAAGGTCTCACCCCCCATGTTCTAAGAGCCCTGCAAGCTCTTGGAGGATTGGCTACATCAGGTGTAGAGAGCCATTTTGGTGTAGTAAAGTGCATGGACTCTTATCTGGGAGAACCGGGTTTGATTCCCCACTGCTCCACTTGCAGCTGCTGGAATGGCCTTGGGTCAGCCATAGCTCTGGCAGAGGTTGTCCTTGAAAGGGCAGCTCCTGGGAGAGCCCTCTCAGCCCCACCCACCTCACAGGGTGTCTGTTGTGGGGGGAGAAGCTATAGGAGATTGCAAGCTGCTCTGAGTCTCTGATTCAGAGAGAAAGGAAAGGTCCCCTGTGCAAGCACCAGTTGTTTCCGACTCTGGGGTGATGCTGCTTTCACAACATTTTCACGGCAGACTTTTTACGGAGTGGTTTGCCATTGCCTTCCCCAGTCTTTTACACTCCCTCCCCCCCCCCCCCCCCAGCAAGCTGGGGACTCATTTTACCGACCTCGGAAGGATGGAAGGCTGAGTCAACCTTGGGCCGGCTACCTGAACCAGCTTTTGCTGGGATTGAACTCAGGTCTTGAGCAGAGAGTTCAGATCACAGTACTGCAGTACTGCTGCTTTACCACTCTGCGCTACGGGGCCGCTCAGAGAGAAGGGCAGGGTATAAATCTGCAATTCTTCTTCTTCTAATATGCAAAGGAGTTCCTGCTACAAAAAAAGCCCAGGATCCTGCGTTCTTCTGGGATGTGGGGTGGGGCACCTGTATGTCTTGTGCAGCCCTCAGAATTCCCTGCATACAGTAGGGCATGCTACTTTGCCTTGGGCAAGGGGATTTGTAATATGGGGAAGGGCTTTGGCTCAGTGGTAGAGCCACTGCTTGGCCTGCAGAAGGTCCCAGGTTCGATCCCCAGCGTCTCCAGATGAAATGGACCAGGCAGGAGGTGATGGGAAAGACCTCTGCCTGAGACCCAGCAGAACGGCTGCCAGGGAGGAGCCTCAGTCAATGGAGAAAATAGAGGCTTTGCTCTGTAGCTCCTGTGTGACTGAGCAAGCCTGGCAAAGCAAGCTCTCCCTCCCCCCTTCCTCCCCAGAGGAGGAGCCTCAGTCAATGGAGAAAATAGAGGCTTTGCTCTGTAGCTCCTGTGTGACTGAGCAAGCCTGGCAAAGCAAGCTCTCCCTCCCCCCCTTCCTCCCCAGAGGAGGAGCCACAGCCAATGGAGAAAACAGAGGTTTTGCTCTGTAGCTCCTGTGTGATTGAGGAAGCCTGGCAAAGCAAGCTCTCCCTCCCCCCCTTCCTCCCCAGAGGAGGAGCCTCAGCCAATGGAGAAAACAGAGGTTTTGCTCTGTAGCTCCTGTGCGATTGAGGAAGCCTGGCAAAGCAAGCTCTCCCTCCCCCCTTCCTCCCCAGGGGAGGAGCCTCAGCCAATGGAGAAAATAGAGGTTTTGCTCTGTAGCTCCTGTGCGATAGAGGAAGCCTGGCAAAGCAAGCTCTCCCTTCCCCTTTCCCCCCCAGGGGAGGAGCCTCAGCCAATGGAGAAAATAGAGGTTTTGCTCTATAGCTCCTATGTGATTGAGCAAGCCCGGCAAAGCAAGCTCTCCCTTCCCCTTTCCCCCCCAGGGGAGGAGCCTCAGCCAATGGAGAAAATAGAGGTTTTGCTCTATAGCTCTTGTGTGATTGAGCAAGCCCGGCAGAGCAAGCTCTCCCTTCCCCCTTCCTTCCCAGGGGAGGAGCCCCAGCCAATGGAGAAAAGAGAGGCTTTGCTCTGTAGCTCCTGTGTGATTGAGCAAGCCTGGCAAAGCAAGATCTCCTTCCCCCCTTCCTCCCCAGAGGAGGAGCCTTGGCCAATGGAGAAAATAGAGGTTTTGCTCTGTAGCTCCTGTGCGATTGAGCAAGCCTGGCAAAGCAAGCTCTCCCTCTCCCCTTCCCCCCCCAGGGGAGGAGCCTCAGCCAATGGAGAAAAGAAAGGCTTTGCTCTGTAGCTCCTGTGCGATTGAGCAAGCCTGGCAAAGCAAGTTGTGATGCAGAAAGAAGCAAGAGCGAGGGAGAAGGAAGCAGATGACAGCCAGTTGCTGGGGGGCCTGCTTCAGCCCCCGGGCCGCATGTTTGACACTCCTGCCTTAGGGGGGGTTTCAAGGCAAGAGACGTTCAGTGGCAGTTTGTCACTGTGTGGCTCCGTGTCTTGACCCCGGTATTCCTTGGTGGTCTCCCGTCCAAATATTGACCTGGCCCTGTTTAGCTTTTGAGATCTGATGAGATTGGGCTAACCTGGGCTGTGCAGGTCAGGGCTTAACAGGTTAATTGTTCGTATCTGGAAAACTTCCCTTCCTCTTTGTGTTTTTTTTTGGGGGGGGGGTAGGAGGGCACTGCAACTCTTCCCGGGTGTGTCTCCCCTCCCCCCGCTGAGCCCTCTTCAATCTTTTCAGAAGGGATCATCGTGGATGCAATCGTCCTAGAGGCGGCTTTCACCAACATCCGCGATGCGGCGGCCACGATCCCCCTGACAACTGTAAGTTTCTCTGCGTAAGCTGGTCAGATCCGCCTCCGCTTTTATCCCTCGATAGCTTGCGGAGCAGCGTGGACATCCAGCTTGGCTCACTGGCTTGAGCCGGTGGCGGGGTCGGTAGGTCGGTCCTTCGCCCACAGAGCAGCCCGTCGGGCGACGCGAATGGTGTCCCATCCTGAATTGCTCCCGGTTGGGCCTTGATTCTGCATTTGCCTCCTTGAAGCTGTCAGCCTTTTGGCGAGAAACCTTCCCAGTTGTTGCCGATCGCCAGTTGCTAATTGGTGGTTGCAAATTCTGCTATTTTTCTTGCAGAACACAAAGTAGATTTGGGGTTTTCTGTGGAGGCGTTGAGCCCACATTTACTACAGGGAATCACATTGCGTGAAGCAATCTCCAGCTTCGGGTGACTCCTGTTTTACAGCTAGCCGTATTTCACAGTCTTTTTTCCTTCCTCCAAGTTTCTTCCTCCTTTCCTTGAAACAGATCTACCGCAAGTTTCCTGGCTTCGACTATTTGATCTTGGACACGATGGAACGCGCCGGCATGTACTTCAGGAGTGACGAAAAGTGAGTGGAGAGTCTTCCAAGGCTACCCTTTGGGGAGGGACGGTGGCTCAGTGGTGGAGTATCGGCTTGGTAAGCAGAAGGTCCCAGGTTCAATCCCCGGCAGCTCCAACTAAAAAGGGTCCAGGCAAATAGGCATGAAGAACCTCAGCTTGAGACCCTGGAGAACTTCTGCCAGTCAGGTGAGGGATGGTGGCTCAGTGGTAGAGCATCTGCTTGGTAAGCGGAAGGTCCCAGGTTCAATCCCCAGCATCTCCAACTAAAAAGGGTCCAGGCAAATAGGTGTGAAAAACCTCAGCTTGACACCCTGGAGAGTTGCTGCCAGTCTGAGTAGACAAGACTGACTTTGATGCACCAAGTGTCTGATTCAGTATAAAGAAGCTTCATATACGTTCAGTACCGTAAATTTATTGGGGAGGGACAGTGGCTCAGTGGTAGAGTATCTGCTTGGTAAGCAGAAGGTCCCAGGTTCAATCCCCAGCGTCTCCAACTAAAAAAGGGCCCAGGCAAGTAGGCGTGAAAAACCTCAGCTTGAGACCATGGAGAGCCACACAGAGGGATGGTGGCTCAGTGGTGGAGAATCTGCTTGGTAAGCAGAAGATCCCAGGTTCAATCCCCGGCATCTCCAACTAAAAAAGGGCCCAGGCAGGTAGGCGTGAAAAATCTCAGCTTGAGACCCTGGAGAGCCACTGCCAGTCTGAGTAGACAAGACTGACTTTGATGGACCGAGGGTCTGATTCAGTATAAGGCAGCTTCATAGGTTCATATCTGTCTGTTGGGGAAGGATGGTGGCTCAGTGGTAGAGCATCTGCTTGGTAAGCAGAAGGTCCCAGGTTCAATCCCCAGCATCTCCAACTAAAAAGGGTCCAGGCAAGTAGGCATGAAAAAGCTCAGCTTGAGAGTCTGGAGAGCCGCTGCCAATCAGGTGAGGGACAGTGGCTTAGTGGTGGAGCATCTGCTTGGGAAGCAGAAGGTCCCAGGTTCAATCCCCAGCATCTCCAACTATAAAGGGGCCAGGCAAATAGGCATGAAGAACCTCAGCTTGAGACCCTGGAGAGCCGCTGCCAGTCTGAATAGACAATACAAAAATATTGTGCAAAACACACACTCTTGAATAGTTTATACAAAATTAAGTATATTGTATTGTGTCATATAATGAACAGCATACAAAAGTAGGCATACATTCATACAATCAGAAATAAAGCCAAACAAGAGTCTCAAATACAGTACTTCAGGGAGGACCCCTCACAGTCTCTTAATTTTCCAAATAGAGTACTAAGACTCAATAATTTATTTATTTTATTTATTTATATTAAGATTTATACCCCGCCCTTCTCACCTAAGTGTCTCAGGGCGGCTTACAACATAATAATAAATACAAATACAAATACAAAATAATAATAATAATAATAATAATAATAATAATAATAATAATAATAATAATAATAATAATAATAATAATAAAGTTCCACAGGAAAGAGCTGGCCTAATGTGGTCACTGTGTGAGAGAGGATGCTGGACAAGATGGGCCCTCACTGGTCTGATCTTATGAAGGCCTCAGCCTCTCTGCCCTGTTGTTGGCCCTCCAGAGGAACTGGCTGGCCACTGTGTGAGATAGGAGGCTGGACTAGATGGACCCTCACTGGTCTGATCCAGCAGGGCTCTTCTGATGCTCTTCTCAGTGGAAGACCTCAGCCTCTGTGCCCTGTTGTTGGCCCTGCAGAGGAACTGATTGGCCACTGTGAGAGGCAGGTTGCTGGACTGGATGGACACTCATAGGTCTGATCCAGCAGGGCTCTTCTGATGTTCTTATGAAGGCCTCAGCCTCCATGCCCTGTTGTTGGCCCTCTAGAGGAACTGGTTAGGGGCCTCTGTGTGACACAGGAGGCTGGACTAGATGGACCCTCACTGGTCTGATGCAGCAGGGCTCTTCGTATGTTATATTCTTATGTCTCTAAGTGGCTCCATTCTCACCCACAGTGTCCAAGTGCTGTCCAGCCCAATCTTAATTTTGCATTCAGAGGACGATAACATGATACCCATCAGCCACGGCAGAAAGGTAACGTAGCCTCTCCTTCATAAGTGAGGAGTTTCTGTGAATGAGAGCCATAGGAGACGACTCCCTTCTGCTGGAGCCAGTTTGGTGTAGTGGTTAAGTGCACGGACTCTTATCTGGGAGAACCGGGGTTGGATCCGCCACTTGCATCTGCTGGAATGGTCCTGGGTCAGCCAGAGCTCTTACAGAGCTGTCCTTGAAAGGGCAGGTTCTGGGAGAGCTCTCTCAGCCCCACCCACCTCATAGGGTGTCTGTTGTGGGGGAGGAAGATAAAGGAGAGTGTAAGCTGCTCTGAGACTGATTCAGAGAGAAAGGTGGGGTATAAATCTGCAGTCTTCTTCTTTGAGTGGTGACGTTTCAGTTTAGTTTAGTTCCATTTCAGTTCATTTAGCTACAGCAGAGTAACGTGGCCACCTCCATGGAATCGTCCCTCTGCGAAGGCAAAGTGCCACTGGATACCCCCTGCATAGAACTATGCAGGGGAAGGGTCTTCTGCGAGGTAGTTTCAGAGGATAGCACGACTCAACACCAGAAACATGTGGGGTTCCAACTAGGTTTTTGGGTGTCGTGTTTGCAAAGCCAAATATCCACAGAACTCCGACTCTTGAAAGGTGATATCTCCCAAAAACTTGTTCGTCTCTAAGGCACGCCTGGACTCGAATCTAGCTCTTAATGGATGAAAGTAGAAGCATTATTGGAACTCTCTGCCTATGGCAGTGATGCTGTGCCTTCTTGGTGCTTGGGGGGGGGGGCACAGTGCAGGGCATCTAAACCCACTAGTGGACCTCGTGATGGCACTTGGAGTTTTTGGCCACTGTGCGACATAGAGTGTTGGACTGGAGGGGCCTTTGGGCTGATACAACATGGCTTATGTTCTTCTGTCTGGGAAAGGGATGCTTGAGGGGCAAGAGTGGGAGGGTGGTTGGAGTTCCTGCCCCACTGCTGGAGTTCTGACCCTGCTGGTGGACCTCTTGATGGCCCTGGGTTTTGGCCACTGTGCAACACAGAGTGTTGGGATGGATGGGCCATTGGCCTGATCCAGCATGGCTTCTCTTATGTTCTTACGTGACACAGAGTGTTGGACTGGATGGTCCACTGGCCTGATCCAACAGGGCTTCTCTTATGTTCTTATGTGACACAGAGTGTTGGGCTGGATGGGCCATTGGCCTGATCCAGCATGGCTTCTCTTATGTTCTTATGTCTGGGGCAGTGATGCTCTGTATTCTTGGTGCTTGGGGGCGGGGGGGAAACAGTGGGAGGGCTTCTAGTGTCCTGGCCCCACTGATGGACCTCCTGATGGTACCTGGTTTTTTGGCCACTGTGTGACACAGAGTGTTGGACTGGATGGGCCATTGGCCTGATCCAACATGACTTCTCTTATGTGACACAGAGTGTTGTACTGGATGGGCCATTGGCCTGATCCAACAGGGCTTCTCTGATGTTCTTATGTGACACAGAGTGTTGGACTGGATGGGCCATTGGCCTGATCCAACATGACTTCTCTTATGTGACACAGAGTGTTGGACTGGATGGGCCATTGGCCTGATCCAACATGACTTCTCTTATGTGACACAGAGTGTTGGACTGGAGGGGCCACTGGCCTGATCCAACAGGGCTACTCTTATGTGACGCAGAGTGTTGTACTGGATGGGCCATTGGCCTGATCCAACAGGGCTTCTCTGATGTTCTTATGTGACACGGAGTGTTGGACTGGATGGGTCACTGGCCTGATCCAACAAGGCTTCTCTTATGTTCTTATGTGACACAGCGTGTTGGACTGGATGGGCCATTGGCCTGATCCAACAGGGCTTCTCTTATGTTCTTATGTGACACAGCGTGTTGGACTGGATGGGCCATTGGCCTGATCCAACAGGGCTTCTCTTATGTTCTTATGTGACACAGCGTGTTGGACTGGATGGGCCATTGGCCTGATCCAACATGGCTTCTCTTATGTTCTTATGTGACACAGAGTGTTGGACTGGATGCGCCATTGGCCTGATCCAACATGGCTTCTCTTATGTTCTTATGTGGCACAGAGTGTTGGACTGCAGGGGCCATTGGCCTGATCCAACAGGGCTTCTCTTATGTTCTTATGTGACACAGAGTGTTGGACTGGAGGGGCCATTGGCCTGATCCAACAGGGCTTCTCTTATGTTCTTATGTGACACAGAGTGTTGGACTGCAGGGGCCACTGGCCTGATCCAACAGGGCTTCTCTTATGTTCTTATGTGACACAGAGTGTTGGACTGCAGGGGCCACTGGCCTGATCCAACAGGGCTTCTCTTCTGTTCTTATGTGACACAGAGTGTTGGACTGCAGGGGCCACTGGCCTGATCCAACAGGGCTTCTCTTATGTTCTTATGTGACACAGAGTGTTGGACTGCAGGGGCCACTGGCCTGATCCAACAGGGCTTCTCTTATGTTCTTAATGCAGCTGTCTTTGTCTCTCACCCCCGTCTTCCTGTCTCTGAGATTCAGAGTGAAGGGTGTGGTATAGATCCTATATCTTCTTCTTTTTTAGCTTTATGAGATCGCCCGGAATGCCTCCCCGAAGAAAGACACCATCCAGTTCATTTCCTTCCCTGCCAGCAAGGGCTACAGCCACGATCATCTTTCCTCCAATCCTGAGCTCCCAGACATACTGAAGTGAGTGCACCATGCTGCAGGGAAGCGATGCGGGACCCAGTTTCTCCCTGGCACTTCAAAGGGCACCCTGTACGGGATGAGATGGTGGGGAACGGACTGGGTGGCGAGCAGGAGGCAAAGTTTCACCCAGCCTTTGCCAGCAGGATGCAATTAAGTGATGCTGGTGCTTTTGAGCTGAGTTCAAAGCATGACGAAGGATGGATGTGCGATGCTTCTGCCCCAGGGCCCCGCCCTCCCCAGGCCACCTGCACTCCTGCTGTGAGCAGATGATCCTTGGAAAGGGGCTGTGGCTCAGTGGCAGAAGCTTTACTTGGCACACAGAAGGTCCCAGCATCTCCAGTTAAAATGGCTGGGCCTCTCTGGCTGACTCATACATGGACACACCCATGAAGGTGCCTTATATCGAATCAGACCTTTGGTCCATTGGGGTCTGTATTGTCTACTCAGACTGGCAGCAGCTGTCCAGGTTCTCAGTTGGAGGTCTTTCCCATCACCTCCTGCCTGGTCCCTTTAACTTAAGAAACTGGGGATTGAACCGGGGACCTCCTGCATGCCAGGCAGATGCTCAGCCATGGAGCTACAGCCCCACTTCATGGCTCTCCAGGGTCTCAGGCTGAGGTCTTTGCCATCACCTCCTGCCTGGTCCCTTTAACTGGAGAAGCTGGGGATTGAACCTGGGACCTCCTGCATACCAGGCAGATGCTCAGCCACGGAGCTACAGCCCAACTTCATGGCTCTCCAGGGTCTCAGTTGGAGGTCTTTCCCATCACCTCCTGCCTGGCCTTATTAACTGGGGATGCTGGAGATTGAACCTGGGACCTCCTGCATGCCAGGCGGATGTTCTGCCACTGAGCTGCAGCCCAACTTCATGGCTCTCCAGGGTCTCAGGCTGAGGTCTTTCTCATCACCTCCTGCCTGGTCCCTTTAACTGGAGAAGCTGGGGATTGAACCTGGGACCGCCTGCATGCCAGGCAGATGCTCTGCCACTGAGCTACAGCCCCAGTTCATGGCTCTCCAGGGTCTCAGTTGAAGGTCTTTGCCATCCCCTCCTGCCTGGTCCTTTTAACTGGAGAAGCTGGGGATTGAACCTGGGACCTTCTGCATGCCAAGCAGATGCTCTGCCACTGAGCTGCAGCCCAACTTCATGACTCTCCAGGGTCTCAGGTCAAGGTCTTTCCCATCACCTGCTGCCTGGTCCTTTTAACTGGAGATGGCAGGGATTGAACCTGGGACCGTCTGCATGCCAAGCAGAGGCTCTGCCACCGAGCCACAGTCCCTCCCCCAGGGTGCAGACTAAGAAAAGGCGTGAAACAGAGTACAATTGCTCAGCCCCTTGGAACTTACAAATCTTGGGCATCTTATCTCCACAGCATATTAGGAGATTTGAGTGGGTGCATGCATAAAGAGGGAAGAGCCCCATGGCGCACAGTGGTCAGCTGCAGTACTGCAGTCTGAGCTCTCTGCTCATGACCTGAGTTCAATCCTGGTGGAAGCTGGGTTCAAGTAGCCGGCTCAAGGTTGACTCAGCTTTCCATCCTTCTGAGGTCAATCAAATGAGGACCCAGCTTGCTGGGGGGGAAGTGGAGATCAGGGGTGGCCAATGGTAGCTCTCCAGACGGTTTTTTTTTTGCCTACAACTCTCGTTAGCCCCAGCCAGCATGACCAACGGCTGGGGCTGACGGGAGTTGAAGGCAAAAAACGTCTGGAGAGCTACCGTTGGCCACCCCTGGTGTAGATGACTGGGGAAGGCAATGGCAAACCACCCTGTCAAAAGTCTGCCGTGAAAACGTTGTGAAAGCAACGTCACCCCAGAGTTGGAAACGACTGGTGCTTGCGCAGGGGACTACCTTGACCTTTATGCATAAAGAAGACACTGTCCTTGATGTAGTCTTACAGTAAGCAAGTTTGGCCACGCCTGCTCCTCTGTAGCTTGATACTCTCCCCAAACCCTCGTCTTCCCAGGCTCCACTTCCCAAAATCATCAGGAATTTCCCAACCGCAGAGTGCTCCCATGTGTGCAAAAAGATCTTAACCAATTTGGCTCTTTCATTCAGACAACAGCCACCCAGAGCTTAGGCGCTAGAAGGGTGCTAGCTTACGTTTTGCTCCTGGTTGTGGAAACAATGTCCGACTGGGCCACGTGGAGAGCCCCAGCCTGCGTCGGCTGGGAAATTCCTGGAGATTTGGGGAGGTGGAGCCTGGGAAGGGGACGGTGTGGGGAGGGACCTCTGGAGGGTACCATGCTATCAGGGTTGGCCAAATTTGTCTAATGTAAGAGCCACATAGAATAAATGTCAGAAGTTTGAGAGCCGCAAGACATGAACATCAGATGATTGGGGTAGGGGAGGGAGGGAGGGAAGGAAGGAAAGAAAATATATGGGGAGGGAGGGAATGGTGGAAAGAGGAAAGGTAAAGGTTGTCCCCTGTGCAAGCCCCAGTCATTTCCGACTCTGAGGTGACGTTGCTTTCACGTTTTCACAGCAGACTTTTGACGGGGGGGGGGGGGGGGTTTGCCATTGCCTAGCGGCCCCGTGGCGCAGAATGCATTTCAAGTTGTGTTCTTTCCACCTCGGCCCCGTGGCGCAGAGTGGTAAAGCAGCCGTACTGTGGTCTGAACTTTCTGCTCACGACCCAAGTTCGATTCTGGTGGAAGCTGGATTCAGGTAGCCGGCCCATGGTTGACTCAGCCTTCCATCCTTCCGAGGTCGGTAAAAGGAGTACCCAGCTTACTGGGGAGGGGGGGGAGTGTAAAAGACTGAGGAAGGCAACGGCAAACCACCCTGTAAAAAAAAGTCTGCCGTGAAAACGTTGCGAAAGCAGCGTCACCCCAGAGTTGGAAATGACTGGTGCTTGCACAGGGGACCTTTCCTTTCCTTTTACTTGCCATTGCCTTCCCCAGTTATCTACACTTTCCCCCCCAGCAAGCTGGGGAGTCATTTTACCGATCTCGGAAGGATGGAAGGCCGAGTCAACCTGGGGCCGGCGACCTGAACCCAGCTTCCGCTGGAATCGAACTCAGGTCGTGAGCAGAGAGTTCAGACCACAGTACTGCTGCTTTACCGCTCTGCGCCACGGGGCCGAGGCGGAAAGAACACAACTTTAAACGCATTCTCCCCCCAAGCTGGCTTGGAGAAGTGATTGAAAGAGAGAAGTGTTTACTCCAAGCCAACCAACCGGGGCAGTGGAGACTTCAAGAGCCGCACCATGTGTGTGAAAGAGCAACACGTGGCTCCCGAGCCACAGTTTGGCCACCCCTGGACTATGCAGTCTGTCTTCCAAAGTGGCCGCTTTTCTTCAGGTGAACCGGTGTAATCCCAGGAGCTCTCCAGCCATCACTGGCGGGGGGGTGGAGGTTGGGAATCCTGGCCAAAACCCACACTGTCCTGTGCCAGCCCCTCCCCCCCCCGCAATGCCTAAGGGCAGTCGCACAACGGTTCCGCAGCAGCTTTCCGTGAGATTTGGAGGGCTTTACGCCCACCTCTCTAAGAGCATCTTTGGAGAATGAGGTTACATTGTCTAAAGCAGGGGTGTCAAACTCTTTCGTTATGAGGGCCAGATCTGACATAAATAAGACCTTGTTGGGTTGGGCCATATTGGGCCGGGCCATGTCGGACGGGGCCGTGTGTGTAGCTATTTTAAGATTAGGTAGCGGAGGCACAGACAAAGACAAGACTTTTTTTTTTTTAAATACCTTAGAACATTAGCATTCGTTGATTTTAAAGGCGCTCTCTTTGTATTTCTCCTCTGGGATCCAGGAAGCTGGGCAAAGGAAGCTCTGGCTCTTTCCCTCCCTCCCCAGGGGATGAGGAGGGGGGAGGAGCCTCAGCCAACAGAAGGAAGAGGGGCTTGGCTCAGCAGCTCCGCTGTGCGATTGAGAGAGCCTGGCAAAGCAAGCTCTCCCTCCCCCCCCTTCCTCCCCAAGGGAGGAGCCTCAGCCAATGGAGAAAGTAGAGGTTTCGCTCTGTAGCTCCTGTGCTGTTGAGCAAGCCTGGCAAAGCAAACTGTGATGCAGAAGGAAGCAAGAGAGAGGGGAAGAAGGAAGCAGACGACAGCCAATTGCTCGGGGCCCTTGTTCGGCCCCTGGGCTGCGTGTTTGACACCCCTGCTCTCACTTTGTCACACCGCTTCAGACCAACACGGCTGTCTACTTGGATCTGTTTTACAGGAAGGCAAGTAAACGTTTTCGAGGGACGTAGCGTTACAGCTCTTTCCCCCCCCCTCTTCCCTGACAGGAATTTTCTCCACAGCGTCAAGTGACCGGCGTTCCTCCACCCACGTCCGGCCCAGCCGAGAAGACGGTTCTTTGTTCTGACTTGTTCGCGAGCCGTAATAAAACAAAAAATCGGAAAGGGACAGCCGTGGCCTTTTTTTTTTTTTTGCTTTATTTTAAGCCTGCAGGTGTTTAGGAATGCATGGCGGGAGATCACACCCATCGTAGACAAGCTGTCAAAAAGCCAACCCCTGAGCTTCAGGCGAGAGGAAGACAGCAAAACTTTGCCGGGACTACCTGAAGCTTAGCAGCGTGGAATTCTGCCCTTGCGCCAGCTTGCCTTCCTACATCTATGGAAGCAGTTTGTGTGGGCAGCCCCTTAACTTCTTCATGGACCTGGCTGCAGGGGACATAGCACCTGTTGTATCTTTTAAAGCACCGCGGTATGGTGGGTGGGAATGGATTATAGCAGGAGTGGCCGACGGTAGCTCTCCGGAAGTTTTTTGCCTACAACTCCCATCAGCCCCAGCATGGCTGATGACTGGGGCTGATGGGAGTTGTAGGCAAAAAAATATCTGGAGAGCTACCGTTGGCCACCCCTGGATTATAGGCTCACCTCTCCTGGGAAGACGGACGGGAGGGAAACAGTTGACAGCGCAAGCGGCGTTTCCCTGCCATCTCGGAACCCCTCTTTCCCAGCAGGTGCTGTGCTATGTTAAGAAACTGATACAACCGTTGTACTACGAAGCACGTAAGATGGTGACTTGTCTAAAACGGTAGTCTACAAGCGGTCTTTAATTTTTTTTTTTCTTTTACACCTTGCCTCCTGGTCAGTGTTCCCTTCTAAGCTGCAGAGTCTTGTGAGCAAAAATTCTACTTTGCAAGTTACTGGTCTTAAAAAGGATGATATTGAATTTATAACCTGTCCTATACTCTGACTCTCAGAATGGCTTACGCTCTCCTTTACCTCCCTGACCCGCCCCCCCCCCACAGCAGACACCTTTGAGGTGGGTGGGGCTGAGGGAGCTCTCACAGCAGCTGCCCTTTCAAGGACAGAGTCTCAGAGCGCCCTGCAATCTCCTTTCCCTTCCTCCCTCACAACAGACACCCTGTGAGGTGGGTGGGGCTGGAAAGGGCTCTCACAGCAGCTGCCCTTTTAAGGACAGAGTCTCAGAGCGGCCTACAATCTCCTTTCCCTTCCTCCCCCACAACAGACACCCTGTGAGGTGGGGCTGAGAGAGCTCTTACAGCAGCTGCCCTTTCAAGGACAACTCCTGCGACAGCTCTGGCTGACCCAA
This sequence comes from Heteronotia binoei, assembly GCF_032191835.1. NCBI lineage: Eukaryota > Metazoa > Chordata > Lepidosauria > Squamata > Gekkonidae > Heteronotia > Heteronotia binoei. Next base: position 6,913,413 of record NC_083243.1, on the reverse strand, counting down.
GGCCATTCCAGCAGGTGCAAGTGGAGGCGTGGGGAATCAAACCCGGTCCTCCCAGATAAGTTGTATGCTGCTGCATAAATTGTTGCGTTCCTGAGCTAAGACAAAAATGTGTGAGCTGGAGCCTAAAAATCTGGGAGCCAAAGTCTCAGCTTAGAGGGAACGCTGCGTCTTGTTGACAGTATGTAGCACAAGCCAGTTCCAGCGAGGAGATATGTAACTGCAGCAGTGTTGCCCGGCCTATGGATTGGGGACCCCAAAATGGGTCACGAAGCCTCTGACAGTAGATCACGGGCCACGCCCCTGCTCCTTTCCATTGCTCTCTTTCGCATTTCGGAAACCAAGATCTGACCCTGGATACAGGATCCTGGACATTAGCTGATATCTTTTCTTCTTCACTTTATGTACATGTTGGCCAACTGCAATGTGTCCTGATGGTGACGTGAGTTTCTTAGAATCTCAGTGAGATCACAGGGAGAAGAAGCAGATGAAGAAGAGGTGGAACAGGAGGAGGAGACTGGATTTAGACCCTGCCCTTCACTTGGAGCAGCTTACAATCGCCTTCCCTTCCTCTCCCCACAACAGACACCCTGCGAGGGAGGTGGGGCTGAGAGAGCTCTGAGAGAACTGTGGCCGACCCAAGGTCGCACCAGCAGCTGCATGCAGGGGAGCAGGGAATCAAACCCAGTTCTCCAGATTAGAATCCATCGCTCTTAACTACTACGCCGAGCCCACTGGTGGACCTCCTGATGGTGCCTGTTTTTTTGGCCACTGCGTGACACAGAGTGTTGGACTGGATGGGCCACTGGTCTGATCCAATATGGCTTCTCTTATGTTCTTCCATCTTGGGCAGTGATGCTCTGTATTCTTGGTGCTTGGGTGGGGACAACAGTGGGAGGGCTTCTGGTGTCCTGTCCCCACTGATGGACCTCCTGATAGCACCTGGTTTATTGGCCACTGTGAGACACAGAGTGTTGGAGTGGATGGGCCATTGGTCTGATCTAACATGGCTTCTCTTAAGTTGAAGGAGAGGGGGGGCGAGCGGTTGGAATGTAACTTCCATGCACAAAGGCGGTGTATGTTGGAATGCCACTTGCTTGGGAGGTTCATAGTGGGGGAGGGGCAGTTGTATTCTTTCTCAAAAACATCTGGTTAGCCACTTGTAGAAAAGAGAACGCTGAACTACGTGGGTGCTGGGGGCATAGTTTGCCTAGGGGACCGGAAAAAAATCCTGGATCGTAAATTTGGACTTGTGGGCCACCGTACTGAAAATGTTGGGAACCACTGACCTACAGTTCTGATTAGCAGTTGATTGGTTCTCACCCTGTCCCTGGGAAGTGTGGGTTTTGCCATCAAGAGCTTGACAGCTCTGTTCCAGAACTCCAGTTCCCAGGTCTCCCCAGGAGGAAGGAAGGAGCCAGGAGACCGGCACCCATTTTAAGTAGGCCTCTCCCAACTTGTTCAAATTAACACAGCGGCCAAAAGATCAGATCCCTGCCAGCGTTCGGAAGCCAAATCACAAGAGCCCCATAAACCTTTACTACCGTTACTAGTTAAACAATGCCAGGGGGTGCATTTTCCACCCCGGACAGTACACAGCCACTAACACAAAAAGCTAAGCATCTCTCAGTTTCACATGTGCAACTTGTCCCCCATGTCGTTGGCCATCTGCTCATCCGCAACATCCCGGGGCACGTTGGGGGGCGGGATCTTGAGGTCGGAAGGTTCCATGTGCCAGATATCCCGGGCGTACTCCTTGATGGTCCGGTCGCTGGAGAACTTTCCAGAAGCGGCGATGTTTCTGATGACCGTTTTGGTCCATTCCTTGGAGTTCTGGGCAGGGAGAGAAAGAGGCTGAGTTTAGACGGAGGAGAGAGGCTTTTTCAGACTGAACCACCACCCTGCGCGGCCGGCCATAGCCTGTGATCTAGTTCATCTTTGCATCTCAGGCTTAGGGAATGTCACACAGAGCTGGAGAGAGTGCCGAAGAGGGCAACCAAGGTGATTAGGGGGTTGGCACATCTTCCCAGGAGGAAAGGCTGAAGATTCTGGGCATTTTTTTTTATTAGGGTTTGTAGAATCTTTCGGGCTCAAGTGCCGTGTTCTACTGGAGAAAGTTTTCCTTCCAGACGTTTCGTTCTCAGCTGCGGAGAACATCCTCAGTGGCATTGCAGCCGGAGCAGGCGCTCAGACCTTCTTGGCTGCTGTGCATTGAGTGGGGCCAGGGCTGCTGGAGAGCTGCTATTTCTAGGCTGGAGGGGGTGTGGTGAAAGGGCAATAGGTTTGTGGATGTGCCCATTGTTTGGGGGGCTTCCTGGAAGGGTAGTGATAAGGAAACTGGCTGTTGAATGTGACCATTGTTCTGTGTTGATTGCTGGGAGGGTTGGAAGGGGTGTAAAGATAAGGAAGATGGTTGTTGACTGTGCTGATTGTTCTGTGTAATGTGTGGTTGTTCTGTGACTTTTGTTCTGTCACTACCCTTCCAGGAAGCCCCACCAAACAATGGGCACACCCACAAACCAATTGCCCTTTCACCACGCCCCCTCCAGCCTAGAAATAGCAGCTCTCCAGCAGCCCTGGCCCCACTCAATGCACAGCAGCCAAGAAGGTCAGAGTGCCTGCTCCGGCTGCAACGCCACTGAGGATGTTCTCCGCAGCCGAGAACGAAACGTCTGGAAGGAAAACTTTCTCCAGTAGAACACGGCACTTGAGCCCGAAAGATTCTACAAACCCTAATTAAAAATTTGTTTGAAAAAAAAACTTAAAACATGGCTTAAAACATTAGCACTTGTTGGTCTTAAAGGTGCTTTCTTTGTATTTCTCCCGTGGGATCCAGGGAACTGGGCAAAGGAAGCTCTGGCTCTTTCCTTCCTTCCCCAGGGGACCAGGAGGGGAAGGAGCCTCAGCCAATAGAAGGAAGAGAGGCTTGGCACAGTAGCTCCAATGTGCAATTGAAAGAACCTGGCAAAGCAAGCTCTGCCTTTCCCTTCCTTCCTTCTCAAAGGAGGAGCCTCAACCAATGGAGAAAATAGGGGTTTTGCTTTGTAGCTCCTGTGGGATTGAGCAAGCGTGGCAAAGCAACCTGTGATGCAGAAGGAAGCAGATGACGGCCAGTTTCTCAGGGGCCTGATAGGAGCCCTTTGAAGGCCTGATTCAGCCCCAGGCCAGATGTTAACACCCCTGGACGAAAGGGAGGCCAGGTTTGTAAAATTATGCATGGGGGAAGCAAGCTGAGTAAGATCTTCTTCCTCTCCCTAAATATCAGCACTTGAGGGCATCCAGCAAAGCTGGTGGGGCGGTGCGTTCAGGGTGGACAGAGAGTGACTAAAATGGAATTTGGTGCTGGAGGATGTATTGGCAGCCACAGCCATTGACAGCTTTAAAAGACGGATTCCTGGAGAAGAAGTCTATCAGAGGCTTCTAGCCATGGTGACCAAAAAGAAACCTCCACATTCAGAGGCAGGCAACCTCTGGATCCCAGTGCCAGGAAACATCAGGGGAAGGCCTCAGCCTCCATGTCCTGTTGTTGGCCCTCCAGAGGAACTGGTAGGCTACTGTGTGAGACAGGAGGCTGGACCTTCACTGGTCTGATCCAGCAGGGCTCTTCTGATGATCATATGAAGGCCTCGGCCTCTCTGCCCTGTTCTTGGCCCTCCAGAGGAACTGGCTGGCCACTGTGTGAGACAAGAGGCTGAACTAGATGGACCTTCACTGGTCTAATCCAGCAGGACTCTTCTGATATTCTTATGAAGGCCGCAGCCTCTCTGCCCTGTTGTTGAGCCTTATGAAGGTTCTTATGAATGCCTCAACCTCTACCCTGTTGTTGACCCTTCAGAGGAACTGGTTGGCCCCTGTGTGAGACAGGAGGCTGAATTAGATGGACCCTCACTGGTCTAATCCAGCAAGGCTTTTCTGAAGTCCTCAAGAGGGCGGAGGTTACCAGCATCGAGGCACTGCTGTTGAAGACGCAGCTGCGCTGGGCAGGGCATATTTCTAGGATGGAAAACCACCGCCTTCCCAAGATTGCCCTGTATGGCGAACTCTCCACTGGCCATCGAAATAGAGGGGCACCAAAGAAGAGGTACAAGGACTCCTTGAAGAAATCCCTTGGCACCTGTCGCATCAGCCATCACCAGTGGTCTGACCTAGCCTCAGATTGCAAAGCATGGAGGCACACCATCCACCAGGCTGTCTCTTCCTTTGAGAACGCACGCATAGCTGGTCTTGAGGACAAAAGGAGATTGAGGAAGAATCGCACTGCTACAGCACCAACCCCAAATCAGACTTATCCCTGCAGCCATTGTGGCCGGACCTGCCTGTCCCACATTGGTCTTGTCAGCCACCAGCGAGCCTGCAGCAGACGTGGACTACTGCACCCTTCTTAAATCTTCGTTCGCGAAGTCAAGCCGAGAGATGAAGGCCTCAGCCTCTCTGCCCTATTGTTAGCCCTCCAGAGGAACTGGTCTGCCACTGTGTGAGACAGGATGCCGGAGTAGGAGGTTGTTCTAGCTCTGCTGGTGGACCTCTTGATGGCACTTGGGCTTTTTGGCCCCTGTGTGACACAGAGCGTTGGGCTGGATGGGCTACTGGCCCGGTCCAACATGGCTTCTCTTATGTCCTTAAGAGCTACTCCAAGAAAAAAGTGAGACAAAGAATTCAACTGGACATACCATGTAGAGCTGACTGACATTCTCTTGACATCGGACGTACGCTTCGTAGTCTGCAAAAACTTTAAACCTATTCAGAGGCAACAGAAGAAATCAATGAGCGTTGGTCTGCTTATTACTGAAATATGCATCTAGATCAGCAGTCCCCAACCTTTTTGGCACCAGGAACTGGTTTTGTGGAAGACAATATTCCCACAGACTGGGATGGGGGGTGGGTGGGTGATGCTTTCGGGATAATACAATTGTGCACTTTATTTCTCTTAGTTCGGTGTGGTGGTTAGGTGTGCAGATTCTTATTTGGGAGAACCAGGGTTGATTCCCCACTCCTTCACTTGCCGCTGCTGGAATGAACTTGGGTCAGCCATAGCTCTTGCAGGAGCTGTCCTTGAAAGGGCAGCTTCTGTCAGAGCTCTCTCAGCCCCACCCACCTCACATGGAGTCTGTTGTGGGGGAAGGAGATAAAGGAGATTGTAGGCCGCTCTGAGCCTCTGTCCTTGAAAGAGCAGCTTCTGGGAGAGCTGTCTCAGCCCCACCCACCTCACAGGGGAGGAAGGGAAAGGGGATTGTAGGCCACTCTGAGACTCTGTCCTTGGAAGGGCAGCTGCTGTGAGAGCCCTCTCCAGCCCCACCCACCTCACAGGGTGTCTGTTGTGGGGGAGGAAGGGAAAGGAGATTGTAGGCTGCTCTGAGACTCTGTCCTTGAAAGGGCAGCTGCTGTGAGAGCCCTCTCAGCCCCACCCACCTCACAGGGTGTCTGTTGTGGGGGAGGAAGGGAAAGGAGATTGTATTTCGCTCTGAGACTCTGTCCTTGAAAGGGCAGCTGCTGTGAGAGCCCTCTCAGCCCCACCCACCTCACAGGGTGTCTGTTGTGGGGGAGGAAGGGAAAGGAGATTGTAGGCGGCTCTGAGCCTCTGTCCTTGAAAGGGCAGCTGCTGGGAGAGCCCTCTCAGCCCCACCCACCTCACAGGGGGTCTGTTGTGGGGGAAGAAGTGAAAGAAGATTGTAGGCTGTTCTGAGACTCTGTCCTTGAAAGGGCAGCTGCTGGGAGAGCCCTCTCAGCCCCACCCACCTCACAGGGGGTCTGTTGTGGGGGAAGAAGTGAAAGAAGATTGTAGGCTGTTCTGAGACTCTGTCCTTGAAAGGGCAGCTTCTGTCAGAGCTCTCTCAGCCCCTCCCACCTCACAGGGTGTCTGTGGTGGGTGGGGGGAAGGGAGAGGGGATTGTGAGCCGCTCTGAGACTCTGAAATTCAGAGCAGAGGGCAGGATATAGATCCAATTTTGTCGTCTTTTTGTTATTACCATTACTGCATTGTACTATATAACGAAATAATTATACAACTCACAGCCCGGTTGCTAACAGGCCACGGACCGGTATCAGTCCACGTCTCGGGGGTTGGGGACGCCTGATCCAGATAACTGACCAGGACCAGTTACTGGGATCACGTGACTCCCTGGTACTACAGAAATGGCACACCCTCCCGATCTTCCCCAGATCCCAATTCAAGCTGCTGGTTTTGACCTTTGAAGCCCTGTATGGATTGAAGGTCTTCTTCCATATTCATATCACACATGGGAACTGATCTCACACATGGGCACAAATGAAGCTGCCCAGGGGTGGAATTCTAGCAGGAACGCCTTTGCATATTAGGCCACACACCCCTGAGGTAGCCAATCCTCCAAGAGCTTACAAGGCTCTTTTCTGTCAGCTCTTGGAAGATTGGCTACATCAGGGAGGTGTGGCCTAATATGCAAAGGAGCTGCTGCTAGTATTCCACACCCCTGGGCGCAACAGAAGGGGCTCTTTAAGGCTTATGTGTCTGAGGCACAGAGACGCCCAGTGCACCCTTTGAGGGACATGGCCTTCTCACCTGTCATGGTAGAACAACATGTCGATCACATCTTTGAAGAGGTCCGGTTGCTTGGGGAAGAAGAAGCCGCTCCGGATCTGATCGATGGCTTGCTTCAGCTCAGGTAGGCGATCGTAATAGTCTACAGCATTGTACCTACAGACAACAGGGGGAAACTGCTCATGAAGACACAAATCAGACTCTGGGTCCAGAAAAGGCCAGTCTTCTGTCTACTGAGACAGGCAGCTGCTTTCCAGGCTCTCAGGTCAAGGTCTTTCCCATCACTGCCTGCCTGGTCCTTTTTTAAACCAGAGATGCCGGGGATCAAACCTGGAAACTTCCGCATGCCAAGCAGAGGCTCTTCCACCGAGCCACAGTCCCTCCCCTAGGGCGCAGACCAAGAAAAGAGAGGATGATTGCTCAACCCCTTAGAACTGACATGTCCTGAACATCTGCACTCCGCTGCATGCGGAGAGGTTCAAATGAGTGTCTATGTATAGAAGGCGATGCTGGGGGATTGAACCTGGGACCTTCTCCACGCTAAGGAGATGCTCTCCCACTGAGCCACGGCCCCGCCCACTGTAAGGCAGCTCTGTGTGGGTTCATGTCTAACGGCAGAGGCATCCTCTCTGCTGCTGAAGAACCTTGTGCCAACCCTCATGCCGCTCTTCTCAGCGAGTGGGCACGTGAAGAGGCGAGAGGCATGGAGCCCTGGTTTTCTGCACGCGCGCACCAACGGGTCCCTTGGAAAAGCAGCACCAAGGTCAGTGTTTTCTGCCTCACACAGTGGCCAACCAGTTCCTCCGGAGAGCCAGTTTGGTGTAGCGTTTAAGTGTGCGGACTCTTGTCTGGGAGAACCCGGTTTGATTCCCCACTCCTCCACTTGCAGCTGCTGGAATGGCCTAGGGTTAGCCATACTCTCGCAGGAGTTGTCCTTGAAAGGGCAGTTTTTGTCAGAGCTCTCTCAGCCCCACCCACCTCACAGGGTGTCTGTTGTGGGGGGAGAAGGAAAGGAGATTGAATCAGAGTGGTTTACAGAGAGAAGGGTGCGTGGCGCAGAGTGTTAAAGCTGCAGTACTGCAGCCCTAAGCTCTGCTCACGACCTGAGTTCAATCCCCGGCGGAAGCTGGGTTTTCAGGTCGCCGGCTCGAGGTCGACTCAGCCTTCCATCCTTCCGAGGTCGGTCAAACGAGGACCCAGCTCGCTGGGGGGAAAGTGCAGATGACTGGGGAAGGCAAGGGCAAACCACCCCGTAAAAAGTCTGCCATGAAAATGTTGTGAAAGCAACGTCACCCTGGAGTCGGAAACGACTGGTGCTTGCACAGGGGACCTTTCCTTTCCCCTTTCCTTCTTCTCAGACTGGCTGCAGCTCTCCAGGGTGTCAGGCTGAGGTCTTTCATGTCACCTCCTGCCTGGTCCTTCGAAAACCAGAGATGCGGGGGGTTCAACCTTGGGACCTTCTGCATGTCGAGCAGATGCTCTTCCACTGAGCCACCACCACTCTGAGACTCAATAACTCGTGTTAATAATCCTTAGCCAGCACAGTGTACTGTTTAAGGGCAGCAGATTCTAATCAGGGAGAACCGGGTTCGATTCCCCCCTCCTCCTCTACATGAAGCCAGCTGGGTGACCTTGGGCCTGTCCCAATTCTCTCCAAACTCTCTCAGTCCCCACCTTTCTCTGCGGCCTGTTCTACTTGTCAAAAAGACATAAAAACGTAAGAGAAGCCATGTCGGATCGGGCCAATGGCCCATCCAGTTCAACACTCTGTGTCACACAGTGGCCAAAAAACCCCAAGTGCCATCAGGAGGTCCATCAGTGGGGCCAGGACACTAGAAGCCCTCCCATTGTGCCCCCCCCCCCCAGCACCAAGAATACAGAGCATCACTGCCCCAGACATAAGAACACAAGAGAAGCCATGTAGGATCAGGCCAATGGCCCATCCAGTCCAGTGGCCAAAAGACCAGTTGCCATCAGAAGGTCTACCAGTGGGGCCAGGACACTAGAAGCCCTCCCACTGCCCCCCCCTCAAGCACCCAGAATACAGAGCATCACTTGCCCCAGACAGAGTTCCATCAATACACTGTGGCTAACAGCCACTGTTGGACCTCTGCTCCAGATGTTTATCCAATCCCCTCTTGAAGCTGCCTATGCTTGCAGCCGCCGGCACCTCCTGTGGCAGTGAATTCCACATGTTAACCACCCTTTGGGTGAAGAAGGACTTCCTTTCATCAGTTCTAACTCGACTGCTCGGCAACTTCATCGAATGCCCACGAGTTCTTGCATTGTGAGAAAGGGAGAAGAGGACTTCTTTCTCTGCTTTCTCCATCCCATGCATGTAAACCTCTATCATGTCACCCCGCAGTCGACGTTTCTCCAAGCTAAAGAGCCCCAAGCATTTTAACCTTTCTTCATAGGGAAAGTGTTCCAGCCCTTTAATCATTCTAGTTGGCCCAGGAGCCCCACCCACCTCACAAGGTGTCACACACACACACTGTGGCTAGTAACCACTGATGGACCTCTGCTCCATATTTTTATCCAATCCCCTCTTGAAGCTGCCTATGCTTGTAGCCGCCGCCACCTCCTGTGGCAGTGAATTCCACATGTTAATCACCCTTTGGGTGAAGAAGGACTTCCTTTTATCCATTTTAACCTGACTGCTCGGCAACTTCATTGAATGCCCACGAGTTCTTGTATTGTGAGAAAGGGAGAAAAGTAGTCCCTTCTCTGCCTTCTCCATCCCAGGCAGAATCTTGTGTACCTCTATCGTGTCACCCTGCAGTCGACGTTTCTCCCAGCAAGATGCTCTAACCACCAAGCCCCGGTCCATCCAACACTCACCCTCTTCTGTCCAGCTCCTCCACGTCCTCTACCCGCATGCCGAAGATGAAGAGGTTCTCTTCGCCAGCTTCCTCGGCCATCTCGACATTGGCGCCATCCATCGTCCCAATGGTCAGAGCCCCGTTGAGCATGAATTTCATGTTGCCAGTACCGGATGCCTCGGTACCGGCTGTGGAGATCTGCTCCGATAAGTCAGTGGCCGGGATCACTGTCGAGAAGAGGCGGAAGGTCAGGCACGCTGTCCTCCCCGTGGCTCTTCCCCTCCCCCCAGTTTCTATTGCACCCTGCCTCCAATGGTCCCTCGAAGCTGCAGAGTCTTGAGAGCAAAAATTCTGCTTTGTAAGCTACCAGCATTAAAGTTGGGAGCTCCTGCCATTAAAGTTGGGAGCTCCTGCCATTTAAGTTGGGAGCTCCTGTCATTAAAGTTGGGAGCTCCTGCACAGAATAATAATAATAATAATAATAATAATAATAATAATAATAATAATAATAATAATAATAATAATCATTATTATTATCATTACTTTTTATTTTTATTATTATTATTATTGGATGGAGAAAGTAGAGAAAGAAGTCCTTTTCTCCCTTTCTCACAATACAAGAACTCGCGGGCATTCGATGAAATTGCTGAGCAGTCGGGTTAAAAGGGATAAAAGGAAGTCCTTCTTCACCCAAAGGGGGATTAACATGTGGAATTCACTGCCGCAGGAGGTGGTGGCGGCTACAAGCATAGCCAGCTACAAGAGGGGATTGGATAAAAATATGGAGCAGAGGTCCATCAGTGGCTAGTAGCCATGTTGGATCAGGCCAATGGCCCATCCAGTCCAACACTTTGTGTCACACAGTAGCCAAAAAACCCCAGGTGCCATCAGGAGGTTCACAAGTGGGGCTAGAAGCCCTTCAACTTTGATTATGATGATACTGGATTTCTATCCCGCCCTCCACTCAGGATTCTCAAAGCGGCTCATAATCTCCTTTCCCTTCCTCCCCCAAAACAGACACCCTGTGAGGTGGGTGGGGCTGGATAGGGCTCTCACAGCAGCTGCCCTTTCAAGGACAACCTCTGCCAGAACTATGGCTAACCCAAGGTCATTCCAGCAGGTGCAAGTGGAGGAGTGGGGAATCAAACCCCATTCTCCCAGATAAGAGTCCATGCACTTAACTACTACACCAAACTGGCTCAACACAAAACTGCCCCCCCCCCTCCACAAGCACCAAGAATACAGAACATCACTGCCCCAGAGAGTTCCAACAATATGCTGTGGCTAATAGCTACTGATGGACCTTTGCTCCATATTTTCATCTAACCCCCTCTTGAAGCTGGCTATGCTTGTAGCCGCCACCACCTCCTGTGGCAGTTTTAACCCGACTGCTCAGCAATTTCATTGAACGCCCACGAGCTCTCGTATTGTGAGAAAGGGAGGACAGGACTTCTTAGAAAACGAGAAAAGTACTTCTTTTCCATCCCAGGCAAGAGAAGGGAGGGGGCAGGCGGGGGGGGGGAGGCAAACTCGGCGTTTGTATGGGAGCCCAATACAGCACCCCCCCTTCCGGCGCCCTAGGCAACCACCTAGTTTGCCTAGCGGGCGAGCCGGCCATGACTGTAGCCTTCCTGGTTCACAGCTCGCGCTTCTAACCACCAACACAAAACCAACTCCCTCCGTGGACAGCAAGCACCGCAGGTTCAAAGACCGCCTTACCTTTTTCAGCCAGGGAGACACGGTAGTTCTCCAGGAAGATGACCTTCAGCTTGTTCCCCACCACAGGGTCGTTATTCACCACGTGGCCCACGGAGGTGATCAGCCTGATGATCATTTTCGCCATGTGGTAACCGGGAGCAGCCTGGAAGGGCAACAGTGAGAGTCTTTTCGAGCTATAGACTTCTGACACAGTGTGGTAGCTACAGCCACAAAATGGCTGCCGCAGGAGGCGGAGCCAGATGCAAAATGGCTGCCGCAGAAGGCGGAGCCAGGCGCAAAATGGCTGCCGCAGAAGGCGGAGCCAGGCGCAAAATGGCTGCAGCCACTCACCTTCAGTCACACAGTGAAGATCCTTGTGCTGTGGTGGCAGCTGCTGCCAAAAGTACATTTCTAAAAATCTGTCCAGTCAATCAAAACCTTCAACGGCCAATCAGAAGACTTGCTGAGGACAAGCTCCACCTGCCCATTAACTCCACTAGAAAAACATCTGGCGGGTGGGCACCATGGCTTGTTCTCTCGGAAACTGCTGGGATATGCGTGCAAGTTCTTTCCCCGATGCCATGAAAGAGCCAGTTTGGTGTAGTGGTTAAGTGGGCGGACTCTTATCTGGGAGAACGGGGTTTGATTCCCCACTCCTCCACTTGAAGCTGCTGGAATGGCCTTGGGTTAGTCATAGCTCTCTTGTCTGGGAGAACCAGGTTTGATTCCCCACTCCTCCACTTGCACCTGCTGGAATGGCCTTTGGTCAGTCATAGCTCTTTATCTGGGAGAACCGGGTTTGATTCCCCACTCCTCCACTTGCAGCTTCTGGAATGGCCTTGGGTCAGCCATAGCTCTCTTATCTGGGAGAACCGGGTTTGATTCCCCACTCCTCCACTTGCAGCTGCTGGAATGGCCTTGGGTTAGCCATAGCTCTCTTGTCTCGGAGAACAGGGTTTGATTCCCCACTCCTCCACTTGCAGCTGCTGTAATGGCCTTGGGTTAGCCATAGCTCTCTTGTCTGGGAGAACCAGGTTTGATTCCCCACTCCTCCACTTGCAGCTGCTGGAATGGCCTTGGGTCAGCCATAGCTCTCTTATCTGGGAGAACCGGGTTGGATTCCCCACTCCTCCACTTGCACCTGCTGGAATGGCCTTTGGTCAGCCATAGCTCTTTATCTGGGAGAACCGGGTTTGATTCCCCACTCCTCCACTTGCAGCTTCTGGAATGGCCTTGGGTCAGCCATAGCTCTCTTATCTGGGAGAACCGGGTTTGATTCCCCACTCCTCCACTTGCAGCTGCTGGAATGGCCTTGGGTCAGCCATAACTCTCTTATCTGGGAGAACCGGGTTTGATTCCCCACTCCTCCACTTGCAGCTGCTGGAATGGCCTTGGGTCAGCCATAGCTCTCTTATCTGGGAGAACCGGGTTTGATTCCCCACTCCTCCACTTGCAGCTTCTGGAATGGCCTTGGGTCAGCCATAGCTCTCTTATCTGGGAGAACCGGGTTTGATTCCCCACTCCTCCACTTGCAGCTGCTGGAATGGCCTTGGGTCAGCCATAACTCTCCCAGGGGTTGTCCTTGAAAGGGCAGCTGCTGTCAGAGCTCTCTCAGCCCCACCCACCTCACAGGGTGTCTGTTGGGGGAGAAGATATAGGAGATTGTAAGCCGCTCTGAGTCTCTGATTCAGAGAGAAGGGTGGGGTATAAATCTGCAGTCGTCTTCATCTTAATATGTTTATGCATGATAATTCCTAGTTAGTTAACCCAAGGCCAATAGAGAAGTCTGCATGTTTCTTCTGCCACAGTACAGGGGACAATGTACATGAGCTGGTATTGGAATTCTCTACTGGCTAACTAACAGATTGGAGATACGGCCAGAGGTAGAGTGGATAACTTTTTACTTCCTTCGTTCTCAATCTTGCTTGAGGCAAACAGAGAAGACGACCATAGATTTATACCCCGCCTTTCTCTCTGAATCAGAGTCTAAAAGCGGCTCACAATCTCCTTTATCTTCTTCCCCACAAGAGACACCCTGTGAGGTGGGTGGGACTTTCAAGGACAACTTTCCTACGAGAGCTATGGCCGACCCAGGGCCATTCCAGCAGCTGCAAGTGGAGGAGTGGGGAATCAAACCCGGTTCTCCAAGATAAGAGACGGCGCACTTAATCGCTACACCAAACTGGCTCTCGGTTTACAGACATGAGGTATAGTTGCAGAAACAAGATGTAGATTAGATAAAAATATGGAGCAGAGGTCCATCAGTGGCTATTAGCCACAGTGTGTATATATATGTGTCTGTGTGTGTATGTGTGTGTGTGTATATATATAATTTTTTTGTGCACTGTGTGACACAGTGTTGGACTGGATGAGCCATTGGCCTGATCCAACATGGCTTCTCTTATGTTCTTATGTGACACAGAGTGTTGGACTGGATGGGCCATTGGCCTGACCCAACAGGGCTTCTCTTATGTTCTTATGTGACACAGAGTGTTGGACTGGATGGGCCATTGGCCTGATCCAGCAGGGCTTCTCTTATGTTCTTATGTGACACAGAATGTTGGACTGGATGGGCCATTGGCCTGATCCAACATGGCTTCTCTTATGTTCTTATGTGACACAGAGTGTTGGACTGGATGGGCCATTGGCCTGATCCAACATGGCTTCTCTTATGTTCTTACAGAGCTAGACAGGTTTTCTCGTTTTGATCTCCCAGTTCCCTTTCCCCCGATTGCTTAGTAAGCGTCTCTTTTTTAAAGCTAATACATGTGCGGGTGCTGCCATTTCTTCTCCTCTGCTATATCAAACCCCAACAGAAACGAAGCAGTGTCGTGCCTGGGTTTGTCCTTAGATGGGAGACGACCAAGGAAGCCCAGAGTCGCTACGCAGAGGCAGGCAACGGCAAACCATCCCTGCGAGTCTCTCGTCTTGAAAACCCACAAGTTTGCAGTGGCTTGACAGCCTTTTCTACCACAAGCACAGGAAAACTGTTTTTTGGTTTCAACTTATAGAGAGGGGGGGGGAACCCCAACGCTTGCTGCTTGCCTGCGAAATGCACTGAATCACAGAAGTGCCTCAGTTATCGCTGACAGACCAGACCTGTCTGTCTCGTTTGGCCTGCAGTTCTTGAAAAACCACCCCAGCACACCCAGGCGGGACAAGTTTTTCCCTCTGATTTAGAACCGGAGGCAATCTTCACTGTTCTCAGGAATGCGAAAGAATAAAAGCTACCCACTGTCAGACTCTGTTCATTGATGCTATTGCTGAATGCTGATTACTAACCAGATTGATTAACTCACATATAGGCTCACTAACGTGTGCTAGTAGAATAGGAGAGGGGGACCAAGTAGGGGACAGCCAGAGAGTAGCTTCCCAGGGACATCAAAGGTTGCTAAGCATTCTTTGAAGTGGAGAATGCTGAGCAGATTCTCACCTCCTCCCTAGAAGCAGCCAGGACATTGCCGCCGAGTCTTGTGAGCAAAAATTCTACTTTGTGAGCGACTAGTATCTGGAGAGCCAGTTTGGTGTAGTGGTGAAGTGTGCAGACTCTTATCTGGGAGAACCGGGTTTGATTCCCCACTCCTCCGCTTGCACCTGCTGGCATGGCCTTGGGTCAGTCATAGCTCTCTTATCTGGGAGAACCGGGTTTGATTCCCCACTCCTCCACTTGCACCTGCTGGCATGGCCTTGGGTCAGTCATAGCTCTCTTATCTGGGAGAACCGGGTTTGATTCCCCACTCCTCCACTTGCACCTGCTGGAATGGCCTTGGGTCAGCCAGAGCTCTCTTATCTGGGAGAACCGGGTTGGATTCCCCACTCCTCCACTTGCACCTGCTGGAATGGCCTTGGGTCAGCCAGAGCTCTGGCAGAGGTTGTCCTTGAAAGGGCAGCTGCTGTGAGAGCCCTCTCCAGCCCCACCCACCTCACAGGGTGTCTGTTGTGGGGGAGGAAGGGAAAGGAGATTGTAGGCCGCTCTGAGACTCTGTCCTTGAAAGGGCAGCTGCTGGGAGAGGCCTCTCCAGCCCCACCCACCTCACAGGGTGTCTGTTGTGGGGGAGGAAGGGAAAGGAGATTGTAGGCCGCTCTGAGACTCTGTCCTTGAAAGGGCAGCTGCTGTGAGAGCCCTCTCCAGCCCCACCCACCTCACAGGGTGTCTGTTGTGGGGGAGGAAGGGAAAGGAGATTGTAGGCCGCTCTGAGACTCTGTCCTTGAAAGGGCAGCTGCTGTGAGAGCCCTCTCCAGCCCCACCCACCTCACAGGGTGTCTGTTGTGGGGGAAGAAGATATGGGAGATTGTGAGCCGCTCTGAGTCTCTGGTTCAGAGAGAAGGGCGGGGTATAAATCAGCAATTCTTCTTCTATAGTAGCTCTTTCTCCAATCAACTGCAGTAGCTTTTTTGGGGGGAGGGGGGCTTCAAAAGTCTTGGAAGTCAGTCCCAAGATTCCTACACCTCGTTATTAAGAAAGGGATTGAGAATAAAATGGCCAATATTCTCATCTACCTGTACAGATCTATGGTGTGGCCTCATTTAGAGGTTTACAAGATGATGCATGGGATGGAGAAAGTACAGAAAGAAGTACTTTCCTCCCTTTTTCACAATACAAGAACTCGTGGACACTCCATGAAATTGCTGAGCAGTCAGGTTAGAACGGATAAAAGGAAGTCCTTCTTCACCCAAAAGGTGATTAACATGTGGAATTCACTGCCACAGGAGGTGGCAGCGGCTACAAGCATAGCCAGCTTTAAAAGGGGATTGGATAAAAATATGGAGCAGAGGTCCATCAGTGGCAAATAGCCACAGTATATATATATATATGTGTGTGTGCGTATATACACATATATTGGCCACTGTGTGACACAGAGTGTTGGACTGGATGGGCCATTGGCCTGATCCAGCATGGCTTCTCTTATGTTCTTATGTGACACAGAGTGTTGGACTGGGGGGGCCACTGGCCTGATCTAACATGGCTTCTCTTATGTTCTTATGTGACACAGAGTGTTGGACTGGGGGGGCCACTGGCCTGATCTAACATGGCTTCTCTTATGTTCTTATGTGACACAGAGTGTTGGACTGGGGGGGCCACTGGCCTGATCCAGCATGGCTTCTCTTATGTTCTTATGTGACACAGAGTGTTGGACTGGAGGGGCCACTGGCCTGATCCAACATGGCTTCTCTTATGTTCTTATGTGACACAGAGTGTTGGACTGGGGGGGCCACTGGCCTGATCTAACATGGCTTCTCTTCTGTTCTTATGAGACACAGAGTGTTGGACTGGAGGGGCCATTGGCCTGATCCAACATGGCTTCTCTTATGTTCTTATGTGACACAGAATGTTGGACTGGATGAGCCATTGGCCTGATCCAACATGGCTTCTCTTATGTTCTTATTTGGAATATTGGGTACCGTTCCGGTTGCTGTATCTCCAAAAGGAGCTGGGGAAAAAGTACAGAGGTGGGGCAACCCACGTGATGTAGGATTGTTGGAGAGCACTTTCCCTAGGAGGAAAGGTTGGAGAGACGGGGACTTTTCAGTTTAGAAAAGAGACAATTAAGGATGGACATTGTGGAGAAACGCCATTTTAGTCAGTGGTGGTGCTTCATTTGGCAGGGGTCAGTAAATCCCTCAGCAGGCTTTGTAGCCTTCCCCTCACTCCCCCCCCTCCCTTCCAGAGCCAAACCAACAACGCTAGGGGGGGAAATCTCCTAGAGAGGCAGGAAGTGCTTTTGTTCTTGGCATGTGTGTTAGCAGGAAGAGAAGGGAGTTGGAAGCCAGCGCTCGAGCGAGCATGTGGTGAGCAATGGAGGCTCCTGCCTGGGAGGCCCCAGGCAGGCAGACTAAGTAAGTAATTCACAAGACAGGGCAAGTTTAGATCAGGGCCAGCAGGATGCGTTTATAATCAACCTTTCCTTTGTCATGCTGTTTGCTGTGCTGTGCTGTGCTACTTTTTTAAATGCAACTGTTTTTGTTTTGTGTTTTCTTTCCCTATCTTTTTCTCTTTTTGAATAAATATATTTTTACTGTTTAAATGCTGGCAGTCAATCTCTGTACCACCTAGATCCCCAGACCGCTTTAGACCACGCTGTTTTTGAGAAGGGGGCCCCGGGGAAGGGGGAAGGCATGCAGTTGGATAAGGTGCCAATCCTCCAGGGGTGCCCCAAAGAAGCGCTGAGGTCTCTGTGAAACCCAAGTGCAGGGTGGCAGAGGACCTTGAGGCCTGGCCTCACAGCTGGAGAGGGGGATTGGGAGTCCTGTTCCTCTCAATCTGAACCCCGGGACTGAGCAGGTGGTGGCAGCGCGCCCAAGGGGCAGGAGGAGAAATAGCTCCCTCCAGGAGTTGGCGACTCCATAGGGAGCTGGCGGGACCGGGTCTGAAGGCAGAATCGGGCCGGTTCCGCCACAGACACGATAAAGGTTTATAAAATGATATAAGTTGACCAAGAGAACTTTCTCTCCCTCCCCCAAAATAGTAGAACTCAAGGGCATCCCATGAAGCTCGTGGGCAATAGGTTCAGGACGGACAAACGGAAATACTGACCGATTTCCCACTAGCCTTCTGCCGCTCTCACTCTACTCTTCTCTGCGGGGCTTCCGTCGGATTTCACGCTATCTGCTCCGGGGTTGCCGCTCGCTTCGGGGTTTCCGAGTGGCAAACAGAAACTGGTTTTTAGAGGATGTTTGCTGCGCAACAGAGGCGGAGCATGTTGGAGCCCCTGGGGCAGACAGTGTGAAATCCGACAGAAGCCCCGTGGAGGAGAGAAGAATAAGAAGATAATAGATTTATATCCCACCCTCCACTCCAAATCTCAGAGTGGCTCACAATCTCCTTTATCCTCCTCCCCCCACAACAGACACCCTGTGAGGTAGTTGGGGCTGAGACAGCGCTCCCTAGAAGCTAAAGCGAAAGCTGAGAGAGCGCTCCCAGAACCTGCCCTTTCAAGGACAACCTCTGCCAGAGCTATGGCTGACCCAAGGCCATCCCAGCAGCTGCAAGTGGAGGAGCGAGGAAACAAGCCCGGTTCTCCCAGATTAGAGTCTGCACACTTAACCACTGCACCAAACTGGCTCCAAGAGAGCTCTGACAGAAGCTGCCCTTTCAAGGACAACTCCTGCGAGAGCTATGGCTGACCTACGGCCATTCCAGCAGCTGCAAGTGGAGGAGTGGGGAATCAAACCCGGTTCTCCCAGATTAGAGTCTGCACACTTAACCATTACACCAAACTTGAGAGTGAAAGTGGCTTATGGCTAATGGGGGATTGATCACTGCTTTACACAGAGAGTGATTACACTGAAGTATTTGATGTTAGAGGACGTTGTGATGGAACCTGAAATAAACAGCTATAATAGGGGATTAGAGAGATTCATGGGGGAGAGGTCTATCAGTGCCTAATAGCCCTGGTGACTGAGGGGAACCTCCACATTCAGAGACATTAATCCTCTGAATCCCAGAACCAGGAGGCAGCATCAGGGGAAGGCCTCGGCCTCTCTGCCCTGTTGTTGGCCCTCCAGAGAAACTGGTTGTCCTCTGTGTGAGACAAAAGGCTGGACTAGATGGACCCTCCCTGGTCTGATCCAGCAGGGCTCTTCTGATGTTCTTCTGAGGGGAAGGCCTCAGCCTCTGTGCCCTGTTGTTGGCCCTGCAGAGGAACTGGTTGGCCTCTGTGTGAGGCAGGAGGCTGGGCTAGATGGACCCTCCCTGGTCTGATCCAGCAGGGCTCTTCTGATGTTCTTCTGAGGGGAAGGCCTCAGCCTCTGTGCCCTGTTGTTGGCCCTGCAGAGGAACTGGTTGGCCTCTGTGTGAGGCAGGAGGCTGGGCTAGATGGACCCTCACTGGTCTGATCCAGCAGGGCTCTTCTGATGTTCTTCTAAGGGGAAGGCCTCAGCCTCTGTGCCCTGTTGTTGGCCCTGCAGAGGAACTGGTTGGCCTCTGTGTGAGGCAGGAGGCTGGGCTAGATGGACCCTCACTGGTCTGATCCAGCAGGGCTCTTCTGATGTTCTTATGAAGGCCTCGGCCTCTCTGCCCTGTTGTTGGCCCTCCAGAGGAACTGGTTGGCCTCTGTGTGAGGCAGGATGCTGAACTAGATGGACCCACACTGGTCTGATCCAGCAGGGCTCTTCTTGTGTTTTAATGAAGGCCTCAGCCTCTCTGCCCTATTGTTGGCCCTCCACTGGAACTGGTTGGCCACTGTGCGAGACAGGAGGCTGGACAAGACGGACTATTGGTCTGATCCAGCAGAGGCTCCCATTATGTTCTTATGCACTTACTTTGCCTCCAATGATAACCGTTCTGGGCACAAACAATTTCATGGGGTCTCGCTTGATGCCTGCAAAAGAGAAACCAGAAGAAGAAATAGATGGGTCCAGAGTGTGAATTCCATACTAAATACAATGAACAACCCCTGTGATATACAGCCTACTAGCCTTTATTCAGTAAAACTACACATGAATTTCACAACGATCACTGACACAGAGAAATTGCAATAACAACCCTTAAAATGCCGCATCATTTTCAACAGGGCTCAATCTTCATGATCTTTCTCTTGTTGCTCTGCAGTTATCTTCCTATTTTAGCAATTCACCTTTTACAGAAAGCGTGTTACACGAGAGCACGTTTTGCCAGCCGCAGAACAAAAGGTTCTGCTCCTCCTTAAGAACATAAGAGAAGCCATGTTGGATCAGGCCAATGGCCCCTCCAGTCCAACACTCTGTGTCACTTAAGAACATAAGAGAAGCCCTGTTGGATCAGGCCAATGGCCCCTCCAGTCCAGCACTCTCTGTCACTTAAGAACATAAAAGAAGCCCTGTTGGATCAGGCCAATGGCCCCTCCAGTCCAACACTCTGTGTCACACAGTGGCCAAAAAACCCAGGTGCCATCAGGAGGTCCAGCAGTGGTGCCAGGACACCAGAAGTCCTCACACTTTTGCCCCTCCCAAGCACCAAGAAGACAGAGCATCACTGCCCCAGGCAGAGAGTTCCAACAATACGCTGTGGCTAACAGCCACTGATGGACCTCTGCTCCATATGCTTATCCAATCTCCTCTTGAAGCTGTCTATGCTTGTAGCCGCCACCACCTCCTGTGGCAGTGAATTCCACATGTTAATCACCCTTTGGGTGTAGAAGGACTTCCTTTGATCCGTTCTAACCCGACCGCTCAGCAATTTCATTGAGTGCCCACGAGTTCTCGTATGGTATGGACATTTATTGTCCATCCCCGGACCCAGGGAGGCCAGGCTGAGCTCTACATGGTCCAGGGCCTTCTCAGTGGCAGCACCTGAAATATGGAACGCACTCCCGGAGGCCATAAGGGCCCTGCGGGACCTCTCTCAATTCCGCAGGGCCTGCAAAACCGAGTTATTCTGACAGACCTTTGGCACCTAAACCGGGAGAGGACTACCACCCTACACAACTGAAAAATTGGAATCAATACGGGTTCACTGTTAGTAAAGGACGATATCGCCTAGTTTGTTGCTTAACAGCGCCATAAAATGTTTTTAAAAGTTTTTAACTGTATTTACTGGTTAAATTTTGAACTGTTTCATTGTATTTGTGGTTTGAAGTTTTAAACTGATTGTTAGCCGCCCTGAGTCCGCTTGTGGAGAGGGCGGGATATAAATTAAAGGAAATCAATAATAAATAAAATAAATAAGTATGCAAGAAAGGGAGAAAAGAACTTCTTTCTCTACCTTCTGTATCCTGTGCAGAATCTCGTAAACTTCTATCATGTCACCCCGCAGTCGACGTTTCTCCAAACTAAAGAGCCCCAAGCATTTTAACCTTTCTTCATAGGGAAAGTGTTCCAACCCTTTAATCATTCTAGTTGCCCTTTTCTGCACTTTTCCCAATGCTATAATATCTTTTTAGAGGTGCGGTGACCAGAACTGCACACAGCCCTCCAAATGAGGCCACACCATTGATTTATACAGGGGCATTATGATACTGGTTGATCCTTAAGAAATTAAAATGGTGTGCTCTTTATAAAAATTACAGAAACGTTTTCCTACACGAAGACTCAGGGAGAACGTTTTGCCAGCAAGGGAACGGATCACCATCTTCAAGTCCTTGAAGGGCTGTCATATAGAGGATGGGGTGGAATTGTTTTCTGTGGCCCCAGAAGGTAGGACCAGAACCAACGGGTTGAAATTAAATCAAAAGAGTTTCCAACTCAACATTAAGAAGAACTTCCTGACTGTTAGAGCGGTTCCTCGGTGGAATAGGCTTCCTTGAGAGGCGGTGGGCTCTCCTTCCTTGGAGGTTCTTAAACAGAGGCTAGAGGGCTATCTGACAGTGATAAAGATTCTGTGAATTTAGGGAGAGGTATCTGTGAGTCTTCTGCATTGTGCAGGGGGTTGGACTAGATCAGAGGTGGCCAACGGTAGCTATCCAGATGTTTTTTGCCTACAACTCCCATCAGCCCTATCCATTGGCCATGCTGACTGGGGCTGATAGGAGTTGTACACAAAAAACATCTGGAGAGCTACTGTTGGCCACCCCTGGACTAGATGACCCTGGAGGTCCCTTCCAACTCTATGATTCTATGAACTGTACACCCTGCCTTATTTCCCCACAAGAAGAGGAGGAAGAAGACGACTGCAGATTTATACCCTGCTCTTCTCTCTGAATCAGAGTGGCTTACCATCTCCTTTATCTCCTTCCCCCACAACAGACACCCTGTGATGTGGGTGGGGCTGAGAGGGCTCTCCAGCAGCTGCCCTTTCAAGGACAGAGTCTCAGAGCGGCCTACAATCTCCTTTCCCTTCCTCCCCCACAACAGACACCCTGTGAGGTGGGTGGGGCTGAGAAGGCTCTCACAGCAGCTGCCCTTTCAAGGACAGAGTCTCAGAGCGGCCTACAATCTCCTTTCCCTTCCTCCCCCACAACAGACACCCTGTGAGGTGGGTGGGGCTGGAGAGGGGTCTCCCAGCAACTGCCCTTTCAAGGACAGAGGCTCAGAGCGGCCTACAATCTCCTTTCCCTTCCTCCCCCACAACAGACACCCTGTGAGGTGGGTGGGGCTGGAGAGGGCTCTCCCAGCAGCTGCCCTTTCAAGGACAGAGTCTCAGAGCGGCCTGCAATCTCCTTTCTCTTCCTCCCCCACAACAGACACCCTGTGAGGTGGGTGGGGCTGGAGAGGGCTCTCCCAGCAGCTGCCCTTTCAAGGACAGAGTCTCAGAGCGGCCTACAATCTCCTTTCCCTTCCTCCCCCATAACAGACACCCTGTGAGGTGGGTGGGGCTGGAGAGGGCTCTCACAGCAGCTGCCCTTTCAAGGACAACCTCTGCCAGAGCTATGGCTGACCCAAGGCCATTCCAGCAGGTGCAAGTGGAGGAGTGGGGAATCAAACTCAGTTCTCCCGGGTAAGAGTCCGCACACTTAACCACGACACCAAAATAGCTCTCCCTACAGCAAACAGAGCTTCGGAAGCGGAGACTTCCAAAATAAGGAACAACTGAGACCTCCCTCCTGCTGGAGGATTCGACGGTGCCCGGCCACGACTTACGGTTGTACATGGTGATGACATGGAGACAGTTCATCAGCTGCCGCTTGTACTCGTGGATCCTCTTGACCTGAACATCGAACATGGAGGCTGGGTTGATCTTCACCTTGTACTCCCGTTCCAGGTACTGGGCAAACTTCACCTTGTTCTCCTGGAGAAACAGATGGGGAGGGAGTGGGTCTTAAAAGAGCAACCAGACGCTCCAAGGAAAGAGCTGCAGACACGATATCCTTTTCCAGCTTAGTAATTCACTGCCCCAGACAGAAGAACATAAAAGAAGCCATGTTGGACCAGGCCAATGGCCCCTCCAGTCCAACACTCTGTGTCACACAGTGGTCAAAAAAACCCAGGTGCCATCAGGAGGTCCATCAGTGGGGTCAGGACACTAGAAGCCCTCCCACTGTGACCCCCCCACCAAGCACCAAGAATACAGAGCACCACTGCCCCAGACAGAGGAACGTAAGAGAAGCCATGTTGGATCAGGCCAATGCCCATCCAGTCCAACACGCTGTGTCATACAGCGGCCAAAAAACCCCCAGGTGCCATCAGGAGGTCCATCAGTGGGGCCAGGACACTAGAAGCCCTCTCACTGTGACTCAGCACCAAGAATACAGAGCACCACTACCCCAGACAAAGAATTCAATCTATTCCCTGTGGCGTTTAGCCACTGATGGACATATGTACATATATATGAGGCTGCTTTCTACTGAACCAGACCCTTGGTCCATCCAAGTCAGTGCTGTCTACTCAGACTGGCAGCGGCTCTCCAGGGTCTCAAGCTGAGGTTTTTCACACCTACTTGCCTGGACCCTTTTTAGTTGGAGATGCTGGGGATTGAACCTGGGA
Source organism: Heteronotia binoei (assembly GCF_032191835.1). NCBI lineage: Eukaryota > Metazoa > Chordata > Lepidosauria > Squamata > Gekkonidae > Heteronotia > Heteronotia binoei. The sequence continues at coordinate 6,890,043 of NC_083243.1, read as the reverse complement.
CCTTCTTCTTCCCAGCAGATGCTCCACCACTGAGCCACCGTCCCTCCCCTGACTGGCAGCGGATCTCCGGGGTCTCAAGTTGAGGTTTTTCATGCCTACTTGCCTGGACCCTTTTTAGCTCGAGATTGAACCTGGGACCTTCTCCTTCCCAGCAGATGCTCCACCACTGAGCCACTGTCCTTCCCCTGACTGGCAGCGGCTCTCCAGGGTCTCCAGCTGAAGTTTTTCACACCTACTTGCCTGGACCTTTTTTAGTTGGAGATGCCAGGGATGGAACCTGGGACCTTCTGCTTACCAAGCAGATGCTCTGCCACTGAGCCACCATCCTTCCCTTAACCACCCCCCACCTCTGCTCCAGATGTTTATCTACTCCCCTCTTGAAGCTGTCTATGCTTGCAGCCATTACTCTCCGGTCCCTGAACCACCTTCCCAAGGAAGAAAGGCTGAAGAGATCAGGATTTTTGAGTTGAGAAAAACGACAACAAAGGGGTGACATGAGAGATTTGCAAAATTCCGCATGGCGCAGAGAGAGTTTACAGAAGGAACTTTTTCTCCCCCTCCCCAAATAGCAGAACGCGAGGGCTTCCGATGAAACCGATGAGCAGTAGGTTCAGGACGGACACAAGGAAATACTACTTTACACAGAAGGGGATTTGCTGTCAGAGGACGTAGCCACAGGAATACGCTGTTTGCTGTAGGGAGAGCTATACGCAGCTTTAAAGGGGGATTAAAGAGACTGGTGGAGGATAAAATCTATCCAGGGCTTTTTTTTTTTGTACCAGGAACTGCTTTGCCTATTAGGCCACACACCCCTGATGTAGCCAGTTCTCCAAGAGCTTACAGGGCTCTTCGTCCAGGGCCTACTGCAAGCTCCAGGAGGATTGGCTACATCAGGGAGGTGTGGCCTAATAGGCAAAGGAGTTCCTGCTACAAACAAAAGCCCATAGTCTATCAATGGCTGCTAGCCAAAGCGGTTGAGAGGAACCTTCACACTGAGAGGTCTTAAGCCTCTGAATAACAGAGCCAGGAAGTAACATCAGGGGAAGGCCTCAGCCTCTAAGCCCTGTTGTTGGTCCTCCAGGGGAACTGGTTGGCCACTGTGTGGGGCACATTCTAATTCACCTTGCCAGCTGTGCTAAGCTGCTAACAGATGGGAAGGATCATGTGAGGAACATCTGGTTCCACCTCCCTTGGGGGACACGAAATCTCAGGCTCCCCTCTTCCTCCCCTCTCCTACCACAAGATTAATGACATTTTATCTCAGAGGCCAATGAACATAAGAGAAGCCATGTTGGATGTTTCACCTAGAGACCAACGACCTATTAACATTGATAGCAGAAATGGAAATAGAGCCCTCGGACATAGAGCCTTTGGATGCAGAGAAGGAAATAGATGAGTTACAAGAGCTCACAAGGCTCTCTTGGAGGACTGGCTACATATTAGGACTGGCACCTAATATGCAAAAGAGCGCTACTAGAATTCCATCCCTGCTATTAGGTATTATAGCACTGGGAAAAGTCCAGAAAGGGGCAACTGGAATGATTTAAGGGTTGGAACACTTTCCCTAGGAAGAAAGGTTGAAACGCTTGGGGCTCTTTAGCTTGGAGAAACGTCAACTGCGGGGTGACATGATAAGAGGTTGACAAGATTATGCATGGGATGGAGAAAGTAGAGAGAGAAGTCCTTTTCTCCCTTTCTCACAATACGAGAATTCGTGGGCATTCGATGAAATTGCTGAGCAGTCGGGTTAGAACTGATAAAAGGAAGTCCTTCTTCATCCAAAGGGTGATTAGCCCTTGGAATTCACTGCCACAGGAGGTGGCGGCAGCTGCAAACATAGTCAGCTTCAAGAGGGGATTGGATAAGCATATGGAGCAGAGGTCCATCAGTGGCTATTAGCCACAGCATATTGATGGAACTCTCTCTCTGGGGCAGTGATGCTCTGTATTCTTGGTGCTTCTGGGGGCCACAGTGGAATGGCTTCTAGTGTTCTGACCCCACTGATGGACCTCCTGATGGCACCTGGTTTTTTTGGCCACTGTGTGACACAGAGTGTTGGAGTGGATGGGCCACTGGCCTGATCCAACATGGCTTCTTTTATGTTCTTATGTCTGGGGCATGGATGCTCTGTATTCTTGGTGCTTGGTGGGGGTGCCACAGTGGAAGGGCTTCTAGTGTCCTGACCCTACTGATGGACCTTCTGATGGCACCTGGGTTTTTTTGGCCACTGTGTGACACAGAGTGTTGGAGTGGATGGGCCACTGGCCTGATCCAACATGACTCTTTTATGTTCTTATGTCTGGGGCATGGATGCTCTGTATTCTTGGTGCTTGGTGGGGGGGGGGCAACAGTGGGAGGGCTTTTAGTGTCCTGGCCTTAATGATGGACATCCTGATGGCACCTGGTTTTTTTGGGGCACTGTGTGACACAGAGTGTTCGACTGGATGGGCCATTGGCCTGATCCAACATGGTTTCTCTTATGTTCATGTGAAAGGGAAACTGAGCAGGGCCTAAAAAGCTCCACCAGAGCATCCACCAAAGACTTGCAATTCAAGATTCCTCGTGGAAAGCCACTACTTAAGCGTGAAGACTGCAATGCTCAGATACACGGCAGCTGTGAGCCGATCATGCCCTCCCTCAGGGGGGAAGCCCATCGTATCTGAAGAGTTGCTTGCAGCACAAAGACGCTCCCCAGGGTTTATTACAAGGGTCGGAGTCAAACGGCTTCCACATCGCAACACAACCCTCCGACAAGGAGAGATGCAGCGTTGCTCGCGGGCTTCCCAGCTGCTCCACCTCACCTGCTTCACTTTGGCGACTTCCCGGATGAAAATGTCGTCGTGCACAAACTTGTGCAGCTTCGTCAGCTGGCTCAGGTCCTTCACGTACTCCTCGCCGATTTTCTGCAGGAGGAAGGAGATGTCACGGCCGATGCAGCACGCAGGGCACGAACCCCTTCAGGCGCTTTTTTTGTAGCAGGAACTCCTTTGCATATTAGGCCACACAACCCCTGATGTAGCCAATCTTTGCGGAGTTTCCAGCAGGCCCTGTAAGCTCTTGGAGGATTGGTTGGATCAGGGGGTGTGTCTTAATATGCAAAGGAGTTTCGGCTAAAAAAAAAGCCCTGGGGATAGCCACAAGGGAAGATTGTGAAATCCTGACTCGATTTCGTGCTTGAACCATGACTGCCGTTGCTGCTTCCACCCACCCCAGGGAGGTTTGCCAAGATTCTCTGGCGTAAGTCACCCGCCAAGTGCTTTGAGAACGTGGGTGGGGCCAAGTGAGGCCTTTGCCCAGCAGGGCCTCCGATTGGCCACTGGAGATTTGATTGACAACGCAGATTTTTAAGAAGCTGCTTCGGCGGCAGCTGCCACCACAGCACAAGAATCTTCACAGTGTGACTGAAGGTAACAATAATTATCGTATGGCATTGCGTATAGTATCGCCAGGAGATCTTAAGACTGTCTGGCAGCCAGAAGCTCTAGCTCTTTTAGCACTATGCACCACTAGGGGGTGAGCTAGACTCGTTTTTTGAGGCAAGCAACGGTTCAGAGGTGGTTTGCTGTTGCCTGCCTCTGCCTCCCACCCCTGGTATTCCTTGGAATTTATCCTTCCAAATACTAGCCAAGGCTGACCCAGCTTAGCTTCTGAGATCTGATAAGCCAGCCAGGTCCAGGCTTGCGACTGAAGGTCAGCTGTGCGTAGGCAAACCCCGCCCCCCATTTTAAAACAGTGTTCATTTTAGGAGACAAAAGAGCCCCGTGGCGCAGATTGGTAAAGCTGCAGTACTGCAGTCCGAGCTCTCTGCTTGACCTAAGTTCGATCCCGGTGGAAGCTGGGTTCAGGTCGCCGGCTTAAGGTTGACTCCGCCTTCCATCGTTCTGAGGTCGGTAAAATGAGTCCCCCGCTTGCTGGGGGGAAAGGGTAGATGACTGGGGAAGGCAAGGGCAAACCACCCCGTCAAAACGTCTGCCAAGAAAACGTCGTGACGCGATGTCACCGCAGAGTTGGAAACGACTGGTGCTTGCACAGGGGACTACCTTGACCTTTTATATAGAAGGCATCTCATTAAACAGAGCTTTTGCTTTAATTTTTGAAGAGTTTCTATAGAAGTAGGTATCACCTCACTCCCTGTCGTTTTGTGGTTGGCCATCAGGGGTATTTTTTTTGTAGCAGAAACTCATTTGTATATTAGGCTACACCTCCCTGATGTAGCCAATCCCCCTAGAGCTTACAGGGCTCTTCTTACAGGGCCTGCTGTAAGCTCCAGGAGGATTGGCTACATGAGGGAGGTGTGGCCTAATATGCAAAGGATTCCTGCTGCCCATCATCCAGTGTCAAGATTCTAGAGGTGTCTGCCAGCTCAGAAAGGCTGCAGGCTCCTAGCATAAGAGTCTTGGATTACGATCTGGGGAGAGCAGGGTTCCGCCATGGCAGCTTGCAGGGGTGACCTTCAGCCAGTCGCACCCCCTCAGCTTAACCTACCTCACCGGGTTGTTGTGAGGGCCAAAATATGAAGGAGAGGAAGAAGAGAAGAGAGAAGATTGATACCCCACTCTTCACTGCCCGAAGGAGTATCAGAGCGGCTTACAGTCTCCTTTCCCCTCCCCGCAACAGACATCCTTGTGAGGTAGGTGGAGCTGAGAGAGCTCTGACAGAAACTGCTCTTGAGATGAACAGCTCTGTGAGAACTTGTGACTGACTCAAGGCCACATCATTAGGTGTATGTGGAGGAGTGGGGAATCAAACCCAGTTCTCCCAGATGAGAGTCCACGCACTTCACCACTACACCAAACTGGCACTCAAGAAGATGATGATATTGGATTTATATCCCGCCCTCCACTCCAAAGAGTCTCAGAGCAGCTCAAAATCTCCTTTACCTTCCTCTCCCACAACAGACACCCTGTGAGGTGGGTGGGGCTGGAGAGGGCTCTCACAGCAGCTGCCCTTTCAAGAACAACCTCTGCCAGAGCTATGGCTGACCCAAGGCCATGCCAGCAGCTGCAAGTAGAGGAGTGGGGAATCAAACCCGGTTCTCTCAGATAAGAGTCCATGCACTTAACCAGTACACCAAACTGGCACTCAAGAAGAAGAGTTGGATTTATACCCTGCCCTTCACTTGGAGTCTCAGAGCAGCTTCCAATCTCCTTTCCCTTCCCCTCCCCCACACCTGACACCCTGTGAGGGAGGTGGAGCTGAGAGAGCTCTTTCAAGAACTGCTCTGTGAGCAGAAGAGCGCTGAGAGAACTGTGGCTGACTCAAGGTCACACCAGCAGCTGCATTTGGAGGAGAAGTGGGGGATCAAACCCAGTTCTCCGAGATCAGAGATCACGCACTGAAGCACTGCAGCAAACTGGAGAACAGTGTTAAGTCGCTTTGGGTCCCCATGGAGGAGAAAGGTGGGATACAATAAACGAAGCCAAAATGGTGGTCTCCGAATGGTGGTTTGTTTCCAGAACTCTGGAAGCCAACCTGCCGGGCTGACAAGGATTTGGTTACCTCCGCAATCAATTCAGCCAGTCCCGGGTTGCAGAGGAGAAGCCAGCGCCTGGGGGTGATGCCGTTGGTTTTGTTCTGAAACTTCTCCGGCTCTATTTCGGCAAAGTCCTTGAACCTGCAAGAAGGCAGCAGGACGAAGGTCATGACTCATGGCTTTGTCTCACGCTCTTGGGAAGTCTCCTAGCTGTGTGAGCAGGGCCGGCTCGCCCACTAGGCAAACTAAGCAACTGCCTAGGGCACCTGCAGGGCGGGGCACCAAATTCGGCCTTCCCCCGCACCCAACCCCCCTAGGCAAAGCCCTATTTGCCTCCCCAGCCTCTCCTCCTCCCTCCCTCACAATTTTAATGCCTGGGAACTGAACATAAGAGAAGCCATGTTGGATCAGGCCAATGGCCCATCCAGTCCAACACTCTGGGTCACATAAGAGAAGCCATGTTGGATCAGGCCAGTGGCCCATCCAGTCCAACACTCCGTGTCACATAAGAACATAAGAGAAGCCATGTTGGACCAGGCCAATGGCCCATCCAGTCCAACACTCTGTATCACATAAGAACATAAGAGAAGCCATGTTGGATCAGGCCAGTGGCCCCTCCAGTCCAACACTCTGTGTCACATAAGAACATAAGAGAAGCCATGCTGGATCAGGCCAAGGGCCCCTCCAGTCCAACACTCTGTGTCACATAAGAACATAAGAGAAGCCATGCTGGATCAGGCCAATGGCCCATCCAGTCCAACACTCTGTGTCTCATAAGAACATAAGAGAAGCCATGTTGGATCAGGTCAATGGCCCATCCAGTCCAACACTCTGTGTCACATAAGAACATAAGAGAAGCCATGTTGGATCAGGCCAGTGGCCCATCCAGTCCAACACTCCGTGCCACATAAGAACATAAGAGAAGCCATGTTGGATCAGGCCAGTGGCCCATCCAGTCCAACACTCTGTGTCACACAGTGGCCAATATATGTGTGCGTGTATATATATATATATATATATATATATATATACACACACACACACACACACACACATATATATACATACACACACACACATATATATATACTGTGGCTAATAGCCACTGATGGACCTCTGCTCCATATGCTTATCCAATCCCCTCTTAAAGCTGGCTATGCTTGTAGCCGCCACCACCTCCTGTGGCAGTGAATTCCACATATTAATCACCCTTTGGGTGAAGAAGGACTTCCTTCTATCCGTTTTAATCTGACTGCTCAGCAATTTCATTGAATGCCCACGAGTTCTTGTATTGTAAGAAAGGGAGAAAAGGACTTCTTTCTCCACCTTCTCCATCCCATGCATAATCTTGTCAACCTCTCTCAAGTCACCCCGCAGTCGACGTTTCTCCAAGCTAAAGAGCCCCAAGCGTTTTAACCTTTGAACTGGCGGTGAAGGGCCACGCTCCCCAGCCTCTTTAAAGGCTGCCCCCCTGCCAATCAGCTGATCGGCGGGTAAAACCATGCTGGAGGCTCCTAGGCCCTTCCTCCGGCACACTCAGGCCGATCAGTGCTGGGGCCGCAGCGGCAGGAAGGACGAGCGAGCCGCTGAAAAAGCAGCCAAACCGCTGTCTCCTCCCCACTTCCTCCCACTCCAAGATGGAAGTGAGGAGGAGGCAGCGGCTCACTCTTCCTTTCCACGCTGCTGCCCTGCACTAATCATGAGGGTGCTGGAGGGAGGGGCATAGGAGCTGCCAGCCTCCAGCGCGGTTTGATGGGGGCAGCCTTTCAAGAGCCCGGGGAGCGCGGTGCTTCACCGCCAATTTCCGGGCATTAAGATTGTCAGGAAGGGAGAAAACCGATCGAGACGAGTAGCCACGTTAGTATGTCTGTGGCAGTAGAAAACTGCAGCGTCCAAGAGCACCTTCAAGACGAACCAAACTGGGGGCAGAGAAGGAGCTTTCATGAGTCACGGCTCACTTCAGACCGCTGAAGAATATAGATCAGGGCCAGTGTTCCCAGTCTAACCTGAGGTAGCGTGAGCTAGCTCACATTTTTTTAGCCTCCGGCTCACACATTTTTGTCTGAGCCCAGGAAGGATAACCCCAGAGCAAGCTAATGTATGCAGCAGTTCACAACTTTAATGCCAGTAGCTCGCAAAGAAGAATTTTTGCTTACAAGCAGGCCTTGCATTCAGTAGGAGCTCAAAGGAACACAGCTCCTGAACCTTTCTGAGGGTTCTCCTCCTCCTACCCACCTACCTTGTCCATTGAATAGGAGGTGCAGCTATATAATAATCCTTGGATTACGAGAGCGGGCAGCCAGCCAGTCACCAGGGGCTTTGTCACACCACCCTTTCTCCACTTCTTATGTGATTTTGGGTGGTGGGTGGGCTTGCTGGCCTTTTTGACTGGGGAGGGGAGCACCAAGGGGAGCCCCAGGTGAGCAAGGCCTGTTTGGGCTGGCTGGATCTCTAGCCAGCCCAAGCAGGCCTCACTCGCCTGGGGCTCTCCTTTCTTGCGTCGGGTTGCTTTTGGCTGGTGGGGGGTGGCATATACTGGATCTCTAGCCAGCTCAAGCAGGTCTCACTTGCCCAGGGCTCTCCTTTCTTGCGTCGGGTTGCTTTTGGCTGGTGGGGGGTGGCATATGCTGGATCTCTAGCCAGCCCAAGCAGGCCTCACTCGCCCGGGGCTCTCCTTTCTTGCGTCGGGTTGCTTTTGGCTGGTGGGGGGGTGGCATATGCTGGATCTCTAGTCAGCTCAAGCAGGCCTCACTCACCTGGGGCTCTCCTTTCTTGCGTCGGGTTGCTTTTGGCTGGTGGGGGGTGGCATATGCTGGATCTCTAGTCAGCTCAAGCAGGCCTCACTCGTCTGGGGCTCTCCTTTCTTGCGTCGGGTTGCTTTTGGCTGGTGGGGGGTGGCATATGCTGGATCTCTAGCCAGCTCAAGCAGGCCTCACTAGCCCAGGGCTCTCCTTTCTTGTGTCGGGTTGCTTTTGGCTGGTGGGGGGTGGCATATGCTGGATCTCTAGCCAGCTCAAGCAGGCCTCACTAGCCCAGGGCTCTCCTTTCTTGCGTCAGGTTGCTTTTGGCTGGTGGGGGAGGTGGCATATTCTAATGAGTTATGCTAATGAGCTCCACCACCTATTTTTCTACAAAATGACCCCTGGACGCAAGACTCCAATGGCTTAGCAGGAATCGTGATCAGGATGTAGATATAGATATAGCTCAAGCGCAGATCAGGATGGGGAGTTGTGTTTGTCCGTCTGCAGCAGTGGAAAAGAGCCAGAGACCAGGAGCCCCTTAAAGACTAACGAAATTTGTGGCAGGGGGAGGCGTTTTGGTGAGTCGCTGCTGATTTCTTCAGATACGGCTACAATGCCCAACTCACCCGTTCTCTCCCATGCCCCACCCAGGCCTAGACGCACAAAAAGGACACAACGATGCTTACACTTGAGTTCTGATGATATCCGAGTGGATCTTCGCAACCCCGTTGACGGCGTGAGAGCCGACGATGCAAAGATGTGCCATGTTGATGCGCTTGACCCCTTCCTCCTCAATCAGAGACATGCGCCGGATACGGTCAACGTCCTTCGGGAACATGATTGCGATTTTCTGAAAGTGAGGGAAGAAGGGAAAAAGCCATGTCACTGACTCTGGGAAACACACCAGACACCACCAGAAGCCGGCAGTCCTTGAAATCCACATGGATCAAGCCACACAGCAGCCCAAAACCCAGAGGCCGTCAGGAGGTCCACCAGAAGCCCTCCCACTGTGCCCCCCAAAGCACCAAGAAGATAGAGCATCACTGCCTCAGACAGAAGAACATAAAAGAAGCCATGTTGGATCAGGCCAATGGCCCATCCAGTCCAACACTCTGTGTCACATAAGAACATAAGAGAAGCCATGCTGGATCAGGCCAATGGCCCATCCAGTCCGTGTCACATAAGAACATAAGAGAAGCCATGCTGGATCAGGCCAATGGCCCATCCAGTCCAACACTCTGTGTCACAGAAGAACATAAGAGAAGCCATGTTGGATCAGGCCAATGGCCCATCCAGTCCATGTCACATAAGAACATAAGAGAAGCCATACTGGATCAGGCCAATGGCTCATCCACTCCAACACTGTGTCACATAAGAACAGAAGAGAAGCCATGTAGGATCAGGCCAATGGCCCATCCAGTCCAACACTCTGTGTCACAGAAGAACATAAGAGAAGCCATGTTGGATCAGGCCAATGGCCCATCCAGTCCGTGTCACATAAGAACATAAGAGAAGCCCTGTTGGATCAGGCCAAGGGCCCATCCAGTCCAACACTCTGTGTCACACAGTGGCCATTTCCCCCTGGATCCATCAGCAGGTCCATCAGTGGGGCCAAGACACTAGAAGCCCTCTCAATGTGCCCCCCAAGCACCAAGAATACAGAGCATCACTGCCCCAGACAGATAGTTCCAACAATACACTGTGGCTAATAGCCACTGATGGACCTCTGCTACATATGTTTATCCAATGTTTATCTAGTCCAACTCACTGTGTCACACAGTGGCCAAAACCCAGAGGACATCAGGAGGTCCACTAGTAGGGCCAGAACTCCAGAAGCCCTCCCACTGTGCCCCCACAAAGCACCAAGATAAGCATCGCTGCCCCAGATATAAGAACATAAGAGAAGCCATGTTGGATCAGGCCAGTGCCCCATGCAATCCCAACACTTTCTGTCACACAGTGGCCAAAACCCATGGGACATCAGGAGGTCCACCAGTGGGGACAGAACTCCAGAAGCTCTCCCACTGTTGCCCCCCAAGTACCAAGAAGATAGAGCATCAATGCCACAGACATAAGAACGTAAGAGAACCCCTGTTGGATCAGGCCAGTGGCCCAACCAGTCCAACACTCTGTGTCACACAGTGGCCAAAAACCCAAGGTGCCATCAGGGGGTCCATCAGTAGTGCCAGGACACTAGAAGCCCTCCCACTGTGCCCCCCCAAGCACCCAGAATACAGAGCATTACTGCCCCAGACAGAGAGTTCCAACAATACACTGTGGCTAATAGCCACTGATGAACCTCTGCTCCATATGTTTATCCAGCGTTTATCTAGTCCAACTCGCTGTGTCACACAGTGGCCAAAACCCAGAGGCCATCAGGAGGTCCACCAGTGGGGCCAGAACTCCAGAAGCCCTCCCACTGTGCCCCCACAAAGCACCAAGATAGAGCATCACTGCCCCAGATAACATACGAGAAGCCATGTTGGATCAGGCCAGTGCCCCATGCAGTCCAACACTTTGTGTCACACAGTGGCCAAAACCCATGGGACATCAGGAGGTCCAGAAGCCCTCCCACTGTTGCCCCCCAAGCACCAAGAAGGCAGAGCACCACTGCCCCAGATATAAGAACTTAAGAGAAGCTATGTTGGACCAGGCCAATGGCCCATCCAGTCCAACACTTACTGTCACACGGTTGCAAAAAAACCCAGGTGCCATCGGGAGGTCCACCAGTGGGGCCAGAACTTCAGAAGTCCTCCCACTGTTGCCCCCCAAGCACCAAGAAGACAGAGCATCACTGCCCCAGATATAAGAACATTAAGAGAAGCCATGTTGGATCAGGCCAATGGCCCATCAAGCCCAACACTGTGCCACACAGTGGCCAAAACCCAGGTTCCATCAGGAGGTCCACCAGTGGGGCCAGCACTCCAGAAGCCCTCCCCCTCTTGACCCCCAAGCACCAAGAATACAGAATATCACTGCCTTGGAGAGTTTTGGCTTCCCAGTCAATATATACAAAGGTGCTTCATAGTAAAAGAAACCATTCATCCAGCCAGCTCATTATCACTCAAGCGGTGCTGAGCCTCAAGTGACAAATATTCACAGTCCCAGAAGTGGTTTCGGCGAATTATTCTACTGCACCATAATTGCAGTTTTCCGCTTCGCCCGTCGAAACCGGAGCCCGACCAGGGAAGCCTAACTTACGTCCAGGTGCCGCTGGTTGATTTCATAGATGATCTGCAGGTGTCTTGGGAGCAGTTTCTCCACCAGGTCAACTGGCCAGCGCTCAAGAGCTTCGGGGAGAACGGTGTGGTTTGTGTAGGCAAAGGTCCGTGTGGTGATGTCCCAGGCCTGGCATCGAAGGAACAGGAAGTTAGGAAGGCAAGCTGAGAAAGTGATGGCAGGAAAAGAAAAGAGCAGGGCTTCTTCTGAAGCAGGAACTCCTTTGCCGACTAGGCCACACACCCCTGATGTAGCCAATCCTCCAAGAGCTTACAGGGCTCTTAGTCCAGGGCCTACTGTAAACTCCAGGAGGATTGGCTACATCAGGGGGTGTGGCCTAATAGGCAAAGGTGTTGCTGCTGCAGAAAACCCCCCTGAATAATAATAATAATGAGAAGAAGACTGCAGATTTATACCCCACACTTCTCTCTGCAGTACTGCAGTCCTAATCTCTGCTCACAACCTGAGTTCAATCCCTGGCGGAAGCTGGGTTCTTCAGGTACCCGGCTCGAGGTTGACTCAGCCTTCCACCCTTCCGAGGTCGGTAAAATGAGTACCCAGCTTGCTGGGGCAAAAGTGTAGATGACTGGGGAAGGCAAGGGCAAACCACCCTGTAAAAAGTCTGCCATGAAAACGTGAAAGCAACATCACCCCAGAGTCGGAAATGACTGGTGCTTGCGCAGGAGACCTTTCCTTTCCTTCTCTCTGAATCAGAGTCTCAGAGCGGCTTACAATCTCTTATATCTTCTCCCCCCCACAACAGACACCCTGTGAGGTGGGAGGGGCTGAGAGGGCTCTCACAGCAGCTGCCCTTTCAAGGACAACCTCTGCCAGAGCTACGGCTGACCCAAGGCCATTCCAGCAGCTGCAAGTGGAGGAGTGGGGAATCAAACCCAGTTCTCCCAGATAAGAGCTATGGCTGACCCAAGGCCATTCCAGCAGCTGCAAGTGGAGGAGTGGGGAATCAAACCTGGTTCTCCCAGATTAGAGTCCATGCATTTAACCTGGCTCTCTAGAGGAGAACACTGGCAGCACAGTATCAGTAGTGTATCCGAAAACAACTGTGCCAAAAATACCAAACACCTGATAACAAAATTTAGAAAATTACAATATAATCTACAGCAATCTATATGAATAAATATATGCTGTAAGGGACTTTTCATATAGATTGATTATCACTGCTGCTTCTGTGTGAATTTTTGGATGCTTGTGCACCTACAGATTATATCACAATTTTCTAAATTTTGCATCAAGTGTTTGGTATCTTTGGCACCGCCGTTTTCGGATACGCCAAAGAAGCCCTGGCTCCAAGATGACCTTCTCAAAGGTTAGAGGGATGGAGAGCCACAAGGCATACTTCCAAAGGGGAAGTAACCGTCAAGCATGAGATCTCAAAATAATCAGTCCTTGAATCTTGAAACAAAGTTTGGTTTATTGAAAATCCATGTGGCTCATCCGAGCTGGGAAGAAATTGGAACTGATACTTTGTAACAGTAGAATGCAGGCTTTAGGATGGCACATCAAAGGTTCTATAAACAATTCTACATTCACGGGTGAAATTCACACGCTAGGTTCCTTATCTGTCTTGCGGCTAGCGCATCCTGGGTTCAGGCCTGGCTGAGCCTGAGAACGAGTCCCAGGAGGTCTTATCTTCAAAGAGGACGTTCCTGCATTTGTTAGTAGCAGCGAAAGAAGAACGGTGGGGGCTGCTACTGCAAACTGGGGGAGAGCCAGTTTGGTGTAGTGGTTAAGTGTGCGGACTCTTATCTGGGAGAACCAGGTTTGATTCCCCACTCCTCCACTTGCACCTGCTGGCATGGCCTTGGGTCAGCCAGAGCTCTGGCAGAGGTTGTCCTTGAAAGGGCAGCTGCTGGGAGAGTCCTCTCCAGCCCCACCCAACTCACAGGGTGTCTGTTGTGGGGGAGGAAGGGAAAGGAGATTGGGAGCCGCTCTGAGACTCTTCGGAGTGGAGGGCGGGATATAAATCCAATATCTTCTTCTTCTTCTACTTTGATGTGCCTGAGTTTAATTCAGGGTTAGTAACAAATCTCTTATCTGAATACTATAACAGAAGATGAATATACAATGCTTGACAGTAACTGGACTCTCAAGCGACTTTCATCACCTGGCCAGCAGGGGGAGCCATTCTGCCACTCTTCTGACAACCTGGGCTGCTCTTCCAAGACACCTGCAGCTGAGCCCAGGCACAGACTGCCAGTGCCTGAACTGTCAATCGTAGCAGTAGGGAGCCTTTCCCTAACCTGAAACTACGGTCGCCACCTCTGGGTCGGGAAACCCCTGGAGATTTGAGAGGGGAGCCCGGCGAGAGCGCAATTTGGGAAGGGGATGGAGCTGAGTGGGGCACAATGCCCTAGAGTCCACCCTCCAAAGCAGCCATTTATTCCAGGGGGAACTGTTGCCTGGAGGTCCCTTGTAATTCCAGGAGATCTCAAGAAGACTCCCCCGGCAGACTGCCGATATTGTCTCTAGACCAGGGGTCCCCAAACCCCCGGGCCCTGGACCAGTACCGGTCCGTGGCCTGTTAGCAACCAGGCCATGAGTTGTATAATTATTTCATTATGTACTGAAATATAGTAATAAGAAGAAGATGACGCCATTGGATTTAAATCCTGTCCTCTACTCCAAATCTCAGAGCGGCTCACAATCTCCTTTATCTTCCTCCCCCACAACAGACACCTTGTGAGGTGGGTGGGGCTGAGAGAGAACATAAGAACATAAGAGAAGCCATGTTGGATCAGGCCAATGGCCCATCCAGTCCAACACTCTGTGTCACATAAGAACAGAAGAGAAGCCATGATGGATCAGGCCAGTGGCCCCTCCAGTCCAACACTCTGTGTCACATAAGAACATAAGAGAAGCCATGTTGGATCAGGCCAGTGGCCCCTCCAGTCCAACACTCTGTGCCACATAAGAACATAAGAGAAGCCATGTTGGATCAGGCCAACGGCCCATCCACTCCAACACTCTGTGTCACACAGTGGCCAATATATATGTGTGTGTGTATATACATACACACACACATATATATATTTATACACACTGTGGCTAATAGCCACTGATGGACCTCTGCTCCATATTTTTATCCAATCCCCTCTTGAAGCTGGCTATGCTTGTAGCCGCCACCACCTCCTGTGGCAGTGAATTCCACATGTTAATCACCCTTTGGGTGAAGCAGGACTTCCTTTTATCCGTTTTAACCTGACAGCTCAGCAATTTCATCGAATGCCCACAAGTTCTCGTATTGTGAGAAAGGGAGAAAAGGACTTCTTTCTCTGCTTTCTCCATCCCATGCATTATCTTGTAAACCTCTATCATGTCACCCCGCAGTCGATGTTTCTCCAAGCTAAAGAGCTCCAAGCGTTTTAACCTTTCTTCATAGGGAAAGTGTTCCAACCCTTTAATCATTCTAGTTGCCCTTTCCTGGACTTTTCCCAATGCTATAATATCCTTTTTGAGGTGCGGTGACCAGAATCGCGCACAGTATTCCAAACGAGACCGCACCATCGATTCATACAGGGGCATGATGATACTGGCTGATTTGCTCTCACAGCAGCTGCCCTTTCAAGGACAACTCCTACAAACATTGCAGCTGACCCAAGCTGCAAGCGGAGGAGTGAGGAATCAAAGCCTACTCTCCCAAATAAGAGTCCACGCACTTCGCCACGACACCAAACTGGCAGAGGAAGTCTTTCTAAAACGGGAGGGGGGAAATGGGAGGGGGGGTGATACCGAGAAACGAAGGCACCAGAAAGCAGAAGCAGCTGAGGCTGGGTTTTGCAACCCTGGAAAGAGGGCTCACCTTGGACCACGGCAGCCTCTCGATATCCAAGAAGACCCGCATCAGTTCCGGGATGGCCAGCGCAGGGTGGGTGTCGTTCAGCTGGATGGCCACCTGCAGAAAGAAAGCGGCGAGGAAAACAATTGCCCCAAGAGGAGAAAGTGCAACCCACAACCTCCGGAGCTGATTCTGAAGCCAGAGAGGTCTGCTGTTAGGCACGACCCGGGTGTGTTTGAACTCCCCGTCCCCCACAGAGAAGGGAGTTCCCTGGATGAAACCGGGAGGAGCACAAATCCTCCATTCTCTTTTCCCGATTCTTCTCAGTATTTGCTGCCTGGTCTGTTTGCCTACAAAGAGCCCCGTGGGGGCAGAGTGGTAAAGCTGCACTGCCGTGGTCTGAACTCTCTGCTCGCAACCCGAGTTTGATCCTCGGCAGAAGCTGGGTTCAGGTCGCCAGCTCGAGGTTGACTCAGCTTTCTGAGGTCAGTCAAATGAGTCCCCAGCTTGCTGGGGGGAAAGCGTAGATGACTGGGGAAGGCAAGGGCAAGCCACCCCATCAAAAGTTTGCCGTGAAAACATTGCGAAAGCAGTGTCACCCCAGAGTCGGAAACGACTGGTGCTTGCACAGGGGATGACCTTTCCTTTTCCTGTTTGTCTACCTTAGTTGTTGGCCGTGGAGGGGACAAAGCAGCAAAGTAGCTTCAAGCAAGCACCCCCCCACACACCCCTGAATGGAAACGGAAGCACCTGATAAGGTGTAGCGACTGCTCAGACTTCTTAGAGCAGAGGTGGCCAAGGGTAGCTCTGCAGTTGTTTTTTGCCTACAACTCCCATCAGCCCCAGCCAGCATGGCCAATGGCTGCGGCTGATGGGAGCTGTAGGCAAAAAAATACCTGGAGAGCTACCGTTGACCAGCCCTGTCTTAGAGGTTAGCTCTTCTCTTCTCTTCTCTCCCCTCCCTACCCCATTCCATAGCCGGCCTTGCCACTAGGCAGCCTAGACAATTGCCTAGGCCAGGGATGGCCAACGGTAGCTCTCCAGATGTTTTTTTTTGCCTACAACTCCCATCAGCCCCAGCCATTGGCCATGCTGGCTGGGGCTGATGGGAGTTGTAGGCAAAAAACATCTGCAGAGCTACCGTTGGCCACCCCCTGGCCTTCTGTCAATTGTCACCAAACTGGGGGGGGCCCCCATGCGACTCGGTGACTTTGTCAGTGCAGGGGAAAGGATGCCGGAAGTCAACCTTGCGTAGGGTGCCAGAGAGTCCAGGGCTGACCCTGGCTGTATCTACCAACGCAATATCCCCCTCCCCCCCCCAAAAAAAATCCCTCCCCTTGCCTTTAGCACATCACAAAGTCAGCTGGAGCAGCGGTGTGGGGTAGGACTGAAGGGTGGGCTGAGGCTCAGAGCCAGAGCTCACGCTTGGCCTACAGAAGGTCCCAGGTTCAATCCCGGGCTTCTCCAGTTAAAAGTATCGGGCAACAGGAAATGTCAAGGCCTCAGCCTGAGACCCTGGAGAGCTGAAGAAGACCGCAGATTTATACCTCGCCCTTCCCTCTGAATCAGAGACTCCGAGAGGCTTACAATCCCAATATCTTCTCCCCCCCCCCCACAACAGACACCCTGTGAGGTGGGTGGGGCTAAGCTGCCGTTTGAAGGACAACTCCTGCAAGAGCTATGCCTGACCCAAGGCCATTCCAGCAGCTGCCAGTGGAGGAGCGGGGAATCCAACCCGGTTCTTCCAGATAAAGTCCATGCACTTAACCACTACACCAAACTGGCTCCCTAAACTGCTGCCGGTCTGAGCAGACCAGGCTGACCATGAAGGATCCAGGGTCGGAATCGCATTTAGCATAAGGCAGCTTCATGCATACATAAATGGCATGCAGAAGGTCCCAGTTTCGATCCCCGGCATCTCCAGTTAAAAAGGACCAGGCAGGAGGGGATGGGAAAGACCTCAGCCTGAGACCCTGGAGAGTCATGAAGTGGGGCTGTAGCTCAGTGGAAGAGCCTCTGCTTGGCATGCAGGAGGTCCCAGGTTCAATCCCCGGCATCTCCAGTTAAAGGGACCAGGCAGGAGATGATGAGAAAGACCTCAGCCTGAGACCCTGGAGAGCCATGAAGTGGGGCTACAGCTCAGTGGCAGAGCATCTGCTTGGCATGCAGAAGGTCCCAGGTTCAATCCCCGGCATCTCCAGTTAAAAAGGACCAGGCAGGAGGGGATGGGAAAGACCTCCGCCTGAGACCCTGGAGAGCCATGAAGTGGGGCTGTAGCTCAGTGGAAGAGCCTCTGCTTGGCATGCAGGAGGTCCCAGGTTCAATCCCCGGCATCTCCAGTTAAAGGGACCAGGCAGGAGGTGATGAGAAAGACCTCAGCCTGAGACCCTGGAGAGCCATGAAGTGGGGCTACAGCTCAGTGGCAGAGCATCTGCTTGGCATGCAGAAGGTCCCAGGTTCAATCCCCGGCATCTCCAGTTAAAAAGGACCAGGCAGGAGGGGATGGGAAAGACCTCCGCCTGAGACCCTGGAGAGCCATGAAGTGGGGCTGTAGCTCAGTGGCAGAGCATCTGCTTGGCATGCAGAAGGTCCCAGGTTCAATCCCCGGCACCTCCAGTTAAAAAGCTCGAGGCAGGAGGGGATGGGAAAGACCTCAGCCTGAGACCCTGGAGAGCCATGAAGTGGGGCTGTAGCTGAGCGGCAGATCATCTGCTTGGCATGCAGAAGGTCCCAGTTTCGATCCTCGGCATCTCCAGTTAAAAAGAACAGGCATATCAGGCCCCACCCCCTGATGTAGCCAATCCTCCTGGAGCTTACAGTAGGCCCTGCAAGAAGAGCCCTGGAACCTTTTGGTGGATTGGCTACATCAGGGGGGGCGTGGCCTAATATGCAAAAGAACCCCTACTACAAAAAAAAGCCCTGATTGTCAGGCTCTGATTGTCCAGAATAAGACCCGCCCACGACCTCACAAGAAGTTACCTGGTCTGGAAAAGAATCGAAAGCCGTCCGGACGCTTTCCGTGCTCCCGAATTTGGAGGCTTTGAACCGCCGGATGATGTCTTGGAGGGTGGCGGCGACCACAAAGTACTCCTGCTTCAGGCGCAGCTCTTTCCCCTCGAAAAACTGCAAGGCGGAGGAAGCAGAAGGGCCCATTACGAAGGAGACCACGACACAGAGGGGCAGAACCCATGGAAGGGGGATTTGTCGACTCCCGCGGCAGACAAGGGACTTGTTTTATTTGCTCACTGCCTTGACCCCCTGCTCTCCTCCCCTGTAGAGACTCAAAGCCGCTTACAGTGTTCTCTTTTCCTCCGTTCTGCCCCCACAATATCCCTGCAGGTAGACAACAGGCCTAATCTAGCCCATGCATTGTTGGATCCATTTATCACCCTATCCTTGTTCCAAGGCCAAAGAGACCTCCTTCCTAGACAGCTTCAGGAGGGGAAGGAACCTTCTAGAAGCACACAGATTGTGCTCACTTTCTGCTGTTTTCCATGCCTACAGCCAGCTGGCAGTAAACAGACAGCAGGAAGCCAAGGTCAAGAGAGGTCTATCGGTGACTATCAGCCTTCGTGACTGAAGGGAACATCCACGTTCAGAGGCACTCAACCTCGGAATGCCTAAACCAGGAGGCAACATCAGGGGAAGGCCTTGGCCACTATACCCTGTTGTTGGCTCCTCAGAGGAACAGGTGGGCAACTGTGGGAGGCAGGATACTGGACTGGATGGACCCTCACTGGTCTGATCCAGCAGGGCTCTTCTGATGTTCTAATGAAGGCCTCAGCCTCTCTGCCCTGTTGTTGGCCCTGCAGAAGAACTGGTTGGCCACTGTGTGAGACAGGAGGCTGGACTAGATGAATCACTGCTCTGATCCAGCAGAGCTCTTCTGATGTTCTTATGAAGGCCTTGGCCTCTCTGCCTTGTTGTTGGCCCTCCAGTGGAACTGGCTGACCACTGTGTGAGACAGGAAGCTGGACTAGATGGACCCTCACTGGTCTGATCCAGCAGGGCTCTTCTGAGGTTCTTATGAAGGCCTCAGCCTCTGGGCCCTGTTGTTGGCCCTCCAGAGGAACTGGTTGGCCACTGTGGGGGAGAGGAGGCTGGACTAGATGGACCCTCACTGGTCTGATCCATCAGGGCTCTTCTAATGTTCTTATGAAGGCCTCGGCCTCTCTGCCCTGTTGTTGACCCTCCAGAGGAACTGGCTGGCTGCTGTGTGAGACAGGATGCTGGACTAGATGGACCCTCACTGGTCTGATCCAGCAGGGCTCTTCTGGTGTTCTCAAGAAGGCCTCAGCCTCTCTGCCCTGTTGTCAGCCCTCCAGAGGAACTGTTTGGCCACTGTGTGGGGCAGGATGCTGGACTAAATGGACCCTCACTGGTCTGATCTTCTTACAGAGTCTTGGAAGACTGGTCTACCATGATGGCTGAGGGGAACCTCTACATTCAAAGGCACTAAGCCTCTGAATCTCAGAGCCAGGAGGCAACATCAGAGAAAGGCCTCAGCTCTCAAGCAACGTGGAGGAAAGGAGGGGTAAAAATGTACTAGAGCAGGGGTGGCCAATGGTGGCTCTCCAGATTTTTTTTGCCTACAACTCCCATCAGCCCCAGCCATTGGCCATGCTGGCTGGGGCTGATGGGAGTTGTAGGCAAAAAAACATCTGGAGAGCTACCGTTGGCCACCCCTGTACTAGAGAAACAGGAGCCTGCACAATCCATGTTCAGCTTCTGACCACATCGTTTAGATGTTTTAAGCATGACACATACACAACTCTGGACCTGATCACACAGGAGGGCTCAGTGTGTTATCCGCTGCTTCAACTTCCCCTTCTGTAAAGTGTGAGTAACAGTGAATTGTTGCCCCAAGACTGCTGTGGGGAACAATTAGAAACACCGAAAAACATTTTGCAGACTGGAAGAGCTGGATTCAAGTCCAGATGCATTTATAAGAGAGACTGACATGAATTTCAGAGCATAAGCTTTCAAGTGTCAACGCTCTTATTGTCGGATACCAGGAAGCGTCAACTCTCAAAATTTATTACCTTGAAAACCTTGCTGGCTTCTAAGGCACTACTGAACTCAAATCTTTCTCTTCTACTGACAACGGACACAGCTTCTCTCTCACATTTTTTACATGTATTTTCTCCTGAAATTACATACTAAAAATGCTATGGAAGTGACTGTTTTTTTTTTAAAGAACAGAAACCATTCATGTATCTTTCAAGAGCTTTGTAGGTTAAAGGACAAGAGCAGAGAGCAATTCAACAGGATATTTTGGCATGAAAAGAAGATAAGACAACCATAACTAAAATCTCCGGAATGGGCAGAGTCCCTGAAGGCAAACAGAGGAGAAGAAGAAGACTGCAGATTTATACCCCGCCCTTCTCTCTGAATCGGAGACTCAGAGTGGCTTACAATCTCTTGAGAGTCCGTTTGGTGTAGTGGTTAAGTGTGTGGACTCTTATCTGGGAGAGCCGGGTTTGATTCCCCACTCCTCCACTTGCACCTGCTGGAATGGCCTTGGGTCAGCCATAGCTCTGGCAGAGGTTGTCCTTGAAAGGGCAGCTGCTGTAAGAGTCCTCTCAACCCCACCCACCTCACAGGGTGTCTGTTGTGGGGGAGGAAGGTAAAGGAGATTGTGAGCCGCTCTGAGACTCTGAGATTCAGAGTGGAGGGCGGGATATAAATCCAATGTCTTCATCTTCTTCCTGTATCTTCTCCCCCCACAACAGACACCCTGTGAGGTGAGCTGCCCTTTCAAGGACAACTCCTGGGAGAGCTATGGCTGACCCCAGGCCATTCCAGCAGGTGCAAGTGGAGGAGAGGGGAATCCAACCCGGTTCTCCCAGATTAGAGTCCACGCACTTAACCACTACACCAAACTGGCAAAATGCTATGGAAGTGACAACGTGACAATGTTTTTTTAAAGAACAGAAACCATTTGTGTATCTTTCAACAGCGTTGTGGGTTAAAGGGCAAGAGCAGAGAGCAATTCAACAGGGTATTTTGGCATGAAAAGAAGATAGGCAACCATTACTAAAATCTCTGGAACGGGCAGGGTTCCTGAAGGCAAACAGAGGAGAAGGGAAAGGAGAGTCTCTGCTATCCAGAATGCACAATGCCCACGTTAATAAGGTCAAGGACACCACTTTGTGGAGGCTGTTTCAACTTGGCCTCAGACTAGGGGGGGAGGGAACTAGAGCTGAAACAGACAGCTATTAAAAATCAAACACAACTGCTGATCGAACACAATCAAGACAATGACATTTTGTCAAGGTTCGAGGAGCTGAAATTTTCAGCAAAAGCTTTGGGTATATCATAGGAGACCGGTCCCCTTCCGGGGTGGCAAGTGGCCATTTTTGAAATGTGGGAGATTCGTTGGATGCTTTTGCAGGATGGCATTTCAGCACTAGTTGAAACAGTACACGGATCTGAATACGGGGGGTCAGATCACGAATCTGGAAAAATATATTCAAACCAAGGTGTTATTATTTATGCAGGGCTGTTACAGGGGAAAAGATTCTTTGCTAGTGACAAAGGTACAGCACTCTCTCTTCCATATATATAGATTATATATCTATATAGATACATAATTAAAGTAAAGGTGAAGGTATTCCCCTGTGCGAGCCCTGAGTCATTACCAATCCATGGGGTGACGTCACATCACAACGTTTTCTTGACAGACTTTTTATGGGGTGGTTTGCCATTGCCTTCCCCAGTCATCTACACTTTACCCCCCCCAAGCAAGCTGGGTACTCATTTTACCAACCTCAGAAGGATGGAAGGCTGAGTCAACCTCGAGCCGGCTACCTGAAAACCCAGCTTCCACCGGGATCGAACTCGGGTCGTGAGCAGAGCTTGGACTGCCGTACTGCAACTTACCACTCTGCCCCACGGGGTTCCTAACCTTATATATAATCAGTACTCTCCAACTAGAGTTCATTTAAAAAGTGGATTCTGATTCTTGTTTTCCCCCCATAATTCAGGGATCTGAACAAATTCTTCCAAATTCATTGACCAAGGGAAGGGTAGGGATTGCTGGCTAAAGGACCGTTTGATTTCCTCCAGTAGAAAAGAACAAAAGTCCAGGAACACCTTAAAGACTAAGAAAATTTGTGGCAAGGTGGGAGTGTTCGTAAGTCCCTGCCCACTTCTTCATACGCCATTTTTCAGGGGAGAGGAAGCGCAAGTCACTCATATATCCCCATGCCCATTATTTCAGTTTGAGAGCCGGTTTGGTGTAGTGGTTAACTGTGTGGACTCTTATCTGGGAGAACCGGGTTTGATTCCCCACTCCTCCACTTGCACCTGCTGAGATGGCCTTGGGTCAGCCGTAGCTCTGGCAGAGGTCCTTGAGAGGGTGGTTGAAAGAGCCAGTTTGATGTAGTGGTTAAGTGCGTGGACTCTTATCTGGGAGAACCGGGTTTGATTCCCCACTCCTCCACTTGCACCTGCTAGCATGGCCTTGGGTCAGCCATAGCTCTGGCAGAGGTTGTCCTTGAAAGGGCAGCTGCTGTGAGAGCTCTCTCAGCCCCACCCACCTCACAGGGTGTCTGTTGTGGGGGAGGAAAATAAAGGAGATTGTGAACCGCTCTGAGACTCTTCGGAGTGGAGGGTGGGATATAAATCCAATATCATCTTCTTCTTCTATTTCTGTGGAAAGATACCAAGCGGTGCCTAGTTTACTGCTGACCCACGCTTCAAGTGCGAGAGAGCCAGTGGGGAAGTGACTCACGAAATCTCAAGCCCTGCCACAAGTTTTGCTCCTGGATTCTTGTTGTGTTCTACTGCTAAAGGCAGACTAATACAACTACCCCTCTTCATTACCTCCAAATATTATACCAGCAAAGGAACCTAAGCAACACTAGGGACGTGACACTTCTAGCCGCAAAAGGAACTCTGGCCTAATTCTCATACAGATGGAGAACTTGGATCAGGGCTGTACCACTTCCTGCTGCAGATGAAGACTGATGTGGTGAAATGCTGCCTTGGGTAAACTTTTTTTTTTTTTGCAAGCGGAGGTTTAAACAAATTAAATATGAATAACCACTTCAGCATGTCGGAGAAGATAGAGGTTTAGATCTCTTCCCCCTGACCAACCAGTCGTCGTGACTGGGGAAATTGCTTCAAATAGCTTCATCCAGTTCCCTCATCTATATATAGCAGTGATCCCACACATACTGCCCACTAATACCTTTCCTGGCACCTACCACGTGGGCAGGGCCAGGTGGGGGTTTTGCCCAGCAACACTTCTGACTGGCTATGCCAATTTTTTTTTTAAATGTCGCTTTGGCAGCAACGCCCACTGCAGCACAAAGCTCTTCACTGTGGCAGCCATTTTGTTACCAGCTGCATCTCCTGTGGCAGCCATTTTGTTGCCAGCTGCATCTCCTGTGGTAGTCATTTTGTGGCAATCGTTTGGCAGCTGTATGAGCATTCCAAAGGTGTTCATAGGCTCAAAAAAGGTTGGGGACCCCAACAGATAGCCTCAGCCATAACATGGTGGAGGCAGTGGGATCCCCCCATATCACAGAGTTGAGGAAGGAAGAGAGAATGGATTCTGAAGCACTGCTGCCCTGACACAAGTTCCCCATTTCAGTCAGAAACAGACCTCAGACACACTAAGGCAGGCAGCCGCTCAACATTTCTGGGAAACACGAAGAACATTTACATGCACGAGGGTGAGCGAGGGGGAAACGCAATGAATCTGCCACACTTATAATTCACATTACGAATCTACAGAAAACGCTCCTCACCAGGCCTGTTGGCTGCAATAGGGGAGTTAAACAAAAGAGAGTCAAATGCCTGAACGGCACAGGCCAGAAAAGATTGAAAACTTTCCTTTAAAAATACATCCTTCTGACATCACAAGTTAAGACTGCTTTTTCAAGTAGCTACTTTCTCAACACAAATCTCAAAGGCTGCATATACGAGCTCAGGAAACCATGAAGGGTCATTGCATCTGAACAGAACAAAATCCAGGATGGCCACATTTTGCTTTTCATTTCCTGGATGACCAAATTCATGACAGTTTTGAGATTCTCTTAGAAACAGAAAATGAGAAGGGTTCTAGCATCCCTTGAAAGCCAACATCCTAAAACCATCAAAGCCAATATAACTTAGAGCAGGGGTGGCCAACGGTAGCTCTCCAGATGTTTTTTGCCTACAACTCCCATCAGCCCCAGCCAGCATGGCCAATGGCTAGGGCTGATGGGAGTTGTAGGCAAAAAACATCTGGAGAGCTACCGTTGGCCACCCCTGACTTAGAGGATGAGGGTCGTGGGCTCAGGGGCAGAGCATTCACTTGGCATGCAAGAGATACCGGGCTCAATCCATAGCCTCTCCAGTTTAAAAATGGACCAGGAAGGAGATACTATGAAAGAGCATTGTCTGAGACCCTGGAGAGCCTCTGCCACTCACAGTAGACGATACCAACCTAGATAGAACACTAATCCAGCAGGGCTGTTCTTAAGGGAAGATTCAGGGGTCAGAAAGAAGCCGTGGCTCAGTAGAAAAGCCTCTGTTTTCCAGGTTTGACCCCCAGCATCTCCAGCTAAAAATCGACCAGACAGGAGGTGATGGGAAAGGCCACTGCCTGACCCTGGAGAGTTGACAATACTGAACTTTTTTTTTTTTCCCAAAACAAAAAGTTTATTTCAACACCAAAAATAATTTTCAAAACAGTATAACCCGAACAATTCGCATACAGATAGGTTTACAATCAGTACAAACAAAAATATCCTCTAAGGTATAACCTATCCCCAGATTATCCAAATGGGGTAGAACGTAGCATCAAACCGATCTCAAACTACCATCTTAACGACATTTCACTTTGTGGATAATAACGCTATCATTTCTTTTAACCTTTAATTATCTTTTACCTTTCACCTTTTTTTTTTTAGCCAAATATAAAACTTTTCCCATTTTTGTGTTTTACCAATTTATTGATAGCATATGGTTACAGAACTTAATTTCCCTTCGTTGCTTCAATACTAACCCATATGACTTTTCAATCCCCCCTCCCTCGAATATAGACTTCCCCGAGGTTATAGATTCTAATTCAATACTAAAGATACATCTGACTAATCAAAATTATATATATATTTTCCCCCCCTTCTTGCTTCTTCGTTTCCCCCCCCCCCAATATTACTAAAAAATTGTCCAATGTCTTCTTACATTCGACTCTTTCTCTATGTATTCTTTAAACTTCCTCCACTCTTTTTTAAATATCTCCAAATCATAGTCTCTTAATGTTCTAGTTAATTTATCCATTTCACTCCACGATAGAACTTTCATAGTCCAATCCCATTTATCCGGTATTTTTTCTTGCTTCCAAAGCTGCGCATACAATGTCCTAGCAGCTGATAGCAGGTACCAAATTAGAGTCCTATCTTCCTTTGGATATTTTTCTAATTGTAATCCAAGCAAAAATGTCTCTGCAATTTTCTTAAAGTCGTAACCCAATATTTTGGAGATTTCTTGTTGTATCATCTTCCAATACTCTTTCGCTTTTTCACATGTCCACCACATATGGAAGAAAGAACTTTCATGTTTTTTACACTTCCAACATCTATCCGACATCTATCCGGATGTCAAACTTTTCCCATTTTTTAGTTGCTTCCGCTTTGGGCATCCCTTTTAACATGTCGACAACTTATCGACAATACTGAACTTGATGTATTGGTAGTATGATTGGTAGTATAAGGCAGCTTCATGGCAGTCTCTTGTTATTATTATTAACTACATCAGAAAAGCCCTATTGGATCAGACCACTCATCCAGCATGCTGTCTCACACTGTGGCCCACCAGTTTCTCTGGAGGGCCAACAACAGGACAGAGAGCTCGTGGCCTTCATAAGAACATCAGAAGAGCCCTGCTGGATCAGACCAGGGAGGGTCCATCTAATCCAGCCTCTTCTCTCACACAGAGGCCAACCAGTTCCTCTGGAGGGCCCACAACAGGGCAGAGAGGCTGAGGCCTTCATAAGAACATCAGAAGAGCCCTGATGGATCAGACTAGTGAAGGTCCATCTAGTCCAGCCTCCTGTCTCACAGTGGTCAACCAGTTAATCTGGAGGGCCAACAATAGGGCATATAGGCCGAGGTCTTCATAAGGACATCAGAAGAGCCCTGTTGGAACAGACAAGTGAGGGTCCATCTAGTCCAGCCTCCTGTCTCACAGTGGTCAACCAGTTCCTCTGGAGGGCCAACAATAGGGCAGAGAGGCCGAGGTCTTCATAAGGACATCAGAAGAGCCCTGTTGGATCAGACCAGTGAGGGTCCATCTAGTCCAGCCTCCTGTCTCACACAGTGGTCAACTAGTTCTTCTGGACAACCAACAACAGGCCAGAGAGACCAAGACTTTCCCCTGACTTTTACCCCATTCTACTCAAGGCGGTGCCTTTCCAGGATCCAAGGAAACCCTCCTGCTACACAACAGACAGAGGGAGATGCCCCCATGAATAGAGCATCAGGAAACAACCCTCAGTCTGCTATGTACATAAGCTAAGATCTCAAATCAACACCAGTCCTTTGTAGATTAGATGTTTAAAATTGTCAAAGAAGGTTTGGATCCTGTCGAGCTTATGCCAAATTGATGACTCCGGAAACTTCTGCAGACGATGAATATGCAACTTCTCTCCGGAGATCCCTCAAAGGAGTCTCCGCACCCCCCCTCCGGGACTCCCTTTCAGCCAAGGTAAGTCTCCTCAAAGTATCTGTGCATATCTTGGACAATTCTCTAGCTGAGAAATGTAGGCAGAAGGCATTAATTTGCCTTTTACTGCCCTGAAGAGAAGTGCCAGCCCGCCCCCGTTAGGGAAAGCAACTCAGCTCGCCGTTTCCAACCCCGGAAGTCCCAGAAGCTAAGATCGCAATCCTCTGATCAACTGGACAGGGTCAACCATGTTGTTTCACCTCAGCGTCTAGTCTGATCAGTAAAAAAGGGCAACGCGGACATCTTGGATGATTATGAAGCAACCATGAAAGGCTCTATGCCTGTAGGAAAGACAGCTGTTTTTATTTTCTTCTACAGGCACATCTGGAAATATATTTACTCCGACACACAAATCCAGGTCAACAGCATGGCAACTTATTTCAGGATTTAAGCTTCCTACTCCAAGAGCATCCAAAACTGGCATTTTTTTAAAAACAAAACAAAACCCCTCCAGGTAACGTTTTCCATTATGGAAGCAGCTGTGCTATAAAAGGAATGTACTTGGTGGATTCAATAATAAACAAGGCCAGTCCTCCAGCGAAACTACCAAGCAAGTGCTGGGGAGGATGGTCACCAAAAAAGCCACAAAAACAGTTGCCCTTCCAGGGGTGGCCTTGAGGGACTCACCGGATGGCCGCCAGCAAGGCCATCAGGGTCAGGCTGGACCTTTCTGATTAGTGGAGCAGGAGGAAGCGATGAAGGTCCCTTGCTTGGAGCAACAAAATATGATGGGGATAACTTGCGACTTCATCCCTACCCCTTGGCAAAGGGCTCGCAGTCTAGACATAGTGACGGAGGTCAGCAAGAGCAAGCAAAGGGAGAGACTCTCCTTCATAAGCGTATGGAGGGAGGAGACCTCAGCGACAAGGCTGGGGCCAGGAGATGCACTTCACGAACGTAAGAGAAGCCATCTTGGATCAAGCCAATAGCCCATCCAGCCCAATACTCTGTGTCACATAAGAACATAAGAGAAGCCATGTTGGATCAGGCCAATGGCCCATCCAGTCCAACACTGTGTCACATAAGAGAAGCCATGTTGGATCAGGCCAGTGGCCCATCCAGTCCAACACTCTGTGTCAAATAAGAACATAAGAGAAGCCATGTTGGATCAAGCCAACAGCCCATCCAGTCCAACACTCTGTGTCACATAAGAACATAAGAGAAGCCATGTTGGATCAGGCCAATGGCCCATCCAGTCCAACACTCTGTGTCACATAAGAACATAAGAGAAGCCCTGTTGGATCAGGCCAGTGGCCCCTCCAGTCCAACACTCTGTGTCACATAAGAACATAAGAGAAGCCCTGTTGGATCAGGCCAGTGGCCGCTCCAGTCCAACACTCTGTGTCACATAAGAACATAAGAGAAGCCAGGTTGGATCAGGCCAGTGGCCCATCCAGTCCAACATTCTGTGTCACGTAAGAACATAAGAGAAGCCATGTTGGATCAGGCCAATGGCCCATCCAGTCCAACACTCTGCGTCACATGAGAACATAAGAGAAGCCCTGTTGGATCAGGCCAATCGCCCACACAGTTCAACCCTCTGTTACACAGTGGCCAAAACCCAGGTGCCATCAAGAGGTCCACCAGTGGGGCCATGACACTAGAAGCCCTCCCACTTCTGTCCTCCCCAAGCACCAAGAATACAGAGCCTCGCTGCCCCAGACAGAGTGTTCCTTGGGCTAATAGCCACCGACGGACCTCTGCTCCAGATGTTCATCCACATGAACTAAACCAGGGGTGGCCAAGGGTAGCTCTCCAGATGGTTTTGCCTACAACTCCCATCATCCCCAGCCACTGGCCGCACCGGCTGGGGCTGATGGGAGTTGTAAGCAAACACATCGGGAGAGCTACCCTTGACCACCCCTGAACTAAACTGTATCTTGCACTGTCGTATCTCCAGGCATTTTTCTTTAAGGATGCAAGCAGCCTGCAAGCAGACTGGAAGGCACATACGGATCAGAAGTCATGGTGCTGGAGGAACAGAAGGAGGGTGTTTATACCTCCCCCCCGCCCATGCCCACCACTGACACCATCAGCACAAAGTTTCTATTAGCCATGCTGGTAAGTAAAGGTTACACAAGATAGGAGTTCTCTCTCTCTCTCTCTCTCTCTCTCTCGGCTTGGCTTCGCGAACGAAGATTTAAGAAGGGTGCAGTAGTCCACGTCTGCTGCAGGCTCGCTGGTGGCTGACAAGACCAATGCGGGACAGGCAGGTCCGGCCACAGTGGCTGCAGGGAAAAGTCTGATTTGGGTTGGTGCTGTAGCAGTGCGATTCTTCCTCAATCTCCTTTTGTCCTCAAGACCAGCTATGCGTGCGTTCTCAAAGGAAGAGACAGCTTGGTGGATGGTGTGCCTCCATGCTTTGCGATCTGACGCTAGGTCAGACCACTGGTGATGGTTGATGTGACAGGTGCTAAGGGATTTCTTCAAGGAGTCCTTGTACCTCTTCTTTGGTGCCCCTCTATTTCGATGGCCGGTGGAGAGTTCGCCATACAGGGCAATCTTGGGAAGGCGGTGGTTTTCCATCCTAGAAATATGCCCTGCCCAGCGCAGCTGCGTCTTCAACAGCAGTGCCTCGATGCTGGTAACCTCCGCCCTCTTGAGGACTTCAGTGTTGGTCACAAAGTCACTCCAGTGGATGTTGAGGATGGTGCGAAGGCAGCGCTGATGAAAGCGCTCAAGGAGTCGCAGGTGATGACGGTATAAAACCCACGATTCGGAGCCGTAGATGAGGGTTGTCATCACAACCGCTTTGTAAACATTGATCTTTGTGCCTTTTTTCAGATGCTTGTTGCTCCACACTCTTTTGTGCAGTCGGCCAAAGGCACGGTTTGCCTTTGCCAGCCTGTTGTCAATCTCCTTGTCGATCTTGGCATCTGAGGAGATGATGCACCCCAGGTAGCTGAACTGCTGGACTGTCTTCAGAACTGATTCACCCACAGTGATGCAGGGAGGGTGATAATCTTCCTGGGGTGCAGGCTGGTGGAGAACTTCTGTCTTCTTCAGACTAACTTCTAGGCCGAATAGCTTGGCAGCCTCTGCAAAGCAGGACGTCATATGCTGCAGAGCTGATACCGAGTGGGAGACGAGTGCAGCATCATCAGCAAACAGTAGCTCTCGGATGAGTTTTTCCATTGTCTTGGAGTGTGCCTTTAGTCGCCTCAGGTTGAACAGGCTGCCATCGGTGCGATAGCGGATGTAGACACCATCGTCCTCATCTAGATCTACTGCGGCTCTTTGAAGCATCATGCTAAAGAAGATCGTAAAGAGAGTTGGCGCGAGAACGCAGCCTTGCTTTACACCTGTGCCTATTGGGAAGGGCTCCGAGAGGTCGTTGCAGTGTCTGACTTGGCCTCGCTGGTCTTCGTGTAGCTGGATGATCATGCTGAGGAACCTTGGGGGACATCCTAAACGTTCCAAGATTTGCCACAGGCCTTTCCTGCTAACGGTATCGAAAGCTTTGGTAAGGTCGACAAAAGTCACATACAGAGCCTTGTTCTGTTCCCTGCATTTCTCTTGGAGCTGCCTGAGAACAAATACCATGTCAGTGGTGCTCCTGTTAGCTCTGAAGCCGCACTGGCTCTCTGGGAGGAGTTCTTCTGCAATGGTGGGCACCAGTCTGTTCAGGAGTATTCTGGCAAGGATTTTGCCTGCGATGGAGAGCAGGGTTATCCCCCGGTAGTTGGAGCAGTCTGACTTTTCCCCTTTGTTCTTGTATAGGGTGATGATGATTGCATCGCGAAAGTCCTGTGGTAATTTGCCTTGTTCCCAGCAGATGACAAGTACTTTGTGAAGTGAGCTATGTAGTACTGTGCCCCCATGCTTCCAGATCTCTTGTGGAATTACATCAACTCCCGCTGCCTTGCCACTTTTCAGTTGCTTGATGGCTTTAACAGTCTCTTCTAGGGTGGGGATCTCATCCAACTCTGTTTTCACCGGTTGAAGTGGGGTGAGGTGGATTGCTGAATCTTGAACTACGCGGTTGGCACTGAAGAGAACCTGAAAATACTCCGACCACCGGTTCAGTATGGATGCCTTGTCTGTGAGGAGCACTTGGCCGTCTGCACTATGCAAGGGACTCTGAGCCTGATATGATGGACCATATATTGCCTTCAGGGCTTCGTAGAACCCTCTTAAATCACCAGTGTCTGCACACAGCTGGGTTCTCTCTGCAAGCTTGGTCCACCACTCGTTCTGAATGTCTCGAAGCTTGCGCTGGAGGTTGCTACATGCAGCGCGAAAGGTTGCTTTTTTCCCAGGACAATAGGAGTTCTATTGCAACTGAAATCCCTCCCGCCCCCCAGTAACAGCAGCACAGGCTAGGCGAGATTTTAAGAACATAAGAACATAAGAGAAGCCATGTTGGATCAGGCCAATGGCCCATCCAGTCCAACACTCTGTGTCACACAGTGGCAAAAATTTTTATACATACACACATACACTGTGGCTAATAGCCACTGATGGACCTCTGCTCCATATTTTTATCTAAACCCGTCTTGAAGGTGGCCATGCTTGTGGCCGCCACCACCTCCTGTGGCAGTGAATTCTACATGTTAATCACCCTTTGGGTGAAGAAATACTTCCTTTTATCCGTTTTAACCTGGCTGCTCAGTAATTTCATCGAATGCCCACGAGTTCTTGTATTGTGAGCAAGGGAGAAAAGGACTTCTTTCTCTACTTTCTCCATCCCATGCATTATCTTGTAAACCTCTATCATGTCACCCCGCAGTCGACATTTCTCCAAGCTAAAGAGTCCCAAGCGTTTCAACCTTTCTTCATAGGGAAAGTGCTCCAGCCCTTTAATCATTCTAGTTGCCCTTTTCTGGGCTTTCTCCAATGCTAGAATATCCTTATTGAGGTGCGGTGACCAGAACTGCACACAGTACTCCAAATGAGACCGCACCATCGATTTATACAGGGGCATTATGATACTGGCTGATTTGTTTTCAATTCCCTTCCTAATAATTCCCAGCATGGCGTTGGCCTTTTTTATTGCAAACGCACACTGTCTTGACATTTTCAGTGAGTTATTTTGATCAGGAGAGCACCCTGGGAAATAAGGGGTTAAACCCACCCTCCAGTATATCCCTGGTCCAATTGCTTCCTGCCCTTTGCATCTGCTTGCAAGCCTTTTCTTTCAAAGGAAAAGCCAGGAGGTGCGATCACGGCTCACCTTCGTAATGCCTAATTTGGCCAGACGTAGATAAAGCTCCAATTCCATCAACGGAGGAACATTAATTAGGGAGTTAAGCCAGAAGGCTTCCAGGCAAGGCAGGACTTGGGGAGGGTGACGAAGAAACAGCACTACAGCAAGCAGCCCAACCCAGCCACCCGTTTCCTCCCACGGCTACCTTATAAAAGCAGTTTCAAGTAGAATATAAGAACATAAGAGAAGCCCTGTTGGATCAGGCCAGTGGCCCATCCAGTCTAACACTCTGGGTCACATAAGAACATAAGAGAAGCCATGTTGGATCAGGCCAGTGGCCCATCCAGTCCAACAATCTGTGTCACATAAGAACGTAAGAGAAGCCATGTTGGATCAGGCCAGTGGCCCATCCAGTCCAACACTCTGTGTCACATAAGAACATAAGAGAAGCCATGTTGGATCAGGCCAATGGCCCATCCAGTCCAACACTCTGGGTCACATAAGAACATAAGAGAAGTCATGTTGGATCAGGCCAGTGGCCCATCCAGTCCAACCATCTGTGTCACATAAGAACATAAGAGAAGCCATGTTGGATCAGGCCAGTGGCCCATCCAGTCCAACAATCTGTGTCACATAAGAACATAAGAGAAGCACTGTTGGATCAGGCCAATGGCCCATCCAGTCCAACACTCTGTGTCACATAAGAACATAAGAGAAACCATGTTGGATCAGGCCAATGGCCCATCCAGTCCATCACTCTGTGTCACATAAGAACCTAAGAGAAGCCATGTTGGATCAGGCCAATGGCCCATCCAGTGCATCACTCTGTGTCACATAAGAACATAAGAGAAGCCATGTTGGATCAGGCCAATGGCTCATCCAGTCCAACACTCTGTGTCATATAAGAACCTAAGAGATGCCATGTTGGATCAGGCCAGTGGCCCATCCAGTCCAACACTCTGTGTCACATAAGAACATAAGAGAAGCCATGTTGGATCAGGCCAATGGCCCATCCAGTCCAACACTCTGTGTCACACAGTGGCCAATATATGTGTGTGTGTGTATATATACACACACACACACACTGTGGCTAATAGCCACTGATGGACCTACTCCATATTTTTATCCAATCCCCTCTTAAAGCTGTCTATGCTTGTAGCTGCCACCACCTCCTGTGGCAGTGAATTCCACATGTTAATCACCCTTTGGGTGAAGAAGGACTTCCTTTTATCCATTTTAACCCGACTGCTCAGCAATTCCATTGAATGCCCACAAGTTCTCGCATTGTGAGAAAGGGAGAAAAGGACTTCTTTCTCTGCCTTCTCCATCCCATGCCTAATCTTGCAAACCTCTATCATGTCACCCCGCCGTCGACGTTTCTCCAAGCTAAAGAGCCCCAAGCGTTTTAACCTTTCTTCATAGGGAAAGTGTTCCAACCCTTTAATCATTCTAGTTGCCCTTTTCTGCACTTTTCCCAATGCTATAATATCCTTTTTGATGTGCACACAGAATTGCACACAGTATTCCAAATGAGGCCACACCATCGATTTATACAGGGGCATTATGAAACTGGCTGATTTGTTTTCAATTCCCTTCCTAATAATTCCCAGCATGGCGTTGGCCTTTTTTATTGCCTTTCTCTGGTAACCGTCTAGAGGGAAAAGCCCTTTCCCTTATCTTTTACTGGCATCCTCGGAATCTGCCAAAAGATCTGGATGACTTCTTTATTCATTCCCCAAGACCAACAAGGCAACAAATGTACCGGCAGTCCCTTTCACCCCCATTTCGAAGGTGAAGAAAGATGTAGCCGCAGGGCGCACACACTTACGTTATCGTTTGGATAAAGGACGCGGGAAATGTTCTCTGCCAAGTTTCTGTCCAGCACCGCCTGGATGTAATCGCCAACGTTAACTGCAGAGGGAAATTTAAAAGATGCACGGTCAGGGGTCAGCAGCTTCTGAAGCTTGAGAGTTGGGGGGAGATGGCAAGCCCAGGGCCACTTCCCTGCTGACCAGCTGACCAGCCAACTGCACTCTGTCAGCTGCAACCCTTCCTGGGCAGAAAAGATCTTGCCACTGTGGCACATGCCCCAATATTGCTAATTTTATTTATTTAGTTATACATTAGCCACCTTTTTCGCTTGTGGAACTCAAAGTGGCTTCCAGTAGAACAGATTAGACTACTGCAATGCGCGCCACATGGGGCTTTCCCTTGAAGACTGTTCAGAAAGTACAGCTGGTACACCACACCGCAGCCAGAGAGCTGACTTGAGTGGGTCATACCACCACGTCACTCCAGTCTTGTTCCATCTGCTCTGGCTTACAATTGTTTCTGGGATAAGTTTCAGGTGCTGGTATTGGCCTATAATGCCCTATATTCATAGAATCATAGAATTGGGAGGGACCTCCAGGGTCATCTAGTCCTGCACAATGCAGGAAACCCACAAACACCTCCCCCTAAATTCAAAGGATCCTCATTGCTGTCAGATGGCCATCTAGCCTCCGTTGAAAAACCTCCAAGGAAGGAGCGCCCACCACCTCCCGAGGAAGCCTATTCCACTGAGGAATTGCTCTAACGGAACAGAGAACAATTGTTTCTGGGCTAAGTTTCAGGTGCTGGTATTGACTTTAAATGCCCTATATTCATAGAATCATAGAACTGGAAGGGACCTCCAGGGTTGTCTAGTCCTTGCCCCCTGCACAGTGCAGGAAACCCACAAACACCTCCCCCTAAATTCAAAGGATCCTCATTGCTGTCAGATGGCCACCTAGCCTCCGTTGAAAAACATCCAAGGAAGGAGCGCCCACCACCTCCCGAGGAAGCCTGTTCTACTGAGGAATTGCTCTAACGGTCAGGAAGTTCTTCCTAATGTTGAGCCAGAAACTCGTGATTTAATTTCAATCCACTGGTTCTGGTCCTACCTTCCGGGGCCACAGAAAACCATTCCACACCATCCTCTATATCAGGGGTGGCCAACGGTAGCTCTCCAGATGTTTTTTGCCTACAACTCCTATCAGCCCCAGCCATTGGCCATGCTGGCTGAGGTTGATGGGAGCTGTAGGCAAAAAACATCTGGAGAGCTACCGTTGGCCACCCCTGCTCTATATGATAATCCTTCAAGTACTTGAAGATGGTGATCCTATCACCTCTCAGTCACCTCCTCTCCAGGCTAAACATCCCCAGCTCCTTCAACCTTTCCTCAGACGACATGGTCTCCAGACCCCTCACCATCTTCATCGCCCTCCTCTGGACCCGTTCCAGCTTGTCTATATCCTTCTTAAAACATGGTGCCCAAAACTGAACCCGATACTCCAGGTGAGGTCTTACCAGAGCAGAGTATTGCCTGAGACCAATATCTGTTAAGGACCACTTCTTCCCATACGAACCAACTTGTACACTCCAGTATTTGTAGAGGGTGGAGAGATGCCCAAAAGATGTTGTAAATAAATAAGTAAAATACTCCGCGCCCTCCCCCCCAACAAATGAGTAGATCGGTCAATCCTCTCATCCCACCTCCCCCAATTTGTGGTCTTCCACAAGACTCCCTGTCAACAGTGCAGAAGACTGAAGGAGACTGAAGGAGAGCCAGTTTGGTGTGGTGGTTAAGTGTGCGGACTCTTATCTGGGAGAACCAGGTTTGATTCCCCATTCCTCCACTTGCACCTGCTAGCATGGCCTTGGGTCAGCCATAGCTCTGGCAGAGGTTGTCCTTGAAAGGGCAGCTGCTGTGAGAGCCCTCTCCAGCCCCACCCACCTCACAGGGTGTCTGTTGTGGGGGAGGAAGGTAAAGGAGATTGTGAGCCGCTCTGAGACTCTTTGGAGTAGAGGGCGGGATATAAATCCAATATCTTCTTCTTCTTCTGATGCGTTTCCCCCACTCCAGGCAACCATCGATGCAAGAGAATCTCAGATCAAGCCACTGAGGATTCTTGCGTTCAAGAAAGCAAAGTGGGCTGGAGCAGACATCCAGTTACAAAGAGTCTCACACATCTGGCATTTAGGAAGGCGCTTCCAAGTCCGAAGTTGGAGTCCAGAGGCACTTCTAAGTCCAACGAAGTTTTGTTCAGAATGCAAGCTTCCGTGTGCTAAAAAGCCCACTTCATCGGACGACGAAATGGGATGCAACAAGCAGTGCCACGTATCGCCGGTGGGCGGTGGTTAAGCATGCAAAGCAGAACGAGGAGTCCAACAGGAAAAACATGGAACGCACCGAAAGAGCGCCGTTTGCGTGGGACGACAACAACGGCAGTGAACCACAAAGGCAGTGAACAGGTCAGAATTGGAGAATGGTGGTGAGGGTGTCAAAGGCAATTCATTCAGAGTCTGTTACATTAATTAATAATAATGTACACCCCTGGTGTAGCCAATCCTCCAGTCGCTTACAGGGCTCTTAGTACAGGGCCTACTGGGAGCTCTTGGGAGGATTGGCTACATCAGGGGTGTGGCCTGATAGGCAAAGTTCCTGCTACAAAAAAGCCCGGATAATAATTAATTAACAGACTTGGAAGAAGAAATTGAACATATGAAGCTGCCTTATACTGAATCAGACCCTCAGTCCATCAAAGTCAGTATTCTCCATTCAGACTGGCAGCGGCTCTCCAGGGTCTCAAGCTGAGGTTTTTCACGCCTACTTGCCTGGACCCTTTTTAGTTGGAGATGCCGGGGATTGAACCTGGGACCTTCTGCTTACCAAGCAGATGCTTTACCACAGAGCCACCGTCCCTCCCCCATTTATATCCCGCCCTCCACTCCGAAGAGTCTCAGAGCGGCTCACAATCTCCTTTCCCTTCCTCCCCCACAACAGACACCCTGTGAGGTGGGTGGGGCTGGAGAGGGCTCTCACAACAGCTGCCCTTTCAAGGACAGAGTCTCAGAGCAGCCTACAATCTCCTTTCCCTTCCTCCCCCACAACAGACACCCTGTGAGGTGGGTGGGGCTGAGAGGGCTCTCACAGCAGCTGCCCTTTCAAGGACAACCTCTGCCAGAGCTCTGGCTGACCCAAGGCCATGCCAGCAGGTGCAAGTGGAGGAGTGGGGAATCAAACCCGGTTCTCCCAGATAAGTGTCCGCACACTTAACCACTACACCAAACTTTGCATTGATTGCCTTTGATTGCCTCTCACCAATCATTCTCCAATTCTGACATGTTTACTGCTTTTATTGTCGCATACAAGTGGCGCCCTTTCAATTTATTCAACGTTTTCCCTATTGGATTCTTTCTCCTACTTTGCATGCTGAACCGCTGCCCAACAACTATATGGTTATCGTACCCCATTTCATCGTCTGACGAAGTGTACATGCACACGAAAGCTTACATTCCAAACAGGGCCTTCTTTTGTAGCAGGAACTCCTTTGAATATCAGGCCACGTCCCTCCGATGTAGCCAATCCTCCTGGAGCTTGCAGTAGGCCCCGCACGAAGAGCCCTGTAAGCTCTTGGAGGATTGGCTACATCGGGGGGGGGGGTGTAGCCTAATATGCAAGAAGAAGAAGATAGAAGATATTGGATTTATATCCTGCCCTCCACTCCGAAGAGTCTCAGAATGGCTCACAATCTCCTTTTCCTTCCTCCCCCACAACAAACACCCTGTGAGGTAGAGGAAGATATTGGATTTATATCCCGCCCTCCACTCCGAAGAGTCTCAGAGCGGCTCACAATCTCCTTTCCCTTCCTCCCCCACAACAGACACCCTGTGAGGTAGAGGAAGATATTGGATTTATATCCCTCCCTCCACTCCAAAGAGTCTCAGAGCAGCTCACAATCTCCTTTATCTTCCTCCCCCACAACAGACGCCCTGTGAGGTGGGTGGGGCTGGAGAGGGCTCTCACAGCAGCTGCCCTTTCAAGGACAACCTCTGCCAGAGCTATGGCTGACCCAAGGCCCTGCTAGCAGGTGCAAGTGGAGGAGTGGGGAATCAAACCCGGTTCTCCCAGATAAGAGAGCTCTGGCTGACCCAAGGCCATTCCAGCAGGTGCAAGCGGAGGAGTGGGGAATCAAACCCGGTTCTCCCAGATAAGAGTCCGCACACTTAACCACTACACCAAACTGGCAAAGGAGTTCCTGCTACAAAAAAAGCCCAGATTCTAAATAAGGCTTCGTTGGTCTTAAAGGTGCTACAGGACTCCAACTTTGTTCTCTTGCTTCAGAGCAACGTGGCTGCCCACCTAGTCCGGTCAAGGGCCGGTGCCATCTTGGAAAACTCACCCTCCTTTGCCCAAACGCAAGGCACCTTCCAAGCCTCAGTCCACCAAGCCTCAGAAGAGGCGGTCATCTCAGGGGGCTTCAGATGCTCTTCTTGAGTTCTGCATTCTCCAAAAGGTTTCAAGGCGAGCCAGGCTGCTAAAGAAAGGCCCTCCTTCCCACACCACCGTTCCAAACTCAGTCCATCTAAGGAAGGCAACCCAAAGCCAATACTCACAATCGCGGAGGTTGAAATCGTTGGGAGCCCGAGCCGACCATAGCCTCATCGTGTTGACGGTGTTGTTCATGTAGCCGGGAATGGGGGTATCGTAAGGTAAAGCCAGGACAACCTGTGGACACAGAAGGCCCCGTCAACCTGGTGTGGATGGAGTCGGCTCCAAGGAGGGGCAAGGAAACACCCAGTGTACATCACTTCCTTCCGGATATTAGTACCCTGTGAGTCTCTCCAAGGAAACACAGTTCCATCGGGCATACAGTTAATTACAATAAGTAGGGGAACACAGAAAACGCTAGCCACAATATGAAAAATCCGTGTTCTAAGACGCTACACAGTGCAAATAATAAGTGCTGTATTATGTTCTACATATTCATAAGCAGTCAAACGAGGAGAGGTATTTCCAGAAGTCTCGAATTCAGTGAGCTACGCCAGTTTGTATGTTCTAATCGGGATCTCTTAGCAGGGCTCGTCTGACGTTCTTATGAAGGTCAAGGTCTCGTCCTCTCTGCCCTGCTGTTGGCCCTCCAGAGGAACTGGCTGGCCACCGTGTGAGAGAGCAGGCTGGACTAGATGGACCCTCACTGGTCTGATCCAGCAGGGCTCTTCTGAGGTTCTAATGAAGGCCTCAGCCTCTCTGCCGTATGGTTGACCCTCCAGAGGAACTGGCTGGCCACTGTGTGAGACAGGAGGCTGGACTAGATGGACTCTCACTGGTCTGACCCAGCAGGGCTCTTCTGATGTTATTCTCAGGGGAAGGCCTCAGCCTCTCTGCCGTGTTGTTGGCCCTCCAGAGGAACTGGCTGCCCACTGTGTGAGACAGGAGGCTGGACTAGATGGACCCTCACTGGTCTGATTCAGCAGGGCTCTTCTGATGTTCTAATGAAGGCCTCAGCCTCTCTGCCTTATGGTTGACCCTCCAGAGGAACTGGCTGGCCACTGTGTGAGACAGGAGGCTGGACTAGATGGACCCTCACTGGTCTGACCCAGCAGGGCTCTTCTGATGTTATTCTCAGGGGAAGGTTTCAGCCTCTCTGCCCTGTTGTTGGCCCTCCAGAGGAACTGGCTGGCTACTGGGTGAGACAGGAGACTGGACTGGATGGACCCTCACTGGGCTGATCCGGCAGGGCTCTTCTGGTGTTCTTACATTCTTAGTACTGCCTTAGATGAAAGGGCAGGTGGTTGGGTGGTGTGTACAAGTGAGTGAGAGATCCATGCATGCACACAAGCCTCCAACTTCAGTATTTTATTCATTTATTTAAAACATTTCTCCATCTTTCTCCTTTATAGAGCTCAAGGCAGCTTGAAAGGAAAGGTCTCCTTGTGCAAGCAGCAGTCGTTTCCGACTCTGGAGTGATGTTGCTTTCACAACGTTTTCACGGCAGTACTGCAGAGAGAAGGGTGGGGTATAAATCTGCAGTCTTATTATTATTATTATTATTATTATTATTATTATTATTATTATTATTATTATTATTATTATTATTATTCAGGGGTTTTTTTGCAACAGGAACACCTTTGCCTATTAGGCCACACCCCCTGATGTAGCCAATCCTCCTGGAGTTTACAGTAGGCCTTGTGCTAAGAGCCCTGTAAGGAATTCTAGCAGGACCTCCTTTGCATATTAG
Organism: Heteronotia binoei; assembly: GCF_032191835.1. Taxonomy (NCBI): domain Eukaryota; kingdom Metazoa; phylum Chordata; class Lepidosauria; order Squamata; family Gekkonidae; genus Heteronotia; species Heteronotia binoei. The sequence goes on along the minus strand of NC_083243.1, from coordinate 6,849,911 downwards.
GCCCCACCCCCCTGATGTAGCCAATCCTCCTGGAGCTTCCAGTAGGCCCTGGACTAAGAGCCCTGCAAGCTCTTGGAGGATTGGCTACATCAGGGGTGTGTGGCCTAGTAGGCAAAGGAGTTCCGACCTCGGAAGGATGGAAGGCTGAGTCAACCTCGAGCCGGCTACCTGAAAACCCAGCTTCCACCAGGGATCGAACTCAGATCGTGAGCAGAGCTTAGGACTGCAGTACTGCAGCTTTAACCCACTGCACCACAGGTCTCTTACAATATGACGCTCTTACAATATGGGACTCTTACAATACGATACGATACGAATAAATGCATACAAGAGATCACACAAAATATACAGATGAAAGTAAATGATTGGTTCTTGACTAAATATGAGATAATCAGCACGAGAGCAAATGAGCCAATCAGCAAGTGCACATGAGTGACATCTGACAGAGCAAGATAAGAAGGCCAAACTCTTCACCTCAGTTAAAAAGCAATTAACCCTATCTTTTCTGTAACTGCTTCAATAAACTGCCAAAAGTAAGTAAGCAAATAGGGTTTACTGACAGGCAAAGAGTGACGGAATTTCATTTAACATGCTAAATAATCGGGAAGAAGCTGGTGATGCAATAGCTACCTGTGTGTCGACCCATCTCACGCCGGTTTGGGTGTGTTCCACTCTCCCATAAAAGTGAATGGGAAGCATGTATTCTGGGCGGGCTTTCTCCCATGGGTTCCCATGTCTCAGCCAATCGTCCGCTTCTTCTACCTGCAAGGAGAAAACGGCCATGTTGAGGACTAGAAGGAGAACCTAGTTTGGTGTAATGGTTAAGTGCATGAACTCTTATCTGGGAGAATTGGGTTTGATTCCCTACTCCTCCACTGGCAGCTGCTGGAATGGCCTTGGGTCAGCCGTAGCTCTGATTTCATCAGATCTCAGAAGTTAAGCAGGGCCAACCCTAACAAGTACTCAGATGGGAGACCTCCTTGGAATACAATTAAGAGAGCATGGCAAAGCAAGCTCTGCCTCCCCACTCCTTCCCCAAGGGAGGAGTCTCACCCAATGGAGAAAATAGAGGCTTTGCTCTGCAGTTCCTGTGTGATTGAGCAAGCCTGGCAAAGCAAGCTGTGCTGCAGAAGGAAGCAAGAGAGGGGGAGAAGGAAGCAGAGGAGTCCCCAAGGGAGGAGTCTCAGCCAATGGAGAAAATAGAGGCTTTGCTCTACCGTTCCTGTGTGATTGAGCAAGCCTGGCAAAGCAAGCTGTGCTGCAGAAGGAAGCAAGTGAGAGGGAGAAGGAAGCAGAGGAGTCCCCAAGGGAGGAGTCTCAGCCGATGGAGAAAATAGAGGCTTTGCTCTGCAGTTCCTGTGTGATTGAGCAAGCCTGGCAAAGCAAGCTGTGCTGCAGAAGGAAGCAAGTGAGAGGGAGAAGGAAGCAGAGGAGTCCCCAAGGGAGGAGTCTCAGCCGATGGAGAAAGTAGAGGCTTTGCTCTGCAGTTCCTGTGTGATTGAGCAAGCCTGGCAAAGCAAGCTGTGCTGCAGAGGGAAGCAAGAGAGAGGGAGAAGGAAGCAGAGGAGTCCCCAAGGGAGGAGTCTCAGCCGATGGAAAAAATAGAGGCTTTGCTCTGCAGTTCCTGTGTGATTGAGCAAGCCTGGCAAAGCAAGCTGTGCTGCAGAAGGAAGCAAGAGAGAGGGAGAAGGAAGCAGAGGACAGACAGTTGGTCTGGGGCCTGATAGGAGCCCTCCGAGGGCCTGATTCGGCCTCCAGGCCGCATGTTTGACACCGCTGCTGTCTCAATACTTTTCATAGAAGAACAAGCCGGAGGACCATAAAGATAGATGGACCTTTCAGAAGCAATTCACACACACGTCAATCCACCGCAGATAAAGAGACATCCTCCACACTAACTTCTGGGCTCAAGCTTTCTGCTTGTAGACTTACTTCCTGGGGAAAGGGCACTGAACAAAGTCCAGTACATAGCAGTAACCCTTGCAAAAAACACCGATAACCTGCCCGTCGCACTGGAGATCTCCAAACGGAGTGAGTCAGAGGGATTATGCAACAAAGACACACACACACACTCCACGCCCCGCTGAGAGCCAGCTCTGGGAAACGCTGTGAGAGCCAGGACAAAAGGAAACACCACTTTACACCGCGGGGATGTCGTGATGGCCACAGGAATAAACAGCTTTAAAAGATGGAAGATAAATCTAATAACGGGGTACTAGCTACGGTGACTGAGGGGAACCTCCACATTCAAAGGCCCTAAACCTCTGAATCCCAGAGCCAGGAGGCAACATCAGGGGAAGGCCTCAGCCTCTCTGCCCTCTTGTTGGCCCTCCAGAGAAACTGGTTGGCCAATGTGTGACAGGATGCTGGACTAGATGGACCCTCACTGATCTAATCCAGCAGGGCTCTTCTGATGTTCCTATGAAGGCCTCGGCCTCTCTGCCCTGTTGTTGGCCCTCCAGAGGAACCGGCTGGCCCATGTGTGAGACAGGAGGCTGGACTAGATGGACCACTGGTCTTTTCCAGCAGGGCTCTTTTTGTGTTCTTATGAAGGCCTTGGACTCTATGCACTGTTCTTTGCCATCCAGAGGAACTGGCTGGCCACTATGTGAAATGGGATGCTGGACTATTGGTCTGATCCAGCAGGGCTCTTCTTGTATTCTTATGAAGGCCTCAGCCTCTCTGCCCTGTTGTTGGCCCTCCAGAGGAACAGGTTGCCACTGTGTGAGACAGGAGGCTGGACTGGATGGACCCTCACTGGTCTGATCCAGCAGGGCTCTTCTGATGTTCTTATGAAGGCCTCTGCCTTTCTGCCCTGTTGTTGGCCCTCCAGAGGAACTGGATGGCCACTGTGCGAGACAGGAGGCTGGACTAGATGGACCCTCGCTGGTCTGATCCAGCAGGGCTCTTCTGATGTTCTTATGAAGGCCTCAGCCTCTCTGCCATGCTGTTGGCCCTCCAGAGGAACTGGCTGGCCTCTGTGAGAGACAGGAGGCTGAACTAGATGGACCCTCACTGGTCTGATCCAGCAGGGCTCTTCTGATGTTCTTATGAAGGCCTCGGCCTCTCTGCCCTGTTGTTGGCCCTCCAGAGGAACTGGCTGGCCACTGTGTGAAACAGGAGGCTGGACTAGATGGACCCTCACTGGTCTGATCCAACAGGGCTCTTCTGGTGTTCTCATGAAGGCCTTGGACTCTATGCACTGTTGTTTGCCATCCAGAGGAACTGGCTGGCCACTATGTGAGATGGGATGCTGGACTATTGGTCTGATCCAGCAGGGCTCTTCTTGTATTCTTATGAAGGCCTCGGCCTCTCTGCCCTGTTGTTGGCCCTCCAGAGGAACAGGTTGCCACTGTGTGAGACAGGAGGCTGGACTGGATGGACCCTCACTGGTCTGATCCAGCAGGGCTCTTCTGATGTTCTTATGAAGGCCTCTGCCTTTCTGCCCTGTTGTTGGCCCTCCAGAGGAACTGGATGGCCACTGTGCGAGACGGGAGGCTGGACTAGATGGACCCTCACTGGTCTGATCCAGCAGGGCTCTTCTGATGTTCTTATGAAGGCCTCAGCCTCTCTGCCATGCTGTTGGCCCTCCAGAGGAACTGGCTGGCCTCTGTGAGAGACAGGAGGCTGAACTAGATGGACCCTCACTGGTCTGATCCAGCAGGGCTCTTCTGATGTTCTTATGAAGGCCTTGGCCTCTCTGCCCTGTTGTTGGCCCTCCAGAGGAACTGGCTGGCCCCTGTGTGAGACAGGATGCTAGACTAGATGGAACCTCACTGGTCGGATCCAGCAGGGCTCTTCTGAGGTTCTTCTGAGCCAGTTTGGTGTAGTGGTTAAATGTGTGGACTCTTATCTGGGTGAACCAGGTTTGCTTCTCCACTCCTCCACTTGCAGCTGCTGGAATGGCCTTGGGTCAGCCATGGCTCTAGCAGGAGTTGCCTTGAAAGGGCAGCTTCTGTCAGAGCTCTCTCAGCCCCACTGACATCACAGGGTGTCTGTTGTGGGGGAAGAAGATAAAGGAGATTGTAAGCTACTCTTGAGTCTCTGATTCAGAGAGAAGGGTGTGGTATAAATCTGCATTCTTCTTCTTCTTATGAAGGCCACAGCCTTTCTGTCCTGTTGTTGGCCCACCAGAGGAACTGGCTGGCCACTGTGTGAGATGGGATGCTGGAATAGATGGTCCCCCACTGGTTTGATCCAGCAGGGTTTTTTGTATGTTCTTACGTCGTGCTTCATTTCACTGAAATCAAACACATTTTGTCCCCTGTTCTCTCAGTTTCTCCTACATCTTTGACACACCCATGCACATGATTTCCTAATTTCTGAAGTTTGGAGCGGATTCGTTTGTGACATTTTACGTAGAAAGCATTCAAGAAAGAATTGCAAAACTAGTGTGGACAGATCAGACACACTTTGCCGTATGCAAGCAACGTCTAGCACCTGCAACGCCAGGAAATAGATCCATGTGAGAACTGCAGAAGGCTGCAGATTTATACCCTGTCCTTCTCCCTGAATCAGAGACTCAGAGCAGCTCACAATCTCCTATATCTTCTCCCCCCACAACAGACACCCTGTGAGGTGGGTGGGTCTGAGAGAAGAAGAAAACTGCAGATTTATACCCGCCCTTCTCCCTGAATCAGAGACTCAGAGCGGCTCACAATCTCCTATATCTTCTCCCCCCACAACAGACACCCTGTGAGGTGGGTGGGGCTGAGAGAGCTCTCACAGCAGCTGCTCTTTCCAGGACAGAGTCTCAGAGTGGCCTACAATCTCCTTTCCCTTCCTCCCACACAACAGACTCCCTGTGAGGTGGGTGGGGTTGGAGAGGGCTCTCACAGCAGCTGCCCTTTCAAGGACAGAGTCTCAGAGCGGCCTACAATCTCCTTTCCCTTCCTCCCCCACAACAGACACCTGGTGAGATGGGTGGGGCTGAGAGAGCTCTCACAGCAGCTGCTCTTTCCAGGACAACCCCTGCAAGAGCTATGGCTGACCCAAGGCCATTCCAGCAGGTGCAAGTGGAGGAGTGGGGAATCAAACCCGGTTCTCCCAGATAAGACAGCTCTGGCTGACCCAAGACCATTCCAGCAGGTGCAAGTGGAGGAGGGGGGAATCAAACCCAGTTCTCCCAGATAAGAGTCCGCACACTTCACCACTACACCAAACTGTGCAAGAACACAGAGCTTTGCCCGGTGTCTGCAAAGATAAAAAGACATTGTAGGAAGCGTTCCTCCTTTTCAGAACCACTGCTGTTTTGTTGTTACCTGCCATCCATCTCTGATCTTCTGGTTGAAGATGCCATATTCGTAACGTATCCCGTAACCGTAGGCAGCAAGCCCCAGGGTAGCCAATGAGTCCAGGAAGCAGGCTGTAGGACAGATAAGGCACATAGGGAGGCTCAGCTGCCTGTCAGAGTCTCAGAAGCTCTAAGCCTTGCCTAGGGTGCCAGACAGTCTAGGGTCCGCCCTGCCAACACCGCCACCATTTTTGCAACAGCTTCAAATGGAGAAGGGTGGAGAGGAGGGGGAAGCTGTTGGGTTTGATTTTGCTAAGTGTAAATTCCGACCAGTAGGCTCGCTGACCTCTTCCACCTAAAACACCTGGCCAATCTGGCCCCCTGGATTCATGCTGCGGTCAGCTCGGGGCTAGACTACTTAAATGTACTCCACATGGGCCTGCCCTTGAAGACAACCCAGAAGCCGCAGCTGGGCTAGAATACACAAAATGGAACTTTTCAGGAAGGCATCATGACAAGGGGGACACACATATCTGTTGTAAGTATACTAATGATTGTGTTTATTGCTGTTTTCTAATTATCGCAATACAGTTTTAGCCTTTGTTAGAAAGATGGACTATAGATACAGAGCCGATATGTGCAAAAGGACATCAGAAGAGCCCTGCTGGATCAGACCAGTCCAGCCTCCTGTCTCACACAGTGGCCAGCCAGTTACTCAGGACTATTCTGAAGTTCTTATGAAGGCCTCGGCCTCTATGCCCTGTTGTTGGCCCTCCAGAGGAACTGGCTGGCCTCTGTGTGAGACAGGATGCTGGGCTGGATGGACCCTCACTGGTCTGATCCAGCAGGCCTATTCTGATGTTCCTATGAAGGCCTTAGCCTCTGTGCCCTGCTGTTGGCCCTCCAGAGGAACTGGGTGGTCACTGTGTGAGACAGGATGCTGGACTAGATGGACTCTCACTGGTCTGATCCAGCAGGGCTCTTCTGAGGTTCTTATGAAGGCCTCGGCCTCTATGCCCTGTTGTTGGCCCTCCAGAGGAACTGGGTGGTCACTGTGTGAGACAGGATGCTGGACTAGATGGACTCTCACTGGTCTGATCCAGCAGGGCTCTTCTGAGGTTCTTATGAAGGCCTTGGCCTCTATACCCTATAATTGGCCCTCCAGAGGAAATGGGTGGCCACTGTGTGAGAAAGGATGCTAGACTAGGTAGACCAGGGGTGGTCAATCGTAGCTCTCCAGATGTTTTTTGCCTACAACTGCCATCAGTCCCAACCAGCATGGCCAATGACTGGAGCAGATGGGAGTTGTAGGCAAAAAACATCTGGAGAGCTACCGTTGGCCACCCCTGAGGTAGACCATTGGTCTGAACCAGCAGGGCTCTCCTGTTGTTCTTATGAAGGCCTCAGCCTCCATGCCCTGTTGTTGTCTCTCCAGAGGAACTGGTTGGCCACTGTGTGAGTCAGGATGCTGGACTAGATGGACCCTCACTGTTCTGATCCAGCAAGGCTCTTCTGATGTTCTTATGAAGGTCTCAGCCTCCATGCCCTGTTGTTGGCCCTCCAGAGGAACTGACTGGCCACTGTGTGAGTCAGGATGCTGGACTAGATGGACTCTCAATGGTCTGATCCAGCAGGGCTCTTCTGATATTCTTACGAAGGCCTCAGCCTCCATGCCCTGTTGTTGGCCTTCCAGAGGAACTGGTTGGCCACTGTGTGAAGCAGGATGCTGGACTAGAGGGATCCTCATTGGTCTGATCCAGCAAGGCTATTCTGATGTTCTTAATTTTACAGATAACTCTACCCCCAATTCAGACACATCTAAACAATCCATGAAACGGGGCCCCATCTACCATCTGAGTGCTCTCGCTCTTTTCCAGCAAGTGTCTACCACCTCAGTGAGAACTCAACCCACTTGTCCATTAGAGATTTCTCAGGGCCCCCACCCCAGGACTGCACACTCAGACCCTCTCCTGTACTCACCAGCCAGCCGCCCAAGACCGCCATTTCCCAGGCCGGCGTCTTCTTCAATCTCCTCCAGCTCTTCTATGTCCAGCCCTAACTGAAAAGTGACACAGAGAGACAAAGCAAAGGCCGTCAGGAGCCGGAACACAAAAGAAAATCCTAGAATCCTAGAGTTGGAAGGGACCTCCAGGGTCATCGAGTCCAACCCCCTGCACAATGCAGGAAACTCACAAACACCTCCCCCTAAATTCACAGGATCCTCATCGCTGCCAGATGGCCCTCTAGCCTCTGTTTCAAAACCTCCAAGGAAGGAGAGTCCACCACCTCCCAAGGAGGAAGCCTGTTCCACTGAGGAACCACTCTAATGGTCAGGAAGTTCTTCCTAATGTTGAGCTGGAAACTCCTCTGATTTAATTTCAACCCGTTGGTTCTGGTCCTACCTTCCGGAGCCACAGAAAACAATTCCACACCATCCTCTCTAGGACAGCCCTTCAAGGACTTGATGGTGATCCTATCACCTCTCAGCCGCCTCCTCTCCAGGCTAAACATGCCCAGCTCCTTCAACCTTTCCTCATAGGACTTGGTCTCCAGACTCCTCCAAGGAAGGAGAGCCCACCAACTCCTGAGGAAGCCTGTTCCACTGAGGAACCGCTCTAACGGTCAGGAAGTTCTTCCTAGTGTTGAGCTGGGAACTCCTCTGATTTAATTTCAACCTGTTGGTTCTGGTCCTACCTTCCGGAGCCACAGAAAACAATTCCACACCATCCTCTCTAGGACAGCCCTTCAAGGACGTGAAGATGGTGATCCTATCACCTCTCAGTCGCCTCCTCTCCAGGCTAAACATGCCCAGCTTCTTCAACCTTTCCTCATAGGACTTGGTCTCCAGACCCCTCCAAGGAAGGAGAGCCCACCACCTCCCGAGGAAGCCTGTTCCACTGAGGAACCGCTCTAACGGTCAGGAAGTTCTTCCTAGTGTTGAGCCGGAAACTCCTCTGATTTAATTTCAACCCACCGGTTCTGGTCCTACCTTCCGGAGCCATAGAAAACAATTCAACACCATCCTCTATATGACAGCCCTTCAAGGACTTGAAGATGGTGATCATATGCCAAAGAGAGCAGAGCTCTGGCATGTTAACAGTCTCCAACTTCCAACATTTCATTTTCCCAAAAAATATGCACTTCCTGCCCACTGCACAGCTGCATGTGTGGCTTTTGATACTGTGTGTGTGTTTTGCAAAAGAAAAGCATGCAGAAGAAATCAGCTAAACAGCCATACGGGGTATCCAAACGTCTGGGAGATTCACTTGCACATCATTTACAGCCGGGGTGGCCAAACGGTGGCTTGGGAGCCACACGTGGCTCTTTCACATATATTGTGCAGCTCCTGGAGATGGAGGAGGAACGTAATGCAGGCTTACTCTCAAGTAAGTGTGCTTAGCATCGGGACCTCAGTCAACCTCTGAGCACTGACCTACGGTAGGTAACTATTTCCACTGTGTATGGAAGGAGGGGAAAATAGGCAGGCTTGCAAGCTTTTCTCTTCCACCACCAGAGTGGAGAAAGAGAGAGTAAGAGCCACGGAAGCCACTGGAAGGAGGGATGGAATTAAAGAGGGTGGCACAGTTTCATAGCTCTTGTAGGAGCTGTATTTACTAACCTTGGTGGTACATGTGTGTTTCTGTCTCCCACTTGTGCCATCAAATAATTCCCTAACCTTTCCCTTTGCTGGTCTTATGGGAACTGTTATTCCCAGCATTTACCTTTTTTTAAAAAAAAATCTCCTTCTAGCATAATTGTGTTGTAAAGTGCATGCTCATCTATTTTATCTTTCTGTGCAAATAAAGTGTTAAGAGTTTTAATAAAGACATGTGTAATATTCGTTCATGCCTTGTGGCTCTCAAACTTCTGACATTTAGTCTACGTGGCTCTTATGTTAAGCAAATTTGGCCACCCCTCATTTACAGATTGTGGGGAGTCTTTAGCAGCTTCAGGGCTAGTGTTTTTCCCAAGACACCTTGATTTTTATGTATGCACATGGAAACGGTGTGCCCAGTAAGTCAGCTAAGACAAAGGGCTGTATCCTAACTCTTGGCTCTGCTAAGGACTACTTCCTGTGGCAGCCATTTTGTGTCAAAGTTCCAAAGGTGCTCACAGCCTATAAAAGGTTGGGGACCCAATTTAAACACCAGGAAATTCACTACAGGGATGAACGCAAAGAAACTTGGGACCAGCATTCCCTCTAAGCTGAACTAGCTCACAGTTTTTTTAGCCTACAGCTCCCGCATTTTTGTCGTAGCTGAGGAAGGATGACCCCAGAGCACACCAATTTCTGCAGTAGCTCGCAGCTTTAACGCTAGTAGCTCACAACATCGAATTTTTGCTCACAAGACTCCGCAGCGCGGAGGGGACATCGCTTGGGATCCCCATTTGCACGCAGACCCACCTGATAAATTGCCTCGTCGCAGGCGTTCTGCAGTCCCAGGTTGATCATGGTGTTCTGCAAAGTGCGGCCCATGTAGAACTCTAAGGAAAGGTAATACACTCTCTGGAGGAAGAGGAAAGAGCAGAAAAATGAAAATCAGGCGCAGGCCGAAACATGCAACTGAAAATCAGAACCCCTCGTGGCCAGTGTGCCCCTAAGCTGAGTTCATGCGAGCTAGCTCGGTTTTTTAGCCTCTGGCCCACACACATTTGTCTTAGCTCAGGAAGGATGGCCCCTGCGCACACTAATTTATGCAGTATAGAATCTTAGAGTTGGAAGGGACCTCTAGGGTCATCTAGTCCAACCCCCTGCCCAATGCAGGAAACGCACAAACACCTCCCCCTAGATTCACAGGATTCTCATTGCTGTCAGATGGCCATCTAGCCTCTGCTTAAAAACCTTCAAGGAAGGAGAGCCCACCACCTCCTGAAGAATTCTAGATTTGGAAGCGACCTCCAGGGTCATCTAGTCCAACCCCTTGCACAATGCAGGAAACGCACACTTTCCCTTAAATTCATAGGATCCTCACTGCTGTCAGATGGCCATCTAGCCTCTGTTTAAAAACCTCCAAGGAAGGAGAGCCCACCACCTCCCGAGGAAACCTGTTCCACTGAGGAACCGCTCTAAACTCACAGACACCTCCCCCTAAATTCACAGGATCCTCATTGCTATCAGATGGCCATCTAGCCTCTGTTTAAAAACCTCCAAGGAAGGAGAGCACACCACCTCCTGAAGGATCATAGAATCCTAGAGTTGGAAGGGACCTCTAGGGTCATCTAGTCCAACCCTCTGCCCAATGCAGGAAATGCACAAACACCTCCCTCTAAATTCACAGGATCCTCATTGCTGTCAGATGGCCATCTAGCCTTTGCTTAAAAACCTTCAAGGAAGGAGAGCCCACCACCTCTTGAAGAATCATAGAATCCAAGAGTTGGAAGGGACCTCCAGGGTCATCTATTCCAACCCCCTGCACAATGCAGAAAACTCACAAACACCTCCCCCTAAATTCACAGGATCTTCATCGCTGTCAGATGGCCATCTAGCCACTGTTTCAAAACCTCCAAGGAAGGAGAGCCCACCACCTCCCGAGGAAGCCTGTTCCACTGAGGAATCACTCTAACGGTCAGGAAATTCTTCCTAATGTAGAGCCGGAAACTCCTCTGATTTAATTTCAACCCATTGGTTCTGGTCCTACCTTCTGGGGCCAAAGAAAACATTTCCACACCATCCTCTTTAGGACAGCCCTTCAAGTCCTTGAAGATAGTGTTCCTATCACCTCTCAGCTGTCTCCTCTCCAGGCTAAACATCCCCAGCTCCTTCAACCTTTCCTCATAGGACTCGGTCTCCAGACCCCTCACCATCTTCACCGCCCTCCTCTGGACCCGTTCCAGCTTGTCTGTATCCTTCTTAAAATGTGGTGCCCCAAACTGAACACAAGACTCCAGGTGAGGTCTTCCCAGAGCAGGGTAAAGTGATACCATCACATCACTTGATCTGGACACTAGACTTCTGTTGATACAGCCCAAAAGTAGCTCACACCTTTAATGCCAGTTGCTCACAAAGTACATTTTTTTGCTCACAAGACTCCACAGCTTACATGGCTGCAGAATATGCCATGGCATATCCAATTCACACACACACACAGGGCTGGATTAACAATTAGGCCAAGTAAGCACTGGCCTATAGGCCCCCATGCCTTTAGAAGAAGAAGAAGATATTGGATTTATATCCCGCCCTCCACTCCGAAGAGTCTCAGAGCGGCTTACAATCTCCTTTACCTTCCTCCCCCACAACAGACACCCTGTGAGGTGGGTGGGGCTGGAGAGGGCTCTCACAGCAGCTGCCCTTTCAAGGACAAGGGGCCTTTAGGGGCCTCGGGCCAGATTCTCCCCCTGCTTGAAGAGCCAGTTTGGTGTAGTGGTTAAGTGTGCAGACTCTTATCTGGGAGAACCGGGTTTGATTCCCCACTCCTCCACTTGCAGCTGCTGGGATGGCCTTGGGTCAGCCAGAGCTCTGGCAGAGGTTGTCCTTGAAAGGGCAGCTGCTGTGAGAGCCCTCTCAGCCTCACCCACCTCACAGGGTGGCTGTTGTGGGGGAGGAAGGTAAAGGAGATTGTGAGCCGCTCTAAGACTCTTCAGAGCGGGGGGCGGGATACAAATCCAGTATCTTCATCTACCTCACAGGGTGTCTGTTGTGGTGGAAGAAGGGAAAGGAGATTGTGAGCCGCTCTGAGACTCTTCGGAGTAGAGGGCGGGATACAAATCCAGTATCTTCATCTACCTCACAGGGTGTCTGTTGTGGGGGAGGAAGGGAAAGGAGATTGTGAGCCGCTCTGAGACTCTTCGGAGTGGAGGGCGGGATATAAATCCAATATCTTCATCTACCTCACAGGGTGTCTGTTGTGGGGGGGGGGAGGTAAAGGAGATTGTGAGCCACTCTGAGACTCTCTGGAGTGGAAGGCGGGATATAAATCCACTATCTTCATCTACCTCACAGGGTGTCTGTTGTGGGGGAGGATGGGAAAGGAGATTGTGAGCCGCTCTGAGACTCTTCGGAGTGGAGGGCGGGATATAAATCCAATATCTTCTTCTTCTGCTTGTAGCCCTCCCAGCCTGTACACGCAGCCAGCAACTGAGTTGTTCTTTGCCTGACTTGCCTGGTGCAGCTGATGCCAAGTCTGACTCTCTCTGCCTCTCCCCCACAGTTTTGGCAAAGGGGCTTTTGAGAAGGTGCCTGAAGGCTGCAGCGGGAGTCGCAGCCGGCGGGGGAGCTGCTCCAACTCTGAGATAATTTGCGAGGGGGCTCCCGAGATTTTGACCGCCTAGGGGCCTCCACAGGGCTCAATCCAGCCCTGCGCACAAACGCCGGCCTGATTACCCGAGGATTTATTTGGACGTGTGAGCCAACTCGATGGCAACTGGACACAAACACGATTCTTCAGACGTAGTCAGCACAGCTCCACATTTTAACAAAATGGGTCTGCATCGCCATTCTAATCAAGCAACACCGACAACACCTAGGCTTGCCAATCCCCAGCTCCCAGCGGGGGTTCTCCCGCTTTCCCAGGCTCCGCCCCGCCCCCACAACCCCCATGTGACTTTCCACCTCCGGAGGCTTCAGTCTCCGATTGAAAGGCTTCCTCTTGTGTTACTTTGAAGTTGGCAGCAACTCGTGAGTAGAGATGCCAATCCGTCACTTCAGAGTCACCAGAAAGGGGGGGGGGGAGGGAAACGTCTGCTGAGCACTTCATTATTCCCTATGTGGAGATCGATTCTCATAGAGTATAATGGGGAAATGATCTGGAGGTTTCGGGGGCTCTGGGGGAGCTGTTTTTTGAGGTAGAGGCACCAAATTTTCAGTATAGCATCTAGTGCCTCTCCCCAAAGTACCCCCCCAAGTTTCAAAACGATTGGACCAGGGGGTCCAATTCTATGAGCCCCAAAAGAAGGTGCCCCTATCCTTCATTATTTTCTGTGGAAGGAAGACATTTAAAAAGGTGTGCTGTCCCTTTAAATGTGATGGCCAGAGCTCCCTTGGAGTTCAATGATGCTTGTCACACCCTTGCTCCTGGCTCCGCCCCCAAAGTCCCCAGATATTTCTTGAATTGGACTTGGCAACCCTAACCACACCCCTGGTGGATCAGATCCACTGGCAACCTAGAATCCAGATCAAGGCGTTCGCCTTAGAATTCTGCTATACTATACAAGCCTGAACAACCAAACATACACGCGCCACAGAATGGCACAGGAAACTGGGTTTCTAGACCCAATTCTGCTCAATATGACAAGCTGTTCAGGCGCTGCGAAGGTTTGCCGTCTTCCGAATGGCTTGTCATCTGAAATAACTGAAAAAAGGTTGCTTTATTCTTGAGTCTGGCAATCAAGTATCGATTGTCCAATGTATAGCTGAACACGACTAGTTTATTGGAGAGCCAGTTTGGTGTAGTGGTGAAGTGTGCGGACTCTTATCTGGGAGAACCGGGTTTGATTCCCCACTCCTCCACTTGCACCTGCTAGCATGGCTTTGGGTCAGCCATAGCTCTGGCAGAGGTTGTCCTTGAAAGGGCAGCTGCTGTGAGAGCCCTCTCCAGCCCCACCCACCTCACAGGGTGTCTGTTGTGGGGGAGAAAGGGAAAGGAGATTGTAGGCCGCTCTGAGACTCTGTCCTTGAAAGGGCAGCTGCCGTGAGAGCCCTCTCTAGCCCCACCCACCTCACAGGGGGTCTGTTGTGGGGGAGGAAGGGAAAGAGATTGTGAGCCGCTCTGAGACTCTGTCCTTGAAAGGGCAGCTGCTGTGAGAGCCCTCTCAGCCCCACCCACCTCACAGGGTGTCTGTTGTGGGGGAGGAAGGGAAAGGAGATTGTGAGCCGCTCTGAGACTTTTCAGAGTGGAGGGCGGGATATAAATCCAATATCTTCATCTACCTCACAAGGTGCCTGTTGTGGGGGGGGGGGAAGGGGAGGAAGGTAAAGGAGATTGTGAACTGCTCTGAGACTCTTCAGAGTGGAGGGTGGGATATAAACCCAATATCTTCATCTACCTCACAGGGTGTCTGTTGTGGGGGAGGAAGGTAAAGGAGATTGTGAGCCGCTCTGAGACTCTTCAGAGTGGAGGGCGGGATATAAATCCAATATCTTCATCTACCTCATAGGGTGTCTGCTGTGGGGGAGGAAGGGAAAGGAGATCGTGAGCCGCTCTAAGACTCTTCGGAGTGGAGGGCGGGATATAAACCCAATATCTTCATCTACCTCACAGGGTGTCTGTTGTGGGGGAGGAAGGTAAAGGAGATTGTGAGCCGCTCTGAGACTCTTCAGAGTGGAGGGCGGGATATAAATCCAATATCTTCGTATTTTGTTATTTCTGTGTCTCGTCTTTGCCTTATTCATAATCTGATACATGCCCATAAAGGCTCGTGTTTGTTTGAAGTGCCACCTAATTGCTTTTAACTTATGGGGACCCTATGAATTAACAGCCCCCCCCAAACCTCCTGTCATTAGCAACTGTTGCTCGGATCTGGCAAACTGGGGGCCTTTCTGGTTTCCTGGATGGAGTCCATCCATCTCCCGCTGGGTCATCTTTTTATTTTTTTCTTGCTGCCTTCCACTTCGCCTAGCACAACAGCTTCCGTTCAGTCGTTTTAGCTCCTAGGGAGACTGCAGGCTTGATCTGAATCTCAAAAGCAAGCACACAGGGTCCCAGGGGTAATCAAGAACAAGCTAAGGGAACCTGCAGTAAATACAGGACAGCCTTCCCTAATTCTTTACCATGCAATAGTATATGTCAGGCTCTGTTCATTTACTGTACCATTAACCCCTGCTACTAACCATAAGCCAATATGCAAGGGGGGAATCCTGACTAACGAGAAACGGGGTCAACTAGGAGGGAAGGGGGAAGAGTAGAAAGCCTTTTCCCAGGAATATCAAAGGTTGCCAGGAGTCTTTGAAGCCACCCGTAGGTGCCAGCTTCTCACCTCCTCTCCGGAGGCTCCAAGGCCAGCGCCTCTGGGCAATGTAACCACCAACGGAAGAGATAAGGGGGGAAGCGCTGGGAATGTTTCAGTATGCAAAAGCAGCCTTTTGTTTTGGGAAATGTGGGGTAGATGCGAATGCTTTGAAGTAGGGAATAAATAGCTATAGATTGAAACACTGGCTATCAGTTCCAATTTACCTGCTTGCTTGGAGTAACTCTGAAGTATCCAATAAATGCAACTTTGTTTTAAACTACTAAGTCTGCGTTCTTGTGAGCTTCAACGAACCCACGCCTGACAGTATATAGCAGGGGTGGCCAAACTTGCTTCACTTAAGAGCCACATGGAATAAACGTCAGATGTCTGAGAGCCTCAAGACATGAACATCAGATGTTCGAGAGCCGCAAGGAAGGGAGGGAGGGAGGGAGAGAGGTGGAAATAAAGCAACTTTAAACGCATTCTCTAGGCTGCTGGCTGGCTTGGCTTTGATTTAAAGCGATGAGAGCCTTCTCCAAGTTGGCTGACGGGGCAGTGGGGGCTTCAAGAGCCACACAATATGGTCTACAGTAATATCAAACGAACACCTCTCATGCAATATCAAAATACACAGCAGGCAATGAAAAACATTCAGTAGTACAAACAGAAATTACACTCAAGTTACTACTCCTAGAGAATGGATATTTTTATGAGTAGCACCCCCAGAGACTTTCCTATGTAGCTACCTGGAGAATTTGTAACAGAATTTTGGAGAGCGGTTTGGACTCACGGAAGTATGGATTCGGGAGTATGTTTTGTACGAATCTTCTCGGGTGCAATTCCTCTTTGTACTGTTGAATGCTTTTCACGGCTTGCTGTGCATTTTAATATTGCATGAGAGGCGTTTGCTTGATATTACTATATACTACTACATGGTAAAGAAGGGATGAAGACTGCAATTTATTATTTACTGCAGGATTTCCTTAGCTTGTTCTTGATTGGATCTAGAGCAGAGGTGTGAGTCTGTTCCGAGGGCCAAAACAGACATAAACATCGCTTTGTCAGGTCATGCCTTCATGCCATAACATGTAATGCCAGGTACCAGAGATACAAACTTTATAAAGGATATTGGCAACCCCAATTAACAATGTTGTTTTTAACTCAAAACACAGACAAAAATATTTGATTCCCAGCAGTGAAAACAATTGATTAACTGGTGAGCACACAAAACCCCCAATAAATATATTTAATCATATGCAAGACTGGGTTGTTTCCAAGGAATACTATAAAAGGGAGAGTACCTTATATTTCCATACATAGAAGATGATATTGGATTTATACCCCGCCCTCTACTCTGAATCTCAGAGCGGCTCACAATCTCCTTTTACCTTCCTCCCGCGCAACAGACGCCCTGCGAGGTGGGTGGGGCTGAGAGGGCTCTCAAAGCAGCTGCCCTTTCAAGGACAGCTTTGCAAGAGCTATGGCTGACCCAAGGCCATTCCTGCAGCTGCAAGTGGAGGAGTAAGGAATCAAACCCGGTTCTCCCAGATAAGAGTACACGCACTTAACCACTGCTTGTGGGCTGGGTACAAGCCCTAAATGAGTCAGTTTTGGCCCCTTGGAATTATGTCTGACATCCCTAATCTAGAGCCCAATTATTTGTCTTTTTTGGGGGGGGGGGGTCGGAGACTGGCAAGCCTGTTGTTTGCGGAGTGACATGAGAGACATTTACAAGATTATGTATGGGGTAGAGCAAGTAGTACTTTTCTCTCTTTCTCACAATACAAGAACTCGTGGGCACTCCATGAAATTGCTGAGCAGTCAGGCTAGAACGGATAAAAGGAAGTCCTTCTTCACCCAAAGGGGGATTAACCTTATTCACAGCCACAGGAGGTGGTGGCAGCTACAAGCATAGCCAGCTTCAAGAGAGGATTGGATAAACATCTGGAGCAGAGGTCCATCAGTGGCTGTTAGCCACAGTATACTGATGGCACTCTCTGTTTGGAGCAGTGATGCTCTGTATTCTGGGTGCTGGGCGGGGGGGGGGGGTAACAGTGGGAGGGCTTCTAGTGTCCTTGCCCCACTGGTGGACCTCCTGATGGCACCTGGGTTTTTTTGGCCACTGTGTGACACAGAGTGTTGGACTAGATGGGCCACTGTCCTGATCCAACATGGCTTCTCTTATGTTCTTATGTCTGCAGTAGAACAGCCAGGTTAGAGTCCATGTGCAGCAGAGAGACCAAAAAGAGCTTTTCGTGGGATGAGCTTTGGAGACCCAACGCTCCCTTTGTCAGATCCGAAAGAATCAGAGTTGGAAGGGACCTCCAGGGTCATCTAGTCCAACCCCCTGCACAGTGCAGGAAACCCACAAACACTGCCCCCTAAATTCACAGGATCTTCATCGCTGTCAGATGGCCAGCTAGCCTCTGTTGAAAAACCTCCAAGGAAGGAGAGCCCGCCACCTCCCGAGGAAGCCTGTTCCACTGAGGAACCGCTCTAAACTCACAAACACCTCCCCCTAAATTCACAGGATCTTCATCGCTGTCAAATGGACATCTAGCCTCTGTTGAAAAACCTCCAAGGAAGGAGAGCCCACCACCTCCCGAGGAAGCCTGTTCCACTGAGGGACCGCTCTAAACTCACAAACACCTCCCCCTAAATTCACAGGATCTTCATCGCTGTCAGATGGCCATCTAGCCTCTGTTGAAAAACCTCCAAGGAAAGAGAGCCCACCACCTCCTGAGGAAGCCTGTTCCACTGAGGAACTGCTCTAAACTCACAGACACCTCCCCCTAAATTCACAGGATCTTCATTGCTGTCAGATGGCCATCTAGCCTCTGTTGAAAAACCTCCAAGGAAGGAGAGCCCACCACCTCCCGAGGAAGCCTGTTCCACTGAGGAACCACTCTAAAGGTCAGGAAGTTCTTCCTAATGTTGAGCCGGTTGTCGCCCTGAAAATCTTGTGGCTCTTTAATGTGCAACTCAGAGCTTTTTTTTTTTGTAGCCGGAACTCCTTTGCATATCAGGCCACGCCCTTCTGATGTAGCCAGGGCTCTTATTACAGGGCCTTCAGTAAGCTCATTGAGGACTGGCTACATCAGGGGGGGTGGCCTAATATGCAAAGGAGTTCCCGCTACGAAAAAAGCTCCGGTGCTACTGAATTTGAAAGGAAGTTTAGCGTTAACCTCCATATTGAAGACGGGGAACAGGATGGTTCTCAATTTAAAACCACCGTTTTGATGGGGTTTTTTAAGCGACTGCGGTGCAACTGAGTTCAGAAGAAACATGAGCGGATCGGAAGGCGGACTCAGAGAGACCTGATTTAGGTGTGAAGTTGTCGAAGAAAGCCGAGCTGCGTCAGTTCGCGGAAGGATTAGGAAGGTGGTCACAAAGGGGATTATGCCTTAATCCCCCCGGCCTCACAGGCCACCAGAGGCCCGAACAATCAACCACTCGTTTCAGACTCTGTTAAGCCAATCCAATTAATGAGGGACTATCGGCTATTTTACACCTTCCTCTTTCCACTCATCCTTTCCAGCTCCCTCCTTCGAAAAGCACAATATTTATAAAGGCTTCCAGGAAACACCTGTGCGACGCATTTTAAAAGGTTTTGCGCTGTATTTGCACAAAACAGAAAGCTAGCAAGTACTTCGAGAGCCAGTTTGGTGCAGTGGTTAAGTGTGCGGACTCTTATCTGGGAGAACCGGGTTTGATTCCCCACTCCTCCACTCGCAGCTGCTGGAATGGCCTTGGGTCAGCCATAGCTCTCTTATCTGGGAGATCCGGGTTCGGTTCCCCATTCCTCCACTTGCACCTGCTGGAATGGCCTTGGGTCAGCCATAGCACTGGCAGAGGTTGTCCTTGAAAGGGCAGCTGCTGTGAGAGCCCTCTCAGCCCCACCCACCTCACAGGGTGTCTGTTGTGGGGGAGGAAGATAAAGGAGATTGTGAGCCGCTCTGAGACTCTGAGATTCGGAGTGGAGGGCGGGATATAAATCCAATATCATCATCATCTTCTTCCACCAGTAAGGACACAGCATAACATAAAGGTAAAGGTAGCCCCAGGGGTCATTTTGTAGAAAAAGGAGGTGGTGGCAGCTACAAGCATAGCCAGCTTCAAGAGGGGATTGGATAAGCATCTAGAGCAGAGGTCCATCAGTGGCTATTAGCCACAGTGTATTGATGGAATTCTCTGTCTGGAGCAGTTATGCTCTGTATTCTTGGTGCTTGGGAGGGGAGGCAACAGGGTGAGGGCTTCTGGTGCCCTGGCCCCACTGACCTTGGGTCAGCCATAGTTCTCATAGGAGTTGTCCTTGAAAGGGCAGCTTCTGGGAAAGCTCTCTCAGCCCCACTCACCTCACAGGATGTCTGTTGTGGGGGGGAGTAAAGGAGATTGTGACCAGTGTTCTCCCTAAGCTGAGTTAGTGTGTGCTAGCTCACAATTTTTTAGCCTCCAGGTCACATATTTTTGTCTCAGCTCAGAAAATATGGCCCTAGAGCAAACTAATTTATGCAGTCGCTCAGCATTTTAATGCCAGTAGCTCAGAAAGTATAATTTTTGCCCACAAGACTCCACAGCTTAGAGGAAACATTGATTGTGACTGCTCTGAGACTCTGCGATTCAGAGTATAGGGCAGATATAAATCCCACATCCTCCTCTTCCTGATACATCTTCGCCTCTGTTTCACCATAAAAGGTTTTCTCTGCTCAGATTCGATACCACAAAAGTGGCCAAGTTCAAATATTTTTGCTGTGCATTTCATTTGTTTCCCAAGCGCATACAGATTTTACTATACGGGAAACGTACTAGAAGTTATTGAAGGACACTCCACAGTTCTTTCTGCCCAAGGCCATGCCATCGTCGTAGGTCACAGAGATACAAAGCCGTTTCCGTTTCCTTCATGTTTCAACACTCGCATGGCGCTGACAAAAATTAAAAAATGCCTTCTCTGGTTACATGGGTGAAAGTGAGATATCCATGAAGGGTATCTTTAATCTCTACTTGCCCCATGTATCAGCGGGGGACAGCTGATTTTATTCCCACAATTCTCTTGGTCTCTTATTTCTTCCAGATTATACAAAGTAATTCTTTACTTAAATATTACGCATGGGATGGAGAAAGTAGAGAAAGTAGTCCTTTTCTCCCTTTCTCACAAAACAAGAACTCATGGGCATTCGATGAAATTGCTGAGCAGACAGGTTAAAACGGATAAAAGGAAGTACTTCTTCACCCAAAGGGTGATTAACATGTGAAATTCACTGCCACAGGAGATGGTGGCGGCTACAAGCACAGCCAGCTTCAAGAGGGGATTGGATAAAAATATGGAGCAGAGGTCCATCAGTGGCTATTAGCCACAGTATGTATATATATGTGTGTGTGTTTGTGTGTATACACAGATATATTGGCCACTGTGTGACACAGAGTGTTGGACTGATGGGCCACTGGCCTGATGCAACATGGCTTCTCAAGGTGGCTTGCAATGTAAATAAAACAATGTACAACCTAAAAGATGGCAATCGCAAATCACCAATTAGGATCGCCCATGAATACAAACTAAATTAATCAAGTGCAATCCTAAATAAACTCGGAAGATTGAAAGTGAGAGGGTCAGCCACACCTCCCTAGAGAGCTTCTTCCACGACTGTGGGGCTGCCACCAAGAAGGCCCCGTCTCACGTACCCATTGGACTAGCTTCTTTGATTGGTAGGATAGTCAGGAGGGCCTCTCCCTGGGATCTTAAATTCCTGGTCAGGAACTCACGGCGACAGCCCACACTCTTGCTGGCCAAGGAGTCTCAACACATAAGTTTGAAGCGCTCCATTTTGAAGAGATAGCACCTCAGGGTTCCCTCACCTTTCAGTTCCCTTTTCAAATCTTTTTTTTTTAAATTGTATGTGTGTGCACATACATGTCTGGAAGTCGTGGTTGAATTCTGGCAATGCCTAGAGGGGCTTGGACATTCAGAGAGGGGGCTTGCTATTTCTTGCCTCTGCACCCCAGTTCTGGTATTCCTTGGAGGTCTCCCATCTAAGCACTTGCCAGGGTCAGCCCCGCTTTGCTTCCAAAATCAGGCTTGCCCTTTTTGAATCCTTTTGTGACTCAAGAGAACCTCCCCAGAGCCTGCAGTGGAGCTTGGAGAAACGTCGACTGCGGGGTGACATGATAGAGGTTGACAAGATTATGCATGGGATGGAGAAAGTAGAGAAAAAAGGACTTTTCTCCCTTTCTCAAAATACAAGAACTCGTGGGCATTCGATGAACTCTTTTGATTTAATTTCAACACGTTGGTTCTGGTCCTATCTTCCAGGGCCACAGACAACAATTCCACACCATCCTCTATATGATAATCCTTCAAGTCCTCGAAGATGGTGATCGTATAACCTCTCAGCCGCCTCCTCTCCAGGCTAAACATCCCCAGCTCCTTCAACCTTTCCTCATAGGACTTGGTCTCCAGACCCCTCACCATCTTCGTCGCCCTCCTCTGGACCCGTTCCAGCTTGTCTAGATCCTTCTTAAAATGTGGTGCCCAAAACTGAACACCAGACTCCAGGTGAGGTCTTACCAGAGCAGAGGAAAGCGATACCATCACTTCACATGATCTGGACACTATACTTCTGTTGATACAGCCCAAAATTGCATTTGCCTTTTTAGCCGCTGCATCACACTGTTGACTCATGTTCAGCGTATGATCCACTAAGACCTCTAGATCCTTTTCGCACAGACTACTGCTAAGACAATTCTCCCCCATCCTATAATCATGCATTGGATTTTTCCTACCTAAATGCAGAACTTTACATTTATCCCTGTTAAAATTCATTTTATTGATTTTAGCCCAGTTTTCCAGTCTGTCAAGGTCATCCTGTATCCTGTTTCTGTCTTCTTCTGTGTTTGCAACCTCTCCCAACGGAGCTCTGCTCCATATTTTTATCCAATCTCCTCTTGAAGCAAATAGAAAAGAGCATGTAGCAAAAAGACGCTCACAGAAGACAGTTCAAAAGCAGTCTTTCCAATCGCCAAGGAGTGTCAATAGTCCAATATTTCGTTCACGGAACTAAAAGAAGCCCTTGCACAGACGTCTGGTTCTGGACATCCAGTTTGGAGGCTTATTTATCACTGGGACCCAGTCTTTACAATACATTCACAGGAGACCAACAAGGTTCAAAACATGTCTGTAAGATTTCCAGGTTCTCCCCCACAGTTTTGTCAAAGGGGCCTCTGAGAAGGGGCCCGCAGGCTGCAGTGGGGGGGCCGTGTGCTGCGTGCCCCAACGCTGAGATAATTTGAACAAAGCAGGAGTCAAGTGGCACCTTTAAGACCAACCAGTTTTTATTTTAATTGAGAACGTTGGGGAGGGGCGGTGGCTCAGTGGTAGAGCATCTGCTTGGGAAGCAGAAGGTCCCAGGTTCAATCTCCGGCATCTCCAACTAAAAAGGGTCCAGGCAAATAGGTGTGAAAAGCCTCAGCTTGAGACCCTGGAGAGCCGCTGCCAGTCTGAGAAGACAATACTGACTTTGATGGACCGAGGGTCTGATTCAGTATAAAGCAGCTTCATTAGGGGAGGGACAGTGGTTCAGTGGCAGAGCATCTGCTTGGGAAGCAGAAGGTCCCAGGTTCAATCCCCAGCATCTCCAAAAAAGGGTCCAGGCAAATAGGTGTGAAAAGCCTCAGCTTGAGACCCTGGAGAGCCGCTGCCAGTCTGAGAAGACAATACTGACTTTGATGGAACAAAGGTCTGATTCAATATAAGGCAGCTTCATATGTTCACATGTTCAACATCAGCTTTCGTGTGCTCTTCAGCACACTTCATCAAACGCGGAATCCGGCGCAGTGAGCAAAGCCATACAGAGCTGGTAGGCAGTGGCCCAGAATGCAACATGGTAAACGTATGGCTTTGCTCACTGTGCTGCATTCCTCGTCTGACGAAGTGTGCTGAAGAGCGCACGAAAGCTGACGTTCTCGATAAAAAGGGGTTGGTGTTCAAGGTGCCACTTGACTCCTGCTTCGTTCAACTGCTTCAGACCAACACGGCTGCCCGCTTGGATCTACCGGAGATAATTGGCGAGGGGGCGCCCAAGATTTTGACTGCCTAGGGGTTTCATCCAGCACTGCCTGCATGGCTCCAGAGTGCTGCTAAGCAGGCCTCCCGGGGTTCGTGAGAAAGCCGCTCACGCCTGCAGCTTCGGGGGAACGCTGGTTCCGCGGGGGGTTTTGTCATTGCCTTCCACCGTGTAGCAAATGCGGCTGCCAATCCCCAGTTTGGAGGCCATCCCCCTGCTTCAGGGACATCAGAAAATGTCTACTGGGCACTCCATTGTTCCCTACGGAAACCTATTCCCATACGGTATAATGGGGGATTGACCTGAGGGTATCTGGGCTCTGCGGGGGCTGTTATCTGAGGTAAAGGCATCACATTTGCAGCACAGCATCCAGCGCCTCTCCTCAAAACACCCTCCAAGTTTCAAAAGGATTGGACCAGGGGGTCCGATTCTATGAGCCCCCAAAGAAGGTGCCCCTCTCCATTATTTCTTACGGAGGGAAGAAGAGAGACCAGGCGGGGAAGGGTGAGGACGGTCTCCCTTCCTGCTGGGGATGAAGGAAAGGAAAGGAAAGGACCCCTGTGCAAGCACCAGTCTTTTCCAACTCTGGCGTGACGTTGCTTTCGCGACGTTTTCACGGCAGACTTTTGACGGGGTGGTTTGCCATTGCCTTCCCCAGTCTTCTACGCTTCCACCCCAGCAAGCTGGGGACTCATTTGACCGACCTCGGAAGGATGGAAGGCAGAGTCAACCTTGGGCCGGCTACCTGAAAACCCAGCTTCCCCCGGGGATCGAACTCAGGTCCTGAGCAGAGAGTTCAGATCACAGTACTGCAGTACTGCCGCTTTACCACTTCCGCGCCACTGAGGACGAAGACGAGGGGTTAATCCGGAGCTAGGAGGGAGGGGCGGGCCTGGGGGTGATTTGAGGACAGCTCCAGCTTGCCTGATGGGCACTGGCAGCTCACCGAGCTTCTTAAAACATGCCGCCTTCCTGCCCCCGGGGTGGTGTCTGGGGTCTCCTTGGGGGGAGGCCGGGCCAAGAGGGGTGGAGGCTGAGAAAGGCAGGCCACCTGGGGTTCAGGAGGTGCCTTGAGGTGAAACCACTGCTGGGGGAGGGGAGCTGTCCATCTCTGCACTCTTTCTCATGGGAAAACTGGCT
Organism: Heteronotia binoei; assembly: GCF_032191835.1. NCBI lineage: Eukaryota > Metazoa > Chordata > Lepidosauria > Squamata > Gekkonidae > Heteronotia > Heteronotia binoei. The sequence continues at coordinate 6,825,596 of NC_083243.1, read as the reverse complement.
GCCAGAGACATACCGACACACCCGCCCCTTGCCACCTGCACAGCGCTTGGCAGGGGCTCTTGGTGCAACGAAAAAACTCCCACTGGTAATCCTCCCCTACAAACCTTGCTAGATTGCTCAGGTCTTTTTTTTAGGGGGTGGGGGGGATGTTTCACAATTAAATGAATGCTTCTCTTTGACTTTTTTTGGCACACTGGGGGTGTCAAACATGCAGCCCCGGGGGGCGAATCAGGCCCCCCGGATGGCTCCTATCAGGCCCCTGAGCAACTGGCTCTTGTCTGCTTCCTTCTCCCTCTTACTCCCTTTTGCAGCTCAACTCGCTTGACAAGGCTTGCTCAATTGCACAGAAGCTACGGAGCAAAACCTCGGTTTTCTCCATTGGCTGAGGCTCCTCCCCCTCCTGGTCCCCAGGGGAAGGCAGGAAAGAGCCGGCGCTTCCTTGGCCCAGTTCCCTGGATCCCATGGGAGAGATGCAAAGAAAGCAACTTTAAGACCAACAAGTGCTAATGTTTTAAGCAGGTTTTATTTTGCTTTTTTAAAAAAAACTTTAGTCATATTTGTCTGCGTCCTTTTAAAAGTTCATATCTCCGCTAGCTCATCTTAAATAGGTGCACCCACAGCCCGGTCCAACACAGCCCGACCAGACAAGGTCTCCTTTATGACAGATCCAGCCCTCATAACAAATGAGTTTGACATCCCTGGGCAGAAGTTTCTTCCACAGATCAGCTGCAGTGAGACAAAATGACCCTGTACTCTTTTTAAGAGTGGCTGGCAAACTGGTCCCACAAGGAGCCAGTTTGGTGTAGTGGTTAAGTGCGCGGGCTCTTATCTGGGAGAACCGGGTTTGATTCCCCACTCCTCCACTTGCACCTGCTAGCATGGCCTTGGGTCAGCCACAGCTCTCTTATCTGGGAGAACCACGTTTGATTCCCCACTCCTCCACTTGCACCTGCTGGAATGGCCTTGGGTCAGCTACAGCTCTCGCAGGAGTTGTCCTTGAAAGGGCAGCTTCTGGGAGAGCCCTCTCAGCCCCACCCACCTCACAGGGTGTCTGCTGTGGGAAGGAGAAGTTAGAGGAGATTGTAAGCCACTCTGAGTCTCTGATTCAGAGAGAAGGGCGGGGTGTAAATCTGCAATTCTTCTTCTTCTTGCCAGTTTGGTGTAGTGGTTAAGTGCGCGGACTCTTATCTGGGAGAACCGGGTTTGATTCCCCACCCCTCCACTTGCACCTGCTGGAATGGCCTTGGGTCAGCAATAGCTCTGGCAGGGGTTGTCCTTGAAAGGGCAGCTGCTGGGAGAGCCCTCTCAGCCCCCGCCCCCACCTCACAGGGTGTCTGTTGTGGCGGGAGAAGATATGGGAGATTGTAAGCCACTCTGAGTCTTTGATTCAGAGAGAAGGGCGGGGTATAAATCTGCGGTCGTATTCTTCTACTACTTCGGTCAAAGAAACTGGCGGTGAAAAGTCCTACCTGCAGACTGGGCAGAGAAGGACTGAGGGATTTCCATTCCAGCTTGTACCAGGTGAAGGGAGCCCAGACTCTCAAAAGCTCAAACCCTCCCGAATCCTGCTAGTTTCTCAGTCACGCACGCGCTCAGCCTTCTAAGGTGCGACGGGGCTCAAAGCCAGCTCTCGCGCTGAAGACTAACCCAGCTCCCCTCTGAGAAACCCACTCTCCCCCCCAGTCTCTCACCTTGGGGTCCTTCTCGTAGTAGTACTGCTGGGTGCGGATCCATCTGCCCACCAGGTGGTCGCGCACGGTGTGGGCCAGGGCGAAATAGTAGTCCCGAGGGGTGGCCACATTGCGGTCTTTGACCAGAGTGAAATGCAGGTGCCGGTTGAAGCCCTTCTTCAGCTCAGCCACGTTTTCCACCCCAACGATGCCACGGATGCTGATCTGCTTCCGCTTCTCCTGGTCCGTCAGGGGCCGAGACATCGCTGGGCGATCCGTGGCCTGCAGAAAGGGGGGTGGGGGAGAGAAGTTGGTGCAAGGAGGCTCCCAAGCTGCCTGCCCCCCCTCCCCACCAGAGTCACGGTTTCAAATGTATTCAAGATTATTAGGGTTTGTAGAATCTTTCGGGATCAAGTGCCGTGTTCTACTGGAGAAAGTTTTCCTTGGAAGGAAAACTTTCTCCAGTAGAACACGGCACTTGATCCCGAAAGATTCTACAAACCCTAACGACGTTACCAGCCGTGAAAACCTGAAATCTTTGGTATTCAATATTATAACACATTTTTAGAAAACGAAGAGATCGGATTTATACCCTGCCCCTTCACTACCCAAAGAAGTCTCAGAGCAGCTTCCAATCGCCTGCCCCTTCCCCTCCTCACAACAGACACCCTGTGGCGGTAGGTGGGGCTGAGAGAGCTCTGACAGAAACCGCTCTTGAGAGGGAACAGCTCTGTGAGAACTTGTGACGGATTCAAGGTCACTCCAGCAGGTGGATGTGAAGGAGTGGGCAATCAAACCCAGTTCTCCCAGATAAGAGTAAAGACCGTTATACTGTTTCAGTTAATAACTGTCCTGTTCCAAGTTTCAAAAATAGTTATTCAGTGTCAACTTTTCTTGTAATTGTATCAAGTGAGAACTTAAAGGCAACTTTAAAACCACCCTGTGGCGCAAAGTGGTGAGGAAGAGGAAGAGGAAGAGGAAGAAGAGGAAGAGGAAGAGGAAGAGGAAGAGGAAGAGGAAGAGGAAGAGGAAGAGGAAGAGGAAGAGGAAGAGGAAGAGAAAGAGAAAGAGAAAGAGAAAGAGAAAGAGAAAGAGAAAGAGAAAGAGAAAGAGAAAGAGAAAGAGGAAGAAGAGGAAGAAGAGGAAGAAGAGGAAGAAGAGGAAGAAGAAAAAATGATAATACTGGATTTATATCCCGCCCTCCACTCCAAAGAGTCTCAGAGCGGCTCACAATCTCCTTTACCTTCCTCCCCCACAACAAACACCCTGTGAGGTGGGTGGGGCTGAGAGGGCTCTCCCAGCAGCTGCCCTTTCAAGGACAACCTCTGCCAGAGCTATGGCTGACCCAAGGCCATTCCAGCAGGTGCAAGTGGAGGAGTGGGGAATCAAACCCGGTTCTCCCAGATAAGAGTCCGCACACTTAACCACTACACCAAACTGGCTCTCCGCTACACCAAATTGGCTCTTAACCACAGTACTGCAGTACTGTGGTCTGAACTCTCCGTTCACGACCTGAGTTCGATTCCAGCAGAAGCTGGATTCAGGTCGCCAGCCCAAGGTAGACTCAGCCTTCCATCCTTCTGAGGTTGGTAATATGAGTACCCAGCTTGCTGGGGGAAAAGTGCAGATGACTGGAGAAGGCAGTGGCAAACCACCCTGTAAAAAAGTCTGCCGTGAAAAAGTTGTGAAAGCAACGTCACCCCAGAGTTGGAAATGACTGGTGCTTGTGCAGGGGACCTTTCCTTTCCTTAAAGAAACTACACAGGCTTGCAAACTCTTCACACAATTGTACCAAATCAGAACTGAAGACAAACTTCAGGCAGCTTTCGAGTTTGACCAGCTTGACCAGCTTCAAATCTGACCAACTCCTTAATAAGTCCCTAGGTGAGCCCTCCTTTTCTTTTAATCTAATCTTCATCAGAACAGAATCAATATTGAATTTAAAAAGTGTCTCAAGACAGAGTTTACTAACACTCAAATTACTCAGAGGTTGTCATTCATATGGCAATAGTTATCAGTCTTCCGGCATTCTTGCAGGGTGAAAGGGGCAAACGTATTTTAATTGGAGAGCGGTGGTGGTCTTTGCGCTTGTCTCAGCCGGCAAAAAACGTCCAATCCCTTGGCCAACCTCCATCACCCTCTTCGAGTGGGGAGGAGTCAGGTGCAAAAGAAGCTCACGGGAGGCTTCCAGCCTCTGTACCTGTGCTGGCCTTGTGCTCACCTTTAATTAACCCCTTCTTGTCTGACCAGGAGGGAGCAAATCTCTGTTAAACCAGGGCAGGTCACATCGAGGGGCAGCAGCAGCTTTCAAAAGGCATTAGAGGCTCTGGAATTTGGGGGCCGAGCTTAAGGAGGTCACCCTCTTCAAGCATCTAGTTCTCACAGAGGTTGGGAAAAGTGGGGGCAGCTATAAGCATAGCCTGCTTCAAGGGGAGACTGGAGAGGCAAAGGGAGCAGAGGTCCACCAGTGGCTACTAGCCTCAAGGTATATAGGTCAGGGGTGGCCAAACTTGCTTGACGATAAGAGCCACAGGGAATAAATATCAGATGTTACAGGGAAGGAAGGAAGGAAAAAGAGAGAGGAAGAGAGAGGGAGGGAGTGGGGGAGGGAGGGAGGGAGGGAGGGAGGGAGGAAGGAAGGAAGGAAGGAAGGAAGGAAGGAAGGAAGGAAGGAAGGAAGGAAGGAAGGAAGGAAGGAAGGAAGGAAGGAAGGAAGGAAGGAAGGAAGGGCGAGGAAGAGCGAGGAAGAGCGAGGAAGAGCGAGGAAGGAAGGAAGGAAGCGAGAGAGCGGGAGGGAAGAGGGAAGGAAGGAAGGAAGCGGGAGGAAGGAAGGAAGGAAGGAGAGATGGGAAGAAAGCAACATTAACTTTAAATAAATTCTCCAAACTGCTGGCTTGTTTGGCTCGGAGAAGTGATTTAAGGAGAGACGTGCCTTCTCCAAACCAGCCAATGGGGCAGTGGGGACTTCAAGAGCCACACAATACACGTGAAAGAACCATATGTGGCTCCTGAGCCACAGTTTGGTCACCCCTGATACATATAGAACACTGTCTGCGGCAGTGATGCTCTGTAGTCTTGGTGCTTGGGGGGCTACAGTGGAAAGGGCTTCTGAAGTTCTGGCCCCACTGGTGGGCCTCCTGAGGGCACCTGGGCTTTGGCCGCTGTGCCACACAGAGCGTTGGACTGGATAGACCATTGGCCTGATCCAGCACGGGTAATCTTTTTGTTCTTATGATCTACAACTGGGCTGTTCCATGACTGGAAGGAAGGGACTTGCTCGCTCCACCACAGACAAAGATTCCATCCCCCCAGAAATCTCGATGTCAAAGTTTGCTCTTATCCTGACAAGCTAGGTCTCTTCATGCAGGGAATCTGTTTCCTTTGGGAGAGCATTTCCTCATGCAAGACCCCCCACCCCAGCAGTCCGGAATGGTAGAGCCCAGACAGTTTTCTGTAACTAGGCCAGGGGTGGCCAAACTGTGGCTCGGGAGCCACATGTGGCTCTTTCACACATATTGTGTGGCTCTCCAAGCCCCCACTGCCCTGTTGGCTGGCTGGATAGTAGGTGCAGCTGCATAACAATCCCTGGATTAGGAGAGTGGCCGGCCGGCCAGCCACCTGAGACTTTGCCATGCCCCCAGCAGCCCTCATTAACCCTTGGAGAAGCCCTCGCCACCCTTTCTCCACTTCTTATTTTGGGTGGTGGGTAGCTTGCTGGCCTTTTGATGGGGGGGTGGCCAAGGAGAGCCCCAGGAGAGCGAGACCTGCTTGGGCTGGCTAGATCTCTAGTCAGCCCAAGCAGGCCTCGCTTGTCCAGGGCTCACCTTTCTTGCATCAGGTTGCTTTTGGCTGAGGCGGGGCAGCATACGCTAATGAGTTATGCTAATGAGCTCCACCACCTATTTTTCTACAAAATAACCCTCGCTCATGCATAACGAAGCCTGTGAGTCGTAACGCAACGCTTGTCCTGGTGTGCTTTGCATTTCTGTGTCCCCTTTGTCAAGGTTTTTGGCGCCACAACCCTTGCCAACACTCTCTTGGCCAGCTGCTCTGTTTTCACTAGAATATATCCAAACGCCATTGAGTTATCAAAATATTGTTGGTTCGGCAGCAAGAATATGGCTTGCGCCAAAAAATGGAAACACCAGGGCCTGCCTACGAAGCAGGAACCGATCGGGAAAATTTTAGAGACAGCTGCGATGGACTAGCTATCTTCCCTACTCGGTGGCAAATCTAAGGAGGAAGCTAAAAAATGTCGGGAGCCATTATACGTTTGGTTTGACGTGCCTGGCTGCTTTCCTAAATGTTGACATCTGCTGACAAATGCTATCGTTTGCTACCCTATATGCTGGTATGAAGACCCAATCAAGATCTGTATAAGCTAGAACTTACAGTATTCGTATAGTATTTGTTATGTTTAATGCATTTTGAACTAAAGAATCTTTGTTATTATTTTGTAGGTATATTGATGTGCAGAATGCAACATTTCTTTAGGCATTTCTATTTCTATCTACTTTCTCTCTCCTTTCCCCTTCCCTTTTCTAGAGAAATGTAATAAAACTTTTACATGAGAAAAACAAATATTCTTGGTTTATGTTACTACTTTTAAGTAACAGTTGATCTTCTCGGGGGTGAAAGTGTGCATCTCAGTGGTTAGCTGCTGCCACCGCCTGTTTATGCATGTTGTTTTCTAATGAAATTATAAGTGTTTATCCACCTGCGCATGCCTTTTAGGATTTAAACCGGCTTTGGCTGTTGATAAATTTAGTATTCATTGAACAGACAGCATTCCTGGCGAGATATTTTCGTACTGAGGTTACTTACACCCCAGAAGTCCTTTCGTTATGCTCAGTCTCCGGAGGTCTCCTGGAAGTTTCAACAGATCTTGGGGAACTCTATTATTCTCTATCATTCTCTGCTGGAAACTCTGTTATTTCCTATGAAGACTTATTCCCATAGGAAATAATGGAGAATTGATCTGTGGGTATCTGGGGCTCTGGGGGGCTGTGTTTTTGAGGTAGAGGCACCATTTTTTCAGTAAAGTATCCAGTGCCTCTCCCCAAAATACCTGCCAACTTTAAAAAAGATTGGACCAGGGGGTCCAATTCTATGAGCCCCAAAAGAAGGTACCCCTATCTTTCATTATTTCCAAAGGAGAGAAGACATTTAAAAGGTGTGCAGTCTCTTTAAATGTGATGGCCAGAACTCCCTTTGGAGTTCATTATGCTTGTCACACCCTTGCTCCTGGCTCCACCCCCAATGTTTCCCGGCTCCATCCCCAAAGTCCCCAGATAAGAACATAAGAGTAGCCATGTTGGATCAGGCCAATGGCCCATCCAGTCCAACACTCTGTGTCACACAGTGGCCATATATATATACTGTGGCTAATAGCCACTGATGGAGCTCTGCTCCATATTTTTATCCAATCCCCTCTTGAAGCTGGATATGCTTGTAGCCGCCACCACCTCCTGTGGCAGTGAATTCCACGTTAATAACCCTTTGGGTGAAGGACTTCCTTTTATCCGTTTTAACCCAAATGCTCAGCAATTTCATCGAATGCCCACAAGTTCTTGTATTGTGAGAAAGGGAGAAAAGGACTTCTTTCTCTACTTTCTCCATCCCATGCATAATCTTGTAAACTTCTATCATGTCAACCCGCAGTCAACGTTTCTCCAAGCTAAAGAGCCCCAAGCGTTTTAACCTTTCTTCATAGGGAAAGTGTTCCAAACCTTTAATCATTCTAGTTGCCCTTTTCTGCACTTTTCCCAATGCTATAATACCCTTTTTGAGGTGCGGTGACCAGAATTGTACATAGTATTCCCACCATCGATTTATACAGGGGCATGATGAGACTGGCTGATTTGTTTTCAATTCCCTTCCTAATAATTCCCAGACATTTCTTGAATTGGACTTGGCAACCCTAACAGATCTCCAGGCAACAGAGATCAGTTCTCCTCGAGAACTGATTCAGAGGGCAAACTCTATGGTATATTACAGATTCTGTTTGGAAACCCTTTTCCCAATTCTTCCCTCCCCAAGCACCACCCCAAAGTCTCCAGGAATTCCTCAAGCCAGGGCTGGCAACGCAACTAAAGTCACAAGGCAGGGTAGCAAAGTCTTTCTGTCTTCAAAAGCACTGACGAGGGGTGGTGGTGGAACCTTTTGCTCCAACACCCGTGACCGAATGAAGACTCCCTACTCCCCGCCCCCCCCCCTCTTCTCTTGGGTGCCTAGCACCCAAGACTCAAGTCAGGGTATGCCTTAATAAAGAGACCTAAGTTGGTTCGAATAGACAAGTTGTCAATTTGCCAGCATGGTGGAGCAGTTAAGAGTGTTGGACTAGTGCCGGCGTGGCCAAACTTGTTTAATGTAAGAGCCACACAGAATAAATGTCAGATGCTTGAGAGTCGCAAGACATGAACATAAGATTGAGAGCCACAAGACAGGAAGAAAGGTAGGTTAGGTAGGTGGGTGGAAAGAAAGGCAGAAAGCAAGCAAATAGACGGGGGAGGAAGAGGTGGAAAGAAAGCAACTTTCAATTTCAAATGCATTAACCAAGGCTGTGCCTTGGCTTGGCTTAGAGAAGTGATTTAAAGAGAGAAATGCTTTCTCTAAGCAGGCCAACGGGGTGTTGAGGGCCACACAATATATATGAAAGAGCAACATCTGGCTCCCGAGCCACGGCACCCCTGGACTAGGAGCTGCGAGACCTGGGTTCGAATCTCTACTCTGCCAGGGAAACCTGCTGGGGTGACCTTGGGTTAGTCACACACTCTCAGCCTAACCTGCCTCCCTGGGCTGTCGGGAGGCTGAAAGAAAAGAAGAGAAAATTACGTAAACTGTTTCGGGTGCCCATTTGGGACAATAGGCTAGAGACAAATAAATACATAAAAACAAAACAGTTCTGCTTTGAAAAACCACAGTTGGGCTTCAGATGTTCTTCAGCACAAGATGCAACCCAGGGGGTCCAAAACGCTTCTTTGACTCTACACCAGGGGTGGTCAAACTTGCCTAACATAAGAACCACATAGAACCACACGCTCCCTCTAAGCTGTAGAGTCCTGTGAGTCAGACATTTGGAAGCCAAAACAAAGCAACGTCAGATGTTGGAGGGAGGGAGGAAATAGAGGGGGGAAAGAGAGAAGGGTAGAAAGAAAGCAACTTGAAAGAAAGAGAGCCAGTTTGGTGTAGTGGTTAAGTGTGCGGATTCTTATCTGGGAGAACCAGGTTTGATTCCCCACTTCCGCCACTTGCAGCTGCAGGCATGGCCTTGGGTCAGCCATAGCTCTGGCAGAGGTTGTCTTTGAAAGGGCAGCTGCTGTGAAAGTCCTCTCAGCCCCACCCACCTCACCCACCCACCTCACAGGGTGTTTGTTGTGGGGGAGGGAGATAAAGGAGATTGTGAGCTGCTCTGAGACTCTTGAGTGGAGGGCAGAATATAAATCCAATGTCGTCGTCGTCTTCTTTAACTTTACATGCATTCTCCAAGCTGCCAGCTAGCCAGGCCTGCAGGAATGACTTAAAGAAGAAGAAAATGATATTGAATTTATATCCTGCCCTCCACTCCGAAGAGTCTCAGAGCGGCTCACAATCTCCTTTACCTCCCTCCCCTACAACAGACACCCTGTGAGGTGGGTGGGACTAAGAGGGCTCTCACAGCAGCTGCCCTTTCAAGGACAGAGTCTCAGAGCGGCTCACAATCTCCTTTTCCCTCCTCCCCCACAACAGACACCCTGTGAGGTGGGTGGGGCTGGAGAGGGCTCTCATAGCAGCTGCCCTTTCAAGGACAGAGCGGCCTACAATCTTCTTTCCCTTCCTCCCCTACAACAGACACCCTGTGAGGTGCGTGGGACTGAGAGGGCTCTCATAGCAGCTGCCCTTTCAAGGACAGAGTCTCAGAGCAGCTCACAATCTCCTTTTCCTTCCTCCCCCACAACAGACACCCTGTGAGGTGGGTGGGGCTGGAGAGGGCTCTCCCAGCAGCTGCCCTTTCAAGGACAGAGTCTCAGAGTGGCCTACAATCTCCTTTCCCTTCCTCCCCCACAACAGACACCCTGTGAGGTGGGTGGGGCTGAGAGGGCTCTCCCAGCAGCTGCCCTTTCAAGGACAACCTCTGCCAGAGCTATGGCTGACCCAAGGCCATTCCAGCAGGTGCAAGTGGAGGAGAGGGGAATCAAACCCGGTTCGTCCAGATAAGAGTCCGCACACTTAACCACTACACCAAACTGGCTCTCCAGAAAGAAATGCTTTCTCCAAGCTGGCCAATGGGACATTGGGGGCTTCAAGAGCCTCTCAATGTGTGTAGAAGAGCCACATGGGGCTCCCCAGCCGCAGTTTGGCCCCCCTGAGCTACACTTTCACACACACTAAACAACACACTTCCAATCCAGTTTCGATGCACTTTGCAGCTGCATTTTGCTGCGTAAAGTGGCAAAATCCACTTGTAAACGGGTCGCTGAAGCAGACTGAATCTGTGTTTTAGCACGTGTGAAAGCGCTTTTATCGGGCACCTCACTCCTGAACGAGAAAGAGCCAAGAAGGCTGATTTCCACCTCTCTTCTTCCAGCTCCAAGCGCAGCCCAAGGGCGGGGAACAACCCAAAGCTTCACCGGGCGGGGCGACCGACGAACACCCCCTGGCCCAGAGCGGGCGAGTCAGGCCCTGGCTTCGACGGGATGCAACCTCGGAGGGCTTCCTTTCCCCACAAGCAGGGAACAGTACGGCCGGCAGCCAAAGCCTTCCGGCCAAGCCGTCACCTCCAGCCAAGCGAAAAGGTTTAGACAGGCCAAGAGCTCTCAAACACAGAGTTCCAGTCGGTTGGAGCTGCAGACCTCGGGCTCACAACCAATGTTCCACGGGGGATCTTGGGAGCAAAAATTCTACTTTGTGAGCGACGGTCATTAAAGCTGCGTGCTGCTGCGTCAATTAGATGGCTCTGGGGCCCTTTTCTTCCTGAGCGAAGATAAAAATGTGTGAGCTGGAGGCCAAAAATCTGTGAGCCAGCTCACACTAACCCAGCTTAGAGGGAACACGGCCCACAACCTACGTTCCCTCGAAGCTGTGGAGTCTTGGGGAGCAGAAATTCTACTAGCCCTAAAGTTAGATCCAAGCGGGCAGCCGAGTTGGCCTGAAGCAGTTGAACAAAGCGGGAGTCAAGGGGCACCTTGAAGACCAACCCATTTTGATTTAGAACGTCAGCTTTCGTGTGCTCTTAAGCACACTTCCTCGGACGAGGAATCCGGCACAGGGAGCAAAGCCGTTCATAGCTGAGCAGAGCCATACAGAGCTCGTAGGCAGTGGCCCAGAATGCAACATGGTACAGATTTAAGAACCAACGACAGTGAAGTAAAATTATCAGGCAGGCGGTGGTTTAGAATGGAAAACGGCACAATGGCAGAACAGTCAAATTAACAGATCGAGCAAACCTTCGATCCGAGTAGCACGAGCATTAGTAGCACTACAGCTGTGAGCTACTGCATACCTTAGTTTGCTCTGGGGCTATTTTTCGTGAGTCAAGACAAAAACGTGCGAGCCAGAGGCTGGAAATCTGTGAGCTGGCTCACGCTAGCTCAGCTTAGAGGGCACACTGCTCCCGACACACACGTGTGAATGGGGGCCTTTAACCTGGGTCTCTTCCCACCTCGCCTGGAGCCCCACCCTGCTGGGGTGCAGAAAGGGCTGCCGCTTCTTTCTCCTATGGCCTTCTCCCACAGAGGGGCTCAGGAGGTGGTGGGCTCTCCTTCCTTGGAGGTTTTTCAACAGAGGCTAGAGGGCCATCTGACAGCAATGAAGATCCTGTGAGTTTGCTGTTGTTCAGTCGCACAGTAGAGTTCCACTCTTTGCCACCCCATGGACCAAGTCACGCCAGGCCCTCCCGTCTTCCACCATCCTCCGAAGTCTGCTCAAATTCATGTTGGTTAGATCAGTAACACTGTCCAGCCATCTCATCTTTCGCCATCCCCTTCTCCTCTTGCCTTCTGTCTTTCCCAGCATCAGGATCTTCTCCAGGGAGTGCTCCCTTCTCATTGGGTGGCCAAAGGATTTGAGCTTCAGCCAGTCTGGTGTAGTGGTTGAGTGCGTGGACTCTTATCTGGGAGAACCGGGTTTGATTCCCCACTCCTCCACTTGCACCTGCTGGAATGGCCTCGGGTCAGCCATAGCTCTCACAGGAGTTGTCCTTGAAAGGGCAGCTTCTGTCAGAGCTCTCTCAGCCCCACCCACCTCACAGGGTGTCTGTTGTGGGGGGAGAAGATATGGGAGATTGTAAGCCGCTCTGAGTCTCTGATTCAGAGAGAAAGGCGGGATAGAAATCTGCAATTCCTCCTCTTCTTCACCATCTGACCTTCCAGGAAACAGTCTGGGCTGATTTCCCTTAGGACTGACTGACTGGATCTTTTTGCAGTCCAATGGACTCTCAAGAGTCTTGGGGAAGTATTTGTGAGTTTCCTGCATTGCGCAGGGGGGGGGGGGGGGGGTTGGACTAGATGACCCCGGAGAGTCCCTTCCAACTCTAGGATTCTATAGGTTTCCCCGAAGGAGAGGCCGCGTCGCAAGTTCTTACCCCGCTTCTACTACCCCGCTTTACGCGCCCCGGGGTAGTGCACCCCCGCGGCTCCTACCAATTGCAGATGAAGGGCTGGAGGGGTGAAAGGGGGGGGGGACTGCTTGCCCTGCAGGAGAAGCACCTCGGAAGTAAGTCTCTCCCTCTCTCCCCCTGGAGCGGGTCCCCTCCCCCGGGTTGCCTCCCCCGGGGTAGGGCGCCTTCCGAGCCCGGCGCAACCCAAGAAAAACTCCCCAAAAAGCAAAGCGCCGCGACTCCCACGCTGACACTTACTTACTTTCTTCCTTATTTGCTGCAAGGGAAGGTTTCCTTTTTCCGCCCCTTCGGGGAACTCGCTTTGCAGTTTTGCCCGCTGTTGCAACTTGCAATTGCGAGCCTCCCCCGGGGGAAGGGAGGAAAAAAAAGGGATTCCTTCCCCGCCCTCCTTTTATAGGCGGCTATTCGCCCGGGCGCCCGCCTGTCAGCTGACAAGCCCCGCCCCCCCAGGGAAGTTTGCAAAGGGGGGAGGAGGAGGAGGAGGAGGGAGGAAGTTAGCCTGAGCTGCCTTTGCGCCCTGCTGTCCCTCGCCCGGCCCAGTTTGGGCTGCCCGAGTTCTGGGAGCCCGGCCAGGAGGGAGGGAGCGCGGAAATCCGCAGCTCCCAACTCCGTTTGCAAAACGCAAGCAGGCCCTCCCCGTCACCGACGCTTTGCAGGTTGCGCAGGCTTTTTTTGTGCGCGCGCGCAAGGGGAAAAAAGCAGAAGGGCGTCCGGAAAGGGCAAGCAGGCGAGGTTCCCTCTCTAAGCTGCAGAGTCTTAGGAGCAAAAATTCTACTAGCAGGGGTGTCAAACTCATTTGTTATGAGGGCCGGCTCTGACATAAAGGAGATCTTGTTGGGCCGGACCGGGCCAGGTGTGGTAGTAAAGAGATACTCTTTAAGATTAGGTAGCAGAGATATAACTTTTATAAAGGAAACAGACAAACCCAAAGATGGATGGATGGATGGATGGATGGATGGATGGATGGATGGATGGATGGATGGATGGATGGATGGATGGATGGATGGATGGATGGATGGATAGATAGATAGATAGATAGATAGATAGATAGATAGATAGATAGATAGATAGATAGATAGATAGATAGATAGATAGATAGATAGATAGATAGATAGATAGATAGATAGATAGATAGATAGATTGTCATTGTTCTCAAGAAAATGAGAGCAACGAAATGAGGTGCTGTTCCACAAACATACCAACACATCAACACCCACAAAAGGACATATACATAGACCATTTAAATGCATCTAAAAACACATAACCATTCATAACCCTGCATTTAGCTTAACCACGGCACTTGGATAGAAGCTGCCCTTGAATCTATTTGTCTTTGCCTTCAACACTCTATATCGCCTACCTGACGGTAAAATCTCAAATAGCAAGTGGCCCGGATGTGAAGGGTCCCTTAAGATCATTTGTATCTTCCTTCTACATCCCATATCATACAGATCCACCAATGAGGGGAGAGAACATCCACAAATCTTCTGTGCTCTCACCATCACTCTTTGGAGCACCCTTCTCTCTGCTTCCGTGCAGCTCCCAAACCACACGCAGAGGCAATAAGATAAAAAAAAAAGATAGATAGATAGATAGATAGATAGATAGATAGATAGATAGATAGATGATAGATAGATAGATAGATAGATAGATAGATAGATAGATAGATAGATAGATAGATAGATAGATGATAGATTGATTGATTGATTTAAAAAGCTTAAAACATTAGCATTCATTGGTTTTAAAAATGCTTGCTTTGTATTTCTCCCGTGGGATCCTGGGAAATGGGCAAAGGAAGCTCTCTGGCCCTTTCCTTCCTTCCCCAGAGGACTGGGGAGGGGGGGGAGCCTCAGCCAACAGAAGGAAGAGAGGCTTGCTCAGTAGCTCTGCTGTGTGATTGAGAGAGCCTGGGGAAAAAAAAACAGGCTCTGCCTTCCCTTCTTCCTCCCCAAGGGAGGAGCCTCAGCCAATGGCGAAAATAGAGGTTTTGCTCCGTAGCTCCTGCGCAATTGAGCAAGCCTGGCAAAGCGAGCTGTTATTCAGAAGGGCGCAGGATAGATGGTGAAGGAAGCAGATGACATCCAGTTGTTCAGGGGCCTGATAGGAGCCCTCTGGGGGCCCGATTCAGCCCCCAAATTGCATGTTCAACACCCCTGTTTGTGAGCTGCTGGTGTTAAAGTTGTGAGCTACTGGCATTGAAGTTGTGAGCCACTCCATAAGTTATTGTGCTCTGGGGTCATCCTTCCTGAGCTAAGGCAAAAATGTGTGAGCTGGAGGCTACAAATCTGTGAGCTAGCGCACGCTTAACTCAGCTCAGAGGGAATCCTGCAGGCAAGGCCTCTTCTTCTGCTCTGGGCCCAGCTGCACCTGTGGAACGCCTGCCCTAGTCACAGCGGGGTGGGAGGCGGGGACATGCCTCTTTATTTTATTCGCGTTCTTGACAGCTAGGGTTGCTAAGTCTAATTCAAGAAATATCTGGACAGTTTGGGGGTGGAGCCAGGGGACTCTGTGGGTGGAAGGCTGCGACAAGCATCGTTGAACTCCAAAGGGAGTTCTGGCCACCACATTTAAAGGGACCGCACACCTTTTTAAATGCCTTCCTTCCATAGGAAGGCATTTTGGGGCTCATAGAATTGGACCCCCTGGTCCAATTCCTTTGAAACTTGGGGGGTATTTTTGGGAGAGGCATTGGATGCTATGCTGAAAATCTGGTGCCTCTGCCTAAAGACACAGCCCCCGCAGAGCCCCAGATACCTGCGGATCAATTCTCCATTATTTCCTATGGGAATAAGTCTCCATAGGGAATAACGGCGTTCCCAGCAGACATTTCTCTCCCCACTCCCGCTTTCTGACGACCCTGAAGCGGGGGGAGGGCCTCTAAACCGGGGGGTCCCCTGGCCCCACCTGGGGATTGGCAGCCCTATTAACAGCCCTCCTTTCTCAGGTGGATTGAAGGCAGGTTACGGACATTGAGTCGATGCAATCCACAGGAATGGGCGTCCAGGAAACGATGCAATAGGGTTTGGATGGCAGAGCCCAGAGAGCTATGGGGTGGGCCTCATTTGGAATACAGTGCATAGTTCTGGTCACCGTCTCTCCAAAAGGACACTGCAAAGTTGGGGGAAAGTACAGAGGAGGGCAGCCAAGATGGGGGGGGGCGGTGTTGGAGCCCCTTCCCTAGGAGGAAAGGCTAGATATTTCTTGAATTGGACTTGGCAACCCTACAGACTCTCAGGGATGGCCAACGGTAGCTCTCTGGATGTTTTTTTGCCTACAACTCCCATTAGCCCCAGCCACTGGCCATGCTGGCTGGGGCTGATGGGAGTTGTAGGCAAAAAAAACATCCGGAGAGCTACCGTTTGCCACCCCTGAGAGTCTGTAGGGTTGCCAAGTCCAATTCAAGAAACATCTGGGGGCTTTGAGGGTGGAGCCAGCATCAAGATTGCGCCGAGCATAACTGAACTCCAAAGGGAGTTCTGGCCATCACATTTAAAGGGACCGCACACCTTTTAAATGCCTTCCCTCCATTGGAAATAATGAAGGATAGGGGCAGTGACGCTCTGTATTCTTGGTGCTTGGGGGGGGGCACAGCGGGAGGGCTTCCAGTGTCCTGGCCCCACTGACGAACCTCCTGATGGCTCCTGGGTTTTTTGGCCACTGTGTGACACAAATTGTTGGACTGGAGGGGCCATTGGCTTGATCCAACATGGCTTCTTTTATGTTCTTACGTCTGGGGCAGTGATGCTCTGTATTCTTGGTGCTTGGGGGGGGGCAACAGTGGGAGGACTTCTAGTATCCTGGCCTCACTGACGGACCTCCTGATAGCACCTGGGTTTTTTGGCCACTGTGTGACACAGAGTGTTGGACTGGAGGGGCCATTGGCCTGATCCAACATGTGTTCTCTTATGTTCTCCTATCAGGGGCTGTGATGCTCTGTATTCTTGATGCTTGAAGGGGAACAGTGGGAGGGCTTCTAGTGTCTTGGCCCCACTGGTGGACCTCCTGATGGCACCTGGGTTATTTTGGGGATTTTGCCATTGTGTGACACAGAGTGTTGGACAGGATGGGCCACTGGCCTGATCCAACATGGCTTCTCTTATGTTCTTATGTGACACAGAGCGTTGGACTGGAGGGGCCATTTGCCTGATCCAACAGGGCTTCTCTTATGTGACAAAGAGCGTTGGACTGGAGGGGCCATTTGCCTGATCCAACAGGGCTTCTCTTCTGTTCTTATGTGACACGGACTGGATGGGCCATTGGCCTGATCCAACATGGCTTCTCTTATGTTCTTATGTGACACAGAGTGTTGGACTGGATGGGCCAGTGGCCTGATCCAACATGGCTTCTCTTATGTTCTTATGTGACAGAGTGTTGGACTGGATGGGCCATTGGCCTGATCCAACATGGCTTCTTTTATGTTCTTATGTGACACACAGTGTTGGACTGGATGGGCCACTGGCCTGATCCAACATGGCTTCTTTTATGTTCTTATGTGACACAGAGTGTTGGACTGGATGGGCCACTGGCCTGATCCAACATGGCTTCTCTGATGTTCTTATGTGACACAGAGTGTTGGACTGGAGGGGCCACTGGCCTGATCCAACATGGCTTCTCTTATGTTCTTATGTGACAGAGTGTTGGACTGGATGGGCCATTGGCCTGATCCAACATGGCTTCTTTTATGTTCTTATGTGACACAGAGTGTTGGACTGGATGGGCCACTGGCCTGATCCAACATGGCTTCTTTTATGTTCTTATGTGACACAGAGTGTTGGACTGGATGGGCCATTGGCCTGATCCAACATGGCTTCTTTTATGTTCTTATGTGACACAGGGTGTTGGACTGGATGGGCCACTGGCCTGATCCAACATGGCTTCTCTGATGTTCTTATGTGACACAGAGTGTTGGACTGGATGGGCCACTGGCCTCATCCAACAGGGCTTCTCTTATGTTCTTATGTGACACAGAGTGTTGGACTGGATGGGCCACTGCCCTGATCCAACATGGCTTCTCTTATGTTCTTATGTTCTATCTAGGCGATGCCTTGCAAAGGGCAGGTGGTGGCGACAGATTACCAGAGAGAGAGGCCTCTCCAGGAGTTGAGAAAAGCCTAAGACGGCAGGGCGGGACAGGGCCTACGGGTTAGAACAGGCCTGTTCTGCCCCATCTTGTCTTCTGGATGACCAAATCTGTTTGATCGGATTGTCTCCTGTGTATTCTGCCTTGAACCCCCTCGGTGCACGGAGGACTTTAAATAAAGCAAAGTCAATAAAATCAAGCGGCCCCCATGCTGTAGGCTGCGGAGTGTAGAAACTGTTTTAAAATAGGAGTGTCATTCGACCCCCGAGCATTACCGGGAGCCAGACCTAGACTTATCTGCTGCATTGATCATCTTCTGAGCAGCGGGTGCTCTCAAATTCACCCCAGGGAGGTCCCTGTTTGTTCTCCCCGTCACCCGCAGCAATCTCAGCCCCGACTTTCCAGTCCTGCAATATTCTCAGCCAGAGCAATAAATGGAAGCTTAGCTGTGGAAGATTAATGGAGAGAGCCGACATCCACCCAACGCAAACAAACAGGCGAGCCAAGGTAAACGCAAAAAGCACGCAGGGAATCTGAGCGGTGTGTTGTCTTGACGTCGCGCATGCGTGCTCTTTCTGGCTGCTCCGCTCCAAAGCAAGAAGCGCTGAGACCAAATGTGTGTTTTCAACCTGCCGGGGAAGAGATAGCGGTAAAGGAGCAGGATTTAAACAAAGAAAGGGGTAAATCGGTTGCCATAAGAAAGAACAGAGAGAACTGTCAATGCCCTTTGGAGAAACCGACTAAGGGCGCTTATGCTGCTGTGAGCATTGGTTCCAGATAATACGAAGTGAATGATCAGACGAAGGTCGACACCAACCTTTCTGCACACCAAGGGAGGTTCTGCCACTGAGCTATGGCTAGTGATAGTAGTAAGCAGTTAGATATTGGTAGTATGCAGTTAGTAAGTTAGTAGTAAGCAGTTAGTAGTAAGTAGTTAGTAGTAAGCAGTTAATAGATTATCAGTAAGCAGTTAATAAGTTAGCAGTGAGCAGCTAGTAAGCAATTAGTAGTAAGTAGTAGTAAGCAGTTAATAAGTTAGCAGTAAGCTGTTAGTAAGTTAGTAGTAAGCATCTAATGGGTTAGTAGCTAATAAGTTAGTAATAAGTAGTTAGTGAGTTAGTAGCAAGTAGTAAGTTAGGCATAAGCAGTTAGTAAGTTAGTAGACCAACACTGAAGTCCTCAAGCGGGCAGAGGTTACCAGCATCGAGGCACTGCTGCTGAAGACGCAGCTGCGCTGGGCAGGGCATATTTCTAGGATGGAAAACCACCGCCTTCCCAAGATTGCCCTGTATGGCGAACTCTCCACCGGCCATCGAAATAGAGGGGCACCAAAGAAGAGGTACAAGGACTCCTTGAAGAAATCCCTTAGCACCTGTCACATCAACCATCACCAGTGGTCTGACCTAGCCTCAGATCGCAAAGCATGGAGGCACACCATCCACCAGGCTGTCTCTTCCTTTGAGAACACACGCATAGCTGGTCTTGAGGACAAAAGGAGATTGAGGAAGAATCGCACTGCTACAGGACCAACCCTAAATCAGACTTTTCCCTGCAGCCGCTGTGGCCGGACCTGCCTGTCCCACATTGGTCTTGTCAGCCACCAGCGAGCCTGCAGCAAACGTGGACTATTGCACCCTTCTTAAATCTTCGTTCGCGAAGCCAAGCCGAGAGAGAGAGAGTAAGTAGTTAATGGCTTAGTGGTAGTGTGTTAGTAGTAAGTTTGTAGTAAGTAGTTAGTAAGTTAGAAGTGAGTAGTTAGTAAGTAGGGGGGGTTGCCATCTTCTGAACATGGAACAGGGGTCACTGGGTGTGTGTGGGGGAGGTACTTGTAAATGTCCTCAATTCTGCAGGGGATTGAACTAGATGACCCTGGAAAACTCCAGACACCACATGGACGGTGGTGACCTGAAGTCACAGCTGCTCTTCTATAACTCTCCAGAGGCAGACAAGCCCTTGTGCAAAGAGAAGGGATCAGCCTGGGCTGGGCTTCCACGCAGACCTGATCTGCCCCCAGGTGAGCCTGCTGTGCGGAACTGAACTAAGGAAGAGCCCGTGATAGGATTATAGTCTGAAGGGGAGCTTAGACCCCATTTGCTCATCAAGTCGATGCTAACTCCGGCCAGAAGGGGAGCTCAGCGCCCCTGGAAACGGCTCTCGGGTGTCAAGGAGAGGTTGCCCTCCAGCCGGCTGATGCTTTTAACCCCCACCCCACCCCCTGTGGTAATTCTGCTTTAGAGGGTCGACCAGCGGGCATGATATTTGAGGCGATGGAAGGACGTGAGGAAGGAGCTTTTCCTTTCTTTGGGCCTGGAGAGATTAAAGCGTGCCTTTTGGTCTGCAAAGGGCAGGGAGTTCCTGGGCGAGCTGAGGAGGGGCGATGAATTGCCGGACAGCGGGAAGCTGTCCTGGTCCATCAAGGTGACTCTCGTCTACTCAGGCCGGCAGCAGCTCTCTCTTCAGGGTTTCCGGCTGAGGGCTTTCATATCACCTCCTCCTCGACCCTTTTCAGCTGGAGCTGCCGGGACCACGGAAGAACAACCGTAGGGAGAGTCACCAAACCCCTCTCCGCGCAAACGCAACCGTCAGGATCTAACAATCATTAGCGTTTACTAACAAATCCAAACCGTGATCAATTCCAGTAACACAATTCATCATGGAACGTTGCTGCAAATGACCTTCGCGAACTTGTAGGCAATTTGCAGAAACGTCCCATGGTGAATTATAAATGCAATACAGCAAGGCAGGAGAAATGATAGAGAACGAAGAGGGGCAATTGAATTCCGGCACTACTTACCTCAGGCCCGTAGCCAGAAAATTCCAGTTGGGGGGGCCCAAGGAAAATGTTTTTGGGTGGAGCCCCCCCCCATCTGGTGGCCCCCGCTTTCTCCACCACCACTTTTTGGCGTCCCCGTCCCCCTCCGCGTGGCACCTCCCCCTCCCTCCCAACATACTCACCAACCCGGCGAAGCAGGAATGCCCAGGAACGCAGTTCCGGCTGGCTTGGGATCAGGGGGTGTGGCCTAATATGCAAATGAGTTCCTACTGGGCTTTTCCAGTGCCAGATTAAACCCTGCTGAGGCCTGTACGCAGTCAGAATCTTGGGGGCCCTTCGCAACCCGACAGCCCACATGTCCTCCGCCTACATCGCTGGTGCAATGACGTCACCCAGAAGTGACATCATCAAAATGTTGGCGCGCTGGCAGGGCCGCTCTAGGCTTTTCCGGGAAAACTCTATGGTTTTCCCCGGACGCTCTAGCCATTTGGGAGGGGAAACACTAAGGTACAATAGGTAATTCATTTAAATTCATTTAAAGCATTTATATTTTTTCGTTCGGAGACAGAAAAATAGTCAAGGCTGGTTTAGGACGATCAAGTGTCAAGGTTCTTTGGACATATATGGACATATGAAGCAGCCTAATACTGAATCAGACCCTCAGTCCATTGAAGTCAGTCTTGTCTACTCAGACTGGCAGTGACTCTCCAGGGTCTCCAGCTGAGGTTTTTCACACCTATTTGCCTGGACCCTTTTTAGTTGGAGATGCCGGGGATTGAACCTGGGACCTTCTGCTTACCAAGCAGATGCTCTACCACTGAGCCACCGTCCCTCCCCTGACTGGCAGCGGCTCTTCAGGGTCTCCAGCTGAGGTTTTTCTCACCTACTTGCCTGGACCCTTTTTAGTT
Source organism: Heteronotia binoei (assembly GCF_032191835.1). Classification (NCBI taxonomy): domain Eukaryota; kingdom Metazoa; phylum Chordata; class Lepidosauria; order Squamata; family Gekkonidae; genus Heteronotia; species Heteronotia binoei. The sequence goes on along the minus strand of NC_083243.1, from coordinate 6,804,568 downwards.
GGAGATGCCGGGGATTGAACCTGGGAACTTCCGCTTACCAAGCAGATTCTCCACCACTGAGCCACTGTCCCTCACCTGACTGAGAGCGGCTCTCCAGGGTCTCAAGTGGAGGTTTTTCATGCCTACTTGCCTGGACCCTTTTTAGTTGGAGATGCCGGGGAGTGAACCTGGGATCTTCTGCTTACCAAGCAGATTCTCCACCACTGAGCCACCGTCCCTCACCTGACTGGCAGCAGCTCTCCAGGGTCTCCAGCTGAGGTTTTTCTCACCTACTTGCCTGGACCCTTTTTAGTTGGAGATGCCGGGGATTGAACCTGGGAACTTCTGCTTACCAAGCAGATTCTCCACCACTGAGCCACCGTCCCTCACCTGACTGGCAGCAGCTCTCCAGGGTCTCAAGTGGAGGTTTTTCATGCCTACTTGCCTGGACCCTTTTTAGTTGGAGATGCCGGGGAGTGAACCTGGGATCTTCTGCTTACCAAGCAGATGCTCCACTACTAAGCCACCGTCCCTCACCTGACTGGCAGCGGCTCTCCAGGGTCTCCAGCTGAGGTTTTTCATGCCTACTTGCCTGGACCCTTTTTAGTTGGAGATGCCGGGGAGTGAACCTGGGAACTTCTGCTTACCAAGCAGATTCTCCACCACTGAGCCACCGTCCCTCACCTGACTGGCAGCGGCTCTCCAGGGTCTCAAGTGGAGGTTTTTCATGCCTACTTGCCTGGACCCTTTTTAGTTGGAGATGCCGGGGATCGAACCTGGGACCTTCTGCTTACCAAGCAGATGCTCTACCACTGAGCCACCGCCCCTCCCTGTGTCTCTCCAGGGTCTCCAGCTGAGGTTTTTCTCACCGACTTGCCTGGACCCTTTTTCGTTGGAGATGCCAAGGATTGAACTGGGGACTTTCTGCTTACCAAGCAGATGCTCTACTGCTGAGCCACCTCCCCTTCAGTTTATACAGAAGTGAAGTGGTGATTGCCAATTCTATCACTCGGGACTCAACAGAATCTCATTCTGTTGAAGCACCAACCGAGACTCGTCGATGACGCTAGAGTGAAACGAGGATACAATTACGGCCTCGTCGCTGGCTGCTATTGCCAAGCTGCATTGAATTCATGAAATTTGCGACTGGCGCACTGGGCTCTTTTAAGAATACTTACTTGGCGTGGCTTTCTGCCGATCCTCTCGCATGGAGAAATTGCTAAGGTGGCATCATAAAAGACCACGGAGTGTTGTGGGGGGGAGCAGACGTTCTTGTTTGTATGCATCGATATTTATGTGCCGGATATGAGAATATTTATTGTTGAGGGATAAAATATTTATTTTGTGAAATTAATTTGAGGCTGGTTAGCGTGGAGACTTTGGCCTTTTTTTCCCCTCTGCTCCATTTATCCGTGTTGCTCTTTTGGTTTCCACAATCCCCAGGTGGGGACAAGCAATCCCCCGGTTTGGGGCCCTCCCCCTGCTTCAGAGTCGTCAGAAGGTGGGGGGAGAGGAAATGTCTGCTGGCCACTCCACAGGGTATAATGGTGAATTGATCTGTGGGTACCTGGGACTCTGGGGGGGGGGCGGGCTGATGTAGAGGCACCAAATTTTCAGCATAGCATCCGACGCCTCTCTTCAAAGCACCCTCCAAGTTTCAAAAAGATTGGACCAGGGGGTCTGATTATATGAGCCCCCGAAAAAGGTGCCCCATCCTTCATTTTTTCCAATGGAGGGAAGGCATTTAAAAGGTGTGCGGTCCTGTTAAATGTGATGGCCAGAACTCCCTTTGGAGTTTAGTGCTGCTTGTCACACCCTTGGCCCTGGCTCCACCCCCAAAGTCCCCAGAGATTTCTTGAATTGGACTTGGAAACCCCAAAAGAAGGTGCCCCATCCTTCATTTTTTCCAGTGGAGGGAAGGCATTTAAAAGGGGTGCAGCCCCTTTAAATGTGATGGCCAGAACTCCCTTTGGAGTGCTGCTTGTCACACCCTTGCTCCTGGCTCCACCCCAGTTTCTCCTGGCTCCACCCCCAAAGTCCCCAGAGATTTCTTGAATTGGACTTGGAAACCCCAAAAGAAGGTGCCCCATCCTTCATTATTTCCACTGGAGGGAAGGCATTTAAAAGGGGTGCAGTCCCTTTAAATGTGACGGCCAGAACTCCCTTTGGAGTTCAGTGCTGCTTGTCACACCCTTGCTCCTGGCTCCACCCCAATTTCTCCTGGCTCCACTCCCAAAGTCCCCAGGGATTTCTTGAATTGGACTTGGAAACCCCAAAAGAAGGTGCCCCTATCCTTCATTTTTTCCAATGGAGGGAAGGCATTTAAAAGGGATGCGGTCCCGTTAAATGTGATAGCCAGAACTTCCTTCGGAGTTCCATTATGCTTGTCACACCCTTGTTCCTGGCTCCACCCCCAGTGTCTGCTGGCTCCACCTGCAGAGTCTCCTGGCTCCACCCGCAAAGTCCCCAGAGATTTCTTGAATTGAACTTGGCAATTCAACTATCAGGCTCTGGGCAAGGCTACAGATTGTGTCCTCTGGGTTTTGAGCTGCGGTTTCCAGCAGAAACCCCCGGCAAATGTGCATCCACGTGGGCCCTTTTGGTTTCCGCACCACGCTTACCCCAGGGATCCGCAATCTGTGCCAACAAAGCATGTCAGAAGAACTCAGAGTTTGCTTTGTGAGCCCTCTCCCTGGCCTGTGAGCCCTTTGCCTTGGTTTTTCCGCGCTCCGCTTGAACTGCGGGTGACATCAAGGTTCTGTTTGTTCAGGGCTGCCTGTTTTGCCTTCTGACCTAATTGTAAAGCTGCAGGGGACTGAACCGAAAGAAGACGCCTAAATATGAAGAAGAAGAAGATATTGGATTTATATCCCGCCCTCCACTCCGAAGAGTCTCAGAGCTGCTCACAATCTCCTTTCCCTTCCTCCCCCACAACAGACACCCTGTGAGGTGGGTGGGGCTGAGAGAGCTCTCCCAGAAGCTGCCCTTTCAAGGACAGAGTCTCAGAGCGGCCTACAATCTCCTTTCCCTTCCTCCCCCACAACAGACACCCTGTGAGGTGGGTGGGGCTGAGAGAGCTCTCCCAGAAGCTGCCCTTTCAAGGACAGAGTCTCAGAGCGGCCTACAATCTCCTTTCCCTTCCTCCTCCACAACAGACACCCTGTGAGGTAGGTGGGGCTGAGAGGGCTCTTGCAGCAGCTGCCTTTTCAAGGGCAGAGTCTCAGAGCGGCCTACAATCTCCTTTCCCTTCCTTCCCCACAACAGACACCCTGTGAGGTGGGTGGGGCTGAGAGGGCTCTTGCAGCAGCTGCCTTTTCAAGGGCAGAGTCTCAGAGCGGCCTATAATCTCCTTTCCCTTCCTCCCCCACAACAGACACCCTGTGAGGTGGGTGTGGCTGAGAGGGCTCTCACAGCAGCTGCCCTTTCAAGGACAGAGTCTCAGAGTGGCCTACAATCTCCTTTCCCTTACTCCCCCACAACAGACACCCTGGGAGGTGGGTGGGGCTGGAAAGGGCTCTTACAGCAGCTGCCCTTTCAAGGACAACCTCTGCCAGAGCTCTGGCTGACCCAAGGCCATTCCAGCAGGTGCAAGTGGAGGAGTGGGGAATCAAACCCGGTTCTCCCAGATAAGAGTCCACACATTTAACCACTACACCAAACTGGCAAGATGCGAGAGCTGTTTCTCTTGGTGGCGTAGGGTTGCCAAGTCCAATTCTAGAAATGTCTGGGGGCTTTGGGGGTGGAGCCAGGAGACTTTGGGGGTGGAGCCAGGAGCAAGGGCGTGAGGGTAGGGGCACCTTCTTTGGGGGCTCATAGAATTTATAATATAGTGGGCTCCACACAATGATGAGGTGAGGTGGTAGCGATCATAGCTCTTTTGTTAGGTACAGCATGGCATAGCGCTGCACTCAAAGACTGAAGACTGGGCCGACGGGGCCGACTATATATACACTGGAGGTTCCCGAGCTAGCCTGCTATTGGACCATTCAAACCAGCAGGAGGCCCGCGATTGGAGCAGGGCAGCAGCGATTTGGATCCTCCTGCCCGTTGTTCCTCAGTCTCCAAGCTCAGTTCTACAGGCTCCAATGAGCCAGGCAAGAACTCCCTATATTGGTCACAATTCTGGTCACGTATACGACAGAATTGGACCCCAGTCCAATCTTTTCAAAAGCGGGGGGGGGGTATTTTGTGGAGAGGCGCAGGATGCTATGCTGAAATTTTGGTGCCTCTACCTCAGAAAACAGCTCCTCTGGAGCCCAAGATTCCCACAGATCAATTGTCCATTATACCCTGTGGGAATCAGTCTCCGTAAGGAATAATGGAGTGCCCAGCAGACATTTCCCACCACCCACCCCGTTTTCTGATTACCCTGAAGGGGGGGGCCTCAAAAGAAGAAGAAGAAGAAGATATTGGATTTATATCCCGCCCTCCACTCCGAAGAGTCTCAGAGCGGCTCACAATCTCCTTTCCCTTCCTCCCCCACAACAGACACCCTGTGAGGTGGGTGGGGCTGGAGAGGGCTCTCACAGCAGCTGCCCTTTCAAGGACAGAGTCTCAGAGCGGCTCACAATCTCCTTTCCCTTCCTCCCCCACAACAGACACCCTGTGAGGTGGGTGGGGCTGGAGAGGGCTCTCACAGCAGCTGCCCTTTCAAGGACCACCTCTGCCAGAGCTATGGCTGACCCAAGGCCATGCTAGCAGGTGCAAATGGAGGAGTGGGGAATCAAACCCGTTTCTCCCAGATAAGAGTCCGCACAGTTAACCACTACACCAAACCAGCTCTCCAGCGGAACTCCTGCCTCCAACTGGGGATTGGCAACCCTATAGTGGAGGAGGCGGCTGGGGGGCGAGGAAGGATGCAGTGTAGAGGGGAAAGGCCCAAGATCACAGTTCCGGCTGGCAAATGGGTTCCCGTTGGGCTTTTCCTACCAAAAAAAGGCCCTGCGTGAAACAACGGTGATGCCAGGGGGAGTGGCCTAATATGCAAACAAGTTCCTGCTGGGCTTTCCCTACAAAATGGCCCCGCTCAAGATGAAGAAGATGGGAGGGAACGGGGTGGAATTCTAGCAGGCGCTCCTTTGCATATTAGGCCACACACCCCTGATGTAGCCAATCCTCCAAGAGCTTACAGGGCTCCTTTTTGTAAGCTCTCGGAGGACTGGCTACATCAGGGGTGTGTGGCCTAATATGCAAAGGAGCTCCTGCTAGAATTCCACCCCTGGGAGGGAATGGAAAGAACTACCAGCTTGGACCCCTGTCCCTAATTTGTTAATTGAGCTTCTCTGCCATCGCCCCATTTTCCTTTTGGCAATCCCTTTATTCCTTTGTCATTCAAAGGCCCCACTCCTTCTCCTGCTGGTTTCCTGCTGTGGGTATATTTTTTAGCAGCTCTGCTTAGCTTCCAGAAAGGACCTTTCTAAGCAAGAGAGAAGCAGAGGTGGTTGGCCATTGCCTTCCTCTACAGAGTCTTTCTTGGTGGTCTCCCTTCCAAGTACTGACCCTGCTCAGCTTCTCTAACAAGATGAGGCTATGCCATGCTCACTTCCCTCATTTTGGAATGAGTGAACCTCACTAAGGTAGCCAGTTTGGTGTAGGGGTTAAGTGCGCAGGCTCTTATCTGGGAGAACTCGGTTTGATTCCCCACTCCTCCCCTTGCACCTGCTGGAATGGCCTTGGGTCAGTCAGAGCTCTTATCTGGGAGAACTGGGTTTGATTCCCCACTCCTTCACTTGCACCTGCTGGCATGGCCTTGGGTCAGCCGTAGCTCTGGCAGAGTTGTCCTTGAAAGGGCAGCTGCTGTGAGAGCTCTCTCAGCCCCACCCTCCTCACAGGGTGTCTGTTGTGGGGGAGGAAGATAAAGGAGATTGTGAAGCGCTCTGAAACTCTCATTCAGAGAGAAGGGTGAGGTATACATCTGCAGTCTTCTTCTTCTTCTTGGGGTGGGGTGGGGGTGTCCTCCACCAACCACAGAAGTAAGGTTTTCCCCATGACTCCCAAATTTACATACATTCTGCACCTTTGATTACAGTTCAGAGTTCCTTCTCTGTATGCATGGTGGGTGGGTGTCCATGTGTTCATTGGGCTGGGCTGACCCAGGGATCAGGGTTCAGGGTACAAACACGCCCTTTAGATGTGAGTGGATAAAATATGCTTAGGGTGCCATCTTCTGGGAACCAAGGAGAACAATTTCTCCTGATCTTGGGCTGGTTTAAAAAATTAAGCTGCATTAAGCTGCTGTAAGGTTACCCTGGCCTGGCTAATCTGATGTCAGTTCTTTTCTGCTTCTGTTCTTACATGCTGAGGAGTCTTGGGGCGTTTTCCCACATAGCTTACCTCGGAACGACGTCCCTCTTCACCGCGCAGCATCTGCGCGGATTTTGCACCAACTGCTCTGCATAACCAGGAAGAGCTGCGGCTCTTGCATCGCAGATGTAAACTGGTTTTTAGCGGTTTATTTATTTATTTGTTTATTTAGATCAGGGGCGGCCAAAGTGTGGCTCTTGAAGCCCCTACTGCCATATCAGACAGCTTGGAGAAGACAAGTGCATTGGAGAATGCTTTTAAACTTAAAGTTCCTTCCTTCCTTCCTTCCTTCCTTCCTTCCTTCCTTCCTTCCTTCCTTCCTTCCTTCCTTCCTTCCTTCTTCCCTCCCTCCCTCGCTTCCCTCCCCCTCCCTCCCTCCCTCCCTTCTTCCCTCCCTTCCTCTCTCCTTTCTTCCTTCCTCCCTTGCCACTTCCTTCCTCCCTTCCTTCCTCTCTCCCTCGCTTCCTTCCTCCCCCTTTCTCCCTCGCTTCCTTCCTCCCTCCCTCCCCCTTCCTTCCTCCCTCCCCCTTCTTTCCTCCCTCCCTCACTCCTCCCTCCCTTCCTCCCTCCTCGCTTTCTTCCTCCCACCTTCCTTCCTCCCTCCCTCCCTTCTTCCCTCCCTTCCTCTCTCCTTCCTTCCTCCCTCCCCCCTTCCTTCCTCCCTCCCTCCCTTCCTCCTTCCCTCCTCCCTCCCTTCCTCTCTCCCTCGCTTCCTTCCTTCCTTCCTTCCTTCCTTCCTTCCTTCCTTCCTCCCTCCCTCCCTTCCTCCCTCCCTCCCTTCTTCCCTCCCTCCCTCCTTCCTTCCTTCTTCCTCCCTCCCTTCCTTCCTCTCTCCCTTGCTTCCTTCTTCCCCCTTCCTCCCTCCCTTCTTTCCTCCCTCCCTTCCTTCTTTCCTCCCTCCCTCCCTCCTTCCTCCCTTCCTCCCTCCCTCCCTTCTTCCCTCCCTCCCTCCCCCCTTCCTTCCTTCCTTCCTTCCTTCCTTCCTTCCTTCCTTCCTCCCTCCCTCCCTCCCTCTGTCCTTCATTCCTTCCTTCCATGTCCTGCAGCTCTCAAACATCTGTCGTTTATTCTATGTGGCTCTTACGTTAAGTAAGTTTGGTCACCTCTGGTTTAGATGTTGGAAACTGAACAGGGATGAGTCATGACCTGGTCAATATTTGCAAAGGAGACCACCGAGGAATACAAGAATCCCTGCTAGATTTGCCAGTTTTGGATGGGAAAATTCCTAGAGATTTTTTTTGGGGGGAGGAGCCTGGAGAGGGTGGGGTTTAGGGAAGAGGAGGGGCCTGAGTGGGCTATGATGCCAGAGTCCAGCTTCCAGAGCAGCTGTTTTCTTCAGTGGAACTGATCTCTGGGGAGCAGCTATAATTCCAGGAGATCTCTAACCACCACCCGGAGACTGGGTACTCTAATTGCCATGCAGAGTCAGGAGACGGCAACCACCTCTGTTCATCTCTCACCTTGGAAACGCTACATTTGAACCGCTACCAAAATTCAGAAACTGCAGATCATGTTGGTAAAACATTCCAGGGTGATCCAATTGCACAAAGCAGCCAGCGATGTTGTGTCTGTTGGCGGCACAGGAAATCTAGATCCTGCACTTTTAGAAGAAGATGATAATTGGATTTATACCCTGCCCTTCACTCTGAATCTCCGAAGAAGAAGAATTGCAGATTTATACCCCGCCCTTCTCTCTGAATCAGAGACTCAGAGCAGTTTACAATCGCCTATAGCTTCTCCCCCCTCAACAGACACCCTGTGAGGTGGGTGGGGCTGAGAGGGCTCTCACAGCAGCTGCCCTTTCAAGGACAACTCCTGCAATAGCTATGGCTGACCCAAGGCCATTCCAGCAGCTGCAAGCAGAGGAGTGGGGAATCAAACCCGGTTCTCCCAGATAAGAGTCCGCACACTTAACTACTGCATCAAACTACACCAAGCGGTCACAATCTCCTTTCCCTTCCTCCCCTACAACAGATACCCTGTGTGGTGGGTGGGGCTGAGAGAGCGCTCAGAGATAAGAGTCCACACACTTAACCACTAATCCAAACTGGCTCTTTTAGGGAGATGGTTTGAAGAGAAATCTGTATTAGGAGTATTAATTTGATGACCCAGCAGTCTCTTCAGATTCTAGCCTTTCCAGTATGGCAAGCATTGACAAAGGGATCGTAGGTATGAACGGTTGCAGAGTTTAGAGAAGATTTGGCAAAGTTTGAGGATGGTTAACGCTTTAAAGCTTAGAACGGAACCATCTCCTCCCATATACGCCCCGGACGTCACGTCGTTCGGCCTCACAAGATCTTCTGATAGGTCTACGGAAGATGAAGTAATGAAATCTCAAATGATTAAGTGGGCAATTAATGTAAATAAAGAAATACAGATGGACACATGGGAATATTTGTGGAAGAACTCTATGAAACTCTCAACATGTCAGAGTATTAAAGAAAAGTGTTTTAAGATGATGTACAGATGGTATATGACTCCTAAAAAGTTGGCAAAGATGAACAATAAGATGCCAGACAGATGTCGGAAATGTAAAAAAACATGAAGGTTCTTTCTACCATATGTGGTGGACTTGTGAAAGAGTGAAAAAGCACTGGCAGATGATTCAACAAGAGATTTCTGAGTTCTTGGGATACGAATTTAACAAAGTTGCAGAGTCTTTTCTGTTGGGATTACAAATGGAAAAATTTCCAAAAGAAGATAGAACTTTAATTTGGTGCTTGCTCTCAGCTGCTAGGACATTGTATGCGCAGTTGTGGAAGCAAGAAAAAATACCAGAGAAATGGGATTGGCTTGTAAAAGTTCTGACAAGGAGTGAAATGGACAAGTTAACAAGGACCTTAAGAGACTATGATTTAGAAGTATTTAAGATGGAGTGGGAAAAGTTCAGAAGATACGTAGAAAAAGAGTGGAAAATAAAAGGACATTGGACAACTTTTGATAATGACTAAGTACAAGAGGGAGGAGGATATTAATTTTGCTTCTTGTTAATTAAGGGTACCTTTAATATTAAGATTTTAAGTATATAACACCGGTGGGGGTCCAGTAATGGGGGGAGGGGTGGGTAGAAAGTAATATATGGGATAGATTTTTTAAAAAGTAATTATTAATGAAGTAAGAAATTGAAATTTATTTTATTTATTTATTTATTTATTCTATGACTTGTATCCTGCCCTTCCCACAAAAGTGGCTCAGGGCGGCTCACAACAGACAATAAAACAGTTTAAATCATTATTACATATATAAACATTTTAAAAGTCAAAACATTTAAAACCTAAAAACCTTAAAATCTTAACATCAGATCTATACAATATGATTCGCAGAAGTCTAATAAGCTACATTTATTTCCCAGTCAGGTGTAAGCTAGCCGGAAGAGGGTTGTCTTGCAGGCCCTGCGGAACTGAACAAGGTCCCGCAGGGCCCTCACCTCTTCCGGCAGCTGGTTCCACCATGTAGGGGCCATTATGGAAAAGGCCCTGTCTCTGGTTGTCTTAAGACGGACTTCCTTAGGCCCGGGGATGGGGAGAAGGTTTTGAGTCCCCGACCTCAGTACTCTCCGGGGAACATGTGGGGAGAGACGGTCCTTCAGGTAGGCAGGTCCCAGGCCAATTCATTACCATATGTTACTAATAAAATTGTTTGAAACTAAGATCTTCTGATAGTCCCCGGCCCAAGAGATGCCCGTCTTGCCTCGACCAGGGCCAAGACTTTCTCGGTCCTGGCCCCGACCTGGTGGAATCAGCTCCCTATGGAGATCCGGGCCCTACCTGGCTTGCTGGCCTTTTGTAGGGCCTGCAAAACGGAGCTGTTCCGCCGGGTCTTTGGATGAGGCAGCGGGCATCTCTCCATTAGATCGGTTGGCCTGCCCCCTGCTGCTCTGCTGCTCTACTGCACTGCTGTACTGTGATGCTGTATTGCGGTACGATTTTGTGCTATACCACCTTGCTCTCGCGTTATCTTGCTGAATCATCTTGCTGCACTTTTGACGAATTGGGTTTTATTGGGTGATTGGGTTTTATTAGGTAATTGGGTTTTATTGGGTAATTGGGTTTTATTGGGTAATTGGGTTTTATTGTGATTTTATTTCTCTTTGCTGTACTCCGCTCTGAGCCCCCAGTGGGGGAATTGGCGGAATATAAATAAGCAAATAATAATAACGTCAGGATAAGACCCGTTAGGCCTGGGTTCCCTGTACTCTGTGACTACTGATAACATGAAATGACACGCAGACTCTTATTATGAATGGAGCTCGCTTAGTCAAACTGAATTGGTGAGCTGGGGTGGTTTAGAGTAGAGAGTCCAGGTCTTGGCAGATCTGGGTTCAAATCCCAGCTCAGCCACAGACCACACAAAGCCAGATGCCCTCTCTTAACCTGGCCAGATTCTCCAGGCAGCTGGAACTATAGAATCAGGAAAAGGTAAAGCCCTGCGTGCTCCTTTAAGCTTCATGGGAAAATGGGAGGTGTATGATAGAGAGGGTTTTTGGTAGGAAATGCATTTCAAGATAGGCTGTGTCGGCTTACCAGCTTTGTTTATGAAACTAGGCGATCCAGGTTCAAATCCCCGTTCTGCCACAGAAGCTTTCTGGATGACCTTGGGCCAATCCTATACTCTCAACTTGACCTACCTTCAGGCTTGCTGTGAAGACAAAGTGGAGGATGGGAATGATGTAGCCGTTTGGGTCCCTACTTGGGGGGGGGGGGAGTTGGAGTGTAAATGAAGTAAGTACATTTTTCAAAATAGTAATGACCTTTGGCTGGTGTCCTACAAGTGAGTCCGTGCGCGGCCCAGAACTTTTTTTGTACCAGGAACTCCTTTGCATATTAGGCCACACACCCCTGATGTAGCCAATCCCCCAGGAGCTTACAGTAGGCCCTGTAAGAAGAGCCCTGTAAGGAATTCTAGCAGGACCTCCTTTGCATATTAGGCCACACCTGATATAGCCAATCCTCCTGGAGCTTCCAGTATGCCCTGTACGAGGAGCCCTGTAAGGGATTCTAGCAGGACGTACTTTGCCTATTAGGCCACACACCCTGATGTAGCCAATCCCCCAGGAGCTTACAGTAGGCCCTGTAAGAAGAGCCCTGTAAGCTCTTGGAGGATTGACTACATGGGGGGGGGGGGGGAGTGTGGCCCAGGGGTGGAATTCTAGCAGAAGCTCCTTTGCATATTAGGCCACACACCCTTGATGTAGCCAATCCCCCTGGAGCTTACAGTAGGCCCTGTAAGAAGAGCCCTGTAAGCTCTTGGAGGATTGGCTACATCGGGGGGAGGGGGCGGGTTGCAACCTAATATGCAAAGGAGTTCCTGCTACAAAAAAGGGTCTGGTGCGGCCTGAAAGATGCACATCAGAAGGGCACGTGCCTGGTCATGGAAGAGGCTGTGATAAAAGCTCCCAGGCTGTGCACTGTGTGAGAATTGTGTCTTGCTAGCTGCATAATCCTGACCTTGATAGACTGAAGGCCTGATTCAGTTTCATGTACGTGTTCCCCGTAAGATGCTAATCTCACCCTGAACCTGGGTCAGGTGAATAAGAATGCTGATAGTTAAGAACATCAGAAGAGCCCTGCTGGATCAGACGAGGGCTCCAGCATCCTGTCTCAATACAGTGGCCAACGAGCTCCTCTGGAGGGCCAACTACAGGGCAGAGAGGCCAAGGCCTTCATAAGAACATAAGAAGAGCCCTGCTGGATCAGACCAATGGTCCATCTAGTCCAGCATCCTGTCACAACACAGTTGGCCAGCCAGTTCCTCTGGAGGGCCAACAACAGGGGAGAGAGGCCGAGGTCTTCGTAAGAACATCAGAAGAGGCCTGCTGGATCAGACCAATGGTCCATCTAGTCCAGCATCCTGTCTCAACACAGTTGGCCAACCAGTTCCTCTGGAGGGCCAACAACAGGGCAGAGAGGCCGAGGTCTTCGTAAGAACATCAGAAGAGCCCTGCTGGATCAGACCAATGGTCCATCTAGTCCAGCATCCTGTCTCAACACAGTTGGCCAGCCAGTTCCTCTGGAGGGCCAACAACAGGGCAGAGAGGCCGAGGCCTTCATAAGAACATCAGAAGAGCGGCTGCTGTATCAGACCAATGGTCCATCTAGTCCAGAATCCTGTCTCAATACAGTTGGCCAGCCAGTTCCTCTGGAGGGCCAACAACAGGGCAAGGGGCCGAGGCCTTCATAAGAACATCAGAAGAGCCCTGCTGGATCAGACCAATGGTCCATCTAGTCCAGCATCCTGTCTCAACACAGTTGACCAACCAGTTCCTCTGGAGGGGCAACAACAGGGCAGAGAGGCCGAGGTCTTCATAAGAACATCAGAAGAGCCCTGCTGGATCAGACCAATGGTCCATCTAGTCCAGCATCCTGTCTCAACATAGTTGGCCAGCCAGTTCCTCTGGAGGGCCAACAACAGGGCAGAGAGGCTGAGGCCTTCATAAGGACATCAGAAGAGCCCTGCTGGATCAGACCAATGGTCCATCTAGTCCAGCATCCTGTCTCAACACAGTTGGCCAGCCAGTTCTTCTGGAGGGGCAACAACAGGGCAGAGAGGCTGAGGCCTTCATAAGAACATCAGAAGAGCCCTGCTGGATCAGACCAATGGTCCATCTAGTCCAGCATCCTGTCTCAACACAGTTGGCCAGCCAGTTCCTCTGGAGGGCCAACAACAGGGCAGAGAGGCCAAGGCCTTCATAAGAACATCAGAAGAGCCCTGCTGGATCAGACCAATGGTCCATCTAGTCCAGCATCCTGTCTCAACACAGTTGGCCAACCAGTTCCTCTGGAGGGGCAACAACAGGGCAGAGAGGCTGAGGTCTTCATAAGAACATCAGAAGAGCCCTGCTGGATCAGACCAATGGTCCATCTAGTCCAGCATCCTGTCTCAACACAGTTGGCCAGCCAGTTCCTCTGGAGGGCCAACAACAGGGGAGAGAGGTCGAGGTCTTCGTAAGAACATCAGAAGAGGCCTGCTGGATCAGACCAATGGTCCATCTAGTCCAGCATCCTGTCTCAACACAGTTGGCCAACCAGTTCCTCTGGAGGGCCAACAACAGGGCAGAGAGGCCACGGTCTTCGTAAGAACCTCAGAAGAGCCCTGCTGGATCAGACCAATGGTCCATCTAGTCCAGCATCCTGTCTCAACACAGTTGGCCAGCCAGTTCCTCTGGAGGGCCAACAACAGGGCAGAGAGGCCGAGGCCTTCATAAGAACATCAGAAGAGCGGCTGCTGTATCAGACCAATGGTCCATCTAGTCCAGAATCCTGTATCAATACAGTTGGCCAGGCAGTTCCTCTGGAGGGCCAACAACAGGGCAAGGGGCCGAGGCCTTCGTAAGAACATCAGAAGAGCCCTGCTGGATCAGACCAATGGTCCATCTAGTCCAGCATCCTGTCTCAACACAGTTGGCCAACCAGTTCCTCTGGAGGGGCAACAACAGGGCAGAGAGGCCGAGGTCTTCATAAGAACATCAGAAGAGCCCTGCTGGATCAGACCAATGGTCCATCTAGTCCAGCATCCTGTCTCAACATAGTTGGCCAGCCAGTTCCTCTGGAGGGCCAACAACAGGGCAGAGAGGCCGAGGCCTTCATAAGAACATCAGAAGAGCCCTGCTGGATCAGACCAATGGTCCATCTAGTCCAGCATCCTGTCTCAACACAGTTGGCCAGCCAGTTCTTCTGGAGGGGCAACAACAGGGCAGAGAGGCTGAGGCCTTCATAAGAACATCAGAAGAGCCCTGCTGGATCAGACCAATGGTCCATCTAGTCCAGCATCCTGTCCCAACACAGTTGGCCAGCCAGTTCCTCTGGAGGGGCAACAACAGGGCAGAGAGGCCGAGGCCTTCATAAGAACATCAGAAGAGCCCTGCTGGATCAGACCAATGGTCCATCTAGTCCAGCATCCTGTCTCAACACAGTTGGCCAACCAGTTCCTCTGGAGGGGCAACAACAGGGCAGAGAGGCCGAGGTCTTCATAAGAACATCAGAAGAGCCCTGCTGGATCAGACCAATGGTCCACCTAGTCCAGCATCCTGTCTCAACACAGTTGGCCAGCCAGTTCTTCTGGAGGGGCAACAACAGGGCAGAGAGGCTGAGGCCTTCATAAGAACATCAGAAGAGCCCTGCTGGATCAGACCAATGGTCCATCTAGTCCAGCATCCTGTCTCAACACAGTTGGCCAACCAGTTCCGCTGGAAGGCCAACAACAGGGCAGAGAGGCCGAGGCCTTCATAAGAACATCAGAAGAGCCCTGCTGGATCAGACCAATGGTCCATCTAGTCCAGCATCCTGTCTCAACACAGTTGGCCAACCAGTTCCTCTGGAGGGGCAACAACAGGGCAGAGAGGCCGAGGTCTTCATAAGAACATCAGAAGAGCCCTGCTGGATCAGACCAATGGTCCATCTAGTCCAGCATCCTGTCTCAACACAGTTGGCCAGCCAGTTCCTCTGGAGGGCCAACAACAGGGTAGAGAGGCCGAGGCCTTCATAAGAACATCAGAAGAGCCCTGCTGGATCAGACCAATGGTCCATCTAGTCCAGCATCCTGTCTCAACACAGTTGGCCAACCAGTTCCTCTGGAAGGCCAACAGCAGGGCAGAGAGGCTGAGGTCTTCATAAGAACATCAGAAGAGCCATGCTGGATCAGACCAGTGGTCTATCTAATCCAGCCTCCTTTCTCACAGAGGGACCATCTCTCCCCATATGAACCCCAGAGGGCACTGTGGTCAGCTGGAAAAAATAAAATGACTATCCCTGGGCCGAAAGAGATCAAGTTTCAGAATACCAGAGCACGGGCCTTTTCAATCGCGGCCCCTGCCCTATGGAATCAGCTCCCTGAGGAGGTGCGGGCCCTGCGGAACCTTGATCAGTTCCGCAGGGCCTGCAAGACTGCCCTCTTTAAACGAGCATATATCGACTGCTGAATTGTTGTTAACTAAGGACCCGCCAACACGGACCTGTTTTAAGGACCTATGTCATCATAAGAACATAAGAGAAGCCATGTTGGATCAGGCCAACGGCCCATCAAGTCCAACACTCTGTGTCACATAGTGGCAAAAAATTTTATATACACACATACACTGTGGCTAATAGCCACTGATGGACCTGTGCTCCATATATTTATCTAAACCCTTCTTGAAGGTGGCTATACTTGTGGCCGCCACCACCTCCTGTGGCAGTGAATTCCACATGTTAATCACCCTTTGGGTGAAGAAGTACTTCCTTTTATCCGTGGAATTTGTTTAAACTGGCAGAAACTAGCGTCAGAATGCCATCATTGCTGCCAGATCAATTCAAATTATGAATTTTTAAATACATCAACTGGTTTTTAAATAATGTTTAAAGTTCTTACTGTTAAATCTAAAGTTTTTATTTATTATTGTATATGTACAAAATGTTGTTAGCCGCCCCTGAGCCTGCCTAGGCGGGGAGGGCGGGATACAAATAAAATTTTACCTTACTTACTTACTTACTTTACAGAGTGGCCATCCAGTTCCTCTGGAAGGCCAGCACCAGGGCATAGCGGCTGAGGCCTTCCTCCGATAAGAACATCAGAAGAGCCCTTCTGGATCAGACCAGTGGTCCATCTGGTCCAGCATCCTGTCTCACACAGTTGGTGCATGTGTTTCCCAGGCGAGTTGGAAGATGCTAAGTGGATGTTCTTGCAGAGCACCCCCATTTCCCCTCCCCACCGACAACCAGCCAAGAAAACAGCCAGACACACTTGATGATTCTCTGAACTAAAAGTCTTTTATTAGAACAACACACGGGGACCACATCTGGCCAGGAGGGCGGCGGTCTGCAGCTAACAATCGCGATACGGTGCCAACGCCACGTCACAAGCCACTAGGAATCTAATCTAAGCATCAGAAACATCGTCAAGAAGCAGGCACGACGTCGACGGGACGAGGCTGCCGTGGCCCAGCCACCGAGCCTCCCAGGAATCGGAAACCGCGTACGCCCACCCTCGGTCCTTCCGCAGCCAAGAGGAGCAGAGCGCGCGACCGGCGAGATTAGCACCCGTTCAATAAATTAGGTCAAGGTAACGCACGTCCTAGCAGATAGAAATTGGTTCTAAAAGGGAAGGGGGTACTAAATGGAAGCGAGTATTTATTTACAGAAATGTCTTTTGTTCCCAAGGGTGTGTGTGTTGTGGTTGGCGTCATTGCAGGGGACCTTTGCGCTCGCCCACGACATCTCCGCGCCCGCTTTGACGAGCGAGAGCACTTTTCCTTCACATCTGAATGGCATGGGGAGGGGGAGGGGCAAAGAGAGGAAATGGCTGGTCTCTTGACTGCTTAGCACCGCCGTCTCTCCAGGGGGTGCCGTCAAGCCCGAACCAGGGTGCTGTCTGCATCTCAGAGAGGATCTTATGGCACCAATTGTGCAGGATGGACATTACAGGGGGGGGCGTTTAAGTTTGTACATGGCGGTAGCCTCAGTTAGCCTCGTGGGTTCTAAATGGGAGGTTTGCCAGTAAAGCCTGCGGGCAAGATTTTTGAGGGCCAATACTTCCTGCCTATCTCTTCTGGGATGCATGGCTTCACCTTGGCGTGCTAAAAGTAAAGGTCAAGGTAGCTCCCCCTGTGCAAGCACCAGTCATTTTCCACTCCGGGGCGATGTTGCTTTCACACTGTTTTCACAGCAGACTTTTTATGGAGTGGTTTGCCCTTGCCTTCCCCAGTCATCTACCCCAGGGGTGGCCAACGGTAGCTCGCCAGATTTTTTTTTTTTTGCCTACAACTCCCATCAGCCCCAGTCATCGGCCGTGCTGGCTGGGGCTGATGTGAGTTGTAGGCAAAAAACATCTGGAGTGCTACCGTTGGCCACCCCTGATCTACACTCCCCACAGCAAGCTGGGGACTCATTTGTCTGACCTCGGAAGGATGGGAGGCTGAGTCAACCAAGAGCCCATGAGTCAACCTGAGTCAACCATGAGCCGAGTCAACCTGAACCCAACTTCTGCAGGGATCGAACTCAGGTTGCACATGTGTGAAACTTGGCCCAAGCATCATTGGAAGGGGAAACAGCCAGCAGGCATCGATAAGTAGGGTTACCAGGTTCTCCCTCACCAACAGAGGGGGATGGGAGGGTGTAGGCTTGCCAGATTCGGTTTGGGAAACTCCCAGAGATTTGGGGGTGGAGCCTGGGGTGGACAAGGTCTTCTGTGGGGGACAATGCAGAAAGTCCACTCACCCTCCAAAGCATTCATTTTCTCCAGGGGGACCGATCTCTGTAATATGGAGGTGAGCTGTAATTCGGGGGGAGGAACGGGTCCTACCTGCAGGTTGGCATCCCTAGTAAGGAGGAAGACATTGGACTCTGGTTACGAGGCCCTCATGAGAACATCAGAGAAGCCATGTTGGATCAGGCTAATGGCCCATCCAGTCCAACACTGTGTCACACAGTGGTCTAAAACCCAGGTATCATCAGGAGGTCCATCAGTGGGGCCAGGATACTAGAAGCCCTCC
This sequence comes from Heteronotia binoei, assembly GCF_032191835.1. Taxonomy (NCBI): domain Eukaryota; kingdom Metazoa; phylum Chordata; class Lepidosauria; order Squamata; family Gekkonidae; genus Heteronotia; species Heteronotia binoei. The sequence goes on along the minus strand of NC_083243.1, from coordinate 6,786,822 downwards.
CACTGTGCCCCCCCAAGCACCAAGAATACAGAGCATCTCTGCCCCAGACATAAGAACATAAGAGAAGCCATGTTGGATCAGGCCAATGGCCCATCCAGTCCAGCACTCTGTGTCACACAGTGGCCAAAAAACCCAAGTGCCATCAGGAGGTCCATCCGTGGGGCTAGAAGCTCTCCCACTGTGCCCCCTTCCCCCAGCCACCAAGAATACAGAGCATCACTTGCCCCAGACAGAGAGTTCCAACAATACCCTGTGGCTAACGGCCACTGATGGACCTCTGCTCCATATGTTTATCCATTCCCCTCTTAAAGCTCTCTATGCTTGTAGCCTCCACCACCACTTCCTGTGGCAGTGAATTCCATGTGTTAGTGACCCTTTGGGTGAAGTACTTCCTTCCATTCTAACCTGATTGCTCAGCAATTTCATTGAGTATGCCCACCTCCCCCCCGCACTGGCCCTTCCTCAACAGCAGTGTGGTCTCTTGGAGAGACGACATACTGACTGTCTAAGGATTCTTACTCCGCTGTAAACACAGAAGACCTAAATGTTACTACATGCCATAATACCCTCTTTAAGTTCCTGTTTCTTCTCAACTGACGGGTCCCTTCCACTGTCTTCAGCCGACCCTGGAATATAAGGCAGGGGTGGCCAAGAGTAGCTCTCCAGATGTTTTTTGCCTACAACTCCCATCAGTCCCAGCCAGCATGGCCAATGGCTGGGGCTGATGGGAGTTGTAGGCAAAAAACATCTGGAGAGCTACCGTTGGCCACCCCTGATATAAGGGATCAGCTCAACTTTGAGGGGGTGAACAAACATGTGGACAAAGGAGACCCGATAGATGTTGTTTACCTTGACTTCCAGAAAGCTTTTGATAAAGTTCCTCATCAAAGGCTCCTTAGAAAGCTTGAGAGTCATGGAGTAAAAGGACAGGTCCTCTTGTGGATCAAAAACTGGCTGAGTAATAGGAAGCAGAGAGTGAGTATAAATGGGCAGTCTTCGCAGTGGAGGACGGTAAGCAGTGGGGTGCCGCAAGGCTCGGTACTGGGTCCCATGCTCTTTAACTTGTTCATAAATGATTTAGAGTTGGGAGTGAGCAGTGAAGTGGCCAAGTTTGCGGATGACACTAAATTGTTCAGGGTGGTGAGAACCAGAGAGGATTGTGAGGAACTCCAAAGGGATCTGTTGAGGCTGGGTGAGTGGGCGTCAACGTGGCAGATGCGGTTCAATGTGGCCAAGTGCAAAGTAATGCACATTGGGGCCAAGAATCCCAGCTACAAATACAAGTTGATGGGGTGTGAACTGGCAGAGACTGATCAAGAGAGAGATCTTGGGGTCATGATAGATAACTCACTGAAAGTGTCAAGACAGTGTGCGTTTGCAACAAAAAAGGCCAATGCCATGCTGGGAATTATTAGGAAGGGAATTGAAAACAAATCAGCCAGTATCATAATGCCCCTGTATAAATCGATGGTGCGGTCTCATTTGGAGTACTGTGTGCAGTTCTGGTCGCCGCACCTCAAAAAGGATATTATAGCTTTAGAGAAGGTGCAGAGAAGGGCAACTAGAATGATTAAAGAGCTGGAGCACTTTCCCTATGAAGAAAGGTTGAAACGCTTGGGACTCTTTAGCTTGGAGAAACGTCGACTGCGGGGTGACATGATAGAGGTTTACAAGATAATGCATGGAATGGAGAAAGTAGAGAAAGAAGTACTTTTCTCCCTTTCTCACAATACAAGAACTCGTGGGCATTCGATGAAATTGCTGAGCAGACAGGTTAAGACGGATAAAAGGAAGTACTTCTTCACCCAAAGGGTGATTAACATGTGGAATTCACTGCCACAGGAGGTGGTGGCGGCCACAAGTATAGCCACCTTCAAGATGGGTTTAGATAAAAATATGGAGCACAGGTCCATCAGTGGCTATTAGCCACAGTGTATGTGTGTATATAACATTTTTTGCCACTGTGTGACACAGAGTGTTGGACTTGATGGGCCGCTGGCCTGATCCAACATGGCTTCTCTTATGTTCTTATGTTCTTATGCCTCTGGTGGAACAACATCTTTGCTCCTTTGGGAGCTGTCCCAGGTGCTGATTCCTTCCACCATCTGCCTTCCCCCTACCTACTAACACTGGCTGATTGACATCCATCCTGCTCCATGACAGTCCCCTTCAGGGATTGCTCAATCAGCCTGATGGGCAGGGCTTTTTTGTAGCAGGAACTCCTTTGCATATTAGGCCACACCCCCTGACAGAGCCAATCCTCCAAGTGCTTACAGTAGGCCCTGTAATAAAAGCCCTGTAAGCTCCTGGAGGATTGGCTACATCAGGGGTGTGTGACCTGAGTTCCTACTACAAAAATGGTCCTGCTGATAGGTCCTTCCCCTGAGTAACGTTACAGTAAATTAATTCACTCACGTCTACAATTGCCCATTGCTAGAGCCATATCTGCACTATTTTCTTACTGGGTCGAATGCACATTCAACCTGCAGAAATCCTCAGAGAAATGCAGACCTTTGTAGGCATTTCTGGAGCAGCGTGAACGCGCCGGAGTAATGTTCCACTTCTCCAGGGAGGGACTGGGCAATGTGGTGTTGTTCTTTTCCATTCATCAGGAGTAGAACAAAGCAGTAAGCAAGTGCACCTTTCAGACCAACTCAGTTTTATTCAGAATGTCAGCTTTCGTATGTTCTTAAGCAGACTTCATCAGACAAAATGGGAATGGCAAGCGGCAATTCTTAATATAAGTGGGCAGTTATACGGCATCTCGCGCCTACGACAGCAGTCTGCTTTTTATCACCCTCCGGTGTTTTTTCAGCCCTGTTTTGTCCTAATCCTAACAAACACAGATCCCTATTGGTGATTCTTTTAATCTGCTAAAAACGTTCCCATGATTCCACACTGCCCACTTATATTAAGAATCGCTGCTTCCATTCCCATTTGTCTGATGAAGTCTGCTTGAGAGCATACGAAAGCTGACGTTCTGAATAAAACTGAGTTGGTCTTAAAGGGGTCCCTTGTCTACCGCTTTGCTCTATTGATTCAGACCAACACGGCTGCCTACCGGGATCATTCCGCACGAATGTAGCAGCTCAAGCAAAGCAAAGCATTAGTTAGCAATGGCTGAAATGTAACAGAAATAATCTAGAAATCAACCATCATGGATAAAGGAGGAGAAAATTGTAACACAATGGTGCGTGTGACAATAAGAAAGCACGGGCTGGCTAAGTTGCAGATCCGCTATGCAGCGGCCATAATAAGTAGTTGCGGCAACAAACATTTTGGGCACTTTCATGCATACTGAATAATACGGTTTCGGTCCACTTTCAGTGCTCTTTGGCGATCCTTTGCAAGTAGATTTTGCCCTTTCACACTGTAAGATGCAGCTGCAAAATGTACTGAAAATGGGGCTTCATTATTCAGCATGTGAGAAAGCGTCGTTAAGTTTCCTGAGAATGAGGAAGTGGCAGGAAAAGAAGGCACGCCTTCTTCAGTTCCTTTTTCTCCTACACTTTAAAAAGGACACAGACTAACACACACACTCAGCTTCATCCACCTCACTGGCTTGTTGTTATTCCTCATCTAAATAGTTTGCATGGCTTTCCTACTGAGAAAGATTGGATCATGAAGGTATGAATACAGTGGAAGGGAAGGCAAACTAGTTGAACCCAAGAGAGCCTAGCATAACGAGCCAACAAAACTCTCTCTCTTCAGTTCTTTTTCTCCAGATTTTCCCACATACCATTGGCTGCAAAAAAAAAAGGTACTAACGCTGGGGGTCTTTTTCTAAGACAAAGTTATCACTGGAACTGTTCAAAATTGCCACCTTTCAAATGACCACAGTAGAAAAGAGCAAGAGTTCAATACCTTAAAGACAAAAAAAAAGTTGTGGCAGAGAATGAGAAGAGAAGAGATTGGATTTATACCCTGCTCTTTGCTACCCAAAGGAGTCTCAGAGTGGCTTACAAATCCCCTTTCCCTCCCCCTCCCCATAACAGACATCCTGTGAGGCAGGTGGGGCTGAGAGAGCTCTGACAGAAACTGCTCTTGAGCAGAACAGCCTTGAGAGAACTTCTGGCTGACCCAAGGTCACATCGACAGCTGCAAGTGGAGGAGTGGGGAATCAAACCCAGTTCTCCCAGATATGAGTCCGCGCACTTAACCACTATACCGAACTGGCTCATGAGTCACGGCTCGTGACCAGATTCAGGTACCTGAAGAAGTGAGCCATGAGCCATGAAAGCTCTTCCCTTGCCACAAAGTTTGTTAGTCTTTCAGGTACTCCTGGACTCTGGGACGGATTCCCCATTAGCCTTACCTCGCTCTCACGCTCCTCTTCTCTGCGGGGCTCCCGTCGAATTCCACCCCGTCTTCCCCGGGGCTGCAACACGTTTCGCCTTTTTCGTAGGCGCAACGAGAAACCGGTTTCTAGAGGATCTCGTTTGCTGCGCGAAAGAGGCGGAGCACGTTGCAGCTTGTGCGAAATCTGACAGAAGCCCCGCTGAGGAGAGGAGAGAGCGAAGTAAGGCTAGGGGGGAATCGGTCTGGCTCTTTCCTGCGGCTGCAGGCAAACTAACATGGCTACCCATCTGGTTCTATGAGATTTTCACACACACCCCCGCCCCGCCGCCCCGAGCATGGCAGCAGCAGATGTATGAACTGGGCCTCAAAAGGCCTGCTAACAGAATCCGAAAATGCGGACCACTATGCCCCAGAGGTGGTCAGAGTCGTGGTTCAAAATCGATGCTTGTTAAAAAGCGCATGTTTGGTAACAGCCTTAATCGAGTGGCTACCACCAAAAAGCCATTAAGCGGCCTCGCACGCTGTGTACTCATGTCAACGCCGCAAGTACCTTCGCTTTTAAGAGAGAAACGATTCCTTGGCTTGGGTCAATAACATTACCGTAGCTATCAGGAGGCATTTTGAAAGCCGCAGTGATTGCTCTTCACTGCCACAGGAGGTGGCGGTGGCTACAAGCATGGCCAGCTTCAAGAGGGGATTGGATAAAAATATGGAGCAGAACTCCATCAGTGGCTATAGCCACAGTGTGTGAGTGTATGTGTGTATTTTGGCCACTGTGTGATACAGAGTGTTGGACTGGATGGGCCATTGGCCTGATCCAACATGGCTTCTCTTATGTTCTTATGTGACACAGAGTGTTGGACTGGAGGGGCCATTGGCCTGACCCAACATGGCTTCTCTTATGTGACACAGAATGTTGGACTGGATGGGCCATTGGCCTGATCCAAAAGGGCTTCTCTTATGTTCTTATGTGACACAGAGGGTTGGACTGGATGGGCCACTGGCCTGACCCAACATGGCTTCTCTTATGTGACACAGAATGTTGGACTGGATGGGCCATTGGCCTGATCTAACAGGGCTTCTCTTATGTTCTTATGTGACACAGAGTGTTGGACTGGATGGGCCATTGGCCTGACCCAACATGGCTTCTCTTATGTGACACAGAATGTTGGACTGGATGGGCCATTGGCCTGATCCAACATGGCTTCTCTTATGTTCTTATGTGACACAGAGTATTGGACTGGATGGGCCATTGGCCTGATCCAACATGGCTTCCCTTATGTTCTTATGTGACACGGAGTGTTGGACTGGATGGGCCATTGGCCTGATCCAACATGGCTTCTCTTATGATCTTATGTTCTCTTAAAGTTTACTGCTCTGAAGAGGAAACAAAATCTAACCTCAAATACTTCTGAGGACAGCCTTCTTACCTCATTGCAAATTCGGTCCCTTCCACCTGAAAGCTGCTGCCCCCACCCCTGCCAGGGCTTCAGAAATAGCAGCCTAAGTACTAACCACATATGTCAGTCACATGATTACTTTTTCTCTGTGTTTTAAGTGCAGTCAAATCACTCCCGTCTCATGGAGACCCTGTGAATTAATCCAAAATGTCCTCTCATTAATAGCCTTGTTTATGTCCTGCAAATAGGAGGCTGTGACTTCCTTAAGAACATAAGAACATGATAGAAGCCATGTTGGATCAGGCGAGTGGCCCAGCCATAGAATCATAGAGTTGGAAGGGACCTCTACGGTCATCTAATCCATCCCCCTGCACAATGCAGGAAACCCACAAACACCTCCCCCTAAATTCACAGGATCTTCATTGCTTTCAGATGGCCATCTAGCCTCTGTTGAAAAACCTCCAAGGAAGCAGAGCCCACCACCTCCTGAGGAAGCCTATTCCACTGAAGAATTGCTCTAACGGTCAGGAAGTCCTTCCTAATGTTGAGCCGGAAACTCTTCTGATTTAATTTCAACCCATAGGTTCTGATTCTACCTTCCGGGGCCACAGAAAACAATTCCACACCATCCCCTAGAGGACAGTCCTTCGAGTACTTGAAGATGGTGATCATATCACCTCTCAGCTGCCTCCTCTCCAGGCTAAACATCCCCAGCTCCTTCAACCTTTCCTCAGAGGACTTGGTCTCCAGCCCCTTCACCATCTTCGTCGCCCTCCTCTGGACCCGTTCCAGTTTGTCTATATCCTTCTTAAAATGTGGTGCCCAAAACTGAGCACAATACTCCAGGTGAGGTCTTACCAGAGCAAAATAATACCATCACATCATGTGATCTGGACACTATACTTCTGTTGATACAGCCCAAAATTACATTTGCTTTTTTAGCCACCGCATCACACTGTTGACTCATGTTCAGTGTATGATCCACTAAGACCCCTAGATCCTTTTTGCACATACTACTGCTAAGACAAGTCTCCCCCATCCTATAACCATGCATTGGATTTTTCCTACTTAAATGCAGAACTTTACATTTATCCCTGTTAAAATTCATTTTAGACCAGTTTTCCAGCCTGTCAAGGTCATCCTGTATCCTGTTTCTGTCTTCTTCTGTGTTTTTGTCTTCTTCTCTGTCACAGAGGCCAAAAAAACCCCAAGTTCCACCAGGAGGTCCACCAGTGGAGCCAGAATACCAGAAGCCCCCCCACACACTGTTGCCCCCCCACAGCACCAAGAATACAGAGCATCACTGCCCCAAACATAAGAACATAAGAGAAGCCATGTTGGATCAGGCCAATGGCCCATCCAGTCCACCACTCTGTGTCACATAAGAGAAGCCATGTTGGATCAGGCCAAGGACCCATCCAGTCCACCACTCTGTGTCACATAAGAACATAAGAGAAGCCATGCTGGATCAGGCCAATGACCCATCCAGTCCACCACTCTGTGTCACATAAGAACATAAGAGAAGCCATGTTGGATCAGGCCAATGGCCCATCCAGTCCACCACTCTGTGTCACACAGTGGCCAAATAACCAGGTGCCATCAGGAGGTCCACCAGTGGGACCAGGACATTAGAAGCCCTCCCACTGTGCCCCCCCCCGCGCAAGCGCCAAGAATACAGAGCATCACTTGCCCCAAACAGAGACCAATTTCCCAGTCGCCTTGCACCGCTCCAACGCTTCTCTTCTCAGCATGCCTTCTGTCCAATTTCGCACTATCTGCCCCGGGGCTGTAACTAGCGTCGGCTTTTTCGCGCAGCAAACAGAAACCTCTAAAAACCAGTTTCTGTTTGCTGTGCGGAAACGCCTACGTTTGTTGCCGCCCCGGGGCAGATGGTGTGAAATCGGATGGAAGGCGTGCTGAAAAGAGGAGCGTCAAAGCGGTGTTAGGCAAGTAGGAAATTGGTTAGATAGTTCTATCTATACCTGGCGGCTAATAGCCACTGATGGACCTCTGGTCCATATGTTTATCCAATCCCCTCTTGGAGCTGGCTATGCTTGTAGCCGCTGCCACCTCCTGTGGCAGTGAATTCCACGTGTTAATCACCCTTTGGGTGAAGAAGTCCTTCCTTTTATCTGTTCTAACCCGACTGCTCAGCAATTTCATTGAATGCCCACGAGTTCTTGCATTGTGAGAAAAGGAGAAAAGGACTTCTTTCTCTACTTTCTCCATCCCATGCATAATCTTGTCAACCTCTAGCATGTCACCCCACAGTTGACGTTTCTCCAAGCTAAAGAGCCCCGAGAGTTTTAACCTTTCTTCATAGGGAAATTCTTCCAACCCTCTAATCATTCTAGTTGCCCTTTTTCTGCACTTTTTCCAGTGCTATAATATCTTTTTTTTTTTTTGAGGTGCGGTGACCAGAATTGAAGACAGTACTCCAAATGAGGCCGCACCATCGATGTATACAGGGGCATTATGATACTGGCTGATTTGTTTTCAATTCCCTTCCTAATAATTCCAACGTAGCATTGGCCTTTTTTTATTGCAATCGCACACTGTCTTGGCATTTTCAGTGAGTTATCTACTACAACTCCAAGATTTCTCTCGTATGTATAGTTAGGATTTCTGGTCCCAATGTGCATTACTTTGCACTTGGCCATGTCAAACCTATTTGCTTTCCTTGATTCAGTCTACCCATCCCCTCCTGCTACCCTCCACTTTTCCTAGTATTACTGTCTTCTCCAGAGGGTCTTGTCTTTTCATGATGTGACCAAAGTACAACAGCTTGAGTTTAGGTTCAATTTGATCTAGCACCTGCTGATTTAGAAGAAGAAGAAAACTGCAGATTTATACCCCGCCCTTCTCTCTGAAAGCGGTCCCGTGGCGCAGAGTGGTAAAGCAGCAGTACTGCGGTCTGAACTCTCTGCTCATGACCTGAGTTCAATTCCAGCGGAAGCTGGGTTCTGGTAGCCGGCCCAAGGTTGACTCAGCCTTCCATCCTTCCAAGGTCAGTAAAATGAGGACCCAGCTTGCTGGGGGGAAAGTGTAAAAGACTGGAGAAGGCAATGGCAAACCACCCCATAAAAAGTCTGCTGTGAAAATGTTGTGAAAGCAATGTCACCCTAGAGTCGGAAACGACTGCTGCTTGCACAGGGGACCTTTCCTTTCCTTTCCTTTCCTTCTCCCTAAATCAGAGTCTCAGAGCGGCTCACAATCTCCTTTACCTTCCTCCCCCACAACAGACACCCTGTGAGGTGGGTGGGGCTGGAGAGGGCTCTCACAGCAGCTGCCCTTTCAAGGACAACTCCTGCCAGAGCTATGGCTGACCCAAGGCCATTCCAGCAGGTGCAAGTGGAGGAGTGGGGAATCAAACCGGGTTCTCCCAGGTAAGAGAGCTCTGGCTGACCCAAGGCCATTCCAGCAGGTGCAAGTTGGAGGAGTGGGGAATCAAACCTGGTTCTCCCAGATAAGAGTCGGCACACTTATCCACTACACCAAACTGGCTCTCTCACATTTATCTTTTTGGCCGTCCATGGTATCTGTAAACTCTATCGCAACACCACATTTCAAGTGAATTATATTCTATAGACCATAACGTTGCCATCGCTAGAGCACGGAGAAGCAGGGTCCGGATCAAGACTCGGAGCTGGACTTCACGATACGCTCCTATTCTAATCCTTCTTTCCCAGCTTGCACTTTTCTTTTTTGCCCAGGTCCCGTGATGATGCCTCTCCTCGTGTTGGATCGAGGTGCAGCTGGGGGGCACCTGAGCAAATTCTCCTGAGCAATGCAAACTTGGCTTTGCATCAGGAATTCACGCTGCCTACCGTAAAAGTGGCCATCAGCAGCTGGCTTGGAATCTGCCTCAATATCCTAACATGGGGGTCTCTAATCTTTTTAAGGCAGGCAGAAGAAGAAGAAGAGGAGGAGGAGGAAGAGGAAGAAGAAGAGGAGGAGGAGGAAGAGAAGAGGCAGAAGAAGAAGAGGAGGAAGAAGAAGAAGAGAAGGAAGAGGAAGAAGAGGAGGAGGAGGAGAAAGAAGAAGAAGAAGAGGAGGAAGAAGAAGAGGAGGAAGAAGAGAAAAAGGAGGAAGAGGAAGAAGAAAAGGAGGAGGAGGAGGAAGAAGAAAAAGAGGAAAAGAAGGAAGAGGAAGAAGAGGAGGAAGAGGAAGGAGAGGAGGAGGAAGAGAAAGAAGAGGAGGAGGAAGAAAAAGAAAAGAAAGAAGAGGAGGAAGAGGAAGAAGAAAAGGAGAAAGTGAAAGAAGAGGAGGAAGAGGAGGAGGAAGAAGAAGAGGAAAAAGAAGAGGAGGAAGAAGATGAGGAAGAAGAAAAGGAGGAGGAAGAAGGAGAAGAGGAAGAAGAGGAGGAGGAGGAAGAAGAGGAGGAAGAAGAGGTAGAAGATGAGGAAGAAGAGGAAGAGAAAGGAGAAGAGGAGAAGGAAGAGGAAGAAGAAGAGAAAGAAGAAGAAATTGGATTTATATCCTGCCCTCCATTCTGAATCTCAGAGTCTCAGAGCGTCTTATAATCTCCTTTACCTTCCTCTCCCACAACAGATACCCTGTGAGGTGGGTGGGGCTGAGAGAGCTCTGACAGAAACAGCCCTTTCAAGGACAACTCCACAGCAGCTGCAAGTGGAAGAGTGGGGAATCAAACCCAGTTCCCCCAGAATCTCAGATTATACAGCAAAATAGGCTGTAAATTTTTTTGTAACAATCACTTTCTAAAATCCCAGCTCTTGAGTTTTTCCAGTTGATGCTGAGTCACGCCGAGCGTACAAAATTCCGTCAAAACTTGGACAGGCAGCTCCCTCCGCAAGAGACGCTATTTCCTTGGAGAAGATATTCGTCTATTTAAGCAGGAAGAAACAATGCCTGAGAAGCCAAACTTCTTTGCAGCAGGCACTACACACAGGGCCGTCCCTACCTACCGCCAGGCAATTGTCTCTAGAGCGCTGACCTCCTGGGGGGTGGCAAATCGGGCACCCCTCATGTGACTTGGTGAAGGAAGCAGTGCAGGGGGGGCTGCTAGAAATTAGTCTTGCCTAGGGATACAATTCCATTCACAGGCCTTAAATATCACCAGGGCGCTTTTTTTGGTAGCAGGAACTCCTTTGCATATTAGGCCAATCCTCCTGGAGCTTATGGCAGGTCTTGTACTAAGAGCCCTGTAAGCTCTTGGAGGATTGTCTACATCGGAGTGTGTGGCCCAGGGTTGGAATTCTAGCAGAAGCTCCTTTGCATATTAGGCTACACACCCCCTGATGTAGCCAATCCTCCTGGAGCTTCCAGTAGGCCCTGTGCTAAGAGCCCTGTAAGGAATTCTAGCAGGACCTCCTTTGCATATTAGGCCCCACCCCCCTGATGCAGCCAATCCTCCTGGAGCTTCCAGTAGGCCCTGTAAGAAGAGCCCTGTAAGCTCTTGGAGGGTTGGCTACATCAGAGTGTGTGGCCCAAGGGTGGAATTCTAGCAGAAGCTCCTTGGCATATTAGGCCGCCCCCCCCCGCCCCCGATGTAGCCAATCCTCCAAGAGCTTACAAGGCTCTTTTTTGGTAAGCTCTTGGAGGATTGGCTACATCATGGGGGTGTGGCCTAATACGCAAAGGAGCTCCTGCTACAAAAAAGGCCCTGAATATCACCCTCCTGGACTTCTGCTTTGCATCTCTCAGTCGTCTGATGTTGTCTGGATCAGTCCTTCATTCTTCTGGGCCGTACATCTGAGCTTGCAGGCTCCCACCCTGGAAGGTTTGCTCCTCCATCCGACCATTTACAATATGATGCCTGAAACCACAGCTCCTGAGCGGGGAGCCCTTAACTCCCGTAGAAGGGCCAGCCACTTCCCGGAGTCTTACGGAAGATGTCACAATTGAGTGGGTGTTACGCAAACCCTGGTTGATCGGCCAGATCTCCTGAGCAGACCACAACTTGTTTGGAAATCCTAGCGAGTCGGCCGCTAGCTTACTTCTCCTTCTTCGAACCTGAGTTTCCTTCAACTGCTAAACGTCGAGGGAAATCCCAGCAGTACTTTTAAGACCAATAAAGCGTTATGCAAGATATCGGCTTTCGGGGGCACACAGACTTTCGTACCCATCTCTGTATCGCGTACCTGAAGGAGCGTGCGTGCGCCCAAAAGCTGATATCTTGAATACAACTTCGTTGGTAAGAACATAAGAGAAGTCCATGTGGGATCAGGCCAGTGGCCCATTCGGTCCGACGCTCTTATGTCACACAGTGGCCAAAAAACCCAAATGCCATCAGGAGGTCCATCAATGGGGCCAGGACACTAGAAGCCTTCCCACTGTTGCCCCCCCTAAAGCACCCAGAATACAGAGCATCACTGCCCCAGACATAAGAACATAAGAGAAGCCATGTTGGATCAGGTCAGTGGCCCATTCGGTCCAACACTCTGTGTCACGCAGTGGCCAACAAAACCCAGGTGCCATCAGGAGGTCCAACAATGGGGCCAGGACACTTGAAGCCCTCCCACTGTGCCCCCCCTAAAGCACCCAGAATACAGAGCATCACTGCCCCAGACATAAGAACATAAGAGAAGCCATGTTGGATCAGGTCAGTGGCCCATTCGGTCCAACACTCTGTGTCACGCAGTGGCCAACAAAACCCAGGTGCCATCAGGAGGTCCAACAATGGGGCCAGGACACTTGAAGCCCTCCCACTGTGCCCCCCCTCAAGCACCCAGAATACAGAGCATCCCTTGCCTCAGACATAAGGACATAAGAGAAGCCATGTTGGATCAGGCCAATGGCCCATTCAGTCCTACACTCTGTGTTACACATAAGAACCTAAGAGAAGCCATGTCGGATCAGGCCAATGGCCCATCCAGTCCTACACTCTGTGTCACACAGTGGCCGAAAAACCAAATGTCATCAGGAGGTCCACCAGTGGGGCCAGGACACTTGAAGCCGTCCCACTGTTGCCCCCCTCAAGCACCAAGAATACAGAGCATCACTGCCCCAGACATAAGGACATAAGAGAAGCCATGTTGGATCAGGCCAATGGCCCATCCAGTCCTACACTTTGTGTTACGCATAAGAACCTAAGAGAAGCCATGTTGGATCAGGCCAATGGCCCATCCAGTCCTACACTTTGTGTTACGCATAAGAACCTAAGAGAAGCCATGTTGGATCAGGCCAATAGCCCATCCAGTCCTACACTCTGTGTCACACAGTGGCCAAAAACCCAAATGTCATCAGGAGGTCCACCAATGGGGCCAGGACACTTGAAGCCCTCCCACTGTGCCCCCCCTCAAGCACCCAGAATACAGAGCATCACTTGCCTCAGACATAAGGACATAAGAGAAGCCATGTTGGATCAGGCCAATGGCCCATCCAGTCCTACACTCTGTGTCACACAATTGCCAAAAAACCCAAGTGCCATCAGGAGGTCCACCAGTGGGGCCAGGACTACTAGAAGACTTCCCACTGTGCCCCTCCCAAGCACCCAGCATACAGAACATCACTGCCCAAGACAGAGAGTTCCAACAATACGCTGTGGCTAATAGCCACTGGTGGACCTCTGCTCCATACGCTTATCTGCTCCCCTCTGGAAGCCGTCTATGCTTGTAGCCGCCGCCACTTCCTGTGGCAGCGAATTCCACGTGTGAATCACCCTTTGGGTGAAGAAGGACTTCCTTGTATCCGTTCTAGCCCGACTGCTCAGCAAAACCCCTGAGCGTCCACAAGCTCTTGTATCGTGAGTAAGGGAGAAAAGGACTTCTTTCTCTACCTTATGGTCTTTAAAAGTGCCCCACTGGACTTGAGCAAGGTTATTATCCGGCGAGGATTAAACCATGTTTGCATCCTGTGGTTTCTCAGGCATCCTCTGGGTCAAAAAGCTGGCATCTACATTTGTAAAAAATAAAGAACTAAGCGCAGTCACAAGGCTCCGGTTGTCGGCTTTTGCATCATCACAAGAGCTTTCCCCGTTTCAGTGGGAAACGTCACCCGTTTCTCAATTTCGGCTACGAGAAAGAGGAACGCTTCCCAGGGTTCCTTCCCTCCCCCCCCCCCCCCCCCCACCAATGGCTTTGTAGAGAAATGTAATCCAAGGCCAACATCCCTGAGGGTACAGGCCGTTAGGACAGACACCGAGGAGCAGCCGGTTAGATTCTGGAAATGCTGGGAGCATTCGTGGACGCACCGTCGGTCTCCCCGTTTCTTCCTTCTCCTCCCCCCCCCCCGCCAAAGCATTTGTGTCATCATCATGTGTGACATAACCCAAACACGTTGGAGGGGAGCTTCCCTCGACGGAGAAGCCTTTAAACCCGCTCAGCCGCATCGGCAGCAGCCGCTTTAGGTTGGGCAGAAAAGGGAAATTCACGCCGGGGACGCAAACAAAATCCAAACGTGGTTGGGGAGGTCCGATCTCGGGTCGCCCAAGGACTTGGTTCTTGGCCGAAAGCACAAAACAGCAAAGCCGATGCACACAGAGCAAGGGGAGGGGCAGGGGGGCGGCGGAGAGAGCGAAGGGGTTTGCCGCAGAGCTGTAAGGGGCGCAGTCTGGTTTGTCCTTTCTCTTCCCTGGATGGTTATTTGTTTTTCTCCTTATTTTTTTTTTTCGCATTTGGCGTTCGTCAGCCTGGAGACTCTGGCCCAACAGATGTTCTCCTGCTTCTTCCTCTGAGGTCAGTTCCAGAAGGAAATCCGCACAGCTCTCTGGGTGTGTCCTGAGAAAAAAAAGCCAGACGGTGCGGTGCCCACCGCGCGCTCCGTCCTCACTGCATGGTGCCCCGCGAATGGTAGAAGTCCGGGACGGGCAAGCCGGTATGGAGTGTCACCTGCAAACAGAGAAGACGACACTGGATTTATATTCTGCCCTCCGCTCTGAATCGGAAACTCGGAGCATCTCGCAGTCTCCTTTCTCTTCCTCCCCCACAACAGACACCCTGTGCAGTGGGAGGAGCTGAGAGAGCTCTGACAGAAGCTGCCCTTTCAAGGACAGAGTCTCAGAGCGGCTCACAATCTCCTTTCCCTTCCTCCCCCACAACAGACACCCTGTGAGGTGGGTGGGGCTGGAGAGGGCTCTCACAGCAGCTGCCCTTTCAAGGACAGAGTCTCAGAGCGGCTCACAACCTCCTTTCCCTTCCTCCCCAACAGACACCCTGTGAGGTGGGTGGGGCTGAGAGGGCTCTCCCAGCAGCTGCCCTTTCAAGGACAACCTCTGACAAAGCTATGGCTGACCCAAGGCCATTCCAGCAGCTGCAAGTGGAGGAGTGGGGAATCAAACCCGGTTCTTCCAGATAAGAGTCCGCGCACTTCACCACGACACCAAAGGTTGCACCGTTCAGTCTTGGGAGCATTTGAAAGCCCCTTTGCAATCACAATGCCTAATCATTTAGGGTTGGGAAATAGCAGGAGATTTGGGGGCGGAGCCTGAAGAGGGCAGGGCGTGGGAAGGGGAGGAGCTTCAACCGAGTATAATGTTAAACAGTCCACTTTCTAAAGAGGCCATTTTCTCCAGAGAAAATAACCTCCATTGCATGGAGATTGGTTGTAATCTTGGGAGATCTCCAGGCACTACCCGGAAACTGGCACCCCTACCTTCTCTAGCATTGATGAAGGGAGCTCTGACTCTCAAAAGCTTCTGCCCACAATATCTTGTTGGTCTCTGTGGTGTGACTGAACTCAAATATGGCTTTTCTGCTGCAAACCAGGAGGCTGGACTAGATTGACCCTCACTGGCCTGATTCAGCAGGGCACTTCTGATGTTCTTATGAAGGCCTCGGCCTCTATGCCCTGTTGTTGGCCCTCCAGAGGAACTAGCTGGCCACAGTGTATGAGACAGGAGGCTGGACTAGATGGACCCTGACTGGTCTGATCCAGCAGGCTGCTTCTGATGTTCTTATGAAGGCCTCGGCCTCTATGCCCTGTTTTTGGCCCTCCAGAGGAACTGGTTGACCACTGTGTGAGACAGGAGGCTGGACTAATTGGACCCTCACTGGTCTGATTCAGCAGGGCTCTTCTGATGTTCTCATGAAGTCCTCGGCCTCTCTGCCCTGTTGTTGCCCCTTCAGAGGAACTGGCTGGCCACTTTGGGAGACAGGAGGCTGGACTAGATGGACCCTCACCGGTCTGATCCAGCAGGCTCTTCTGATGTTCTCTCTGCCCTGTTGCTGACCCTCCAGGGTGAGACAGGAGGCTGAACTTGATGGACCCTCACTGGTCTGATCCAGCAGGGCTCTTCTGAGGTTTCTAATAGGCTTTCTACTCCCTAGGTGGGGATGGAGGAAGCCCAGCTTTCACAGGTTCCTGTCTGTTGTCTCTGCACCTTCTTGGCTTCTCCATCTCTCCCTACAGCTCTGAGTTCTAGTCCTTCTGCTCTGAACCGGATTTCCTCCCTCCAACATTGGATGGCGGCACACCCCCACTCCATAAATGACAGCCTCCACCTTCTCTCTTTGCAGCCCCGCCCCCCCCCCATCCCTCCCAGGCCTCACCTGGACATTTCTGTTCAGGCTGACGGCGGGGAAGAAGACGCCCTCCAGGTTCTCAAAGGCGACAGGCCCCTGCTGGTCTTCATTGATGGAGAAAGTCAAGGTCCTCCGGCTCAAGTCGAGCAAGACGCCCACCGTAGCCCCCTTGGTTATGCCTCCCTCGGTCCTGTCAAGGAAGAGAGCAAGTCAGAGCGTGAGCAAAACAGCCAAGGAAAGCGACTGGAAGGCGTTTTCTGTTGCAGAGCTCGCCAATGTATCCCGGCAACAGAGAAATGGGTTTGCACTGGTAGAATTCAGCTACGCACGGAGTATACCCTTATGCATGGCAGTAGCTTTTCCATCCCTGGGTGAGGGCTGTACCACCCTGGAGTCTCAAGCAACATGACTACTTTCCCTATGAAGAAAGGTTGAAACGCTTGGGGCTCTTTAGCTTGGAGAAACGTTGACTGCGGGGTGACATGAGAGAGGTCTACAAGATTATGCATGGGATGGAGAAGGTAGAGAAAGAAGTCCTTTTCTCCCTTTCTCACAATACAAGAACTCATGGGCATTCGATGAAATTGCTGAGCAGTCGGGTTAGAACGGATAAAAGAAGGTACTTCTTCACCCAAAGGGTGATTAACATGTGGAATTCACTGCCACAGGAGGTGGTGGCAGCTACAAGCACAGAAAGCTTCAAGAGGGGACTGAATAAAAATATGGAGCAGAGGTCCATCAGTGGCTATTAGCCACAGTGTGTGTGTGTGTGTGTGTGTGTGTGTGTGTGTGTGTGTGTGTGTAGGCCACAGAGTGTTGAACTGGATGGGCCATTGGCCTGATCCAACATGGCTTCTCTTATGTGTGACACAGAGTGTTGGACTGGATGGGCCATTGGCCTGATCCAACATAGCTTCTCTTATGTTCTTATGTGTGACACAGAGTCTTGGACTGGATGGGCCATTGGCCCGATCCAACATGGCTTCTCTTATGTTCTTATGTGTGACACAGAATGTTGGACTGGATGGGCCATTGGCCTGATCCAACATGGCTTCTCTTATGTTTTTTATGACTATATAATGAGGAAAACAGAAGGAAACCGCTAGATTCAAGTCCAATAATACCGCGGAGCCCAACCAAATTTTCGGGGTAGGGGCTTTCCAGTGCTCCCTTCGTCAGATACACCACTGTGGCCAGACGGTGGCTCTGGAGCCACATGTGGCTCTTTCACTCATATTGTGTGGCTCTCAAAGCCCCCACCGCCCCATTGGCCAGCCTGGAGAAGACATTTCTCTCTTTAAATCACTTCTCCAAGTTAAGCCTCATGGCGCAGTGTTAAAGCTGCAGTTCTGCAATCCTAAGCTCTGCTCACGACCTGAGTTCGATCCCCGGCAGAAGCTGGGTTTTCAGGTAGCCGGCTCGAGGTTGACTCAGCCTTCCATCCTTCCGAGGTCGGTAAAATGAGTCCCCAGCTTGCTGGTGGGAAAGCTTAGAGGACTGGGGAAGGCAATGGCAAACCACCCCATAAAAAGTCTGCCATGAAAACGTTGTGAAAGCAACATCACCCCAGAGTTGGAAATGACTGGTGCTGGCACAGGGGACCTTTCCTTTCCTTTTCCCAAGTCAAGGCATCCCACAGCTTGGAGAATGCATTTAAAGATAAAGTTGCTTTCTTTCTACCTCTCCCTCCCCCAACGTGATGGAGCATAAGTCCATCGGTGGCTTTAGGCACAGTATGTATATATATGTGTGTGTGTGTGTGTGTGTGTGTGTGTGTACACACACATATATTGGCCACTATGTGACACAGAGTGTTGGACTGGATGGGCCATTTACCTGATCCAACATGGCTTCTCTTATGTTCTTAACTATTTTCCTTCCTTCCTTCCTTCCTTCCTTCCTTCCTTCCTTCCTTCCTTCCTTCCTTCCTTCCTTCCTTCCTTCCTTCCTTCCTCCCTCCCTCCTCCCTTCCTTCCTTCTTCCTCCCTCCCTCCCCCCTTCCTCCCTCCCTCCCTTCCTTCCTTCCTCCCTCCCCCCTTCCTCTCTCCCTCCCTCCCCCCTTCCTTCCCTCCTTCCTTCCTCCCTTCCTTCCTTTCTCCCTTCCTTCCTCCTCCCTTCCTTCCTTTCTCTCTTCCTTTCTCTCCTCCTTTCTCCCTTCCTTCCTCCCTCCCTCCCTTCCTCCCTTCCTTTCTCTCTTCCTTCCTCCCTCCCTCCCTCCCTCCCTTCCTTCCTTTCTCCCTTCCTTCCTCCCTCCCTTCCTCTTCTCTCTTCCTTTCTCTCCTCCTTTCTCCTTCCTTCCTCCCTCCCTCCCTTCCTCCCTTCCTTTCTCCCTTTCCTCCCTTTCTCCCTTCCTTCCTTCCTTCCTTCCTTCCTTCCTTCCTCCCTCCCCCTCCCCTCCCTCCCTTCCTTCCTTCCTTCCTTCCTTCCTTCCTTCCTTCCTTCCTTCCTTCCTTCCTTCCTTCCTTCCTTCCTGTGTCTTTACTTCCAGCTCTTGCCTGACATTACCGATGTGGCTCTTACGTGAAACAATAGACCAGCTTGAGAATTGATTCCCAAAAGCTTATACCTCAAAAGTCTTGTTGGTCTCAAAGGTGCTAGCTGTCTATCGCAATGCGCACAGCTACCCTCCTGAAATGAAGGCCGATTCCCACTACCTTCTACCTCTCAAGCTCCTTTTTACCGTGCTTCCAGCCTATTTCCTTGGCATCAGCGATTTGCAACTGCCCCGGAGCTGCGACTTGCTCCGCCTCTTTCCCAAGCTCTCTTCGCGGCTTCAAAATGCAGTTTTCAGAGAATCCTACAGCCCCGGAGTTGGAAAGAGCGGGCAAAGTCTCTTCTCTTTACTCTGCTCTGGGAAGGCCTCACCTGGAAGCTAGTTTGCTCAGTTTTGGCACATTTTAAGAAGGATACAGACAAGCTGGAACGGGTCCAGAAGAGGGCGACAAAGATGGTGAGGGGTCTGGAGACCGAGTCCTATGAGGAAAGGTTGAAGGAGCTGGGGATGTTTTGCCTGGAGATGAGGCGGCTGAGAGGTGATACGATCACCATCTTCAAGTACTTGAAGGGCTGTCATCTAGAGGAGGTGCGGAATTGTTTTCTGTGGCCCCGGAAGGTAGGACCAGAACCAATGGATTGGGAATTAAATCAAGAGTTTCTGGCTCAACATTAGGAAGAAAGTCCTGACCATTAGAGCGATTCCTCAGTGGAACAGGCTTCCTTGGGAGATGGTGGGCTCTCCTTCCTTGGAGGTTTTTAAACAGAGGCTAGATGGCCATCTGACAGCAACGAAGATCCTGTGAATTTAGAGGAAGGCGTCTGTGGGTTTCCTGCATTGTGCAGGGGGTTGGACTAGATGACCCTGGAGATCCCTTCCAACTCTAGGATTCTATGACCGTTAGAGCGATTCCTCAGTGGAACAGGCTTCCTCGGGAGGTGGTGGGCTCTCCTTCCTTGGAGGTTTTGAAACAGAGGCTAGATGGCCATCTTACAGCAATGAAGATCCTGTGAATTTAGGGGGAGATGTTTGTGGGTTTCCTGTACTGGGCAGGGGGTTGGACTAGATGACCCTGGAGGTCTCCTCCAACTCTAGGATTCTATGATTCTATGACTGTTTGAGTGGTTCCTCAGTGGAACAGGCTTCCTTGGAGGTGGTAGGTTCTCCT
Organism: Heteronotia binoei; assembly: GCF_032191835.1. Lineage (NCBI taxonomy): Eukaryota > Metazoa > Chordata > Lepidosauria > Squamata > Gekkonidae > Heteronotia > Heteronotia binoei. The sequence goes on along the minus strand of NC_083243.1, from coordinate 6,767,040 downwards.
TCCTTCACGGTTTTTAAACAGAAGCTGGATGGCCATCTGACAGCAATGAGGATTCTGTGAATTTAGGGGGAGGTATCTGTGAGTTTAGAGTGGTTCCTCAGTGGAACAGGCTTCCTTGGGAGGTGGTGGGCTCTCCTTCCTTGGAGGTTTTGAAACAGAGGCTAGATGGCCCATCTGACAGCAACGAAGATCCTGTGAATTTAGGGGGAGGTGTTTGTGTACCCAGCTTGCTGGGGGGAACTGTAGAACACTGCAGAAGGCAATGGCAAACCACCCCGTAAAAAGATTGGAGGCGGGCGAATGTTGTCCCCATCTTCAAGAAGGGGAAAAAAAGAGGATCCGGGTAACTGCCGACCTGTCAGCTTAACGTCTATACCTGGAAAAGTTTTAGAACAAATCATCAAACAGTCGGTCCTGGAACATTTAGAAAGAATGGATGTGATTACTAAGAGCCAGCATGGTTTTCTCAAGAACAAATCATGTCAGACTAGCCTGATCTCTTTTTTTTGAGAAAGTCACCACCTTGCTGGATCTGGGGAATGCTCTAGACATCATCTTGATTTCAGTAAGGCTTTTGATAAGGTTCCACATACTATCCTTGTTGACAAGTTGGTAAAATGTGGTTTTGGATCCTGTTACCGTTAGATCCGTTAGATACCGTTGACAGATCGCACCCAAAGAGTGCTTGTGAATGGTTCCTCATCCTTTTGGAGAGGAGTGACAAGTGGAGTCCCTCAAGGATCTGTCCTGGGACCTGTTTTGTTCAACATCTTTATCAATGATTTGGATGAGAGAATAGAGAGAATGCTTATTACATTTGCAGATGATACTAAATCGGGAGGGGTTGCAAACACAGAAGAGGGCAGAAACAGGATACAGCAGGGGGCGGCCAACGGTAGCTCTCCAGGTGTTTTTTTGCCTACAACTCCCATCAGCCCCAGCCATTGGCCATGCTGGCTGGGGCTGATGGGAGTTGTAGGCAAAAAAAACATCTGAAGAGCTACCGTTGGCCACCCCTGGGATACAGGATGACCCTGACAGGCTGGAAAACTGGGCTAAAACCAATAAAAAGAATATTAACAGGGATAAATGTAAAGTTCTGCATTTAGGTAGGAAAAATCCCATGCATGGCTATAGGATGGGGGAGACTTGTCCTTAGCAGTAGTCTGCGCGAAAAGAATCTCGGGGTCTTAGTGGACCATATGCTGAACATGAGTCAGCAGTGTGATGTGGTGGCTAAAAAGGCAAATGCAATTTTGGGCTGTATCAACAGAAGTCTAGTGTCCAGATCACGTGATGTTGATGGTATCACTTTACTCTGCTTTGGTAAGACCTCGCCTGGAGTCTTGTGTTCAGTTTTGGGCACCACATTTTAGGAAGGATAGAGACAAGTTGGAACAGGTCCAGAGGAGGGCGACGAAGATGGTGAGACCAAGTCCTATGAGGGAGGGTTGAAGGAGCTAGGCATTAGCCTGGAGAGGAGGCGGCTGAGAGGTGATAGGATCACCATCTTCAAGTCCTTGTAGGGCTGTCATATGGCCCCAGAAGGTAGGACCAGAATCATGGGTTGATATTAAATCAAAAGTGTTTCTGTTCAACATGAGGAAGAACTTCCTGACCGTTAGACCGATTCCTCCGTGGAACAGGCTTCCTCCTCGGGAGGTGGTGGGCTCTCCTTCCTTGGAGGTTTTTCAACAGGGGCTAGATGGCCATCTGACAGCGATGAGGATCCTGTGAATTTAGGGGGAGGTGTTTGTGAGTTTCCTGCATTGTGCAGGGGGTTGGACTAGATGACCCTGGAGGTCCCTTCCAACTCTAGGATTCTAGGGCTCTTCTGATGTTCTTCTCAGAGGAAGGCCTCAGCCTCTGACCTGTTGTTGGCCCTCCAGGCTGGCCACTGTGTGAGACAGGATGCGGGACTAGATGGACCCTCACTGGTCTGATCCAGCAGGGCTCTTCTTGTGTTCTAATGAAGGCCTCAGCCTCTCTGCCCTGTTGTTGGCCCTCCAGAGGAACTAGTTGGCCACTGTGTGAGACAAGAGGCTGGACTAGACGGACCCTCACTGGCCTGATCCAGCAGGGCTCTTCTGATGTTCTTCTCAGGGGGAGAACTCAGCCTCTCTGCCCTGTTGTGGCCCTCCAGAGGAACTAGTTGGCCACTGTGTGAGACAAGAGGCTGGACTAGACGGACCCTCACTGGCCTGATCCAGCAGGGCTCTTCTGATGTTCTTATGAAGGCCTCAGCCTCTCTGCCCTGTTGTTGGCCCTCCAGAGGAACTAGTTGGCCACTGTGTGAGACAAGAGGCTGGACTAGATGGACCCTCACTGGCCTGATCCAGCAGGGCTCTTCTGATGTTCTTCTGAAGGCCTCAGCCTCTATGCCTTGTTGTTGGCCCTCCAGAGGAACTGGCTGGCCCCTGTGTGAGACAAGAGGCTGGACTAGACGGACCCTCACTGGCCTGATCCAGCAGGGCTCTTCTGATGTTCTTCTCAGGGGGAGAACTCAGCCTCTCTGCCCTGTTGTTGGCCCTCCAGAGGAGCTGATTGGCCCCTGTGTGAGACAGGATGTGGGACTAGATGGACCCTCCCTGGTCTGATCCAGCAGGGCTCTTCTGATGTTCTTCTCAGGGGAAGGCCTCGGCCTCTCTGCCTTGTTGTTGGCTCTCCAGAGGAACTGGCTGTCCACTGTGTGAGACAAGAGGCTGGACTAGACGGACCCTCACTGGCCTGATCCAGCAGGGCTCTTCTGATGTTCTTATCAGGAGGAGAACTCAGCCTCTCAGCCCTGTTGTTGGCCCCTCCAGAGGAGCTGATTGGCCCCTGTGTGAGACGGGATGTGGGACTAGAAGGACTATTGGCCTGATCCAGCAGGGTTCTTCGGATGTTCTTATGAAGGCCTCGGCCCTCTATGCCGAACCAGCAGACCACCAGTGCGGTGTAGCAATTGTAGTCTCTGACTAGGATCTGGGAGACCCAAGTTTGAACCTCCACTCTGCCATGGAAGCCGGCTGGGAACCCTGAGCCAGTCACTCAGCCTAATCTGCCTCCCAGGGTTGCGACAATAATATGGAGGAGAATGTAAGCCCCTTGTGACCCCCATCGGGGAGAAACGCAGAGTATAAATCAGCAAACAAATAGTGAAATGAATGTTTTCCGCCTAGCTCCAGCCTATGAAGAGGGAGTAGATTATTTTTCTGTTGCGCAGCAGTGCCACCAGCTGGCCAGGAGCTAATATTACATCTACCAACTTGCAAAGGCTCAGGTGACATCGGAGAGCCCGATGGCTGCCAACTCCAGGCTGGGAAATTCCCAAAGATTTGAGGGTGGAGCTTGGGTTCAGGTTGGAGAAGGACCTCAGCGGCTGTCAACCTCCAGGCGGGGCCTGGGCATCTCCTGGAATTGCAACTGATTCCAGATGACAGAGATCAGTCCCCCCCACCCCCCCCACCCCGAGGAAGTGGCTGCTTGAGAGGGTGGTCCCTATGGCATTATGCCTTGCTGAGCTCCCTCCTCTCCCTAGGCACACCCTCTAAAAATTACAGGTATTTCTCAACTTGGAGTTGGCAACCCAAAGAATAATGCAACAAAGTAGCCATTTTCTCCAGGGGTTCTGATCCCTGTGACCTGGAAACCCATCTAGGGAGCCCTTCGGATTGCACTGTGGTCCAACAAGGAGCTGAGTGTGGCCTATTCCTTCACTTTGAGCAAGCTGTCACTCAAGGAGAGACGAGGTGACCTCCTGGATGGCTCATAAGAACATAAGAGAAGCCCCTGTTTGGATCAGGCCAATGGCCCATCCAGTCCAACACTCTGTGTCACATAAGAACATAAGAGAAGCCCTGTTGGATCAGGCCAGTGGCCCCTCCAGTCCAACCACTCTGTGTCACATAAGAGAAGCCATGTTGGATCAGGCCAGTGGCCCCTCCAGTCCAACACTCTGTGTCACATAAGAGAAGCCATGTTGGATCAGGCCAGTGGCCCATCCAGTCCAACACTCTGTGTCACACAGTGGCCAAAAAACCAGGCGCCATCAGGAGGTCCACCAGTGGGGCTAAAACCCTTCCACTGTGCCCCCCCCCAGCACCAAGAATACAGAGCATCCCTGCCCCAGACATAAGAACATCAGAGAAGCCATGTTGGATCAGGCCAATGGCCCATCCAGTCCAACACTCTGTGTCACACAGTGGCCAAAAAAAAACCAAGTGCCATCAGGAGGGTCCACCAGCAAGGCCAGAACTCCAGAAGCCCTCCCAATGTTGCCCCCCCAAGTACTAAGACTACAGAGCATCACTTGCCCAGATAGAGTGTTCCCTCTATATATTGTGGCTAATAGCGGCTGATGAACCTCTGCTCCAGATGTTTATCCCATCCCCTCATCAGAACATAAGAGAAGCCATATTGGATCAGGCCAATGGCCCATCCACTCCAACACTCTGTGTCTCACAGTGGCCAAGAAACTCAGGTGCCATCAGGAGGTCCACCAGTGGGGCTAGAAGTCCTCCCGCTGTTGCCCCCAGGCACCAAGAATACAGAGCATCAGGGCCTCATTGGTCATGCTGGCTGGGGCTGATGGGAGGTTGTAGGCAAAAAACATCTGGAGAGCTACCGTTGGCCACCCCTGCTCTAGAACTGAGGTTCCTAAACTTATTTAGCCTAACACCCCCCTTTTCAGAAAAAAAATTACTCAGCGCCCCCATGAAAATCTACCTTCAAGAAGTGGACTAAAAGATGCCGTGACATATTTGCACACAGAGTCAACCAAGCTGTTGTAAAAAAGACACTATGAAGCGTGCAATTCTAAAATTATTTTATAAAAATCAGCTATGGAAACATTCGCATTCACAGAGAATTTTTGAAATTTCAATTCCCGCTGACAAGGACAGGAGGCCATCTAGTTTAACAGGTATTTGACAGAAGATTTAGATGGGTTCAGCTAAATTGGTTGTTTTGTACCAACGATTGAACATAAGAGAAGCTATGTTGGATCAGACCAATGGCCCATCCAGTCTAACACTCTGTGTCCACATAAGAACATAAGAGAAGCCCTGTTGGATCAGGCCAATGGCCCATCCAGTCCAACACTCTGTGTCACATAAGAACATTAGAGAAGCCATGTTGGATCAGGCCAGTGGCCCCTCCAGTCTAACACTCTGTGTCACATAAGAACATAAGAGAAGCCATGTTGGATCAGGCCAATGGCCCATCAGTCCAACACTCTGTGTCACATAAGAACATAAGAGAAGCCATGTTGGATCAGGCCAGTGGCCCCTCCAGTCTAACACTCTGTGTCACATAAGAACATAAGAAAAGCCCTGTTGGATCAGGCCAATGGCCCATCCAGTCCAACACTCTGTGTCACATAAGAACATAAGAGAAGCCATGTTGGATCAGGCCAGTGGCCCATCCAGTCCAACACTCTGTGTCAAGAACCTAAGAGAAGCCATATTGGATGAGGCCAATGGCCCATCCAGTTCAACACTCTGTATCACATAAGAACCTAAGAGAAGCCATGTTGAATCAGACCAATGGCACATCCAGTCCAACACTCTGTGTCACATAAGAACATAAGAGAAGCCATGTTGGATTAGGCCAATGGCCCATCCAGTCCAACACTCTGTGTCACATAAGAAACCTAAGAGAAGCCATGTTGGATGAGGCCAATGGCCCATCCAGTCCAACACTCTGTGTCACATAAGAACATAAGAGAAGCCATGTTGGATGAGGCCAATGGCCCATCCACACACACACACTGTGGCTAATAGCCACTGATGGACCTCTGATCCATATTGGTTGCACAATTCTAGCAGTTTGACACCCAATCAGGGATATAAGTGGATTAGTAAAATATCAAAACTCAAGAAGAGGAACAGAAGGCCAGAGCCTAGGCAGAACCCCACGCGCACCCCGCCACCCCCCGTGTGCTCCTAAGGGGGGATATTCTTCGCATGCCGGTGATGATGTCATCACGCCAGCCAGCAGGCAAGCCCAGAGTCCCGGGTGATGCACACAAGCGCTGCCGCAATGCCGCTTTTCTTCACTGGGCAAACGTTGTCTGTGCTTGTCGGAGCCTTCAAAGGAAACCTCTAAAGAGTGCCCAGTTTTACTGCTGCCTGCTGTTTTCGGATTGAAAAGATTCCAATTAACAAAAGTAGAGGGTTCCTTTTTGTCTGCTACTTAGTGCGAATTCACCCAATTAGACTAGTAATGAGGATCAGAACTCTGTCCAAGTAAAATATAAGAAGGATGCAGTTTATTTTCAAGACAGAACAAGAAAAAGAGGTGTACAGACACACAAGCAACACAGAAACAAAAAACCTTCCTCGTCTATCCTAGCCAATACTTGTTACAGCTAGCAGCTTCTCAAGGTTGCTTGCAGTTGCACTCGTCAGCCCCAACTAGTGCAATGGGAAGGTGCCGCCACCCAGCCACTTTTAACCTGAAAGCAGCAGGCAGCAGTGAAATGGGGTGCTCTTTGGAGGCTTCCTTGGAAGCCTTCAACAAGCGCAGGCAACGTTTGCCCTGTGAAGAAAACCACCCAGGGCTCTTGGCTTGCCTGCTGGCTGGCACAATTGTGCCACATGGGAAGGGGAAGTAAGGGGGTGCCCAGCAGCACACCCTAGGTGGTTGCCTACCCTGCCTACTCCCATGTGCTGGCCCTGCAGAAGACACTGTGTCTGGGGCACTGCAGTTGGTTGAAATCAACGGAAGCAAGCAACTGGTAGCCAGAGGACTGTAAGAAGTTTGATGGTCTGCAGAAAACTTTGTGTGGAGAAAGCCACAGGTTGGAACTCTTCTGAGAGGTCTGTGCAATTGCCTCAATGCTCCCATTGTCCTGATTTAAACTGTGTTGTGTTGCTAAAGAGAAACTGCAAGCAACCTTGAGAAGCTGCTAGCTGTAACAAGTATTGGCTAGGATAGACTAGGAAGGTTTTTTGTTTCTGTGTTTCTTGTTTGTCTGTACACCGCTATTTTTTATTCTGTCTTGTAAATAAACTGCATCCTTCTTATATATTTTAATTGGACGGAGTTCTGGTCCTCATTACTAGTCTAATTGGGTGAATTCGCACTAAGTAGCAGACAAAAAGGAACCCTCTATTTCTGTTAATTGGAATTTTTCTCTAAATTAGAAATTCTGGACACAGAAACATGATGTTTTGACACCTCCCACCCTCTCCTCTCCTCTCCTCTCTTTATGCTTCCACCGCCCTCTTATTTTTATTCACCGCCCCCCAGTTGCACCCAAGGCTACTACCGCCCCCCCTGGATCGTTCCAGCGCCCCTCAGGGGGCTATATCGCCCACTTTGGGAAACACTGGTATAGAACCTACTGTAAGCTCTTGGAGGATTGGCTACATCAGGGGGCGTGGCCTAATACCGTGTTTCCCCCCAAAATAAGACACTGTCTTATATTTGTTTTTCCTCAAGAAGACACGCTAGGGCTTATTTTCAGGGGATGTCTTATTTTTTATTAAGTATGATACAACAATCTACATTTATTCAAATACAGTTGTAGCAGATAAAAGGTATTTCAGTCTTCCTTACCACTCTGCTCCGAAATGCAGGGCGTGGCTATGCAGATACGCTGCATAGCCACACCCATCACTAGGTCATTATCAGGGAAGGGCTTATATTTAACAAATGAATAGAAATCCCGCTAGGGCTTATTTTTTGGGTAGGTCTTATTTTCAGGGAAACAGGGTATGCAGAGGAGCTCCTGCTACAAAAAGAGCCCTGAGGGTGGGCGTGGCCCCCCCAGGCCCCACTGTAACTATTGTCCTGCCCCCGCCTGCTGGTCTTCTGGCTGGTGGTGGGGAAGAACCTACAAAACCGGAGGATCCCCCATCGGGTGCTAGGGGCCGGCAAGCCTAGCGTCAATCGGACAGGAGGGCCCGGGACCACGTACCTGTTGGTGTGGGAGTTGTTGTGCATGAACCAGCTCCGGTTATTGTCCACGTACATGGCCCAGGCCTTGTCATCCTTCCCCAGCATGACATCCTTGAGAACGTCAACACGAGCCACCCCGAAGGCGGGGTCCGGGTGGTTATCGTAGCGGTCAATCGACAGCTCCCAGTAGTGGAGCCCTTTGGAGAAGCCGGTCTTGCCCAGCACGACCCGGTCGTCGTAGCTGTTGCAAGTGACGGTCAGGTTGTCATTGGAGAAGATGATGTCAGAGTGGGCGGTGTTGGGATCGAAGGAGAACCAGGCCACTGGAAACATACACAAGGGGGGGGGCAGGCGAGTTAGTAGCAGGAAGGCAAATGGGGGATGCCCGGGAGGGATGGGAAGGTGGACGGGTGCACGTTGCCATGCAGGGAGGGGTGCCGGATAAGGCCCAGGCAGTTTGGGCTTTCAGAGCGCTTCTGGGAAAAGGGCAAGCAGCTGCGGTCAGCGACGTCAGTGTTCCCTCTAAGCTGAGTTCGTCTGAGCTAGCTCACGGTTTTTAGCCTCTGGATCGCACATTTTTGCCTTAGCGCAGGAAAAATGGCCCCAGGGCATACTAAGACCGATTCCCCACTAGGTTTGTTCCGACATCGGAGCTCCCCTCCCCCCCCCCCCCCCGACGCTTCCATCTGATTTCACACAAGCTGCCGTGCGGCTGTGACTCACCCCGCCTCTTTCCCGTGGCAAGCAAGGGTCTCTGAAAACTGGGTTCTGCTTGCCACGGGAAAGAGGTGGGGCGAGTCGCAGCCCCACAGCAGCCTGTGTGAAATCGGATGGAAGCGTTGCGGGGAGGGGAGAACTCTGACGCCGGAACAAGCCTAGGGGGGAATGGGTCTAATACTTATACTGGAGCTCAGAACTTGAATGTGAGAAGCTCACAAAGCAGAATTTCTGCGCACAAGACTCCAGAGCTTAGAGGGAGTATTGGCCAGCGTCAGCATACGGTGAGATGGGGCAGAGGGCAAAGGCCCCCCACATCCACACACCTGGCCTACTGTCTACCCTTCCCCCACCTGCAAATCAGGGCTCACCTACCCATGCTCCCAGCTAAATAGGAGCCCAGCAGGGCTTTTTTGGGTAGCAGGGACTCCTTTGCCTATTAGGCCGCACACCTCTGATGTAGCCAATCCTCCAAGAGCTTACAGGGCTCTTCATACAGGGACTACTGGAAGTTCCAGGAGGATTGGCTGCGTCAGGAGGGTGTGGCCTAATAGGCAAAGGAGCTTCTGCTAACATTCCACCTCTGTAGCCAATCCTCCAAGAGCTTACAGGGCTCTTCGTACAGGGCCTACTGGAAGCTCCAGGAGGATTGGCTGCGTCAGGAGGGTGTGGCCTAATAGGCAAAGGAGCTCCTGCTAACATTCCACCTCTGTAGCCAATCCTCCAAGAGCTTACAGGGCTCTTTGTACAGGGCCTCCTGGAAGTTCCAGGAGGATTGGCTGCGTCAGGAGGGTGTGGCCTAATAGGCAAAGGAGCTCCTGCTAACATTCCACCTCTGTAGCCAATCCTCCAAGAGCTTACAGGGCTCTTCGTACAGGGCCTACTGGAAGCTCCAGGAGGATTGGCTGCGTCAGGAGGGGGTGGCCTAATAGGCAAAGGAGCTCCTGCTAAAATTCCACCTCTGTAGCCAATCCTCCAAGAGCTTACAGGGCTCTTCGTACAAGGCCTCCTGGAAGCTCCAGGAGGATTGGCTGCGTCAGGGGGATGTGTGGTCTAAAAGGCAAAGGAGCTCCTGCTACAAAAAAAGCCCTTGCTGGGGAAGAGCATACAGGTTACGCGGGACCGTGGTGCTCCTGCCAGACACAGTGGCATCAACTATATGCATCGCCTGGTGCTCTTAGGCAAAGCGCGGGCAGCTGTGACTGCAGATGAAGGTTCACAAACAGGGGAAGGACACACAAGCACCTGGAGGGGGGCACAGGTTGGGAGGGGAGCGAGGTGCAACCAGTTCAGGCACAGAAGGGGCCCATGAGCACTCTCTGCCCGAGCCCCCCGTCCCCAACCTGGAACCAGCCTTACCAACTGGCCAATCCAAAGGGGGAACCACAGAAAAGCAGGCTTGGGGAGACGGCATGCAGGAGATCAGTCTAGCCTGGGGCCACCCATGTCAAGGCAAGAGAAGAACAGAGGTGGTTGGCCCTTGCTTGCCTCTGCGTAGCAATTCTGGACTTCCTTGGTGGTCTCCCATCCAAGTATGAACCAGAGCTGATCCTGCTTAGCTTCTGAGATCTGATGAGGTCGGGCTAGCCTGGGCCACCCAGGCCAAGGCAAGAGATGAACAGAGGTGGCTGGCCATTGCCTTCCTCTGCGCAGCAACCCTGGATTTCCTTGGTGGTCTCCCATCCAAGTACTAACCAGGGCTGACCCTGCTTAGCACCCAGGAGCTGATGATACTGGGCTACCCTGGGCCAACCAGGTCAAGGCAAGAGAAGAACAGAGGTGGTCTGCCTTGCCTGCCTCTGAGTAGCAACCCTGGACTTCCTTGGTGGTCTCCCATCCAAGTACTAACCGGGGCAGACCCTGCTTAGCTTCCAGGAGCTGATAATACTGGGCTAGCCTGGGCCACCCAGGCCAAGGCAAGAGAAGAGCAGAGGTGGTCTGCCCTTGCTTGCCTCTAACCTGATGAGATGGGGCTAGCCTGGGCCACCCAGGCCAAGGCAAGAGATGAACAGAGGTGCTTTGCCCTTGCCTGCCTCTGCGTAGCAACCCTAGACCTCCTTGGTGGTCTCCCATCCAAGTGCTAACCAGGTCTGATCCTGCTTAGCTTTTAGGATCTGATGAGGTCAGGCTAGCCTGGGTCATCTAGACCAAGGCAAGACATGAACAGAGATGGTTTGCCCTTGCCTGCCTCTGCGTAGCAACCCTAGACCTCCTTGGTGGTCTCCCATCCAAGTGCTAACCAGGTCTGATCCTGCTTAGCTTTTAGGATCTGATGAGGTCAGGCTAGCCTGGGTCATCTAGACCAAGGCAAGACATGAACAGAGGTGGTTTGCCCTTGCCTGCCTCTGCGTAGCAACCCTAGACCTCCTTGGTGGTCTCCCATCCAAGTGCTAACCAGGTCTGATCCTGCTTAGCTTTTAGGATCTGATGAGGTCAGGCTAGCCTGGGTCATCTAGACCAAGGCAAGACATGAACAGAGGTGGTTTGCCCTTGCCTGCCTCTGCGTAGCAACCCTAGACCTCCTTGGTGGTCTCCCATCCAAGTGCTAACCAGGTCTGATCCTGCTTAGCTTTTAGGATCTGATGAGGTCAGGCTAGCCTGGGTCATCTAGACCAAGGCAAGACATGAACAGAGGTGGTTTGCCCTTGCCTGCCTCTGCGTAGCAACCTAGACCTCCTTGGTGGTCTCCCATCCAAGTGCTAACCAGGTCTGATCCTGCTTAGCTTTTAGGATCTGATGAGGTCAGGCTAGCCTGGGTCATCTAGACCAAGGCAAGACATGAACAGAGGTGGTTTGCCCTTGCCTGCCTCTGCGTAGCAACCCTAGACCTCCTTGGTGGTCTCCCATCCAAGTATTAACCGGGGCAGACCCTGCTTAGCTTCCAGGATCTGATGAGGTCAGGCTAGCCTGGGCCACCCGGGCCAAGGCAAGAGATGAACAGAGGTGGTTTGCCCTTGCCTGCCTCTGCATAGCAACCCTAGACCTCCTTGGTGGTCTCCCATCCAAGTATTAACCGGGGCAGACCCTGCTTAGCTTCCAGGATCTGATGAGGTCAGGCTAGCCTGGGCCACCCGGGCGAAGGCAAGAGATGAATAGAGCTGGTTTCCCCTTGCCTGCCTCTGCGTAGCAACCCGGGACTTCGTTAGTGGGCTCCCATCCAAGTACTGACCCTGCTTAGCGTCTGAGATCCGAGGAGATGGGGCTATCCCATGTCATCCAGGGCAGGGTCCTCATATGTATATGATATCTAAAACAGGGGTTCCCGCTTGGAATGCTCTCTGCCCAAAGATTTCAGGTTTTCACGGCTGGTAACATCATTAGGGTTTGTGGAATCTTTCGGGCTCAAGTGCCGTGTTCTACTGGAGAAAGTTTTCCTTCCAGACGTTTCGTTCTCAGCTGCGGAGAACATCCTCAGTGGCGTTGCAGCCGCAGCAGGCGCTCAGACCTTCTTGGCTGCTGTGCATTGAGTGGGGCCAGGGCTGCTGGAGAGCTGCTATTTCTAGGCTGGAGGGGTGTGGTGAAAGGGCAATATTGCCTAGAAATAGCAGCTCTTCAGCAGCCCTGGCCCCACTCAATGCACAGCAGCCAAGAAGGTCTGAGCGCCTGCTCCGGCTGCAACGCCACTGAGGATGTTCTCCGCAGCTGAGAACGAAACGTCTGGAAGGAAAACTTTCTCCAGTAGAACACGGCACTTGAGCCCGAAAGATTCTACAAACCCTAATGCTCTCTGTCCGTTTCTAATACAGAAGAGGACGAAGGAGCCTCCATACAAGCCCTGAGGGGCCGTGGAGCTTCCCGAGAGCGATTTCAGGAAGTGCAAATTCCAGCTCCACAATTTTGATTGGGTGACAAGAATTAGCGCGGACAAGACACCGTCTTCTTGACACAAAAGGAGCACACTTCTTTGGCCATGCCACATGTATTTTTAAAAATAAATAAATAAAATAAACATCTCCAACCAGCCAGTATGATTTCCTGGCACCTCCACCCCACCCCACCCCAAACCACGAATTCAAGAATTTCCTACCTGCTACCAGTTTTTTAATATCGACTGTAGTCATTTCCCAGAGAGAGGCATGAAAGAAAAACACACAGGAAGCAAAATCGGGCATTATAAACAGGGGCTGACAAGACTGCCCGGCGGGTTGGACAGCGTTCATCCGGAGGCATGTCCGTCGCCCCACACAAAAAAAGCAGTACATCGTTTGGAGGTTCACAGAAACCCTGCACAGGTATACATAAAAACACACCTAAGACCACGTTCACGTGCGGCGATGGAAGAAAGAGGATGCACAAAGCCAAAAAGACTCATTCCAAAAAATGCACCCTTCTTTTTTCGAAAAAAAGAAAATAAAAGCCGAAGAAGAAGACAACATTGGAGTCTCAGAGCAGCTCACAATCTCCTTTATCTTCTTCCCCCACAACAGACACCCTGTGAGGTGGTGAGGCTGAGAGAGCTCTCCCAGAAGCTGCCCTTTCAAGGACAACCTCTGCTGGAGCTATGGCTGATTCCAGCAGGTGCAAGTGGAAGGCCAAGGCCATTCCAGCAGGTGCAAGTGGAAGACTCAAACCTGGTTCTCCCAGATAAGAGTGAGCACACTTATCCACTACACCAAACTGGCTCTCTCACATTTATCTTTTTGGCCGTCCATGAATCCCTGCTCAGCTGTTGTGGATTGTGGATTGAACTTATCTTTGACCTGGCCACTGTGTCTCCATAGAAAGCTAAAGACCAGGAGTCCCCAATGCTGCTACCTACTGACTCTTTTCCTGGTTGCCCACCAATGTTTCAAAAAATAGGAGGGACCAGATGGGACTTTCCCAGCAAGGTACTCAGTAAGGTACAATTCTCTGGAGCTTCAAGAGGGGATTGGAGAAACATATGGAGCAGAGGTCCATCAGTGGCTATTAGCCACAGCTTATCGTTGGAGCTCTCTGTCTGGGGCAGTGATGCTCTGTATTCTTGGTGCTGGCGGGGGGGGGCAAGAGTGGGAGGACTTGTGGAGTTCTGGCCCCACTGGTGGACCTCCTGATGGCTCCTGGGTTTTTTGGCCACCATGTGGCACAGAGCATTGGACTGGATGGGCCATTGGCCTGATCCAACATGGCTTCTCTTATGTTCTTATGTGACACAGAGTGTTGGACTGGATGGGCCATTGGCCTGATCCAACATGGCTTCTCTTATGTTCTTATGTGACACAGAGTGTTGGACTGGAGGGGCCACTGGCCTGATCCAGCATGGCTTCTCTTATGTTCTTATGTGACACAGAGTGTTGAACTGGATGGGCCATTGGCCTGATCCAACATGGCTTCTCTTATGTTCTTATGTGACACAGAGTGTTGGACGGGATGGGCCATTGGCCTGATACAACATGGCTTCTCTTATGTTCTTATGAGTCCACCCTCCAAAGCAGCCATTTTCTACAGGGGAACTGATCTCTCCTGGAGATCTGGGATATCTCCAGGTCCCGCCTGGAGGCTAGCATCCCCAGGCTCAGTGTTGCTTTCTGGTAACAGCTCTCTAGGATCTCTGGTACAGAAAGGTCTCCTTCAACAGCTGGCATATTTTCATTGGACGAACCAAGAACACCGCTCTCTGCCTTGTTCTCTCTCTCTCTCTCTCTCTCTCTCCCTGACTGGAATTCCACTTGAGCTTCTGACCTACCATTGTGTCATATTCAGATTTTTGGAGGGGGGGGGGGAATAGGCGACAGAATTTGTGTCCAGAAGAGGTAGTGATGGCCACAGGCATAGACAGCTTTAAAGGGAGATGAGATAGATTCATGGGAGAGAGGTCTACCAGAGGCAGTCAGTGCCCTGTTGTTGACCCTCCAGAGGAACGGATTGGCCCCTGTGTGAGGCTGGACTAGATGGACCCTCCCTGGTCTGATCCAGCAGGGCTCTTCTGAGGTTCTTCTCAGGGGAAGGCCTCAGCCTCTCTGCCCTGTTTTTGGCCTTCCAGAGGAACTGGCTGGCCACTGTGTGAGACAGGAGGCTGGTCTATATGGACCCTCCCTGGTCTGATCCAGCAGGGCTCTTCTGATGTTCTTCTCGGGGGAAGGCCTCGGCCTCTATGCCCTGTTGTTGGCCCTCCAGAAGAATTGATTGGCCTCTGTGTGAGACAGGAGGCTGGACTAGATGGACCCTCACTGGTCTGATCCAGCAGGGCTCTTCTGATGTTCTTATGAAGGCCTCAGCCTCCGTGCCCTGTTGTTGGCCCTCCAGAGGAACTGGTTGGCCTCTGTGTGAGAAAGGAAGCTGGACAAGATGGACCCTCACTGGTCTGATCCAGCAGGGCTCTTCTGATTTTCCTATGAAGGCTTCAGCCTCTCTGTTCTGTTGTTGGCCCTCCGGAGGAAGTGGTTGGCCACTGTGAAGGACAGGAGACCGGATTAGATGGACCCTCCCTGGTCTGATCCATCAGAGCTGGTCTTATGTTCTTTTGAGTCCTGCAGAAACCTAGACCCTTACTTTCCCAGCCCAGATTCTACAGGCAGGCTCAAAACTCATCCAGTGAAGTTCAAAGGGAGAGAGGAATGTATGGTGTTTCCTCTACTGGAGGGAATGAAATAAGAAAAAATCCTCGGAAATGAATTCCAAACATTCACTGGGCATCAAAATCTGCTTTTTACAATAAGCTGAGCAGATCAGGGGAATAAAACTTTCTCCTCTTGAAATCAAAAACGGTACACATTAGTTTTAAAAAAAACACACTACAAACAAGTATAGACAGGTTAGGGCTGCCAAGCCCCCGATCCGGCAGGGAAAACTCTATGCTACAATAGGTACCATAGAGTTTCAACTTCCCAAATGGCTAGAGCATCTGGGGAAACCATAGAGTTTCCCCGGAAATGCCTAGAGCGGCCCCACACGGATGCCGCCATTTTGATGATGTCACTTCCGGGTGACGTCATCGCGGAAGCTGGGGATTTGGCAACCCTGAGACAGAAGGACATGTCCTCAGATCCAACGGTCATCAGAAGCAAATGAGAAAACCAGGGAAAGGGGAGACAAGGGCCCGAGGGCCCAGAAGCGGAATAAATATACTTGCCTAATTGAGAGAAAGGTCCTGACTGAGGATCAAAACCTACAAAGAGATACTACATTTCACACGTCGACACTTGGAAATACAACCCCACCCACACAACAGAAATCCCTCCGAAGCGCTATCAAAACGTGGCTGGAACAAACTGCCAGATCCATGTCAAAAATCGGAAGACCCGGCTGTCCACATTCAGAGGCTAAACCTCTGGATCCCAGAGCCTGGAGAGGCAACATCAAGGGAAGGCCTCAGTCTCTCTGCCCTGTTGTTGGCCACTGTGTGAGACAGGAGGCTGGACTAGATGGACACCTTTTCTGATCCAGCAGGGGTCTTCTTAGGTTCTCATGAAAACCTTGGCTTCTGTGCCTGTGGCTGGCCCTCCAGAGGAACTGGTTGGCCACTGTGGGAGACAGGAGGCTGGACTAGGTGGACCCTCACTGGTCTGATCCAGCAGGGCTCTTCTGACATTCTTATGAAGGCCTCGGCCTCTCTGCCCTGTTGTTGGCCCTCCAGAGGAACTGGTTGGCCACTGGGAGACAGGAGGCTGGACTAGGTGGACCCTCACTGGTCTGATCCAGCAGGGCTCTTCTGATGTTCTTCTAAAGGCCTCAGTCTCTCTGCCCTGTTGTTGGCCCTCCAGAGGAACTGGTTGGCCACTGTGGGAGACAGGAGGCTGGATTAGATGGACCCTCACTGGTCTGATCCAGCTGGGCTCCTTTGATGTATTTATGAAGGCCTTGACCTCTGTGTCCTGTTGTTCGGCCCTCCAGAAGAACTGGTTGGCCCCTGTGTGAGACGGGATACTGGACTAGATGGACTCTCAGTGGTATGATCCAGCAGGGATCTTCTAATGTGCTTCTCAGGGGAAGGTTTCTGCAATTGTAAAAGCTCAGCTCTCCAGCACATCAGGCAGAAGTCTTATCCAAAAAGACCGGCAGCCATTTTCTCCGGGTGAACTGATCTGTCATTTGAAGATCAGTTATAATCCCAGGAGATTTCCAGCTTCCACCTGGAGTTTGGCAACCCCAGTTGAGCGATACCTCAGCTGGGCAAAGTGCCAGAAAACCTACCCTGCAAAGGAGATATTTTCTCCAGGGGAAATGATCTCTGTACAGCGGAGATCAGCTGACATTTCAGGAGAGCACCAAGTCCCACCAGGAGGTTGGCAGCCTGGCGTTCCAGAGACAGAGCAGACGTTTGTGCGTCCAGCTCTGTTTATAGGAGTTTTGGAGGGCATCCTTCCAAATGAATCTGGCCTCGAACCAGCTTGGGAAACCACCTTTGTGACAATCGGGTGTTCTCCCAGTATGCAGGAAAGGAAAGGTCCCCTGTGCAAGCACCAGTCGTTTCCGACTCTGGGGTGACCTTGCTTTCACAATGTTTTCATGGCAGACTTTTTTACGGGGTGGTTTGCCATTGCCTTCCCCAGTCATCTTGGGAAACCACCTTTGTGACAATTGGGTGTTCTCCCAGTATGCAGGAAAGGAAAGGTCCCCTGTGCAAGCACCAGTCGTTTCCGACTCTGGCGTGACGTTGCTTTCACAATGTTTTCATGGCAGACTTTTTTACGGGGTGGTTTGCCATTGCCTTCCCCAGTCATCTTGGGAAACCACCTTTGTGACAATTGGGTGTTCTCCCAGTATGCAGGAAAGGAAAGGTCCCCTGTGCAAGCACCAGTCATTTCCAACTCTGGGGTAAACTTGCTTTCACAATGTTTTCATGGCAGACTTTTTAATGGAGTGGTGTGCCATTGCCTTCCCCAGTCGTCTTGAGAAACCACCTTTGTGGCAATCGGGTGTTCTCCCAGTATGCAGGTTCTCCTTAAATCATGGTAAGAGCAGTGGGGAAAAGCATCAAAACGAACATTTTAAGGACTCCGCTTCCCCCCATCCCTCTCTGCCCAGCTTAAGACCAGGTTGCTCCAAAGATACAAACTCCACGTACAGGTAAGCAGACAAAACCATTAGCTCTTTGTTCATCGGACACGAGGCAGAAGACGGAACAGGAAAGCCAGTCTCACAAAAGCATTAGAGATGCAAAACCCATAGAAAAACACAAGGGGGGGGTAAGAGAGAGAGGCAGGGAGGAGGAGGAATAAAACCAAAAAGGGGGACTCCAAGCCGAGGCCTCGCTGCGTAGCCGAGCAATGAAAAAACAGCATCATTCCTCATTCCAAATCATGAGGTGGAAAGAAAACAAAATGCCCGGGGCTGTTCTCCGCCAGCTAACATCAGGCAGGCGCTGCTGATGGGACTATGAGGGGCGTAAGCATGCGGCGATGGCGGAATTCCGCCCCCCCCCCCCCCAAAAAAAAAGGAAAAGTGCAAATGCTGAGTTTTGCAAAAGTGGAAAAGGAAGATCTGGGCCGTTTTGACAGGGTGTGAGAAGAGACCTGAATACCACCTGAAGCCTTGTGCTGGAACAGAGGGTATCGATGTTGCCACCAGCCAGCAGTAGCGAGATAAAGGCAAAAAACACAGAACCCCGCAGGACTTTCCTCCTTTCTGGTTGGTTGGAGAAACGTCGACTGCGGGGTGACATGAGAGAGGTTTACAAGATTATGCCTGGGACGGAGAAAGTAGAGAAAGAAGTCCTTTTCTCCTTTTCTCACAATACAAGAACTCGTGGGCATTCGATGGAATTGCTCAGCAGTCGGGTTAAAACGGATAAAAGGGAGTCCTTCTTCACCCAAAGGGTGATTAACATGTGGAACTCACTGCCACAGGAGGTGGTGGCGGCTACAAGCATAGCCAGCTTCAAGAGGGGGTTAGATAAAAATATGGAGCAGAGGTCCATCAGTGGCTATTAGCCACAGTGTATGTATATATGTGTGTGTGTGTAAATTTTTGGCCACTGTGTGATACAGAGTGTTGGACTGGATGGGCCATTGGCCTGATCCAACATGGCTTCTCTTATGTTCTTATGTGACACAGAGTGTTGGACTGGATGGGCCATTGGCCTGATCCAACATGGCTTCTCTTATGTTCTTAAGGCTGGCCTGGCTCGCCAAAGGCCCTGGCGATGGTTTAGGGTTTACGGTTTTCCCCGGATGTTCTAGCAATTTGGGAAGGAAAACTCTATGGCAGCGGTCCCCAACCTTTTTGGCCCCAAGGGATCGTCCCCAGGGCCGGCCCGCCTACTGTGGCCCCAGGACCAGCAGGGTGGGGGCACCGAATCTGGCCTCCTCCCCCTGCAGTGCCTCCTCCTTCCCCACCTCCCTTGCGGCACCTCCTCCTCCCTCCGCTTGTACAAGTTTAAGGCCGGGGAAGGCGGCGGTGAAACGCTCCCCGGCTCTTTAAAGGCCGACCCCGCCCCCCACGATCAGCTGATCGGCGGGGAAACTGAGGCAGCAGCGTGAGCCACCGGCTGAAAAAGCTGTGCTGACCTTGCCTCCTTCCCACTTCCTTCGTGAGTGTGGGAAGGAAGAAGGCAAGGGCAGCACGGCTTTTTCAGTTGGTCACTCGCGCTGCTGCCACGGTTTCCCCACCGATCAGCTGATCGGTGGGGGCGGGGCAGAGGTCGGCCTTTAAAGAGCCGGGGAGTGCTTCACCTCTGCCTTCCCTGGCCTTAAATTTGTACAAACGGAGGGAGGGAGGAGGTGATGCAGGGGCGAGCATGGCGGTGAGGCTGTGCGTCGCTGCAGGGAGAGGGGGAGGGGTTGTGTGGCCCAGTTGCCAACACGCCACGGATTGGTACCGGTCCACGGCCCAGGGCTTGGGGACCCCTGCTCTTTGGTACCTATTGGCGGAGGCTGCAGGGGACTTAGCAACCCTACTAGGGTTGCCAAATCTGGGTTGGGAAATTTCTGGAGATTTGGAGGGGCGGAGCCTGGGGAAGGTGAGGGTTGGGGAGGGGAGGGGCCTCCGTGGGGTACAATGCCACAGAGTCCACCCTCCAAAGCAGCCATTCCCTCCAGAGGAACTGATCTCTGATGTCTGGAGATCAGTTGAAACACCAGGAGATCGCTAGGCGCTCCTGGAAGTTGGCAACCCAATGAGTCCACTCTATGGCCCTCACTACGAATCTTCTCTGTTATGCGTTTGGTGGGCTAGCAAAGAAACCAAAGATGACTTCAAAATGTATAAAGCTTCGTATGGGGCTCCCTGACATCAAAGCCTCCCTGCCCCTAGAAAACCAGCACAAGAAAGCCCAGCCTTATCCCTGACAAGCTAGATTTCTACGAGCGGGAAGGTTTTTGTTTTACAAGAGGGAAGCTGCAGTCAGACATCCTCTGACCTGCATTCCAAAATGGCCCTGACACTTCACCAAGAGCCAGTTTCGGAAACTGTTTATTTTATGCTGTTTTGCGTGCGCGTGTTCACTTTCATTTAGTGGAAGTGCAGCTGCTGGGGAACCCTTTGACGGTAATAAAAGAGGAAGAAATGAAAACTGTATCGAGGGGAACTGCACTGATGTATATTTATTTATATATTTATTTTAGGGAGTGGGGAAGTCTCCAGGCTCCACCCCAAAACTCCCCAGATATTTCCTGAGTCGGACCTGGCAACCATAACTGACAATCTTCTTGGTCTTTTTAAGGGGCTACTGGATTTGAATCCAACTCTTCTACGGACGACCAACACCGCTACCCTCTGGAAACTTGATTGCTCTAGTATGTTGTTATTTTAAAAGCCGTCACAGAAACATCCTTTGCACCTTTGTGACAATTCCACTCCCTGATGCCTCCGCTCCGGAACCCTGTGGAGCCTGCAGGAAGCAGCTTCTGCACAGAGACTGCCAGTCTACCCAGCACAGTGTGCGATTGCGACAAAAAAGGCCAACGCCATGCTGGGAATTATTAGAAAGGGAATTGAAAACAAATCAGCCAGTGTCATCATGCCCCTGTATAAATCGAAGGTGCGGTCTCATTTGGAATACTGTGTGCAGTTCTGGTCACCGCACCTCAAAAAGGATATTATAGCATTGGAGAAAGTGCAGAAAAGGGCAACTAGAATGATTAAAGGTTTGGAACACTTTCCCTATGAAGAAAGGTTGAAACGCTTGGGGCTCTTTAGCTTGGAGAAACGTCGACTGTGGGGTGACATGAGAGAGGATTACAAGATTATGCATGGGATGGAGATGGTAGAAAAAGAAATCCTTTTCTCCCTTTCTCACAATACAAGAACTCGTGGGCATTTGATGAAATTGCTGAGCAGTCAGGTTAAAATGGATAAAAGGAGGTCCTTCTTCACCCAAAGGGTGATTAATGTGTGGAATTTGCTGCCACAGGAGGTGGCGGCGGCTACAAGCATAGCCAGCTTTGAGAGGGGATTGGATAAACATATGGAGCAGAAGTCCATCAGTGGCTATTAGCCATAGCATATTATTGGAACTGCCTGGGGCAGTGATGCTCTGTATTCTTGGTGCTTGGGGGAGGAAAGTGGAAGGGCTTCTAGCCCCACTTGTGAACCTCCTTTTTTTGGCCACTGTGTGACACAGAGTGTTGGCCTGATCCAACATGGCTTCTCTTATGTTCTTATGACAGGAACAAACACAGCACAAGTCCACATCTTCAGAGTTTCCTCCACACAGGAAAGCAGGCCACTGACAACACGGAACAACTGACCCCATCTCACATGGATGTCATGGGTGGGAGGGGCATGAGGGGAACAAAAAAATCCCAAAAGAAAAGAAGCAAAACAGCAACAAAACAAGAACCGGACTCCCCCAAAACAAGCAGGAGGGAACGTCCGGAAGCACAGCATCACAGGCGATGTCCGGAAGCGCAACGTCACAGGAGACGTCCGGAAGCACAACGTCACAGGAGACGTCCGGAAGTGCCACGTCACAGGCAGCGCCCGGCGTGCTCGGCTCACCCACCAGCGGAATTGAGAGACTGCAAAGAAGAGTGCAAGCTCATTTGGTGGGCTGAGGATCGAAGCTCAAAGTAGGATCTCCCCGGGAAGCTGTTTTGCAGATTTAAGGTGGAAGAGAAAGGGCTGGATCTACGCAGCTGCAGCCTTTCCAAAGGCACGGGGAAGGTCAAGGCCTGCTCCTCGGGCTCGGAGTCTAAACGCAAGATCAAGGGAAACGCAAGGTCAGAAGAACATCACGATACCAATCAGAATGGCAAAGGGATTGTAGAACACTCCTCGACGAGGACGCCTGGACCAAAATATGGAGCTCAAAACTGTTAACTTCACCGATCATAACTACAAAGCTCCACAATCGTGACTAGATGGTACAATACACCTCTTACAATCTCACATATGATACCATCCCAAAGCCTTAAATGTTGGAAAGATTGTAAGCAGATTGGGACATATATTCATTGCTGGTGGTCCAGTGGAAAAAAAAATACAAAAATTCTGGAAGGAGGCACTGTCCCAAATTAATTTGATGAACATATGAAGCTGTCTTCTACTGAATCAGACCCTGGGTCCATCAAAGTCAGCCTTGCCTACTCAGACTGGCAGCGGCTCTCCAGGGGCTCAAGCGGAGGTTTTTCACGCTTATTTGCCTGGACCCTTTTTCAGTTGTAGATGCCGGGGATTGAACCTGGGACCTTCTGCTTACCAAGCAGATGCTCCACCACTGAGCCACCGTCCCTCCCGACTGGCAGCAACTCTCCAGGGTCTCAAGCTGAGGTTTTTCACGCCTACTTGCCTGGACTCTTTTTAGTTGGAGATGTCGGGGATTGAACCTGGGACCTTCTGCTTACCAAGCAGATGCTCTACCACTGAGCCACCACCCCTCCCCGAGGGATATATAATGTTAATATATGAAGCTGCCTTATACTGAATCAGACCCTTGGTCCATCAGAGTCAGTCTTGTCTACTCAGATTGGCAGCGACTCTCTATTTGCCTGGACTCTTTTTAGTTGGAGATGCCGGGGATTGAACCTGGGACCTTCTGCTTACCAAGCAGATGCTCTACCACTGAGCCACCGTCCTTCCCCGATATCTGGGCGTGACATTCCAGTTAGACCTGAAATCTTACTGCTGAACTATTTGGCCACAAGAAATGTCTCCTCCAAGAAACAAAGACCTAATAGATGCAACGACTGGAGCTGCCAGAACAACAATTGCCCCCAAAGGGAAAAACCCAGCAGCACCTAACTCATGTCAATGGCATTGCAAACTGTAGCATCAATATAAACTGGAGAATATTTCAGATAGAATCCACGGAACAATGAAATTTCCTAAACAAACTCACTTTACTGAAAAATGGTGCCCCTTACTAGACTACTTGGTAGCCAAAAACTTTATACCACTGGATTAGGCACAACTACAGGAAAGGAGGGAAAGGTCCCCTGTGCAAGCACCAGTCGTTTCCGACTCTGGGATGCTGCTGCTTTCACAATGTTTTCACAGCAGATCTTTTTACGGGGTGGTTTGCCGTTGCCTTCCCCAGTCATCTACGCTTCCCCCCTCCCCCCCAGCGAGCTGGGAACTCATTTGACTGACCTTGGAAGGATGAAAGGCTGAGTCAACCTGGAGCTGGCTACCTGAAACCAGCTTCTGCTGGAATCGAACTCAGGTCCTGAGCAGAGGGCTCCGGCTGCAGTACTGCAGCTTTACCACTCTGCGCCGTTACAGAGATGGCTATAAAAACTGCTTTTCTAGGACAGGAAACGTTATCGCTCTTTGTTACAAATACATTTTTGTTGGTGTGACTCTTTATACCTCTGTAACTCTGTGGAGGTGGGTGGGGCTGAGAGGACTCTCACAGCAGCTGCCCTTTTGTCATGAGCCCTGACGAGGAGGAGCTGGAAGGGTTAACAGACCTGGAAGAGTTGCCGGCCAGTTCCTCAGCTGAACAAACAGCAGCTGGCCCATCAATCACTCTCCAGGCACCAGTGTCAGCTGTTGACGATCAATCTCCTCTAAGCTCTCCTCCTCCCATCTCAAGAGTTCGAAGCAGGCTCCGGAAAGAACTTTCAGTGCGATGACATGAGGCACGCCGAGCCTTCAGATCTCTCAGCCCTCAGTTCTAGCAGAGTCCCTGCCACCCAGGGAGCAGCCTGACTGAGACTCCCATATAGCTCCCACTCAGGAGCTGGTAACCTTGTGGAAGCAACAAGTCTATTCTCTGGCTTGCATCCATGCTCCTTCATGATTCCTGACCTGCTTGATTTCCTTGGCACCCTGACCTTCTGGCTTTTGGACATTGACTTCTGATTCCAGTTTGTGATTTTGCATTGGTGACTTGGCTCCTGCTTGACTTCCTGGACTTTGACCTTGGACTGGCTTTGGATCCTGCCTGCCTGCACCCGGAGAACGTGACACCTTCCAAGGACAACCTCTGCCAGAGCTATGGCTGACCCAAGGCCATAGAAGTTCGATTGTCCACTACTTGAGCCAGAGCATTCTCGGTAATAGCCCCCGCTCTGTGGAATGCCCTCCCCCAAAACATCCTCAGTTCCGCCAGGCCTGTAAGACCGAATTATTTAAGGGGAGGTAGCAAATGTCCCAAAGCACTGACAATCCCGTTGGACAAATGTAGATATTGAGAAACACCAACGTGCATCTTGATGATGATGATGATGATGATGATGATGATGATGATGATATTGGATTTATATCCCGCCCTCCACTCCGAAGAGTCTCAGAGCGGCTCACAATCTCCTTTCCCTTCCTCCCCCACAACAGACACCCTGTGAGGTGGGTGGGGTTGGAGAGGGCTCTCACAGCAGCTGCCCTTTCAAGGACAACCTCTGCCAGAGCTCTGGCTGACGCAAGGCCATGCCAGCAGGTGCAAGTGGAGGAGTGGGGAATCAAACCCGGTTCTCCCAGATAAGCGTCTGCACAATTAACCACTACACCAAAACAGGGACAGATGATGAATAAAAAGACTGCAGATTTATACCCCACCCTTCTCTCTTAATCAGAGACTCAGAGCGGCTTACAATCTCCTATATCTTCTCTCAGTCACAACAGACACCCTGTGAGGTGGGTGGGACTGGGAGAACTCTCACAGCAGCTGCCCTTTCAAGGACAACCTTTGCCAGAGCTCTGGCTGACCCAAGGCCATCCCAGCAGCTGCAAGTGGAGGAGTGGGGAATCAAACCCGGTTCTTCCAGATAAGAGAACTCTGGCTGACCCAAGGCCATTCCAGCAGGTGCAAGTGGAGGAGTGGGGAATCAAACCAGGTTCTCCCAGATAAGAGAGCTCTGGCTGACCCAAGGCCATTCCAGCAGGTGCAAGTGGAGGAGTGGGGAATCAAACCAGGTTCTCCCAGATAAGAGAGCTATGGCTGACCCAAGGCCATTCCAGCAGGTGCAAGTGGAGGAGTGGGGAATCAAACCCGGTTCTTCCAGATAAGAGAACTCTGGCTGACCCAAGGCCATTCCAGCAGGTGCAAGTGGAGGAGTGGGGAATCAAACCAGGTTCTCCCAGATAAGAGAGCTATGGCTGACCCAAGGCCATTCCAGCAGCTGCAAGTGGAGGCGTGGGGAATCCAACCCATTTCTCCCAGATAAGAGTCTGCCCTTTCAAGGACAACCTCTGCCAAAGCTACGGCTGGCCCAAGGCCATTCCAGCAGCTGCAAGCAGAGGAGTGGGGAATCAAACCTGGTTCTCCCAGATGAGAGAGCTCTGGCTGACCCAAGGGCATTCCAGCAGGTGCATGTGGAGGAGTGGGGAATCAAACCCGGTTCTCTCAGATAAGAGAGCTATGGCTGACCCAAGGTCATTCCAGTAGGTGCAAGTGGAGGAGTGGGGAATCAAACCTGGTTCTCCCAGATAAGAGAGCTCTGGCTGACCCAAGGGCATTCCAGCAGGTGCATGTGTAGGAGTGGGGAATCAAACCCGGTTCTCCTGTCAAGCATGGTGAAATTCCATTGATAATTGATTGTTATAGGGTCCTGCCTAACACTGGTCTGTGAACTATCATGGAGGACCCAGCTTTGCTAGCTCTGTTATTCTTTCCCTCCCCCCTTCTTGCTTTATTGCCTGAAAAATAGAAGTAGTGAGAAATGAAACTAACTTGAGAAGAAGTAATCAGCACCTTCCCATACATTCCTGGTAGGGAGTGCGACACATCTGGGGAGAGCAAGGACAGAGTCCTGATAACACTATGAGAACGTAGACATTTATGATAGTTTATGTGTGAGAGCTACCCCGCCCCCCCCATCCTTTGGAATCCTTTTGAAGTAAGCCTTAAAAGTATTGTATCAATGTATTTGCAGCATTACTCTCAAGAACCTGTTACACAGAAAGTATCGGTCTATCAATAAACGTAGTCTTTGTATCAACTTTGACTCGTCATTGAACCCGCATGCTTGACATCTCCCAGATAAGAGTCCGCGCACTTAACCACTACACCAAACTGGCTCTCAGTGATACTATTGCCGTAGAGGTATCCTTCTGGTATTTAGGGGAGGCTCAGAGCTTGAAAATCAAGACATTGGGAGGGAGGAGAAAGTGAACTCCAGGAGGTGGGAAGGCCAAGAGGCAGGGGACAAAGAGGGGCACAAACTGCCTTCCATCCAGAGTGGGGGACACCTCCGAAACGACAGCTCTTTTCTCAAGTAAACATGGCCTCTTGGGCAACATATTTTAAGGACAAAAGTGGAGACAAATAATTCTTGGGTTCCAACTTCCGCTCTTTTTTTGTTGGCTTGTTTGGTCCTAGGTCTGCAAGTGGAATTAGGGTTGCCAAGTCCCCCACGTTCCCAGGCGCTCTAGCATTTTGGGAGATAAAAACTCCATGGTACCTATTGAACCATAGAGTCTTCCCTCCCAAAATGCTAGAGTGTACAGGGAAACCATAGAGTTTACCCGGAAACGCCTAGAGTGGTTGGCGTGCGCGTTGCTGGCACGATGACCTCACTCACAGGTGATGTCATCATGGCCGACAGGTTGGGAACCTCCCAGGCAGGAGAACCCCTGCCCGGCCCGGGGCATTGGCAACCCTAAGTGGAATCCAGACAAGTGGTGACGCCAAACAATGCACACGACCTCTAACAGAGTGGATCCACGGTGCCCACAGAAGAAGGCCCTTTCAGCTGTGGCTTACCCTCAGAGGTCTGGAGGACCAGCGTCTTGCTGTAAGGGCTGACCCCTGTCTTGTTGAAAGCTTTGACCCGAGCGCTGTAGGTGCTGTTGAAGTGAAGCCCATCCACGGTGCACATGGTCTCCTTCCCGACGTAGACCTCCTAGATGCCAAAGAGAGGAAATGGCTCTCTAACAGCCCAGCAAAGCAAAACTGACCCCCCCAGAAACATTCATAAAACAAACATCTCACGGGATAGAAAGCCACAGGTCAGCTAATGTGGATCAGAGCAAGATCTGAGTCCGGTAGTACTGACCTGGATGACCCGTGCTGTTTCATCAGATCTCACGATCTAAGCAGGGTTAGTCATAAGAATGTAAGAGAAACCATGTTGGACCAGGCCAATGGCCCATCCAGTCCAATGCTCTGTGTCACACAGTGGCCAAAAAACCCAAGTGCCATCAGGAGGTCCACCAGTGCGGCCTGGACACTAGAAGGCCTCCCACTGTTGCCCCCCTCAAGCACCAAGAATATAGAGTATCACTGCCCCAGACATTGGAACATAAGAGAAGCCATGTTGGACCAGGCCAATGGCCCATCCAATCCAACGCTCTGTGTCACACAGTGGCCAAAAAACCCAAGTGCCATCAGGAGGTCCACCAGTGGGGCCAGGATACTAGAAGCCCTCCCACTGTTGCCCCCCCCCCAAGCGCCAAGTATATAGAGCATCACTGTCCCAGACATAAGAACATAAGAGAAGCCATGTTGGACCAGGCCAATGGCCCATCCAGTCCAATGCTCTGTGTCCCACAGTGGCCAAAAACCCCAAGTGCCATCAGGAGGTCCACCAGTGCGGCCAGGACACTAGAAGCCCTCCCACTGTTGCCCCCCTCAAGCACCAAGAATATAGAGTACCACTGCCCCAGACATAAGAACATAAGAGAAGCCATGTTGGACCAGGCCAATGGCCCATCCAGTCCAATGCTCTGTGTCCCACAGTGGCCAAAAACCCCAAGTGCCATCAGGAGGTCCACCAGTGCGGCCAGGACACTAGAAGCCCTCCCACTGTTGCCCCCCTCAAGCACCAAGAATATAGAGTACCACTGCCCCAGACATAAGAACATAAGAGAAGCCATGTTGGACCAGGTCAATGGCCCATCCAGTCCAACACTCTGAGTCACACAGTGGGCAAAAAACCCAGGTGCCATCAGGAGGTCCACCAGTGGGGCCAGGACACTAGAAGCCCTCCCACTGTTGCCCCCTTCAAGCACCAAGAATATAGAGTATCACTGCCCCAGACATAAGAACACAAGAGAAGTCATGTTGGATCAGGCCAATGGCCTCCAAGTTGGGGGATCCCCTGCCCCCAACTGGGGATTGAGAAACCGAAAGAGTAACGTGGAAAAGCGCAGCAGGAGCAAAGCCCGAAGGCATCCACGAAAAGCCAGCCTCAATTATGAAAAAATTAACAAATTTATACAAGTTACTTCCTACATAAGCAGACGATACTTCTTCTAAACGGCTGCCACGGTGTGGTGCAACTACTGCCAAAGCAACCTTTTTTTAAAAAAATCTCCATAAGAACATAAGAGAAGCCCTGTTGTGTCAGGCCAATGGCCCATCCAGTCCAACACTCGGTGTCACACAGTGGCAAAATTTTTTATATATACACACACACTGTGGCTAATAGCCACTGATGGACCTCTGCTCCATATTTTTATCTAAACCCCTCTTGAAGGTGGCTATGCTTGTGGCCGCCACCACCTCCTGTGGCAGTGAATTCCACATGTTAATCACCCTTTGGGTGAAGAAGTACTTCCTTTTATCCATTTTAACCTGTCTGCTCAGCAATTTCATCGAATGCCCACGAGTTCTTGTATTGTGAGAAAGGGAGAAAAGGACTTCTTTCTCTACTTTCTCCATCCCATGCATTATCTTGTAAACCTCTATCATGTCACCCCGCAGTCGACGTTTCTCCAAGCTAAAGAGCCCCAAGCGTTTCAACCTTTCTTCATAGGGAAAGTGCTCCAGCCCTTTAATCATTCTAGTTGCCCTTCTCTGGACTTTCTCCAATGCTATAATATCCTTTTTGAGGTGCGGCGACCAGAACTGCACACAGTACTCCAAATGAGACCGCACCATCGATTTATACAGGGGCATTATGATACTGGCTGATTTGTTTTCAATTCCCTTCCTAATAATTCCCAGCATGGTGTTGGCCTTTTTTCGGCCTTTTTTTTGGTCGACTCTCCAGTGGACTTCCACCACAAAGAAAATGAACTTTGGCTTTGAATGAAAGGACTTTGGGTTCGGGCGATATTGTATTTGTATTTATAGGAAGTATCGTCTGCTTATGTAGGAAGTAACTTGTATAAATTTGTTAATTTTTTCATAATTGTGGCTGGCTTTTCATGGACGCCTTTGGGCTTCGCTCCTGCCCAACGGGGGATTGGTAACCCTACTTGTAAGACACCAGGAAAGGTGTCCACAGATGCCTTGACAACTTTCTTGGTGCCCACCGAGAGGTTTTAAAGAGTGGGTTGGGCTACTGGCCACTGGAAGAAGATGAAGATATTGGATTTATATCCCGCCCTCCACTCCGAAGAGTCTCAGAGCGGCTCACAGTCTCCTTAATCTCCCTCCCCCACAACAGACACCCTGTGAGGTAGATGAAGATATTGGATTTATATCCTGCCCTCCACTCCGAAGAGTCTCAGAGCAGCTCACAATCTCCTTTACCTTCCTCCCCCACAACAGACACCCTGTGAGGTAGATGAAGATATTGGATTTATATCCCGCCCTCCACTCCGAAGAGTCTCAGAGCGGCTCACAATCTCCTTTACCTCCCCCCCCCCACCCACAACAGACACCCTGTGAGGTGGGTGGGGCTGGAGAGGGCTCTCACAGCAGCTGCCCTTTCAAGGACAGAGTCTCAGAACGGCCTACAATCTCCTTTCCCTTCCTCCCCCACAACAGACACCATGTGAGGTGGGTGGGGCTGAGAGGGCTCTCCCAGCAGCTGCCCTTTCAAGGACAACCTCTACCAGAGCTCTGGCTGACCCAAGGCCATTCCGGCAGCTGCAAGCGGAGGAGTGGGGAATCAAACCCGGTTCTCCCAGATAAGAGTCCGCACACTTCACCACTACACCAAACCGGAGAGTCAACCGGCAGTGAAGATTTTTTTTAAAAAAAAGTTGCTTTGGCAGTAGTTGCACCACACCGTGGCAGCCATTTTGTGGCTGGCTCCGCCTCCTGCTGTGGCCATTTTGTAGCAGCCATGTTGCAATTCTGCCCACCCCACTGGCTCTTGGGGACCCCAGTTCCCCCCATACTGATGTGTGCACCGCCTCCCCGAAATACCCACCCTGAACTGGCCCCCGTTGCCGTCATCCAATTCCAAGATGTAGCCGTCCACCTGCACGGAGGAGAGAGGAGGCTGCTTCCAGGACAAGGTGGCGCTGTTGTTATGGGTGCAGCACTCTTCCAGTTGCAGGATCGGAGCAGCCGGCACTGGGGAGCAAGCTAAACAGACATTAGTGTCACCCCGACTTCTCCCACTAGCCACAATGGAAATCTTTAGCCTCTGGGCTCGACAAGGATTCGCTTGGTTCAGATTTGCAGGCAATTTCAGAACATTGTAATGAACGAGGAGAAGAATAGGACAAAGAAGAAATTAGATTTGTATCCTGCCCTTCGCTCTAAATATTAGAGCAGCTCCCAAACTCCTTTCCCTTCCTCCCCCACAACAGACACCCTGTGACGTGGGTGGGGCTGAGAGAGCTCTCCCAGAAGCTGCCCTTTCAAGGACAACTCCTATGAGAGCAATGGATGATCCAGCAGCTGCAAAAGGAGGAGTGGGGAATCAAACTCGGTTCTCCCAGATAAGAGTCCATGCATTTAACTATGGCTCTCGAGGGGGGTGGTCTTCCTGAGCCCCTGTACCTTTCATCTGGACAAAGTCGAGCTGATGGATGGACTGCAGCAGAGGTGCGCTGTCCAGGTTCAGATCGAAGTCCGTAGTCATCCTCGGGGAGAGCGTCCCCTTCCCCCACTGGTCCTCGGTCAGGTGGACTCTCCGGATAAGGGCGTCGGAGATCTGATGGCAAAGGAGACAGGAGAACAGGCATGGACTGTCAATAACAACAAACAAGTACTGGGAATAAACATATGCTGCAGGGTTTCCCAACATGGTGCCCATGGGCACCAGGGTGCCCTCCAACATTTTTCCTGAGTGCCCACTAATTTGTAAGAAACTGGGTGGAGCCAGATGGGTCTACTTCTGGACAGGGCTTCTAATTGGCCATCTCATTGGCTTTCTATCTATCTGTCTGTCTGTCTGTCTGTCCTGTCCTGTCCTGTCCTGTCCTGTTCTGTTCTGTTCTGTTCTGTTCTGTTCTGTTCTATCTATCTATCTATCTATCTATCTATCTATCTATCTATCTATCTATCTATCTATCTATCTATCTATCTATCTATCTATCATCTATCATCTGTCTGTCTGTCTATCATCTATCTATCATCTATCTATTCCAGGGGTGGCCAATGGTAGCTGTGACGGAACCGGCCCGATTCTGCCTTCAGACCCGGTCCCGTCAGCTCCCTATTGAGTCGCCAACTCCTGGAGGGAGCTATTTCTCCTCCTGCCCCTTGGGCTCGCTGCCACCACCTGCTCAGTCCCGGGGTTCAGATTGAGAGGAACAGGACTCCCAATCCCCCTCTCCAGCTATGAGGCCGGGCCTCCAGGTCCTCTGCCACCCTGCACTTGGGTTTCACAGAGACCTCAGCGCTTCTTTGGGGCACCCCTGGAGGATTGGCACCGTATCCAACTGCATGCCTTCCCCCTTCCCCGGGGCCCCCTTCTCAAAAACAGCGTGGTCTAAAGCGGTCTGGGGATCTAGGTGGTACAGAGATTGACTGCCAGCATTTAAACAGTAAAAATATATTTATTTAAAAAGAGAAAAAGAGTTGGGAAAGAAAAACAAAACAAAAACAGTTGCCTTTAAAAAGTTAACACAGCACAGCACAGCAAACAGCATAACAAAGAAAAGTTGATTATAAACGCATCCGGTTGGCCCTGATCTAAACATACTCTGCCCTTCTTGATGACTTACTTTGTCTTGCTGCCTGGAGGCCTCATTTCCCTGAGCAGGCCTCCCCCCCCCACAGGCAGGAGCTCACAGGCAAGCCACCTCTCTTCTCGAGCGCCAGCTGCAAACTGAGAAACTCTTCCTGCCTAGCACATGGCAAGAACAACAGCACTTCCTGCTTCTCTAGGAGACTTTCCCCCTAGCGTTGTTGGTTTGGCTCTGGAAGGGAGGGGGGGGAGTGAGGGGAAGGCCACAAAGCCTGCTGAATGGATTTACTGATCCCTGCCTTTTTGGATGAAGCACCAACACTCTCAGATGGCATTTCTCCACACGTCCCCCTCCTTAAATTCTGAGCCGGAGGGGTTGCCTCCTACAGAGGTGACCCCGTAGCAGAATCCAAACAAACAAGGAGAAACCCGTTAACCAAAATATTTCACAAACATTCAGGTATTTCTCCAATAATACACAAAGTCCCACAACCTGGGTGTCCATGTCCTTTCTGGACAAGTCGCACTGCTGCAGTCGGAAGGAATGTCCAGTCTTTAAGATGTACTCCTCTATTTCCCAGGACCACCTCTGGAGTTTGGTGCTCTCCCTCCGTTGCTGCTGTTGCTGGGGTGAGTGGCCCATCAAAGGAGGGAATTCCTGGCCCCACATATGAGGTTGGAAACTGCCCAGTTCCCACACAGTTGCTTCTTTATCCCTCATTGGTGGAATGTTCCCTCTGTCCACTCTGACCTCCCAGAAACCCACCCCTGGGGCCCCAAACAATTGCTGTCCCAGCTTCTTTTTGTCTCCTTCCTTCCTACCTCTATGCAACACCATGGACCTTGCAGAGACTGGCTGTGGTGCATCCACCTGCACCACTTGAACTGCCTTTCCCATTTTCTCCATAGCTACCACATAAGTAGCATCGCCCAGGTCATCCACAATCACATGGGGTCCCTCCCATTCCACTTTCCATTCACCAGTATGAAGGGGCAGGAAATCCATCACCCTATCCCCTGTCTCAGCTTCTGAGAACTCCACTTTCTGGTCCCTTGCCACCTCACACAGTGGATCCAGCCTAGGGTCACTTTGAACCTCAGACAGGAACATTTCTGGCTCCCCCAGACTTCCTGTCACCTGTTCCTTCAAGCCACCCCTAGTCCCACTGTTTCCAGAACACTCAGCCAAAGTTTGATCTGGGTTCTCCGCCCCCTCAGTTGGTTTTTCAGTGTCAGCCAACTGAGCTCCTTCCTGCCTGGAACGCTCCACAGCATACTGCTGCCCTTGTGGAAATTGGCACCCCTCTTCCCATTGGGCACACCCTCCTGCAGGGCTTGAGACAGGCTGGTCCTCCCCCTCCCTGGTTGGTGAGGTGGCTTCCCTAAAGTCGCCTTCCTCCCCCCACCTTCCCCTGAGGGTTTGGCTTGGGTTCTCAGTCCCCTCGGTTGGTTTTTCAGCACTACCAAACTGACCCCCTTCCTGCCTGGAAGGTTCCACAGCTTCCCAGTATTCCTGTCTGCCCTGCTTCAAGACGACCTGTTTTGAGAGCGTCTCGGACGATCCCACTTCCTGATCCACAGCTACTTGGTGAACCAGTTCCAACCTAAGGCCGCTCCGGACCCCCTTCTGGAACCGCTCCCGTTCCCCCAAGCCTTCAGCTATGTGCTCCTCTGAGCCCACATTAGCCTTGCTGCTCTCAGAACCCCCTGTGAAATCTCCACTCTCCACCTCGGTCTCTTCAGGATGCACATCCTTTACGCTAGACAGGTTCCCTTCCTCGCTAGGAACATCCACAGCCTCTTGCTGCACTTGGGGAAAGCTACACCCCTCTTCCCCTTGGGAACACCCTACTCCAGGGCTTGAGACAGGCTGGCCCTCCCCCTCCTTGGTGACTGCCCTCTCTTCGTCCTCAGTAACCTGGGCTGTTTCCCCCTCCCTGGTTGGTGGTGAGGTGGCTTCCTTAAAGTTGCCTTCCTCCTCCCACTTCCCCCTGGGGGTTTGGCTGCGGGGTACAGCCTTGATAGAGTACTGGCCAACCACCAAATCCCGGCCCAATAACATTGGAACTGTTTGTTCCTTCATTACCCCACATTCAGAATAGGATTTACCTTCTTGTGGAGCCAAACCCCTGAACTGCTTTCGGGAGTGGTCTGGCCCCAGTTTAAACCTTTTAAATACAGTGGCTTTATAGGCCGCAAAAGTTATCCCCCCATCTTCCATAGGCATGCTGTGATAGATGGCTGAAAGCTCTCCAGTCAGGTTGCTACAGAGGTAAGACATATAGTCCTCCTCTGCAATCCCCCACTGTTTGGCTGCCCTCTCAAAGTTGGAGAGGTATATGGAGGGGTCTTCTCCCTCTTGGTACACTGCAAAGTCCTTAGGGGTGACTTGGATCTCTTTGCTTAGTTCAGCTTCCAGACGTAGCACCTCAAGCTCATGGCGACGTTGCTCTTCCTGCTCCCGTCTGTAGATTTCAGCTTTCTCTCTTTCTTCCTGTCTGCGGATCTCAGCTCGTCTCAGCTCTCTCTCTCTTTGTCTTTCCTCCCTCTCTCGTTCCTCCTGTCTGCGGACTGCATCCCTCTCTGCTTGTCGTTCCTCTCTCTCTCGTTCCTCCTGTCTGCGCTCTTGGTACGCCTTGGTACGGATTCTTGCCAGTTCCAACCGTAGCCGCAAGAGTTCTTCTGACTGGGTGGGAAACACTTTTGCAAGTGCCCCTGCATGCTGATGATACTCCAAAAGG
This sequence comes from Heteronotia binoei, assembly GCF_032191835.1. NCBI lineage: Eukaryota > Metazoa > Chordata > Lepidosauria > Squamata > Gekkonidae > Heteronotia > Heteronotia binoei. The sequence continues at coordinate 6,732,647 of NC_083243.1, read as the reverse complement.
AGGTCTTTCATATCTACTACAGTCATGTTGTCACACTCCAGCTTGTGCCTTGCACACTCTTCCTGGAGCTGTGGCTTTGTCATCTTCAGGATTTCCAGCATCTTAGCACGCTCCATCCTAACTAGCTAAACTTTCCCTACTCCAGTTGACCCGAAAATAAAACAAAACCGCTGTTGCTTCCTCTGGGTGCTTGCAGGTATCAAAAAAACCCAAAATGCCTGGCCAATCAAGTTCTCTGTTTGTTCTTATCCCACCGCTGCCGCCAAGTGTGACGGAACCGGCCCGATTCTGCCTTCAGACCCGGTCCCGTCAGCTCCCTATTGAGTCGCCAACTCCTGGAGGGAGCTATTTCTCCTCCTGCCCCTTGGGCTCGCTGCCACCACCTGCTCAGTCCCGGGGTTCAGATTGAGAGGAACAGGACTCCCAATCCCCCTCTCCAGCTATGAGGCCGGGCCTCCAGGTCCTCTGCCACCCTGCACTTGGGTTTCACAGAGACCTCAGCGCTTCTTTGGGGCACCCCTGGAGGATTGGCACCGTATCCAACTGCATGCCTTCCCCCTTCCCCGGGGCCCCCTTCTCAAAAACAGCGTGGTCTAAAGCGGTCTGGGGATCTAGGTGGTACAGAGATTGACTGCCAGCATTTAAACAGTAAAAATATATTTATTTAAAAAGAGAAAAAGAGTTGGGAAAGAAAAACAAAACAAAAACAGTTGCCTTTAAAAAGTTAACACAGCACAGCACAGCAAACAGCATAACAAAGAAAAGTTGATTATAAACGCATCCGGTTGGCCCTGATCTAAACATACTCTGCCCTTCTTGATGACTTACTTTGTCTTGCTGCCTGGAGGCCTCATTTCCCTGAGCAGGCCTCCCCCCCCCACAGGCAGGAGCTCACAGGCAAGCCACCTCTCTTCCCGAGCGCCAGCTGCAAACTGAGAAACTCTTCCTGCCTAGCACATGGCAAGAACAACAGCACTTCCTGCTTCTCTAGGAGACTTTCCCCCTAGCGTTGTTGGTTTGGCTCTGGAAGGGAGGGGGGGGAGTGAGGGGAAGGCCACAAAGCCTGCTGAATGGATTTACTGATCCCTGCCTTTTTGGATGAAGCACCAACACTCTCAGATGGCATTTCTCCACAGTAGCTATCCAGATGTTTTTGCCTACAACTCCCATCAGCCCCAACCAGCATGGCCAATGACAGGGGCCGATCAGAATTGTAGGCAAAAAACATCTGGAGAGCTACCATTGGCCACCCCTGATCTATTCTATTCTATTCTATTCTATTCTATTCTATTCTATTCTATTCTATTCTATTCTATTCTATTCTATTCTATTCTATTCTATTCTATTCTATCCTACCCTATCCTATCCTATCCTATTCTTTCTCTCATCTGTCTGTCTCTCTATAATTTATCTACCAGCAGGAACTCATCTGCATATTAGACCACACCCCCTGACATCACCAGAAGTGACGTCACCTGTTCAGTAGGTTACTTTCCACATATTGCCATAGAACAGCACAGTGCCATCAGCTGCATTTCATCAATGTGTGTTCTCACACAGCCCAATGAGAGACCTTGTTTTGCCCGCCCCCCCTCACAGCCAGAGAGAGAGAGCTATGTGCAGTGAAGTGGTTAATGGCAGGCCCAGCTCCTCCCAGGAGGGGGCACTCGTGGACGGCTCCACATCTCTCACTCTTCCCAAGCCTGCTGGAAGCTGAAGGCAGCAGAGAGGACAAAGCACACGGTCTGGGAGCGCATGGATGCCTAGTGCCTTCCCTCTGCCAGAGGCCCTTTTCTGAGCCGGAGCCCTGGCTAAGGGCTGGAACTGTGCTTCTGTGCATTCCTGCTCAAAAAAGCACTGCATCTACTTACCTACCCATCTACATACATACATACCTCATGCTGCTTCTTAACATTTTAGTTCTAAGCAGATTACTAAAATATAAGGAGTTAGATCACATTTGAAAGTCTCACCCAGTTCCTCTGGAGGGCCAGCAACAGGGCAGAGAGGCCGAGGCCTTCGTAAGAACATCAGAAGAGCCCTGCTGGATCAAACCAATGAGGGTCCATCTAGTCCAGCATCCTGCCTCACACAGAGGCCAACCAGTTCCTCTGGAGGGCCAACAACAGGGCAGAGAGGCCGAGGTCTTCATAAGAACATCAGAAGAGCCCTGCTGGATCAGACCAGTGAGGGTCCATCTAGTTCAGCCTCCTGTCTCACTCAGTGGCCAACCAGTTCCTCTGGACAGCCAATAACAGGGCAGAGAGGCCGAGGTCTTCATAAGAACATCAGAAGAGCCCTGCTGGATCAGACCAGTGAGGGTCCATCTAGTCCAGCCTCCTGCCTCACACAGTGGCCAGCCAGTTCCTCTGGACAGCCAATAACAGGGCAGAGAGGCTGAGGCCTTCATAAGAACATCAGAAGGGCCCTGCTGGATCACACCAGTGAGGGTCCATCTAGTCCAGCTTCCTATCTCACACAGAGGTCAGCCAGTTCCTCTGAAGAGCCAACAACAGGGCAGAGAGCCCAAGGACTTCATAAGAACCTCAGAGGAGCCCTGCTGGATCAGACCAGTGAGGGTCCATCTAGTCCAGCCTCCTGTCTCACTCAGTGGCCAACCAGTTCCTCTGGACAGCCAATAACAGGGCAGAGAGGCCGAGGTCTTCATAAGAACATCAGAAGAGCCCTGCTGGATCAGACCAGTGAGGGTCCATCTAGTCCAGCCTCCTGTCTCACTCAGTGGCCAACCAGTTCCTCTGGACAGCCAATAACAGGGCAGAGAGGCTGAGGCCTTCATAAGAACATCAGAAGGGCCCTGCTGGATCACACCAGTGAGGGTCCATCTAGTCCAGCTTCCTATCTCACACAGAGGTCAGCCAGTTCCTCTGAAGAGCCAACAACAGGGCAGAGAGCCCAAGGACTTCATAAGAACCTCAGAGGAGCCCTGCTGGATCAGACCAGTGAGGGTCCATCAAGTTGCAGCATCCTGTCTCACACAGTGGCCAACCAATTCCTTTGGAGGGCCAACAACTGGACAGAGAGCCCAAGGCCTTCGTAAGAATATCAGAAGAGCCTTGCTGGATCAGACCAGGGAGGGTCCATCTAGTCCAGCATCCTGTCTCATACAGTGACCACCCAGTTCCTCTGGAGACCCAACAACAGGGCATAGAGGCTGAGTCCTTCCCCTGAGGTTAGCTGTCTTCCCCCTCCCCAAAAGGAATATGAAAAAAGAGAACAGAATTGGCTCCCACCTGCAGGAATCCGCTGGGGTCGTTCTCCTTGATGACTTCCAGACAGTACTCCATTAGACCTGTCGTCTGGCGTAGCTTCACTGTGCAATGAGAGATCTGATCTCGCACCACCTTCAATAAGAATAAAAGGCAATCACATTTGAAAGGGGTGCAGAGTGCCTGGAACTGTATGGTCCTTTTGTCAATTCTGGTTTCTGAGGACTTTGAATCACAGAGTTGAAAGGTACTTCCAGAGTCATCTAGTACAATCCCTTGCAAAATGCAGGAAACTCACAAATACCTCCCCCTAAATTCACAGGATCTTCATTGCTGTCAGATGGCCATCTAGCCTCTGTTTAAAAACTTCCAAAGAAGGGGAGCCCACCACCTCCCAAGGAGGAAGCCTGTTCCACTGAGGAACTGCTCTAATAGTCAGGAAGTTCTTCCTCATGTTGAGCCAGAAACTCTTTTGATTTAATTTCAACCCACTGGTTCTGGTCCTACCTTCTGGGGCCACAGAAAACAATTCCACCCCATCCTCTCTATGACAGCCTTTCAAGTACTTGAAGATGGTGATCATATCACCTCTCAGCCGCCTCCTCTCCAGGCTAAACATCCCCAGCTCCTTCAACCTTTCTTCACAGGACTTGGTCTTCAGACCTCTCAAATTCAACAAACAACATATTTTAAGGTTTTCATGGGGGTGGGGGGAATCATTGAATCATACAATCATAGAGTTGGAAGGGACCTCTAAGGTTATCTAGTCAAACTCCCTCCACAATGCAGGAAACTCACAAACACTTCCCCCTAAATTCACAGGATCTTCATCGCTGTCAGATGGCCATCTAGCCTCTGCTTAAAAACCTCCATGGAAGGAGAGCCCACCCCCCCCCCCCCAAGGAAGCCTGTTCCACTGAGGAACCGCTCTAACGGTCAGGAAGTTCTTCCTCATGTTGAGCCAGAAACTCTTTTGATGTATGTGACGGAACCGGCCCGATTCTGCCTTCAGACCCAGTCCCGTCAGCTCCCTATGGAGTCGCCAACTCCTGGAGGGAGCTATTTCTCCTCCTGCCCCTTGGGCTCGCTGCCACCACCTGCTCAGTCCCGGGGTTCAGATTGGGAGGAACAGGACTCCCAATCCCCCTCTCCAGCTATGAGGCTAGGCCTCCAGGTCCTCTGCCACCCTGCACTTGGGTTTCACAGAGACCTCAGCGCTTCTTTGGGGCACCCCTGGAGGATTGGCACCTTATCCAACTGCATGCCTTCCTCCTTCCCCGGGGCCCCCTTCTCAAAAACAGCGTGGTCTAAAGCGGTCTGGGGATCTAGGTGGTACAGAGATTGACTGCCAGCATTTAAACAGAAAAAAAACATATTTATTTAAAAGGGAAAAGGATAGGGAAAGAAAAACAAAACAAAAACAGTTGCATCTACAAAATTAGCACAGCACAGCCCAGCACAGCACAGCCCAGCACAGCACAGCCCAGCACAGCAAACAGCATAACAAAATAAAGTTGATTATAAACGCATCCGGCTGGCCCTGATCTAAACTTGCCCTGTCTTGTGAAGTACTTACTTAGTCTGCCTGCCTGGAGGCCTCATTTTCCTGAGCAGGCCTCCCCCACAGGCAGGAGCCTCCATGGCTCACCACATGCTCGCTCGAGCCCCAGTTCAAATCTGCTTCTCTTCCTGCCTAACACATGCAAGGAACAACAGCACTTCCTGCCTCTCTAGGAGATTTTCCCCCTAGCGTTGTTGGTTTGGCTCTGGAAGGGAGGGGGGGAGTGAGGGGAAGGCTACAAAGCCTGCTGAATGGATTTACTGATCCCTGCCTTTTTGGATGAAGCACCAACACTCTCAGATGGCGTTTCTCCACACGTCCCCCTCCTTAAATTCTGAGCCGGAGGGGTTGCCTCCTACAGAGGTGACCCCGTAGCAGAATCCAAACAAACAAGGAGAAACCCATTAACCCAAAATATTACACAAACATTCAGGTATTTCTCCAATAATACACAAAGTCCAGCACCCTAGGTGCCCATGTCCTTTCTGGACAAAACGTTGCATGGCTGCATGCAGCAGGAATGTCCAGTCTTTAAGATGTACTCCTCCATCTCCCAGGACCACCTCTGGAGTTTGGTGCTCTCCCTCAGTTGCTGCTGTTGCTGGGATGAGTGGTCCATCAAAGGAGGAAATCCCTGGCCCCACATATGGGGTTGGAAACTGCCCAGTTCCCACACAGTTGCTTCTTCTTTATCCCTCATTGGTGGAATATTCCCTCTGTCCACTCTGTCCTCCCAGAAAACTACCTCTGGTGCTGCAAACAATTGCTGTCCCAGCTTCTTTTTGTCTCCTTCCTTCCTACCTATATGCAACACCATGGACCTCGCAGAGAATGGCTGTGGTATATTCACCTGCACCACTTGAACTGCCTTTCCCATTTTCTCCATAGCCCCCACACAGGTAGCATCGTCTAGATCATCCACAATCATATGGGGTCCCCCCCATTCCACTTTCCGTTCACCAGTATGAAGTGGCAGGGAAAGCATCACCCTATCCCCTGTCTCAACTTCTGAGAACTCCACTTTCTGGTCCCTTGCCAACTCACACAGTGGATCCAGCCTAGGGTCACTTTGAACCTCAGACAGGAACATTTCTGGCTCCCCCAGACTTCCTATCATCTGTTCCTTCAAGCCACCCCTAGTCCCACTGTTTCCAGAACACCCAGCCAACGTTTGATCTGGGTTCTCCGCCCCCTCAGTTGGTTTTCCAGTGTCAGCCAACTGAGCTCCTTCCTGCCTGGAACGCTCCACAGCATCCTGCTGCCCTTGTGGAAATTGGCACCCCTCTTCCCATTGGGCACACCCTCCTGCAGGGTTTGAGACAGACTGGTCCTCCCCCTCCCTGGTTGGTGGTGAGGTGGCTTCCCTAACGTTGCCTTCCTCCCCCCACCTTCCCCTGAGGGTTTGGCTTGGGTTCTCAGTCCCCTCGGTTGGTTTTTCAGCACTACCCAACTGACCCCCTTCCTGCCTGGAAGGTTCCACAGCTTCCCAGGATTCCTGTCTGCCCTGCTTCAAGACGACCTGTTTTGAGAGCGTCTCGGACGATCCCACTTCCTGATCCACAGCTACTTGGTGAACTGGTTCCAACCTAAGGCCGCTCCGGACCCCCTTCTGGAACCGCTCCCGTCCCCCCAAGCCTTCAGCTATGTGCTCCTCTGAGCCCACATTAGCCTTGCTGCTCTCAGAACCTCCTGTGAAATCTCCACTCTCCACCTCGGTCTCTTCAGCTTGCACATCCTTTACGCTAGACAGGTTCCCTTCCTCGCTAGGAACATCCACAGCCTCTTGCTGCACTTGGGGAAAGCTACACCCCTCTTCCCCTTGGGAACACCCTACTCCAGGGCTTGAGATAGGCTGGCCCTCCCCCTCCTGGGTGACTGCCCTCTCTTCGTCCTCAGTAACCTGGGCTATTTCCCCCTCCCTGGTTGGTGGTGAGGTGGCTTCCTTAAAGTTGCCTCCCTCCTCCCACTTCCCTCTGAGGGTTTGGCTGCGGGTTACAGCATTGATAGAGTACTGGCCAACCACCAAATCCCGGCCCAATAACACTGGAACTGTTTGTTCCTTCATTACCCCACATTCAGAATAGGATTTACCTTCTTGTGGAGCCAGACCCCTGAACTGCTTTCGGGAGTGGTCTGGCCCCAGTTTAAACCTTTTAAATACAGTGGCTCTATAGGCCGCAAAAGTTATCCCCCCATCTTCCATAGGCATGCTGTAATAGATGGCTGAAAGCTCTCCAGTCAGGTTGCTACAGAGGTAAGACATATAGTCCTCCTCTGCAATCCCCCACTGTTGGGCTGCCCTCTCAAAGTTGGAGAGGTATATGGAGGGGTCTTCTCCCTCTTGGTACACTGCAAAGTCCTTGGGGGTGACTTGGATCTCTTTGCTTAGTTCAGCTTCCAGACGTAGCACCTCAAGCTCATGGCGACGTTGCTCTTCCCGCTCCCGTCGGCGGAGCTCAGCTTGTCTCAGCTCCCTCTCTCTTTGTCTTTCCTCTCTCTCTCTTTCCTCCTGTCTGCGGACTGCATCCCTCTCTGCTTGTCGTTCCTCTCTCTCTCGTTCCTCCTGTCTGCGGATCGCATCTCTCTCTGCTTCCTCCCGTCTGCGGTCTTGGTCCGCCTCGATACGCATTCTCTCCAGTTCCATCCGTAGCCGCAAGGTTGCGTCTGACTGGGTGGGGTGCCCTTCTGCAGGTGCCCCTGCCTGCTGATGACACTCCAAAAGGAGGACTTGCATATCTGCTACAGTCAGGTTGTCACACTCCAGCTCGAGCTTTGCACACTCTTCCTGGAGCTGTGGCTTTGTCATCTTCAGGATTTCCAGTTTCTTAGCACGCTCCATCCTAACTAACTAAACTTTCCCTACTCCAGTTGACCCGAAAATAAAACAAAACCGCTGTTGCTTCCTCTGGGTGCTTGCAGGTATCAAAAAAACAAAAATGCCTGGCCAATCAAGTTCTCTGTTTGTTCTTATCCCACCTCTGCCACCAAGTGTGACGGAACCGGCCCGATTCTGCCTTCAGACCCAGTCCCGTCAGCTCCCTATGGAGTCGCCAACTCCTGGAGGGAGCTATTTCTCCTCCTGCCCCTTGGGCTCGCTGCCACCACCTGCTCAGTCCCGGGGTTCAGATTGGGAGGAACAGGACTCCCAATCCCCCTCTCCAGCTATGAGGCTAGGCCTCCAGGTCCTCTGCCACCCTGCACTTGGGTTTCACAGAGACCTCAGTGCTTCTTTGGGGCACCCCTGGAGGATTGGCACCTTATCCAACTGCATGCCTTCCTCCTTCCCCGGGGCCCCCTTCTCAAAAACAGCGTGGTCTAAAGCGGTCTGGGGATCTAGGTGGTACAGAGATTGACTGCCAGCATTTAAACAGAAAAAAACATATTTATTTAAAAGGGAAAAGGATAGGGAAAGAAAAACAAAACAAAAACAGTTGCATCTACAAAATTAGCACAGCACAGCCCAGCACAGCACAGCCCAGCACAGCAAACAGCATAACAAAATAAAGTTGATTATAAACGCATCCGGCTGGCCCTGATCTAAACTTGCCCTGTCTTGTGAAGTACTTACTTAGTCTGCCTGCCTGGAGGCCTCATTTTCCTGAGCAGGCCTCCCCCACAGGCAGGAGCCTCCATGGCTCACCACATGCTCGCTCGAGCCCCAGTTCAAATCTGCTTCTCTTCCTGCCTAACACATGCAAGGAACAACAGCACTTCCTGCCTCTCTAGGAGATTTTCCCCCTAGCGTTGTTGGTTTGGCTCTGGAAGGGAGGGGGGGAGTGAGGGGAAGGCTACAAAGCCTGCTGAATGGATATACTGATCCCTGCCTTTTTGGATGAAGCACCAACACTCTCAGATGGCGTTTCTCCACAATGTAATTTCAACCCATTGGTTCTGGTCCTACCTTCTGAGGCCACAGAAAACAATTCCACACCATCCTCTACATCAGTGGTCCCCAACCTTTTTGGCACCAAGGACCGGTTTTGTGGAACAAGAGGTTCAAGTAACATCTTTCCAGCAACGGTACAAGCTCAGAAATGAACCCCATGCATAATGAAGCCTGTGAGTCATAACGCAACACTTGTCCTAGAATTATAGAATCATAGAGCTGGAAGGGACCTCCAGGGTCATCTAGTCCAATGCAGGAAACTCTCAAACACCTCCCCCTATATTCACAGGATCTTCATTGCTGTCAGATGGCCATCTAGCCTCTGTTTCAAAACCTCCAAGGAAGGAGAGCCCACCACCTCCCGAGGAAGCCTGATCCACTGAGGAACTGCTCTAACAGTCATAGAATCATAGAATCCTAGAGTTGGAAGGGACCTCTAGGGTCATCTAGTCCAACCCCCTGCACAATGCAGGAAACTCACAAACACCTCCCCCTAAATTCACAGGATCTTCATTGCTGTCAGATGGCCATCTAGCCTCTGTTTCAAAACCTCCAAGGAAGGAGAGCCCACCACCTCCCGAGGAAGCCTGATCCACTGAGGAACTGCTCTAACAGTCATAGAATCATAGAATCCTAGAGTTGGAAGGGACCTCTAGGGTCATCTAGTCCAACCACCTGCACAATGCAGGAAACTCACAAATACCTCCCCCTCAATTCACAGGATCTTCATTGCTGTCAGATGGCCATCTAGCCTCTGTTTCAAAACCTCCAAGGAAGGAGAGCCCACCACCTCCGGAGGAAGCCTATTCCACTGAGGAACCGCTCTAAACTCACAAATACCTCCCCCTAAATTCACAGGATCTTCATTGCTGTCAGATGGCCATCTAGCCTCTGTTAAAAAACCTCCAAGGAAGGAGAGCCCACCACCTCCCGAGGAGGAAGCCTGTTCCACTGAGGAACCGCTCTAATGGTCAGGAAGTTCCTCCTGATGTTGAGCCGGAAACTCTTTTGATTTAATTTCAACCCGCTGGTTCTGGTCCTACCTTCCGGGGCCACAGAAAACAATTCCACCCCATCCTCTATATGACAGCCGTTCAAGGACTTGAAGATGGGGATCATATGGTGACTTAAAAGTTCCCATTGTACCTGACAGTCTGGGTCTGCATTTCTGAAAATATAGACTGTGGAGTTTCAGGGCTCACATGGTCTCTGTCTGATGGAGCCAATTTAGCCTGATTAGGCTGTTTACGCCAATGGAGTCACTGCTGAAGTGAGCAACTCCGCAATTGACTCAGCCAGTAATTATAAACCGTTCAAAACTGTTCCGTAATATTCACAAATAATCATACAACAATACAAGAATCGCAATCACGGTCAACCAGCAGTGTTAGAGGCGACGGCGTTCCGTCGAAGACAAACGGGGCGAGATTATCAGTGACTCCAATTCTGAATATTTATACTCGTATTCTCCAAATATTGGGACGGTAATAGGTCTTGAAAATAACGGGACCGGAGGCTGTAGCAGCAGCAAAACGGATGGATGAGATATGGATTCGTATACCCTGGACAAAGGATAAATTCAGAACAGGATAGTTTGGACCAGCCATCTGTTTGGTAGATGTTGGCATTCCACTGTTGGTTCGGACGGAATCTCTAGCACTGAAATTGATATCAGCCGCAAGACTGATCTCTACCTATAACATGTGAGAAAAGAAGGGCTTTTTTTGTAGCAGGAACTCCTTTGAATATTAGGCCGCACCCCCCTGATGTAGCCAATCCTCCAAGAGCTTACAGGGCCTACTGTAAGCTCTGGGGAGGACTGGCTACATCAGGGGGTGTGGCCTAATGTGCAAAGGAGTTCCTGCTACCAAAAAAACAAAAAAGCCATGGAAAAAAGGAGTATTGGACTGTAGATTCGTTAGAATTGCATAGTGGCGAATGGTGACTTTTGTATGATTATTGGTGAATATTCGTGTATTGTTGTACAATTGTGAATACTTTTGAACAGTTTTGAATAGTTTATAATAACTGATTTAGTGACTTGCATACTTTGGTATATCTGTTATTGTGGGTTTGTCACAGAAGTAATTTTTTGCTAACCCCTCGCCCCCCCCCCCACGGTCCTAATCAAGCCTCATTTGGGGCAGGAGCTCACAGGAATGTAGCTCCACAACCTCTAAATTGTGTGTTCTTTTTTTTATTACTTCCCACACACACACACAAAAAAAAAATACTGGCTTCTGGGCTCCCTTTTTCAAACGCTCTGTGAGAATTTTGCTGCGCTCTAAAATTTGACAAACATTATAATATCCCCCCACCCACACACACACACACACACAAAATATGGGGCAATAACCAAAACATATACAGCAAACAGATGGAAATCATCATGCCACTGTGGCCGCATAGGAGTAAGTATCACAGAATCCTAGAGTTGGAAGGGACCTCCAGGGTCATCTAGTCCAACCCCCTGCACAATGCAGGAAACTCACAGACACCTCCCCCTAAATTCACAGGATCTTCATTGCTGTCAGATGGCCGTCTAGCCTCTGCTTCAAAACCTCCAAGGAAGGAGAGCCCACCACCTCCTGAGTTGGAAAGGACCTCCAGGGTCACCTAGTCCAACCCCCTGCACAAAGCAGGAAACGCACAAACACCTCCCCCTAAATTCACAGGATCTTCATTGCTGTCAGATGGCCGTCTAGCCTCTGTTTCAAAACCTCCAAGGAAGTAGAGCCCACCACCTCCTGAGTTGGAAGGGACCTCCAGGGTCATCTAGTCCAACCTCCCCGCACAATGCAGGGAGCTCAGACACCTCCCCCCAAATTCACAGGATCCTCATTGCTCAAGTACTTTAAAAAGTATGATGGGAGGAAAGTTTCCTGATGACAATTCTAGTTCAAGAAGAAGCATTTGAAGGTAGAGGCTGAGCGGATAGAATTTAGCACACCTCCTGGTGATGTTAGGGATGTGTGGCAGATGCAAATGAGTTGTGCTAATGAGCTCCGGCACCTCTTTTTCCACCAAATGATCCCTGGTCCTGAGAGCTCTGTAACCCACCTGAATGTTGGGAACCTTACTAGGGAGGAGGGGGCTTAGAGAGTGCCCACCCTCCAAAGCAGAGATCCGCTCTCCAGGGGAACTGGTCTGGGCGGCCTGGAGACCAGCTGTGATTCTGGGAGTTTTCCAGCTCCTGCCTGGAGGTTGGCAACCTGAGGAGGAGGAGAGTGCACTCCTGCCCTTCCCTGAGTCTCTGTCCTCAGCCTTCCAGTTTGTAAGCCAGGATCCTTCCCTCCTGACTCTCTGTGCTCCCTCTCTCTCTTTCTCTCAGAGGGCACAACAGACGTCAGCTCGGCTTCTGTGCTTCGAATGCGCAATTGTGGGGAAACTGGAGATCTCGAGCAAGGATTAGAAAAGCCATTTTCCACCTGCGACAGAGCCCATAATTCACTGAACAGAGAGGAAAGCGGTGTATTCAAACAAGGCCTCAAGCCAGTCTCCCCCCCACTCTAGAGCCAGTTTGGTGTCGTGGTTAAGTGTGCGGACTCTTATCTGGGAGAACCGGGTTTGATTCCCCGCTCCTCCACTTGCACCTGCTGGAATGGCCTCGGGTCAGCCATAGCCCTGGCAGAGGTTGTCCTTGAAAGGGCAGCTGCTGTAAGAGCTCTCTTAGCCCCACCCACCTCACAGGGTGTCTGTTGTGGGGGAGGAAGGGAAAGGAGATTGTGCGCCACTCTGAGACTCTTCGGAGTGGAGGGCGGGATATAAATCCAATATCTTCATCTACCTCGCAAGGTGTCTGTTGTGGGGGGGGGGGAAGGTAAAGGAGATTGTGAGCCGCTCTGAGACTCTTCGGAGTGGAGGGCGGGATATAAATCCAATATCTTCATCTACCTCACAGGGTGTCTGTTGTGGGGGAGGAAGGGAAAGGAGATTGTGAGCCGCTCTGAGACTCTTTGGAGTGGAGGGCGGGATATAAATCCAATATCTTCATCTACCTCACAGGGTGTCTGTTGTGTGTGAGGGGGAAGGTAAAGAAGATTGTGAGCCGCTCTGAGACTCTTCAGAGTGGAGGGCGGGATATAAATCCAATATCTTCATCTACCTCACAGGGTGTCTGTTGTGGGGGTGGGGAACGTAAAGGATATTGTGAGCCGCTCTGAGACTCCTCGGAGTGGAGGGCGGGATATAAATCCAATATCTTCATCTACCTCACAGGGTGTCTGTTGTGGGGGGTGGGAAACGTAAAGGATATTTGAGCCGCTCTGAGACTCTTTGGAGTGGAGGGCGGGATATAAATCCAATATCTTCATCTACCTCACAGGGTGTCTGTTGGGGGGGAGGAAGGGAAAGGAGATTGTAAGCCGCTCTGAGACTCTTTGGAGTGGAGGGCGGGATATAAATCCAATATCTTCATCTACCTCACAGGGTGTCTGTTGTGGGGGAGGAAGGGAAAGGAGATTGTGAGCCGCTCTGAGACTCCTCGGAGTGGAGGGCGGGATATAAATCCAATATCTTCATCTACCTCACAGGGTGTCTGTTGTGGGGGAGGAAAGGAAAGGAGATTGTAAGCCGCTCTGAGACTCCTCGGAGTGGAGGGCGGGATATAAATCCAATATCTTCATCTACCTCACAGGGTGTCTGTTGTGGGGGTGGGGAACGTAAAGGATATTGTGAGCCGCTCTGAGACTCTTCAGAGTGGAGGGCGGGATATAAATCCAATATCTTCATCTACCTCACAGGGTGTCTGTTGTGGGGGAGGAAGGGAAAGGAGATTGTGAGCCGCTCTGAGACTCCTCGGAGTGGAGGGCGGGATATAAATCCAATATCTTCTTCTTCTTCTTCTAGGGTCACCAACCACTGGATGTTATGCTGAAAATCTGGTGCCTCTAACTCAAAAAAAGGGGCCACATGTGGCTCCCAAGCCACAATTTGGCCACCCTGCACGAGAATCTCAATTTGTTGTACAAAGCAGGAGTCAAGTATCACCTTGAAGACCAACCCATTTTTATTGAGAACGTCAGCTTTCGTGTGCTCTTAAGCACACTTCCTCAGACGAGGAATCCGGCACAGTGAGCAAAGCCATACAGAGCTGAGCAGAGCCACACAGAGCTGGTAGGCAGTGGCCCAGAATGCAACATGGTACAGATTTAAGAACCAAAGACAGTGAAGTGAAATTATCCGGTAGGCAGGGGTTTAGAATGTAAAATGGTCCAACGACAGAATAGCCAAATTAACAACTTGAGCAAACCTTTGAGCTGAGTAGCAGGAGCGTGCGAAAGCAACAAAACAGCAGTATGCCCAAATGTGAGACTGTCTGTCAATGACAATGGGAGATGGGTTCAATACATGCATGAAAGCTTCCGTTCTCAATAAAAATGGGTGGGTCTTAAAGGTACCACTTGACTCCTGCTTTGTTCGACTGCTTCCGATCACCACGGCTGCCCGCTTGGATCTTTCAATTTGTTGTAGTACTGCTTATAGGCAGTAGGAGGAGCCCTTTCTCTACGATGAATCAGCAACGGCAACTGCCCTATGGACTTTAGCGGGTCTCGAAAACAGCGACGGCCGTTCACTCGCATTGTGCGATTTCTTTTTGCAGCGGAGGGAGGCCTTGGGAATTGAAACCGCTGCATGAGAGGCAGGCGGCCGCAGCCAGAGGCCCCCCAGCCATTAACGCCATCCAGAGCAGACCGCTCCTTTCTAGCTCTCACCAGCAAATAAAGGACAGCGAGTTGACGGTCAAATATTATTTTCATTGCATTTTTATTCACAAAAATGGTGTCATGCCCTTCTGCCCTTGCAAAGGGGCACTAGATTCCATGTCGATGTATATTTGTCAATGTCTTGGGGTTGCCAGGTCCGAATCAAGAAATCTCTGGGGACTTTGGGGGTGGGGCCAGGAGACTTTGGGGGTGGGGCCAGGAGCAAGGTTGCAGCAAGCACAAGTGATCTCCAGAGGGAGTTCTGGCCATCACATTTAAAGGGATCGTTTCTTTTAAATGCCTGATCTCTACGGTTCCTAAGTCCAGTTCAAGAAATATCTGGCGACTTTGGGGGTGGAGCCAGGAGACACTGGGGGTGGAGCCAGGAGCAAGGGTGTGACAAGCATCACTGAATTCCAAAAGGAGTTCTGGCAAACACAGTTAAAGGGACCACACACCTTTTAAACACCTTCCCTCCATTGGAAATAATGGATAGAGAGCACCTTCTTTCATGGGCTCATAGAATTTGACCCCCTGGTCCAATCTTTTTGAAACTTGGCTGGTGTTTTGAGGAGAGGCACCGGAAGCTATGCTGAAAATCTGGTGTCTCTAATGCAAATAACAGCCCCCTCCCAGAGCCCCAGGTACCCACAGATCAATTCTCCATTATTCCCTATGGGAATCAGTCTCCATGGGGAATAATTTCCCTCCCCCCTCCCCCCCCCTGCTTTCTGATGACCCTGAAGCAGGGGGAAGGCCACCAAAGCAGGGGATCCCCTGCCCCCACCTGAAAGCTCTTAGAGGATTGGCTACATCAAGGAGGCGTGGCCTAATAAGCAAAGGCGTTCCTGCTCCCCATATATGCCCCAGAGAACACTACAATCTGGCACTCAACATCTGCTGACCATCTCTGGCCCGAAGGACAACCGACTAGCCTCGATCAGGGCCTTTTCAGCCTTGGCCCCAGCCTGGTGGAATCAGCTCCCCTCAGAGATCCGGGCCCTTACTGAATTGTTAGCTTTTCGTGGGGCCTGTAAGACGGAGCTCAAAAAGGATATTATAGCATTGGGAAAAGTGCAGAAAAGGGCAACTAGAATGATTACAGGGTTGGAACACTTTCCCTATTAAGAAAGGTTAAAACACTTGGGGCTCTTTAGCTTGGAGAAACGTCGACTGCGGGGTGACATGATAGAGGTTTACAAGATAATGCATGGGATGGAGAAAGTAGAGAAAGAAGTCCTTTTCTCCCTTTCTCACAATACAAGAACTCGTGGGCATTCAATGAAATTGCTGAGCAGTCGGGTTAGAACGGATAAAAGGAGGTACTTCTTCACCCACTGTGTGACCCAGAGTGTTGGACTGGATGGGCCATTGACCTGATCCAACATGGCTTCTCTTCTGTTCTTATGTGACACAGAGTGTTGGACTGGAGGGGCCATTGGCCTGATCCAACATGGCTTCTCTTATGTTCTTATGTGACACAGAGTGTTGGACTGGAGGGGCCACTGGCCTGATCCAACATGGCTTCTTTTATGTTCTTATGTGACACAGAGTGTTGGACTGGAGGGGCCACTGGCCTGATCCAACATGGCTTCTCTTATGTTCTTCTGTGACACGGAGTGTTGGACTGGAGGGGCCACTGGCTTGATCCAACATGGCTTCTCTTATGTTCTTATGTGACACAGAGTGTTGGACAGGAGGGGCCATTGGCCTGATCCAACAAGGCTTCTCTTATGTTCTTATGTGACACAGAGTGTTGGACTGGAGGGGCCACTGGCCTGATCCAACAGGGCTTCTCTTATGTTCTTATTCCACCAGGCATTCGGTTGAGGCGACGGGCGTCCTATTCCAGTTTGGTGTAGTGGTTAAGTGTGCGGACTCTTATCTGGGAGAACTGGGTTTGATTCCCGCTCCTCCACTTGCACCTGCTAGCATGGCCTTGTGTTAGCCATAGCTCTGGCAGAGGTTGTCCTTGAAAGGGCAGCTGCTGTGAGAGCCCTCTCCAGCCCCACCCACCTCACAGGGTGTCTGTTGTGGGGGAGGAAGGGAAAGGAGATTGTGAGCCGCTCTGAGACTCTTCGGAGTGGAGGGCGGGATATAAATCCAATATCTTCTTCTTCTTCTTCTTCCATCGGCTGACCCTAGGCTGCAAAACCATCTCTTCTGAAATACTGAGTTGATATCTGATATTCAGTATATTGTGATGTGCCGAACCGAGCCGCCAAATTGTATTGTTTGCCTTTATCGGTTTTAATTGCTGTTTTACAGTTTTAAAAATGTTGTTATCAACCCTGAGCCCATCCGGGAAAGTGCGGAATATAAATTATCTACAATATAAATAAATACCAAAAAAGCCCTGGCCGTGAAGAATTCGCTGAGAAATCCGCAGTCCGGAGGCGCATCACGAAAACTGTCTGTCTCTTCCCTTCCCAAGATGTCTTGGAGAGCGGCCCCAAGTGAGAGATGAGAGATACGGGATTGGGGGCGGGGGGGGGGGGGAGAACCATCATTTATCGCCTTATCTTCTTTACAGCTTAAGCCGAGGGTCCTGCTCTCCCCAGATAATGAAACTGCTGGCGCTCCTCGTGGAGATGACACATTCTCAAGGGATCTGCCATCTGCTCCACGGGGCCCCAAATGTATCAATCACAGGCCCAGTGAAAGCTTGAGCCCTCCATGTGAAGGAAACCGGCCGGTCAAGGACAGAGAAAGGTTGTAATCCTGGCCTAAGGTTGCCAATCCCCAGGTGGGAACCAAATAAATCAAAACCGCTCTTTGAAGAATATTATTACAAAATGTAATTCATACGAGGAAAAAAGTGCATTTCATCAGCCTCATCATTTTACATTCCGCATGTGCACGTTTATGCATATATACAACAGTGTGCAAATAGACCAAATAATAAATAAGTCCAAATCATAAATCCAGAAAGAGCTCCAACGGGCCCTGCTAGCAGAGTAAAGCCCGTTTCGGATAGCCAGGTCCTTCCTCCAGGGAGCGACTTGCAAAACTTGCAGTATATATGTAGAAAATATTCACAACGTTCAAATCTTTCACAAATTTATGCACAAATTCGGAAAGCTGCTGCCTCCATCTGGTCAGCAAGTTAATTGGGATGCAATTTGATTTATTTGGTTGCAACTTCCTTCCTCTGTGTAGCATATTGTGTATCTTCACCTAATCCCCAGGTGGGGGCAGGGGATCCCCCAGTTTGCGGAAGGAAATGTCTGCTGGGACTCCATTATTCCCTTAGGGTATAAAGGAGAATTAATCTGCAGGTATCTGGGACTCGTGGGGGGGGCTGTTTCTTGACGTAGAGGCATCACATTTTCAGCATAGCATTCCTTCCCTCTCCCCAAAATACCTTCCAAGTTTCAAAAAGATTGGACCAGGGGTTCCAATTCTATGAGCCCCCAAAGAAGGTGCCCCTGTCCTTCATTATTTTCAATGGCGGGAAGGCGTTTAAAAGGTGTGCAGTCCCTTTGAATGAGATGGCCAGAACTCCCTTTGGAGTTCAAGCACGCTTGTCACAACCTGGCTCCTGGCTCCACCCCCAAAGTCTCCTGGCTCCACCCCCAAAATCCCCAGATATTTCTTGAATTGGACTTATGAAGCTGCCTTATACTGAATCAGACCCTGGGTCCATCAAAGTCAGTATTGTCTTCTCAGACTGGCAGCGGCTCTCCAGGGTCTCAAGCTGAGGTTTTTCACACCTATTTGCCTGGACCCTTTTTTGGAGATGCCAAGGATTGAACCTGGGACCTTTTGCTTACCAAGCAGATGCTCTACCCCTGAGCCACACCCCCATTCATGGCTCTCCAGGGTCTCAAGCTGAGGTTTTTCACACCTATTTGCCTGGACCCTTTTTTGGAGATGCCAAGGATTGAACCTGGGACCTTTTGCTTACCAAGCAGATGCTCTACCCCTGAGCCACACCCCCATTCATGGCTCTCCAGGGTCTCAAGCTGAGGTTTTCCACACCTATTAGCCTGGATCCTTTTTTGGAGATGCCGGGGATTGAACCTGGGACCTTCTGCTTCCCAAGCAGATGCTCTACCACTGAGCCACCGTCCCTCCCCTTGGCAACCCTATCCCGGCCTGGAGAGTCCAGACCCAACACAAGGCCAGTGTCTGGTTTCTCCCAAGCCAGGAAGCGGCTGCTGGGCAGTAGAGCTTTGCACAGAGAGCGATTCAAATGTGGATGCAGCGGTGGCCACAGGCATAGACAGCTTTAAGAAGGGGATTGAAATATATTCATGGAAGAGAGAGCTCTATCAGTGGCTGCTAGCCCCGGTGACTGACTGAGGGGAACCTCCACATTCAGAGGCACTAAACCTCTGAATCCCAGAGCCAGGAGGCAACATCAGGCGAAAGCCTTGGTCTCCATGCCCTGTTGTTGGCCCTCCAGAGGAACCGGTTGGCCACTGTGTGAGACAGGAGGCTGGCTTAGATGGACCCTCACTGGTCTGATCCAGCAGGGCTCTTCTTGTGTCTAATGAAGGCCTTGGCCTCTCTGCTCTGTTGCTGGACCTCCAAAGGAACTGAGTGGCCACTGTGTGAGAAAGGAGGCTGGAGTAGATAGACCACTGCTCAGATCCAGCGGAGCTCTTCTGGTGTTCTTATGAAGGCCTCAGCCTCTCTGCTCTGCTGTTGGCCTTCCAGAGGAACTGGTTGGCCACTTTGTGAGACAGGATGCTGGACTAGATGGACCCTCACTAGTCTGATCCAGCAGGGCTCTTCTGATGTTCTTCTCAGGGGAAGACCTCGGCCTCTCTGCCCTGTTGTTGGCCCTTCAGAGGAACTGGATGCTGGACTAGATGGAACCTCACTGGTCTGATCCAGCGAGGCTCTTCTAATGTTCTTATGAAGACCTTGGCCTCTCTGCCCTATTGCTGGCCCTCCAGGGGAACTGGATGCTGGACTAGATGGAACCTCACTGGTCTGATCCAGCAGAGCTCTTCTGATGTTCTTCTCAGGGGAAGGCCTCGGCCTCTCTGCCCTGTTGTTAGCCCTTCAGAGAAACTGGCTGACCTCGGTGTGAGACAGGAAGCTGGACTAGATAGACCCTCACTGATCTGATCCAGCAGGGCTCTTCTGATGTTCTTCTCAGGGGAAGGCCTCGGCTTCTCTGTCCTATAGTTGGCCCTTCAGAGGAACTGGCTGGCTACTGCATGAGACAGGATGCTGGACTAGATGGAACCTCAGAGGTCTGATCCAGCAGAGCTCTTCTGATGTTCTTCTCAAGGGAAGGCCTCGGCCTCTCTGCCCTGTTGTTGGCCCTTCAGAGAAACTGGCTGACCTCTGTGTGAGACAGGAAGCTGGACTAGATAGACCCTCCCTGGTCTGATCCATCAGGGCTCTTCTGATGTTCTTCTCAGGGGAAGGCCTCGGCCTCTCTGCCCTGTTGTTGGCCCTCCAGAGGAACTGGCTGACCTCTGTGTGAGACAGGAGGCTGGACTAGATGGACCCTCCCTGGTCTGATCCAGCAGAGCTCTTCTGATGTTCTTATCAGGGGAAGGCCTTGGCCTCTCTGCCCTGTTGTTGGCCTTCTAGAGGAACTGGCTGGCCACTGCATGGGACAGGAGGCTGTACTAGGTGGACCCTCACTAGTCTGATCCAGCAGGACTCTTCTGATGTTCTTCTCATGGGAAGGCCTCGGCCTCTCCGCCCTGTTGTTGGCCCTCCAGAGGAAGTGGTTAGCAGCTGTGTGAGACAGGAGGCTGGACTAGACAGACCTGATTGGTCTGATCCAGCAGGGCTCTTCTGATGTTCCTATGGAGCTGACTTGGGTGGGGGATTCGAAAGAGGACATTATACAGAGCTGAGCAAAAGGCTGAAAGCCCCCAAAGTATTCTCACCCAGTGGAATCCTCATCTCCTTGTGCCTCTTTGGGCACCAGAGACTCCCCAAGTCGACTCTTTGCTGCTAATTAGCACCCGTCAGAAACCATTTGGCTCATCACCTCCCTGCAAGACACAATTTGCATCGGAAAACTGGCCTGAAGTTCCAAGAATAGCTGCAGGCGTCTGCAAGCACGCCTGTTTCCTACTATTTTTAGAGTTTGACGTAATAGGAAGAGCGGTGCATTCCTCACAAGGGAATGCCCCTCCAGCTGAACAAACCGAGAAGTCCCCAGAGAACTTCATCTCTTCCGCATCTAAGTCCAGAATTTGGGACTGGCCAGGCCAAGAACCCCGTGGCGCAGAGTGGTAAAGCTAGAGTACAGCAGTCCGAGCTCTCTGCTCATGACCGGAGTTCGATCCCCAGCGGAAGCTGGGTTTTCAGGTAGCCGGCTCGAGGTTGACTCATCCTTCCGAGGTTGGTCAAATGAGTCCCCTGCTTGCTGGGGGGAAAGCGTAGAGGACTGGGGAAGGCAAGGGCAAACCACCCCGTCAAAAGTCTGCCGTGAAAACGTTGTGAAAGCAACGTCACCCCAGAGTCGGAAACGACTGGTGCTTGCACAGGGGACGACCTTTACCTTTATAAAGTGCTCCGCACTCCTTCGGTAATGTTCACAACAGCCTTGTGAGGTAGGGTTAGTGCTTTAGAGACCCTTTGAGCAGGGGAAGTCCGGGGACTTGTAGGCATGCACTCCGCCCGCTCCGCCGCTGAGGAGCAGTGAGCTCTTTTCTCTTCTCCCCGTTGAAGCTCTGCCTTTCATGCAGTGGGTCAAGCTACAAAAGCCCCAGGACGATCACGGTCGGCATGCAGGGCCCCGGCCTTCCCAACCGCTGGGCATTGCCAGTCTGACCTACTTTACCTGACATACATTTCCACCAGCACAAAAGAGCGTTAATCCAATATCGCAGGCTAAAAAGCAGCTTAATTTTTCTCCCTTCCTCTAGTAGTAGGAGAAAGTGAAGCAAAGCGACATACAGGCCGTTTTCCCACCGACCTTGCTCCGGAGCGACGTCCCTCTTCACCGCGCAGCGTCTGCGCGGATTTCCCACCAACTGCTGCGCACAACCAGGAAGAGCCGCGGCTTTTGCGTCGCAGATGTAAACTGGTTTTTAGCGGTTTACATCTGCGATGCAAAAGCCGCGGCACTTCCTGGTTGTGCGCAGCAGTTGGTGGGAAATCCGCGCAGACGCTGCGCGGTGAAGAGGGACGTCGCTCCGGAGTAAGGTCGGTGGGAAAACGGCCACAGTGATTCCTTCCTTTCCCTCCTTCCTTAAGAACGTAAGAACATTGACCCAGAGCTTAAACATAGACGGAAACAAAAACTAACCCCTTTTGAAACGCTGATTACAAAACCCCACCTATTGCGAAGAAAAGCTATATCCACCCTCTGCAAAATTTTACTTTCAGTGAAGCTCCCAAATATACACGACTATGGCATAAGGATTTAGGATGTAACCTAACTTTAGATAACTGGCAAAAATCATGGAAGTCACATACTTTTTCAGCTCCAAACATTGAAATCAGGACTCAGCTATTTAAAACAGTCTCTAGGCGGTATGTTACCCCTGTTAAACTCCACCATATGCATCGTTCTTTCTCCAAAAACGGTTGGAATGGCTGCAACTCAATTGGGAGCCGGCTTCGCTGCTGGCGGCGATGCCAAAACGTTCAAAAGTTTCGGAAATCTATTCAAAGCAAACCGCATGCTATTCTACATGTTCCTATCCCTCTGAAAATCTGAACGTTTTATTTTAAATATTTGGGCATGCCTTTTAGAAAACTTTTCACAATTACAAACTGCTAGAGAAATTATGCGCAGCGGCGCGTTTGGAAACAGCATCGAAATGGAAATCTTCAAAACAACTATCAACAGACGATTGGCGCATAAAAGTTCAGGAAATGACTCATTAAAGAAACAGGACTCAGAGTTTTATGAGTCCACCTTTTTCACAACTTGGTCCCCCTATCTAGATTATCTTGCATTGGACAAACTTTATGGCTCTCAACTGGAAGTGATTAGCAATATTTATTAAAGGTATGTTTTTAATGTACTTGATGTTGGAAACGTAAAGTTTCACTCGAACAAGGTTCATAGCTGCTTTTAGTTATTGAATGTGGCATAACTGATATTTGTATATTCTTGCCTAAGCCTTAATACTGTCAAGACTCATCCCAACTTTGGGAAAGTTTCATTTCATTTATATTATTTAAAAAAGAACATAAGAAGAGCCATGTTGGGTCAGGCCAATGGCCCCTCCAGTCCAACACTCTGTGTCACATAAGAAAATAAGAAAAGCCCTGTTGGATCAGGCCAGTGGCCCCTCCAGTCCAACACTCTGTGTCACATAAGAACAGAAGAGAAGCCCTGTTGGATCAGGCCAGTGGCCCATCCAGTCCACCACTCTGTGTCACATAAGAACATAAGAGAAGCCATGTTGGATCAGGCCAATGGCCCATCCAGTCCAACACTCTGTGTCACATAAGAACATAAGAGAAGCCATGTTGGATCAGGCCAATGGCCCCTCCAGTCCAACACTCTGTGTCACAGAAGAATATAAGAGAAGCCATGTTGGATCAGGCCAATGGCCCATCCAGTCCAACACTCTGTGTCTCATAAGAACATAAGAGAAGCCCTGTTGGATCAGGCCAATGGCCCATCCAGTCCAACACTCTGTGTCACATAAGAACATAAGAGAAGCTATGTTGGATCAGGCCAATGGCCCATCCAGTCCAACACTCTGTGTCACATAAGAACATAAGAGAAGCCTTGTTGGATCAGGCCAATGGCCCCTCCAGTCCAACACTCTGTGTCACATAAGAACATAAGAGAAGCCCTGTTGGATCAGGCCAATGGCCCCTCCAGTCCAACACTCTGTGTCACATAAGAACAGAAGAGAAGCCGTGTTGAATCAGGCCAATGGCCCCTCCAGTCCAACACTCTGTGTCACATAAGAACATAAGAGAAACCATGTTGGATCAGGCCACTGGCCCATCCAGTCCAACGCTCTGTGTCATAAGTACATAAGAGAGGCCATGTTGGATCAGGCCAATGGCCCATCCAGTCCAACACTCTGTGTCACATAAGAACATAAGAGAAGCCCTGTTGGATCAGGCCAATGGCCCCTCCAGTCCAACACTCTGTGTCACATAAGAACAGAAGAGAAGCCGTGTTGGATCAGGCCAGTGGCCCATCCAGGCCAACACTCTGTGTCACGTAAGAACATAAGAGAAGCCATGTTGGATCAGGCCAATGGCCCATCCAGTCCAACACTCTGTCACATAAGAACATAAGAGTCCCCCAAAGTCCCCGGATCTTTCTTGAATTGGACTTGGCAATCCTGTCTGTCAAGGTCCCTCCAAGAGCCGAGGCGCGGCTACTTCATGGTGAGAGGTGTTCTGGGATGCGCTCTCCGCGTCCCCCGCCTCAGGCAGCAAAGACCTTGCGCTGACCTCAATTGCTCTCTTGCCCAGCTGGGAGGACGGCTGAGCCACTCGGCTTTAAAAGCAGCTCTGCTCCCCTCCGCTCTGGAAAGGCCAGCAGTGCTCTGGCGGATCAAGGCCTAATAGAAGGCGGAGAGGCCTTTTGTGCTGGGCTGGATGCTCTCATGCGTGCGGAGGGAGGAGGTGGGGCGGGGGGGGGGGAGCCTGGGGAGGGAAGTGTTTCTGCTGAGTGGGCACAAACGTATTCCACTGGACTTGAAAACGTTTCTTGGCTTGCGGCCCTATACAGTCCCAGCAGGGAAAGGTCTCCGGCTTATAGGGTTGCCAATCCCCAGGTGGGGGCAGGGGATCCCCCGGTTTGGAGCCCGCCCCCCGCTTCAGGGTCATATATCATCGTTTCCAATGGAGGGAAGGCATTTAAAAAGGTGTGCAGTCCCTTTATGTCTGCTGGGAACGCTATTATTCCCTATGGCAGGGGGTGGCCAACGGTAGCTGCCCAGACGTTTTTTGCCTACGACTCCCATCAGCCCCAGCCAGCATGGCCAATGGCTGGGGCTGATGGGAGTTGTAGGCAAAAAAACATCTGGAGAGCTACTGTTGGTCACCCCTGCCCTATGGAGGTCACCCCTGCCCTATGGAGATATTTCCCATAGGAAATAATGGAGAATTGGTCCACGAGTATCCGGGGCTTTAAGGGAGAAGGACTGGGGGTTTTTTTAGGTAGAAGCACCAAATTTTCAGCATAGCATCCAGTGCCTCTTCCCCAAATACGCTCCAGGTTTCAAAAAGATTGGGCCAGGGGGTCCAATTCTATGAGCCCCCAAAGAAGGTGCCCCTATCCTTCATTGTTTCCAACGGAGGGAAGGCATTTAAAAAGGTGTGCAGTCCCTTTAATACAAAGCAGAGTTCAAGGCCGTTTTCTGAGCTGGGGCCGGTTTGTGAATAAAAAACAGAGCCTTTTGAGTCTAGTTGTAAATGTACTAAATGAGGTGTCATGAATCAGGGGTGGCCAACGGTCGCTCTCCAGATGTTTTTTGCCAACGACTCCCATCAGCCCCAGCCATTGGCCATGCTGGCTGGGGCTGATGGGAGTTGTAGGCAAAAAAAACATCTGGAGAGCTACCGTTGGCCACCCCTGTTATAGATTATTGGCGGAGGAAGAGTTTGGAGTTGCCTTCCCTTTGGAGTGTGGTTACATTGACTGGTCTCCATTGAAGAGCTTACCTTTGCTGGAAGACACTTCAAAGCAGAACATCAAGTCAACCACCTGTACATTGGAACTCTACTTTGCATTGCGTGTTTTTTGCAGAAGTATATTTGTATTGTGTATTGTTTGATATATATGTATTATTGTGAACGATGTAGAAATTTATACATTTGCAGCACATTGCATTTAGTGACTTTTGGTCACTATAACCCTTGGGAGCAGTTAGGCTCTTTAGCTTGGAGAAACGTCGACTGCGGGGTGACATGATAGAGGTTTACTCAAGGAGATTGTGAGCCGCTCTGAGACTCTTCGGAGTGGAGGGCGGGATATAAATCCAGCACTCTGTGTCACATAAGAACATAAGAGAAGCCATGTTGGATCAGGCCAATGGCCCCTCCAGTCCAACACTCTGTGTCTCATAAGAACATAAGAGAAGCCATGTTGGATCAGGCCAGTGGCCCATCCAGTCCAACACTCTGTGTCACATAAGAACATAAGAGAAGCCATGTTGGATCAGGCCAATGGCCCCTCCAGTCCAACACTCTGTGTCTCATAAGAACATAAGAGAAGCCATGTTGGATCAGGCCAATGGCCCCTCCAGTCCAACACTCTGTGTCTCATAAGAACATAAGAGAAGCCATGTTGGATCAGGCCAATGGCCCATCCAGTCCAACACTCTGCATCACATAAGAACATAAGAGAAGCCATGTTGGATCAGGCCAATGGCCCATCCAGTCCAACACTCTGTGTCACATAAGAACATAAGAGAAGCCATGTTGGATCAGGCCAGTGGCCCATCCAGCCCAACACTCTGTGTCACATAAGAACATAAGAGAAGCCATGTTGGATCAGGCCAGTGGCCCATCCAGCCCAACACTCTGTGTCACATAAGAACATAAGAGAAGCCATGTTGGATCAGGCCAGTGGCCCCTCCAGTCCAACACTCTGTGTCACATAAGAACATAAGAGAAGCCATGTTGGATCAGGCCAGTGGCCCCTCCAGTCCAACACTCTGTGTCACATAAGAACATAAGAGAAGCCATGTTGGATCAGGCCAATGGCCCATCCAGTCCAACACTCTGTGTCACATAAGAACATAAGAGAAGCCATGTTGGATCAGGCCAGTGGCCCATCCAGCCCAACACTCTGTGTCACATAAGAACATAAGAGAAGCCATGTTGGATCAGGCCAGTGGCCCATCCAGCCCAACACTCTGTGTCACATAAGAACATAAGAGAAGCCATGTTGGATCAGGCCAGTGGCCCCTCCAGTCCAACACTCTGTGTCTCATAAGAACATAAGAGAAGCCATGTTGGATCAGGCCAGTGGCCCATCCAGTCCAACACTCTGTGTCACATAAGAACATAAGAGAAGCCATGTTGGATCAGGCCAATGGCCCCTCCAGTCCAACACTCTGTGTCTCATAAGAACATAAGAGAAGCCATGTTGGATCAGGCCAATGGCCCCTCCAGTCCAACACTCTGTGTCTCATAAGAACATAAGAGAAGCCATGTTGGATCAGGCCAATGGCCCATCCAGTCCAACACTCTGCATCACATAAGAACATAAGAGAAGCCATGTTGGATCAGGCCAATGGCCCATCCAGTCCAACACTCTGTGTCACATAAGAACATAAGAGAAGCCATGTTGGATCAGGCCAGTGGCCCCTCCAGTCCAACACTCTGTGTCACATAAGAACATAAGAGAAGCCATGTTGGATCAGGCCAGTGGCCCCTCCAGTCCAACACTCTGTGTCACATAAGAACATAAGAGAAGCCATGATGGATCAGGCCAATGGCCCATCCAGTCCAACACTCTGTGTCACATAAGAACATAAGAGAAGCCATGTTGGATCAGGCCAGTGGCCCATCCAGCCCAACACTCTGTGTCACATAAGAACATAAGAGAAGCCATGTTGGATCAGGCCAGTGGCCCATCCAGCCCAACACTCTGTGTCACATAAGAACATAAGAGAAGCCATGTTGGATCAGGCCAGTGGCCCTTCCAGTCCAACACTCTGTGTCACATAAGAACATAAGAGAAGCCATGTTGGATCAGGCCAGTGGCCCCTCCAGTCCAACACTCTGTGTCACATAAGAACCTCACAGGGTGTCTGTTGTGGGGGAGGAAGGGAAAGGAGATTGTGAGCCGCTCTGAGACTCTTCGGAGTGGAGGGCGGGATATAAATCCAATATCTTCATCAACCTCACTGGGTGTCTGTTGTGGGGGAGGAAGGTAAAGGAGATTATGAGCCGCTCTGAGACTCTTCAGAGTGGAGGGCAGGATATAAATCCAATATGATCTTCTTCTTCTTGCTGGGGCAGGCCAGCAGCAGCGGGAAGGACCACGAAGCCTGAAAGGGCGGCCTCAGTGCTGCCTCCTCCCATCCCATTCAGGAAGTGGGGAAGAGGCAGCGGCAGCCTTCGTGGTCCTTCCCGCTGCTGCTGGCCTGCCCCGGCACTGACGGTGAGCGTGCTGCGTGGCTTTACCCGCCGATCAGCTGATCGTGGGAAGGGCGCCTTTAGATAGCCCGGGAGCGCGGCACTCGACCGCCCATTCCTGGGTGTTGAAATAGATCTGGTGGGGGAGGGAGGAAAAGGCTGGGGAGCAGGCAAACTAGACATTTGCCTAGGGGGGGAGCCCGAATTTGGCGCCCCCCCACCATGCCCCTGTATAAATCGATGGTGCGGTCTCATTTGGAGTACTGTGTGCAGTTCTGGTCACCGCACCTCAAAAAGGATATTATAGCATTGGAGAAAGTCCAGAAAAGGGCAACTAGAATGAGTAAAGGTCTGGAACACTTTCCCTATGAAGAAAGGTTGAAACGCTTGGGACTCTTTAGCTTGGAGAAACGTCGACTGCGGGGTGACATGATAGAGGTTTACAAGATAATGCATGGAATGGAGAAAGTAGAGAAAGAGGTACTTTTCTCCCTTTCTCACAATACAAGAACTCGTGGGCATTCGATGAAATTGCTGAGCAGTCAGGTTAAAACGGATAAAAGGAAGTACTTCTTCACCCAAAGGGTGATTAACATGTGGAATTCACTGCCACAGGAGGTGGTGGCGGCCACAAGCATGGCCACCTTCAAGAGGAGGTTAGATAAAAATATGGAGCAGAGGTCCATCAGTGGCTATTAGCCACAGTGTGTGTGTGTGTGTGTGTGTGTGTATACACAGTGTGTGTGTGCGTGTGTGTGTGTATATATATTTGGCCGCTGTGTGACACAGAATGTTGGACTGGATGAGCCATTGGCCTGATCTAACATGGCTTCTCTTATGTTCTTTTTTTTTTTAAGAATTTATTTTTAATTGATAAACATCTTATGTTCTTATGTTCAAGCCAGCACCATAGTCGACCACCTAGTTTGCCTAGTGAGCAAACCGGCCCTGGGCATGATGCCATAAAATCTACCCTCCAAACCTTCCCTTTTCTCCAGGGGAACTGATCTCTGTAGCCTGGAGATGTGCTGTAATTCTGAGGGCTCCTCAGGCCACACCCAGAGGCTGGCATCGCTATAAAATATCCCTCCTCTCCCCAAAGCTCACCCGCCTCAAACTCCACCCCCAGAAATCTCCAGATATTTCTCAATAGAGTTGGCAACCCAGTTCTCCTTCCAGAGCCACAACCGCCCTCGAAAAGGCCACCGGAACCGTAACTGTTGGAGCCCGGCCTGTCTCTGGGTAGGGAAATTCCTGGAGGTTTGGGGGTCTGGAGCGCGGGGAGGGCAGGATACGGCAGACGGACCTCAGCAGCATAAATCTGGGAGGACTCCGGGCCCTACCTGGAGGTTGGCAAGCCCCCTGGCATCCCCTCTCCCCCCTTCAAGGCCTCTCCTCACGACTGATTGGTCGCTGCTCCTCTGAGAGCAAAACTGCCATTCCTCCATCCATCCTTGGCTGTTGCTGTGGCAACGGTCGCCATGGCAATCCTCAGCCTCCCCCCCCCCCCACTTTCTTCCCAGGGCCTGTTGTGGTCTCTTCTAATCCATCGGAGTGGTTCTCTCGCTCCCTTCCCCCTCTCCCAGCAGTGAACTTGGGAGCTTTTCGGAGAGGGGTGGGCAGGAGAGGAGCCAGCCTTCCAGCTCTCTCTGGACTGGGGAGGGCCTGGCCATGTCCAAATTAGAGGGGGCCGTGGGGGGGGGTCCGTTTAGGGTCGCCAATCCCCAGTTGGGGGTAGGGGATCCCCCAGTTCAGAGGCCCTCCCCCCACTTCGGGGTTATCAGAAAGCAGGCAGGGAGGGGGAGAGGTGGAAATGTCTGCTGGGCACTCCATTTTACCCTACGGAGACCGATTCCCATAGGGTAAAATAGAGAATTGATCTGTGGGTTTCTGGGGCTCTGGGTGGCTGTTGGGTTTTTTTTAGATAGAGGCACCACACGTGCCTCAAAGCATCTGGGGAAAAGGTAAAGGTCGTCCCCTGTGCAAGCACCAGTCATTTCTGACTCTGGGGTGACGTCGCATCACGACGTTTTTCACGGCAGACTTTTGACGGGGTGGTTTGCCCTTGCCTTCCCCAGTCCTCTACGCTTTCCCCCCAGCAAGCTGGGGACTCATTTGACCAACCTCGGAAGGATGGGAGGCTGAGTCGACCTGGAGCCGGTGACCTGAACCCAGCTTCCACCGGGGATCGGACTCAGGTCATGAGCAGAGAGTTTGAATTGCAGCTTCACCACTCTGCGCCACGGGGCTCTGTATAGCATCTGGTGCCTCTCCTCAAAAGACCCTCCAAGTTTCAAAAAGTTTGGACCAGGAGGTCCAATTCTAGGAGCCCCCAAAGAAGGCGCCCCTCTCCTTCATTATTTCCAGCAGAGGGAAGCCAGTTCAAAGGCATGCGGTCCTTTTGAACATGAACATATGAACATATGAAGCTGCCTTATACTGAATCAGACCTTTGGTCCATCAAAGTCAGTCTTGTCTACTCAGATTGGCAGCGGCTCTCCAGGGTCTCAAGCTGAGGTTTTGCATGCCTACTTGCCGGGACCCTCTTTAGTTGGAGATGCTGGGGATCGAACCTGGGACCTTCTGCTTACCAAGCAGATGCTCTACCACTGAGCCACCGTCCCTCCCCTGACTGGCAGCAGCTCTCCAGGGTCTCAAGCTGAGGTTTTCATGCCTACTTGCCTAGACCCTTTTTAGTGGAGATGCCAGGGATTGAACCTGGGACCTTCTGCTTACCAAGCAGATGCTCTACCACTGAGCCACCGTCCCTCTCCTGACTGGCAGCAGCTCTCCAGGGTCTCAAGCTGAGGTTTTCACGCCTACTTGCCTAGACCCTTTTTAGTGGAGATGCCAGGGATTGAACCTGGGACCTTCTGCTTACCAAGCAGATGCTCTACCACTGAGCCACCGTCCCTCCCCGACGGTTTAAATGTGATGGCCAGAACTCCCTTTGGAGTTCAATGATGCTTGTCACAACCTTGCTCCTGGCTCCACCCCCAATGTCTCCTGGCTCCACCCCCAATGTCTCCTGGTTCCACTCCTAAAGTCCCCAGATATTTCTTGGACTTGGCAACGCTAGATTCTTCCAGAGAGCCATCCCAGGCAGTCCAGGTGTTTCCTCTGGCATAGGGTTAGCTTCTCTGCTTCTAGTCCAACCTCTAGCACAGGATCCACATTGCTGTCAGATGGCCACCTAGCCTCTGTTTAAAAACCTCCAAGGAAGGAGAGCCCACCACCTCCCGAGGAGGAAGCCTGTTTAGCCTGGAGGAATCGCTCTAATGGTCAGGAAGTTCTTCCTCATGTTGAGCCAGAAACTCTTTTGATTTAATTTCAACCCATTGGTTCTGGTCCTACCTTCTGGGGCCAAAGAAAACATTTCCACACCATCCTCTTTAGGACAGCCCTTCAAGTACTTGAAGATGGTGATCATATCACCTCTCAGCCGTCTCCTCTCCAGGCTAAACATGCCCAGATCCTTCAACCTTTCCTCATAGAACTTGGTCTCCAGACCCTTCACCATCTTCGTCGCCCTCCTCTGGACCTGTTCCAGCTTGTCTATATCCTTCTTAAAATGTGGTGCCCAAAACTGAATCCAATACTCCAGATGAGGCCTTACCAGACATCCACCAGTTCCTCCCACTACCTTGATTTATAGGATCATAGAATGTTAGAGTTGGAAGGGACCTCCAGGGTCATCTAGTCCAACCCCCTGCACAATGCAGGAAACTCACGAATACCTCCCCCTCAATTCACAGGATCCTCATTGCTGTCAGATGGCCCTCTAGCCTCTGTTTAAAAACCTCTAAGGAAGGAGAGCCCACCATCTCCCGAGGAAGCCTGTTCCACTGAGGAATCGGTCTAATGGTCAAGAAGTTCTACCTCATGTTGCGCCAGAAACCCTTTTGATTTAATTTCAACCCACTGGTTCTGGTCCTTCCTTCTGGGGGCACAGAAAACAATTCCACCCCATCCTCTATAGGACAGCCCTTCAAGTACTTGAAGATGGTGATCCTATCACCTCTCAGCTGTCTCCTCTCCAGGCTAAACATCCCCAGCCTTTCCTCATAGGACTCGGTCTCCAGACCCCTCACCATCTTCGTCACCCTCCTCTGGACCCGTTCCAGCTTGTCTAGATCCTTCTTAAAATGTGGTACCCAAAACTGAACACAATACTCCAGGTGCAGTCTTACCAGACGTATACCAGTTCCTCCTACTACCTTGATTTATAGGATCATAGAATCCTAGAGTTGGAAGGGATCTCTAGGATCATCTAATCCAATTGTCTGCACAATGCAGGGAACTCACAAACACCTCCCCCTCAATTCACAGGATCTTCATTGCTGTCAGATGGCCATCTAGCCTCTGTTGAAAAACCTCCAAGGAAGGAGAGCCTACCACCTCCCAAGGAGGAAGCCTGTTGAGGATTCGCTCTAACCGTCATAGAATCATAGAATCCTAGAGCTGGAAAGGATCTCCAGGGTCATCTAATCCAATTGCCTGCACAATGTAGGAAACTCACAAACACCTCCCCCTCAATTCACAGGATCTTCATCGCTGTCAGATGGCCATCTAGCCTCTGTTTAAAAACCTCCAAGGAAGGAGAGCCCACCACCTCCCGAGGAAGCCTGTTCCACTGAGGAACCGCTCTAACGGTCAGGAAGTTCTTCCTAATGTTGAGCAGGAAACTCTTTTGCTTTAATTTCAACCCACTGGTTCCGGTCCTACCTTCCGGGGCCACAGAAAACAATTCCAGACCATCTTCTATATGACAGCCCTTCACTGAAGATGGTGATCATATCACCTCCCAGCCGCCTCTTCTCCAGGCTAAACATCCCCAGCTCCTTCAACCTTTCCTCATAGGACTCCGTCTCCAGACCCCTCACCATCTTCGTCGCCCTCCTCTGGACCCCTTCCAGCTTGTCTAGATCCTTCTTAAAATGTGGTGCCCCAAACTGAACCCAAGACTCCAGGCGAGGTCTCACCAGAGCAGAGTAAAGCGATACCATCACTTCACATGATCTGGACACGACACTTCTGTTGATAAAGCCCAGAATTGCATGCGCAGTATTGATTTCCCCAGCGGAGGCCGTCGCAGGCTCACCTTCAGCTTGTGCTCGTGCTCCTTGTTGACCCGCGTGAGCAGCTGGGCTTTCCTCCGGTTGAGAGCGTCGATCAAGGCGTCGCACTGAGCCACCAGGCAGGCTTCGAACTCCACGCTGTTCTCCTGCAGGGCGGGAAGATCCCCATCAGCAGGCCTCGGATTCAGCAGGAGCTGACAGGAGCGCAACCTTTCTGACGCCCCCCCCCCCTCCTCCTCCCCGCCTACCCTGTCCATTGAATAGGGGCTGCAGCTGCACAACAATCCCTGCATTAGGAGAGCGGGCAGCCAGCCAGCCACCAGGGGCTTTGCCACGGCCTGAGCAGTCCTCAATAACCCCTGGGGAAGGTCGTGCCACCCTTTCTCCACTTCTTATGTGATTTTGGGCTGGGAGGGCAGGAGAACCCCAGGAGAGCCCCAGGTGAGCGAGGCCTGCTTGGGCTGGCTGGATCTCTAGCCAGCCCAAGCAGGCCTCACTCACCCAGGGCTCTCCTTTCTTCCATTGGGTTGCTTTTGGCTGGGAGCAGCATATGCTAATGAGTTATGCTGATAAGCTCTGCCACCTGTTTTTCTACAAAACGACCCCTGCCCATCAGTCACCACAACAGAGAGGCCTGCAGCGCCTCCCGTCATACCGTCTCACTTGGGAAGATGAGCCACGGAGGTATGATCTCACCTATCCCCACCTCCGCTTCATGTTCTTATTCCCCAGATGCCCATTTCACAGACTTGGAGCCGGGGGAGCTAATGGAGCTGGCTTGGCTCGCCCAAGAAAGAGAAGATAATTTATCCCACACGGCCAACAACAGGGCAGAGAGGATGAGGCCTTCATGAGAACATCAGAAGAACCCTGCTGGATCAGACCAGTGAGGGTCCATCTAGTCCAGCATCCTGTCTCACACAGAGGCCAACTACCGTAGTTCCTCTGGAGGGCCAACAACAGGGCAGAGAGGCTGAGGCCTTCATGAGAACATCAGAAGAGCCCTGCTGGATCAGACCAGTGAGGGTCCATCTAGTCCAACATCCTGTCTCACACAGTGGTCAACTAGTTCCTCTGGAGGGCCAACAGCAGAGCAGAGAGGCCGAGGCCTTCATAAGAACATCAGAAGAGTCCTGCTGGATCAGACCAGTGAGGGTCCATCTAGTCCAGCATACTTCTTTGGAGGGCCAACAACAGGTAAGACAGGATGAGGCCTTCATGGGAACATCAGAAAAACCCTGCTGGATCAGACGAGGGAGAGTCCATCTAGTCCAAAATGCTGTCTCACATAGTGGCCAACTACCGTAGTTCCTCTGGAGGGCCAACAACAGGGCAGAGAGGCTGAGGCCTTCATAAGAACATCAGAAGAGCCCTGCTGGATCAGACCAGTGAGGGTCCATCTAGTCCAGCATCCTGTCTCACACAGTGGCCAACTAGTTCCTGTGGACGGCCAACCACAAGGCAGAAAGGCCAAGGCCTTTATAAGAACATCAGAAGAGCCCTGCTAGATCAGACCAATGGTCCATCTAGTCCATCCTCCTGTCTCAAACACTGACCAACCAGTTCCTCTGGAGGACCAACAACAGGGCATAGAGGCCGAGGCCTTCATAAGAACCTCAGAAGAGCCCTGCTATATCAGACCAGTGAGGGTCCATCAAGTCCAGCATCCTGTCTCAAACACTGGCTAACCAGTTCCTCTGGAGGATCAACAAGAGGGCAGAGAGGCTGAGGCCATACGGACCCACCAGTCTTTAAAATATATTCTAGAGAACGTTGTGGTTAGGCCACAGAGTTTGGAGCGAATGTTATAGCCCGGGGTGGCCAAACTTGCTTAACGCAAGAGACACACAGAATAAATGTCAGATGTTTGAGAGCCGCAAGACAGGAAAATAGATGGGGAGAGAGGTCGAAAGAAAGCAACTTTAAATGCATACTCCTAGTTGCCAGCTGGCTTGGCTTGGAGAAGCTATTTAAGGAAAAAAATGCCTTCTCCAAGTTGGCTGACGGGGCAGTGGGGGCTTTGAGAGCCACGTAATATGTGTGAAAGAGCCGCAGTTCGGCCACCCCTGGTTCACGCTCCAGCGCTGCCATTTCCTCCAGAGGAACAGATCTCTGTAATCTGGAGAGGAGTTGTAATTCCAGAACTCCAGGTCCCACCTGGAAGATGGCAACTCTGCCCTGTTCTTGTGGCTGCCAGAGTCTCATGTGTGTTGGCTCCTGATTAGGAGAGGGAAGATTCCCCTGCCTGCCCACCATGCTTCAGAGGATACTACTGAAAGGAAAACGGACATCACTGGTGGGGCCGGTCATGCCCTACCTGGATTTGCTGCACCATGTTCCGCAGCTGCACTAGGAACTCTTTGGCTTCCTTTGCTCTGTCCGACAATCCGTTCAGGGCCTGGGACAACTGGCTCTGTAGGCAGGAAAGAAAGAGAATTAGTGGATGCAAATACACTCTGCACATTCTCAGAGGACCCTTAGATTGGGGGGGGGGGGTTTGCAACATTGCAAAACTGAACAGAGGCACTGCGAAGAAGAATTGCAGATTTATTTCCCGCTCTTCTCTCTGAGTCAGTGTCTCAGAGTGGCTTACAATCTCCTCTACCTTCCTCCCCCACAACAGACACCGTGTGAGGTGGGTGGGGCTGAGAGGGCTCTCACAGCAGCTGTCCTTTCAAGGACAGGGTCTCAGAGCGGCCTACAATCTCCTCTACCTTCCTCCCCCACAACAGACACCCTGTGAGGTGGGTGGGGCTGGAGAGGGCTCTCCAGCAGCTGCCCGTTCAAGGACAGAGTCTCAGAGCAGCCTACAATCTCCTCTACCTTCCTCCCCCACAACAGACACCCTGTGAGGTGGCTGGGGCTGGAGAGGGCTCTCACAGCAGCTGCCCTTTCAAGGACAGAGTCTCAGAGCAGCCTACAATCTCCTTTCCCTTCCTCCCCCACAACAGACACCCTGTGAGGTGGGTGGGGCTGAGAGAGCTCTCACAGCAGCTGCCCTTTCAAGGACAACCTCTGCCAGAGCTATGGCTGACCCAAGGCCATTCCAGCAGCTGCCAATGGAGGAGTGGGGAATCAAACCTCGTTCTCCCAGATAAGAGTCCACGCACTTCACCACGACACCAAACTGATTACTGAGCGAAGGCTTAGGCTCAGATTAAGGGCTGCAAATTAAGAAAGACGTAGATTTTCAGGTTCGGAAGGTGGTCCACTGCTCCTAGGGTTGCCACCTCTGGGTTTGGGGAATTCCTGGAGATTTGGGGAGGAACCTGGAGAAAGAGGGGATTAAGGAGGAGAGGGATTTCAGAGGTCTATTAATACCACGGAGTCCACCCTCCGAAGCAGCCGGGGGAACTGCTCTTTGCAGTCTGGAGTCTGCGGGGTGACATGATAAGAGGATTACAAGATTATGCATGGGATCGAGAACATAGAGAAAGAAGTCCTTTTCTCCCTTTCTCACAATACAAGAACTTGTGGGCATTCAATGAAATTGCTGAGCAGTCGGGTTAGAATGGATAAAAGGAAGTCCTTCTTCACCCAAAGGGTGATTAACATGTGGAATTCACTGCCACAGGAGGTGGTGGCGGCTACAAGCATAGACAGCTTCAAGAGGGGATTGTATAAGCATATGGAGTAGAGGTACATCAGTGGCTCTTAGTCGCAACTTATTGTTGGAACTTTTTTTCTGGGGAAGTGATGCTTTCTATTCTTGGTGCTTGGGGGGCACAGTGGAAGGGCTTCTGGCCCCACTGGTGGACCTCCTGATGGCACTTGGGGGAGAGCCAGTTTGGTGTAGTGGTTAAGTGTGCGGACTCTTATCTGGGAGAACCGGGTTTGATTCCCCACTCCTCCACTTGCACCTGCTGGCATGGCCTTGGGTCAGCCATAGCTCTGGCAGAGGTTGTCCTTGAAAGGGCAGCTGCTGTGAGAGCCCTCTCCAGCCCCACCCACCTCACAGGGTGTTTGTTGTGGGGGAGGAAGGTAAAGGAGATTGTGAGCCGCTCTGAGACTCTTCGGAGTGGAGGGCGGGATATAAATCCAATATCTTCTTCTTCTTCTTCTTCTTT
The DNA here is from genome assembly GCF_032191835.1 of Heteronotia binoei. NCBI lineage: Eukaryota > Metazoa > Chordata > Lepidosauria > Squamata > Gekkonidae > Heteronotia > Heteronotia binoei. The sequence continues at coordinate 6,696,133 of NC_083243.1, read as the reverse complement.
GGCCAGTGTGTGACACAGAGTGTTGGACTGGATGAGCCATTGGCCTGATCCAACTTGGCTTCTCTTATGTCCTTATGTGACACAGAGTGTTGGACTGGATGGGCCAACACTCTGTGTCACACAGTGGCCAAATATATATAGCCACACACACTGTGGCTAATAGCCATTGATGGACCTCTGCTCCATATTTTTATCTAACCCCCTTTTGAAACTGGCTATGCTTGTAGCCGCCACCATCTCCTGCGGCAGTGAATTCCACGTGTTAATCACCCTTTGGGTGAAGAAGTACTTCCTTATATCCGTTTTAACCTGACTGCTCAGCAATTTCATCGAATGCCCACGAGTTCTCGTATTGTGAGAAAGGGAGAAAAGTACTTCTTTCTCTACTTTCTCCATCCCATGCATTATCTTGTAAACCTCTATCATGTCACCCCGCAGTCGACGTTTCTCCAAGCTAAAGAGCCCTAAGCATTTTAACCTTTCTTCATAGGGAAAGTGTTCCAAACCATTACATCACGTGATCTGGACACTAGACTTCTGTTCATACAGCCCAAGATTGCATTTGCCTTTTTGACTTCTTTCTCTACCTTCTCTATCCCATGAAGAAGAAGAAGAAGAAGAATTGCAGATTTATACTCTGTCCTTCTCTCTGAATCAGAGTCTCAGAGCGGCTTACAATCTCCTTTACTTCCCACCCCCCCCAAAAAAACAGACATCCTGTGAGGTGGGTGGGGCTGAGGGAGCTCTCACAGCAGCTGCCCTTTCAAGGACAACCTCTGCCAGAGCTATGGCTGACCCAAGACCATTCCAGCAGCTGCAAGTGGAAGAGTGGGGAATCAAACCCGGTTCTCCCAGATAAGAGCACTTAACCACTACACCAGGGGTGGCCAACAGTAGCTCTCCAGATGTTTTTTGCCTACAACTCCCATCAGCCCCAGCCAGCATGGCCAATGGCTGGGGCTGATGGGAGTTGCAGGCAAAAAACATCTGGAGAGCTACCATTGGCCACCCCTGCACTACACCAAACTGGCTCCTGAGCTTGGTGGGCCAAAAGGTCTCATTCAATATAAGCCTGCTTCCTGTGTGTGTTCATCATGCGTGGAGTCTTCTTTGGAGAGAGGGCCCTGCTCAGTGACAGCGCCTTTGCCCGGCCCGCAGAAGGTCCCAGGTTCAATCCCCGGCATCCCCAGTTAAAACAGCAACAGGCAGGAGGTGATGGGAAAGACCTCAGCCTGAGACCCTGGAGAGCCATGAAGTGGGGCTGTAGCTCAGTGGCAGAGCATCTGCCTGGCATGCAGGAGGTCCCAGGTTCAATCCCCAGCACCTCATAAGAACATAAGAGAAGCCATGTTGGATCAGGCCAACGGCCCATCCAGTCCAACACTCTGTGTCACACAGTGGCAAAAAAAATTATATATACACTCTCTCTCTCTCTCTCTCTCTCTCTCTCTCTCTCTCGGCTTGACTTCGCGAACGAAGATTTAAGAAGGGTGCAGTAGTCCACGTCTGCTGCAGGCTCGTTGGTGGCTGACAAGACCAATGCGGGACAGGCAGATCCGGCCACAGTGGCTGTGGCTAATAGCCACTAATAGCCACCTCCAATTAGAAGGACCAGGTAGTAGGTGATGGGAAAGACCTCCAACTGAAACCCTGGAGACTCATGAAGTGGGGCTGTCACTCAGTGGCAGAGCATCTGCCTGGCATGCAGGAGGTCCCAGGTTCAATCCCCAGCATCTCCAGTTAAAGGGACCAGGCAGGAGGGGATGGGAAAGACCTCAGCCTGAGACCCTGGAGAGTCATGAAGTGGGGCGGTAGCTCAGTGGCAGAGCATCTGCTTGGCATGCAGGAGATCTCAGGTTCAATCCCTGGCATCCCCAGTTAAAACAGCACCAGGCAGGTGGTGATGGGAAAGACCTCAGCCTGAGACCCTGGAGAGCCGCTGCCAGCCTGAGTAGACAACATCATTCTTGGTGGACTCAAAGGTCTGATCAGCGTTAAGGCAGCTTCAGGCATTCATACATTCAACCGGGCGCGATCGTGTGCTTTGAGAGAGAGCAGGCAATCCTCACGCTTGTTCAGACAGCGACTTCATTCAGGCAGGAAGCTGTTTTCAGCAACTGAAGACGTTCCTTCCAAGCGACTCTGTCTCCATGGAGACAGGACCGGCATGAAGGGTGAAGGGAAGAAGACCTGGCCAGGGCTTCCCTATCAGGACGGCTGACTTGACTCCCGTTAATAGCTTCTTGCTGTCTGTTTGCCTCCAATCCCTCACATCAATCTTCCTTCCTCGTCGCCCCCCAAGCCCCACCCTTATCAGCACCGAGGCATTTCAGGAATCGGAATCAGCTCTTCGACTTTGCGTAAGGCACTGGAAGCCATTGACGGCATGGATGCAAATGCTGGGAAAGTACTGCAGGAATGGAATGCACACACACACAAAAATCCTGCTAATAATTACAAAAAAACTTTCAGTTATTCATTATTCTTAAAGGATGTATTGGGGGTGTCAAACAGGTGACCCTGGGGCCAAATCAGGCTCTCGGAGGGCTCCTATCAGGCCCCCGAGCAACTGGCTGCCATCTGCTTCCTTCTTTCTCTCTGTCTTGCTTCCTTCCGAGAGCCAGTTTGGTGTAGTGATTAAGTGTGCGGACTCTTATCTGGGAGAACCTGCCACTCTCCACCCTGAGCTGGCAGTCTGGTGTAGTGGTTAAGCGTGCGGACTCTTATCTGGGAGAACCGGGTTCGATTCCCCACTCCTCCGCTTGCACCTGCTGGAATGGCCTTGGGTCAGTCAGACCTCTCGCAGGGGTTGCCCTTGAGAGGGCAGCTGCTGTGAGAGCCCTCTCGGCCCCACCCACCTCACATGGTGTCTGTTGTGGGGGGGGAGAAGATAAAGGAGATTGTGAGCCGTTCTGAGTCTCTGTCCTTGAAAGGGCAGCTGCTGTGAGAGCCCTCTCAGCCCCCCCCCCACCTCACAGGGTGCCTGTTGTGGGGGAGGAAGGGAAAGGAGATTGTAAGCCGCTCTGAGACTCTGTCCTTGAAAGGGCAGCTGCTGTGAGAGCCCTCTCCAGCCCCACCCACCTCACAGGGTGTCTGTTGTGGGGGAGGAAGGGAAAGGAGATTGTGAGCCCCTCTCTGTCCTTGAAAGGGCAGCTGCTGGGAGAGTCCTCTCCAGCCCCACCCACCTCACAGGGCGTCTGTTGTGGGGGAGGAAGGGAAAGGAGATTGTGAGCCGCTCTGAGACTCTGAGATTTGGAGTGGAGGGCGGGATATAAATCCAATATCTTCATCTTCTTCTTCATCATCATCTGAGCTTCAGGATGCCTGAGGGGAGAGGGGAACAGGAGATCCTCCAAAGCGGGGGATCCCCTGGCCCTACCTGGGGATTGGCAACCCTATCATCTCTCCTTTGCTCTCCTCAAAATACACAGCCAGGCATTCTCTCCTCTGCTGGGAGGCGTCCGTCAATCAAGTGCGGTTTAATTAAAGCTACATTGCCAGGGTAGCAAGGCCACCGGTGGAATCCGTGGGGGGAGGATTTGTATGAACACGAAGAACTGAGCAAATGCCAGGCGCAGGGAGGGGCCTGTGCCCACAATGCAGCCCGCTCGGTATGGCTTTCCTCCAAGACCAGAAGGGTTGTCTCTTGGTCATGCTCAGCTTCCTGTCCCCAGTGCTCCACTGGATGCTCCTTGGGTTGGCCTCCCCCTCTTTGGAAAGGCATGCCCGGGGTGCGGTTACTGCAGCATTTGTGGCTGGCCCCCCCTCGGTGCAGGGTGGTGTGGGGAATTGAGTTCCCAGCCTTCAGGTGAGGTCAGGAGATCTCCCAGAATTGCAACTGAACTCCAAACAATAGATCGGGTCCCCTAAAGCGCATAAGAACATAAGAGAAGCCATGCTGGATCTGGCCAATGGCCCCTCCAGTCCAACACTCTGTGTCACATAAGAACATAAGAGAAGCCCTGTTGGATCAAGCCAATGGCCTATCCAGTCCAACACTCTGTCACATAAGAACAGAAGAGAAGCCATGTTAGATCAGGCCAGTGGCCCCTCCAGTCCAACACTCTGAGTCACATAAGAACATAAGAGAAGCCATGTTGGATCAGGCCAGTGGCCCCTCCAGTCCAACACTCTGTGTCACATAAGAACATAAGAGAAGCCATGTTGGATCAGGCCAGTGGCCCCTCCAGTCCAACACTCTGTGTCACATAAGAACATAAGAGAAGCCATATTGGATCAGGCCAGTGGTCCGTCCAGTCCAACATTCTGAGTCACACAGAAGCCAAAAAAAATAGGTGCCATCAAGAGGCCCACCAGCAGGGCAGGAACTTCAGCAGCCCTCCCACTATTGCCCCCCAAGCACCAAAAATCTAAACCATCACTATCCCAGTCATAAGAACAAAAGAGAAGCCATATTGGATCAGGCCAATGGTCCACCCAGTCCAACAATCTGTGTCACATAAGAACATAAGAGAAGCCATGTTGGATCAGGCCAGTGGTCCGTCCAGTCCAACATTCTGTGTCTCATAAGAACATCAGAGAAGCCATGTTGGATCAGGCCAGTGGTCCGTCCAGTCCAACATTCTGTGTCACATAAGAACATAAGAGAAGCCCTGTTGGATCAGGCCAATGGCCCACCCAGTCCAACACTCTGTGTTTCATAAGAACATAAGAGAAGCCCTGTTGGATCAGGCCAGTGGCCCCTCCAGTCCAACACTCTGTGTTTCATAAGAACATAAGAGAAGCCATGTTGGATCAGACCAGTGGCCCATCCAGTCCAACACTCTGTGTCACATAAGAACATAAGAGAAGCCATGCTGGATCAGGCCAGTGGCCCATCCAGTCCAACACTCTGTGTCACATAAGAACATAAGAGAAGCCATGCTGGATCAGGCCAGTGGCCCATCCGGCCCGACACTCTGTGTCACACAGTAACCAAAAAAACTAGGTGCCATCAAGAGGCCCACCAGCAGGGCAAGAACTTCAGCAGTCCTCCCACTATTGCCCCCCAAGCACCAAAAATCTAAACCATCACTACCCCAGTCATAAGAACATAAGAGAAGCCATATTGGATCAGGCCAATGGTCCACCCAGTCCAACATTCTGTGTCACACAGTAGCCAAAAAAACCAGGCGCCCTCAGGAGGTCCATCAGTGGGGCCAGGACACTAGAAGCCCTCCCACTCTTCCTGCACTCCCCAAGCACCAAGAATACAGAACATCACTGCCCCGGACATAAGAACATAACGGAAGCCATGTAGGATCAGGCCAATGGCCCATCCAGTCCAATACTCTGTGTCACATAAGAACATAAGAGAAGCCATGTTGGATCAGGCCAATGGCCCATCTAGTCCAACACTGTGTCACACAGTAGCCAGAAAAACCAGGCACCATCAGGAGGTCCACCAGTGGGGCCAGGACACTAGAAGCCCTCCCACTGTGTCCTCCCCAAGCACCAAGAATACAGAGCATCACTTGCCCCAGACAGAGAGGGCAAGCATGTGAACACAGAAAGCTGCCTTCTAGTGAATCAGACCCTGACTCCATCAAGGTCAGTCTCGTCTACTCAGACCGGCATGGGTCTCAGACCTCCAGGGTCTCAGGCGGAGGTCTTTTCCATCACCTCCTGCCTGGTCCCTTTAACTGGAGAAGCCGGGGATTGAACCTGGGACCTTCTGCATGCCAAGCAGATGCTCTGCCACTGAGCTACAGCCCCACTTCATGACTCTCCAGGGTCTCAGTCTGAGGTCTTTCCCATCACCTCTTGCCCGGTCCCTTTAACTGGAGAAGCCGGGGATTGAACCTGGGACCTCCTGCATGCCGGGCAGATGCTCTGCAATTGAGCTACAGCCCAACTTCATGTCTCTCCAGGATCTCAGGCTGAGGTCTTTCCCATCACCTCCTGCCTGGTCCCTTTAACTGGAGATGCCGGGGATCGAGCCTGGGACCTTCTGCATGCCAAACAAATGCTCTACCACTGAGCCACCGCCTGTTCCCCTCTCCCCTCAGGCATCCTGAAGCTCAGGGTGGAGAGTGGCAGGTTCCTAATAAAACTTCCCATGCAGCTTCTAGAGTTGCCAACTTTAGGCTGGGAAATTCCCTGGAGGTTTGGGGGTGGAGTCTGGGGAGGGCAGGGTTCGGGGATGGGAGCGGCCTTAGTGGGGCACAATGCCATACAGCCCACACTCCAAAGCAGCCATTCCCCCCTAGGGGAATGGAGCTCGGTTGTCAAGAGATCTGTTGCAACAGTGAGAGATCTCCAGGTGCCACCAGGAGATTGGCAACCCTACTGGGAAGGCGGAGTTCGTGGATGGGAAAGATCTTATCGCAGCTTTTGGGATGAAGGTCAGTCCACTCTCCAAAGCAGCCATTTATTTTTTGTCTGCTGTGGGTCTATGGTTGCCAAGTCCAATTCAAGAAATATCCGGGGACTTTGGGGGTGGAGCCAGGAGTCTTTGGGGGTGGAGCCAGGAGAAATTGGGGTGGAGCCAAATGCAAGAGTGTGACAAGCGTAACTGAACTCCAAGGGCGTTCTGGCCATCACATTTAAAGGGACCGCACACCTTTTAAATCAGGGGTGGGGAACCTTTTTTCTGCCAAGGGCCATATGGATATTTATAACATCATCCCCCCCCCCCCCCCGCTTTCTGATGACCCTGCAGTGGGGGGGAGGGCCTCCAAACCGGGGGATCCCCTGCCCCCACCTGGGGATTGGCAACCCTCTGGGGGTCTGACCTCTTTCACCTGCTCGAGCCCTGCGGCACCCTTAAAACCCTGTTTCATTCAGTCAAAGAAGCTGATCCTAAAGGTGCTCCAAGTTTCATCCGGCTGCTTCAGACCCAGACAGTGACCCACCCGCATCTATTGGGAGCGTGGTTGTAATTCCAGGTGGTCTCCAGGTCCCACCTGGAGGCCGTCAGCCCTGTCGTCTGGATGGCGTTGCGGGGTGGGAAGGCAGCAGGGAGTGAAGCAAAGCTCTCGAGGAGTCCCCCAGGGGGCGGCTACTTTTGGCAGAAACCTCCAGAGCAGGGGGGGGGGCAAACTTGCTTAACATAAAAACCACGTAAAATAAAGGTCGGATGTGTCAAGTCTGCTTAAAATCTCTGGTCAAGTCTGTGCCTAAACTTTGGTTCAGGGGGAAAGCACCCTGGGTAAAGCCATACTGTATTCCATTGCTGCTAGCTTGAACTATCCTCCCTCCCCCCCCCCCTCTCCTTTCCTTTGTTATGTAGCATCGCTTTGAAATGGGAATGTGTGAAGCAGTTTATCGGGCCTTCTCAGGCTGGGCATCGGGGGAGGTTGGAGCCAAGAGAGGCCTGAGAAAGAAATTGTAACATCAATGTGTGAATGTACCCTGCATAGTACCCCTCCCTCAAGAATCCCTTTGAAGTGTACCTTATATGATTGCATTCTACTGCATGATGTTTAGTCTTTCAATCTTACTGTAGTCGAGAACCATGATATCAATAAACTAGCTACTTTGTTTCAACGAAGACTCATTATTGAATCAGCTGTCTTGACAGGATGTTTGAGAGCTGCAAGACATACATGTCAGATGTTTGAGAGCCACGAGGAGGGAGGGAGAGAAGGAAGGAATAGATGGGGGGGAAGGAAGAGAGAGGTGGAAAGAAAGCAACTTTAACTTTAAAGGCCTTCTCCGAGCTGCCTGGAGAAGTGATTTAAAGAGAATGCCTTCTCTGAGCCAGATGATGCGGCGATGGGGGCTTCAATAGCCACACAATATGTGTGAAAGAGCCGCATGTGGCTCCCGAGCCACAGTTTGGCCACCCCTGCTCCAGAGGAATGTGCATGCAGGGTAAACACTGATGTTCCTCCTTTGGACAAACCACTGGGCCCACCTAAATCATAGAGTCATAGAATCATAGCGTTGAAAGGGACTGCCAGGGTCATCTAGTCCAACCCCCTGCACAATGCAGGAAACTCACAAACACCTCCCCCTAAATTCACAGGATCCACATTGCTGTCAGATGGCCATCCAGCCTCTGTTTAAAAACCTCCAAGAAAGGAGAGCCCACCACCTCCCAAAGAATCATAGAATCCTAGAGTTGGAAGGGACCTCCAGGTTCATCGAGTCCAACCCCCTGCACAATGCAGGAAACTCACAAACACCTCCCCCTAAATTCACAGGATCCACATTGCCGTCAGATGACCATCTAGCCTCTGTTTAAAAACCTCCAAGGAAGGAGAGCCCACCACCTCACGAGGAAGCCTGTTCTACTGAGGAATCGCTCTAAGGGTCAGGAAGTTCTTCCTGACGTTGAGCCGGAAACTCTTTTGATTTAATTTCAACCCATTGCTTCTGGTCCTACCCTCTGGGGCCACAGAAAACAATTCCACCCCATCCTCTATAGGACAGCCCTTCAAGTACTTGAAGATGGGGATCCTATCACCTCTCAGCCGCCTCCTCTCCAGGCTAAACGTGCCCAGCTCCTTCGACCTTTCCTCACCCTCTTCCTTCCCTCCAGACCCCTCACTATCTTCCTTCCCTCTAACCCCTGAAGCTGTTGCTTCCAGCCCCTCCAAACCCAGTGGCTTCCCCTCCCCTTCGCTTTCTCTCCTCCTCTCCCCGCCCCTCCCATTCATTCTCTCCATCCCCAGAGATGCCTTTGCTCTGCTCTACTAATCTCCTTTCTCCCCGAAGCGGCAGAGTGCCAGTTTATTACAATCGGAGCGGGCCTCCCCCAGACCCGACAAGACACACAGAGAGAGAGAGAGAGAGAGCCCTCCCTTCTCCCAAGGCCGAAGCAGCCAGAGGCCCCCCGAATGCTGGAATCCCTTTATGGCTTGGCAGAGACTCAAAAAAAGGAAGGCGGCGGGGGAGAAGCTGGGTTCAAGAGGATTCCCGGGGCCATTTTAAAGAGAAGAATAGCATTACAGGCAAGCTTTTTTGGTCTGCCTCCCATGCCAGCATCGAAGCCCACCCAGCCTCAGCGGCAGCTGTCTGGAAACCAGAGCTGGATGAACAATTAGGCCAAGGAAGCACTGGTCTATGGGCTGGCTTCCCCCCCCCACACACACGGTTTCCCCCCTGCCTGCGCAACCAGCCACTGAGCCGCTCTTTGCCCGGCTTGCCTGGTGCAGCTGCTGCTGGCGTTGTTGCCGAGTTTGCCTCTCTCTGCCTCTCTTAGGCTTCCCAATCCCCAGGTCCCAGCGGGGGATCTCCTGGTTTTACCGGTTTCCCCCTGCCCCCAGCCAGCTAGCTGGCGGGGGAAGCCTCACCCCCACCCTAACCCATAGCTCCAGATCTCCGGCAGTTTTAGGGAATAATGGGGAATTGATCCATGGATATCAGGGGCTCTAGGGGGGCTGTATTTTGAGGTAGAGGCACCAAATGTTCAGAATAGCAGCTAGTGCCTCTCCCCAAAATACCCTCCGAGTTTCAAAACGATTGGAACAAGGGGTCCAATTCTATGATCCCCAAAAGAAGGTGCCCCTATCCTTCATTATTTCCTATGGAAGGAAGGCATTTAAAAAGGTGTGCTGTCCCTTTAAATGTGATGGCCAGAACTCCCTTGGAGTTCAATGATGCTTGTCACACCCTTGTCTCCTGGCTCCAACCCCAAAGTCTCCTGGATCCACCCCCAAAGTCCCCAGATATTTCTTGAATTGGACTTGGCAACCCTAGCTTCTCTCCCCGCAGTGTTGTCAAACAGGGTTTTGAGAAGGCGCTTCCAGGCTGCTGTGGGGACCGCGGGCGGCGGGGCGGGTGCTCAGACGCTGAGATAATTTGCAAGGGACCCCCCAAACTTTCGACTGCCTAGGGGCCTCCGCAGAGTTAAATCCGGCAGTGCTGGAGACGCCTCTAATCCTGCCGTGGCTCAAGAGGGCACGACCTGGGGTTCCTAGAGATTTGGGGGTGGGGTTTGGGGAAGGGCGGGGTTCGAGGAGGGGAGGGTAGAATGCTGCGGAATGTGTTAAGTCAGGGGTGGGGAACCTCCATCCCGAGGGCCGTATATGGCCCTCAAGGTCACTTGGTGTGGCCCTTTACTTTATTTTATTGTAATCCTTCTGCTAGCCCATGCGTGCCGTCACTGGTGATGAAGGAAAGCAGTGCCAGGTTGCAGCAGAGTTATAGAAACCCCATTGGGGGTTTTCAAGGCAAGAGACAAAACAGAGGGGGTTTGCCACCGCCTTCCTCTGGGCAGTAACCCTGGACTTCCTTGGCGCTCTCCCACCCAAGGACTCACTGGGATATTTTGGAGGTGCCACTGGACTTGAGCCTTTTCCTGGACGAATTAATGAATGAACCAAGAAACAGACGTGGCTCTGGTTGCAACAGAAGATGGGGAAAGTCTTGACTCCTTGAGCTGAACGAAAGGGAAAGGAACCTGAACAGGGACAGATGTTGCAATAGTTACACTGAGATTTTGTGGTGGTTGTTCTGTCGCACAGTTGAGTCCGACTCTTTGCGACCCCCTGGACTGAGTCACGCCAGGCCCTCCTGTCTTCCACCAGCCTGGAGAGCCAGTTTGGTGTGGTGGTGAAGTGTGCGGACTCTTATCGGGGAGAACCGGGTTTGATTCCCCACTCCTCCACTTGCACCTGCTGGCATGGCCTTGCGTCAGCCATAGCTATGGCAGAGGCTGTCCTTGAAAGGGCAGCTGCTGGGAGAGCCCTCTCAGCTCCACCCACCTCACAAGGTGTCTGTTGTGGGGGAGGAAGGGAAAGGAGATTGTCAGCCGCTCTGAGACTCTGTCCTTGAAAGGGCAGCTGCTGTGAGAGCCCTCTCAGACCCACCCACCTCACAGGGTGTCTGCTGTGTCAGAGGAAGGGAAAGGAGATTGTAGGCCGCTCTGAGACTCTGTCCTTGAAAGGGCAGCTGCTGGGAGAGCCGTCTCAGCCCCACCCACCTCACAGGGTGTCTGTTGTGGGGGAGGAAGGGAAAGGAGATTGTAGGCCGCTCTGAGCCTCTGTCCTTGAAAGGGCAGCTGCTGGGAGAGCCCTCTCCAGCCCCACCCACATCATTGGGTGTCTGTTGTGGGGGAGGAAGATAAAGGAGATTGTGAGCCGCTCTGAGACTCTTCGGAGTGGAGGGCAGGATAGAAATCCAATATCTTCTTCTTCTTCAGCCTCCGAAGTCTGCTCAAATTCATGTTAGTTACATCAGTAACACTGTCCAGCCATCTGATCTTCTGCCGTCCCCTTCGTCTTTGGCCTTCTGTCTTTCCCAGCATCAGGGTCTTCTCCAGGGAGTGCTCCCTTCTCATTGGGTGGCCGAAGTATTTGAGCTTCAGCTTCAGCATCCGACCTTCCAGGGAACAGTTGGGGTTGATTTCCCTTAGGAGTGAATGGCATTTGCAGTAAATTTTGTTCGGTTCCATCCTGAATATCAAGAAGAGCGGATCTTCAAACGTGGCCCAGACTGGCCCCAGCAGCTCCCTAATCGCATTGGCCTGCCCTGTTGGGACCTGAGACTTGTTTCTGAGGAGAAGGGAACTCTCTTCAGGCCTCATAGCTCTTGGTGGGTCTCAGCTCCCCTCCCCCCATCTCCTGATGCCTCTTTGTCTTCTACATCGCTTTCTGGGGAGGGGCGGCTAAACCCCCGGTGATGTCATTTTCAGCCAGAGACCTAATCCATTGATTAGCAACGTGCCCAAATACTGATGTTGCTGTAAGTTACCCAAGAAAGAAACTGCAAAGGATTGCATTTAAATCTTCCTCTGGATGCAACTCTGAGGTTATTTTCCAGCCCATTAAACTGCACCCCCAGGCCTCCCCCCCATCTCATCTCCAGTCTCTTGGACACCGGCTCCCCTTGGAGACAGAGAGGGGGAGGGGGTGAAGGAACGAAGTTTAACCTCCATGAATTTCCAGTCACTGCTCACTGCCAAGGACTCCAAATACTGTCTGTCTCCATTTCTTATGCTCCAACGAGCCGAAGAGCTTTACGGGGGTGTGGGAGGGGGGTGGTCCTGGAGAAGACTCTTGAGAGTCCCTTGGACTGCAAGAAGATCCAGTCAGTCAGTCCGCAGGGAAATCAACCCAGACTGTTCCCTAGAAGGTCAGATGCTGAAGCTGAAGCTCAAATCCTTTGGCCACCCAATGAGAAGGGAGCACACCCTGGAGAAGACCCTGATGCTGGGAAAGACAGAAGGCAAAAGAAGAAGGGGATGGCAAAAGATGAGATGGCTGGACAGCGTTATTGATGCAACAAACGCGAATTTGAGCAGACTTCGGAAGATGGTGGAAGACAGGAGGGCCTGGCGTGACTTTGTCCATGGAGTCGCAAAGAGTCGGACTCGACTGTGCGACTGAACAACAAAAGGGGGTGTGGATAGGAAAGTGGACAGAGCTGGATTATCCGTAAGGCAAACTAGGCACCTGCCTACAGGCCCTATGCCTTTAAGGGCCCAGGACCCGTCCGGGGGCCTGATTTGGCTCTCAGGCTGTGAGTTTGACACCCCTGGGTTACAGTAAACTCCTGTGACTTCCTGTTGATTAATAAAGCTAACTCTATAATAACTGCAGTAATTATATGATAGGATCACCATCTTCAAGTACTTGAAGGGGTGTCCTATAGAGGATGGTGTAGAATTGTTTTCTGTGGCCCCAGAAGATAGGACCAGAACTAATGTGTTGAAATTAAAACAAAAGAGTTTCCGTCTCAACATTAGGAAGAGCTTCCTGACCGTGAGAGAGATTCCTCAGTGGAACAGGCTTCCTCCATGGGAGGTGGTGGGCTCTCCTTCCTTGGAGGTTTTTCAACAGAGGCTGGATGGCCATCTGACAGCAATCTCCTTTGAATTTAGGGGGAGGTATTTGTGAGTTTCCTGCATTGTGCAGGGGGTTGGACTCGATAACCCTGGAGGTCCCTTCCAACTCTAGGATTTTATGATTCTAAGATAGAAGAAGGTTTTTCAACAGAGGCTGGATGGCCATATGACAGCAATGAAGATCCTGTGAATTTAGGGGGAGGTGAGTTTTCTGCATTGTGCAGGGGGTTGGACTCGATGACCCTGGAGGTCCCTTCCAACTCTAGGATTCTGGGATTCTTCAGGAGGTGGTGGTCTCTCCTTCCTTGGAGGTTTTTAAACAGAGGCTAGATGGCCGTCTGACAGCAATGAAGATCCTGTGAATTTAGGGTGAGGTGTTGGTGAGTTTCCTGCAATGTGCAGGGGGTTGGACTAGATGACCCTGGGGGTCCCTTCCAACTCTATGATTCTATGAAGTGTTGCTAACTTGCTAATTTCAACACTCTCCCAATCATAGGCTTGTCAAATTATGGGCCTATTCAGCCCTCATCCTTTACACCCGCCCTCCCTGTAGAGTGGGCTCAGGTGGAAAGGCGCATCGATGCAACCTGCACCCGGTGCCTTCTTGATCCCCGTGGCCTCTAACATGCCTCACCTGTCCTGCAAGGAGTCCAGGAAGAATTGTTTAGCTTGGGACTACACGCCTGCTTTAGGGCAGGGAGGGGCAGTGGCTCAGTGGTAGAGCATCTGCTTGGAAAGCAGAAGGTCCCAGGTTCGATCCCCAGCATCTCCAACTAAAGAGGGTCCAGGCAAGTAGACATGAAAAACCTCAGCTTGAGACCCTGGAGAGCCACTGCCAGTCAGGGGAGGGATGGTGGCTCAGTGGTAGAGCATCTATTTGGTAAGCAGAAAGTCCCAGGTTCGATCCCCAGCATCTCCAACTAAAGAGGGTCCAGGCAAGTAGGCGTGAAAAACCTCAGCTTGAGACCCTGGAGAGCCGCTGCCAGTCTGAGTAGACAAGACTGACTTGGATGGACCCAGGGTCTGATTTAGTATAAGGCAGTTTTATATATGTTCAATAGAGGAAGAAAGGCACAGCAAGGATTTTAAGGCAATGAACACACGAAGGTGCCGTACACTGAATCAGAACGCAGGTTCATCTGAGTCATGTCTACTCAGACTGGCATCAGCTCTCCAGGGTCTCAGGCAGAGGTCTTTCATGTCACCTACCACTTGAACCCAGGGTTGGCCCTCCCACTAGGCAGATTAGGCATTTGTCTAGGGTGCCGGGCTGGGGAGGGTACCAAATTGGGCCCTCCCAGCCACAGGCAAATGCTCAATTTTTTGCACCCTCCCTGCCTGCTCTCGGATGACTCCGATCATCAGAGAGCAAGTGGGAATGGCGCCTGCCTGGCACGCAGTCTCTGTAACATTCTCTGAGTGTCCTCCGCATTTGTCAAGGGCATGGGGGGCATTGGGGGTAGGGAGGGGCTGAGAGAGCTCTGACAGAAGCTACCCTTTAAAGGACAGCTCTACAAGAGCTGTGGCTGACCCAAGGCCATTCCAGCAGCTGCAAGTGGAGGAGTGGGGAATCAAACCCGGTGCTCCCAGATAAGAGTCCGCGCACTTAACCACCACACCAGACCGGCTCTCTCTCTCTCTCTCTCTCTCTCTCACACACACACAGGCACGCATGTATGCTGGGAAGGAGGCCACTGGGCAGTGTTGCAGGGGCAGCAAGGAGCTCTACTCAGCTGAGGGAAAAGGCACAAGTAACACCCCGGCTATGAAAACTGGAGGTGGGGGGGATCTGGTCCTGGGCCCTTAAAGGCATAGGGCCTGTAGGCAGGTGCCTAGTTTGCCTTACGGATAATCTGGCTCTGTCCACTTTCCTATCCACACCGCCTTTTGTTGTTCAGTCGCACAGTCGAGTCCGACTCTTTGCGACTCCATGGACAAAGTCACGCCATTCATTTTAAGAAGGATCTAGACAAGCTGGAATGGGTCCAGAGGAGGGTGACAAAGATGGTGAGGGTCAGGGACAAAGTCCTTTGAGGAAAGGTTGAAGGAGCTGGGGATGTTTAGCCTGGAGAGGAGGTGGCTGAGAGGTGATAGGAGCACCATCTTCAAGTCCTTGAAGGGCTGTTCTGTAGAGCAGGGGTGGCCAACAGTAGCTCTCCAGATGTGTTTTGCCTACAACTTCCATCAGTCCCAGCCAGCATGGCCAATGGCTGGGGCTGCTAGGAGCTGTAGGCAAAAAAAATCTGGAGAGCTACCGTTGGCCACCCCTGCTATAGAGGATGGGTGGAATTGTTTTCTGTGGTCCTGGAAGGCAG
This sequence comes from Heteronotia binoei, assembly GCF_032191835.1. Classification (NCBI taxonomy): domain Eukaryota; kingdom Metazoa; phylum Chordata; class Lepidosauria; order Squamata; family Gekkonidae; genus Heteronotia; species Heteronotia binoei. The sequence continues at coordinate 6,681,085 of NC_083243.1, read as the reverse complement.
GACCAGAACCTATGGGTTGCATTTAAATCAAAAGAGTTTCCGGCTCAACATTAGGAAGAACTTCCTGACGGTTAGAGCGGTTCCTCAGTGGAACAGGCTTCCTCGGGAGGTGGTGGGCTCTCCTTCCTTGAAGTTTTTCAACAGAAGCTGAATGGCCATCTGACAGCAATGAAGATCCTGTGAATTGAGGGGTAGGTATTTGTGAGTTTCCTGCATTGTGCAGGGGGTTGGACTCGATGACCCTGGAGGTCCCTTCCAACTCTAGGATTCTAGGATTCTTCAGGAGGTGGTGGGCTCTCCTTCTTTGGAGGTTTTTAAAGAGAGGCTAGATGGTCATCTGTCAGCAATGAAGATCCTGTGAATTTAGGGGGAGGTGTGAGTTTTCTGCATTCTGCAGGGCGTTGGACTCGATGACCCTGGAGGTCCCTTCCAACTCTACGATTCTAGGATTCTTCAGGAGGTGGTGGGCTCTCCTTCCTTGGAGGTTTTTCAACAGAGGCTAGATGGCCATCTGACAGCAACGAGAATCCTGTGAATTTAGGGGGAGGTGTTTGTGAGTTTCCTGCATTGTGCAGGGGGTTCGACTCGATGACCCTGGAGGTCCCTTCCAACTCTATTATTCTAGTATTCGTATCACAGGCCTGTGCTTTGCCACAGGGGCTTGGCCTGATGCAGCCCACTAGCAGAGTGGGCCCAGAAAGCAATCCCAGTCAACTCCAGGGCCAGTGGTAGCTGGGAACCAGCCTGCTCATGCAGTGGCTTGGTGCCCTGGCCCCTGTGCCTCCTTCAGCAGTCATAGAATGATAGAGTTGGAAGGGACTTCCAGGATCATCTAATCCAACCCCCTCCCCCACATACACACACACAACGCAGGAATGAGCCCTGGGAGACAGTTACTTCATTGGCTCCCTGAGCCACTTGATCAATGCAATAGGGGTAGATGCAATACCACCTCTGAACACTTCCAAGGGTGGCGCTGCAATGAATCAGAAAGAAAGCTGCCCAATCCTGCCACGCACAAACCACGGGAAACGCGAGGCGCCCCTGGGGTCCTCCTAACAATGACCCTGGCCGGAGACTCCGCTCCCCCACTGCAGTACCTTGCACACACATAACCAGAGAACCTCCCCCCTATTTGCTCTGCCCTCTCCAAGCCACATCCATCAGTTCTTCCCACTGCCTTGATTTAGAGGATCATAAAATCCTAGAGTGGGGAGGGACATCCAGGGCCATCGAGTCCAACCCTCTGCACAATGCAGGAAACTCACAAACACCTCCCCCTAAATTCACAGGATCCCCATTGCTGTCAGATGGCCATCCAGCCTCTGTTTAAAAACCTCCAAGAAAGGAGAGCCCACCACCTCCCGAAGAATCACAGAATCCTAGAGTTGGAAGGGACCTCCAGGGCCATCGAGTCCAACCCCCTGCACAATGCAGGAAACTCACAAACACCTCCCCCGAAAGTCATAGGATCCACATTGCTGTCAGATGGCCACCTAGCCTCTGTTTAAAAACCTCCAAGGAAGGAGAGCCCACCACCTCCCAAGGAGGAAGCCTGTTCCTCTGAGGAACCGCTCTAACGGTCAGGAAGTTCTTCTTCATGTTGAGCCGGAAACTTGATTTAATTTCAACCCGTTGGTTCTGGTCCTACCTTCCGGGGCCACAGAAAACAATTCCACCCCATCCTCTCTAGGGCAGCCCTTCAAGTCCTTGAAGATGGTGATCGCATCACCTCTCAGCCGCCTCCTCTCCAGGCGAAACAGGCCCAGCTCTTTCAACCTTTCTTCATAGGACTTGGTTTCTCAGTCAATTAGTAAAATAATTCCCTAGCAACAGAACATCAATAGAGCAGGGGTTGGGGGTGAGGGGAGGGATTGTCACCTGGCCTGGTGTAACGCTTAAAGACTTGACACGTCTGGTTGCAAATTCACAACTCCTGCTTAATACTCCCGACTTGTTTGGTAACACCCACCTCTGCCTGACAGACTAAAAGCTGTTGAACAAACGTGTCTTTGCGAACTCTGGGTCTGCAGACAAGCTCAGCTGCTTGAATGGAATTGTAGTCCCCTCAAATGCACACGTCGCCCAACCTGCCCACTCCCACCTTTAGCGGTAGGTGTAGTGGCTCGCCTCTGAGCTGTGATTCTGAACACTCCCCGGTACAAATTTCATGGCAGAGACAAACAGGCTCCGTGAAAACATAAGAGCTCCACTGGATCAGACCGGTGAGGGCCCATCCAGTCCAGCATCCTGCCTCACACAGACGTCAGCCAGTTCCTCTGGAGAGCCAACAACAGGGCAGAGAGGCTGAGGACGATAAGAACATCAGAAGAGCCCTGCTGGATCAGACCAGTGAGGGTCCATCTAGTCCAGCCTCCTGTCTCACACAAGGGCCAATCAGTTTCTCTGGAGGGCCAACAACAGGGCATAAAGGCCGAGGCCTTCATAAGAACATCAAAAGAGCCCTGCTGGATCAGACCAGTGAGGGTCCATCTAGTCCAGCATCCTGTCTCACACAGTGTTCAACCAGTTCCTCTGGAGGGCCAACAACAGGGCAGAGAGGCTGAGGCCTTCATAAGAACCTCAGAAGAGCCCTGCTGGATCAGACCAGTGAGGCTCCATCTAGTCCAGCATCCTGTCTCACACAGTGGTCAACCAGTTCCTCTGGAGGGCCAACAAAAGGGCATGGAGGCCGAGGCCTTCATAAGAACATCGGAAGAGCCCTGCTGGATCAGACCAGTGAGGGTCCATCTAGTCCAGCCTCCTGCCTCACACAGAGGCCAACCAGTTCCTCTGGAGGGCCAACAACAGGGCAGAGAGGCTGAGGCCTTCATAAGAACATCAGAAGAGCCCTGCTGGATCAGACCAGTGAGGGTCCATCCAGTCCAGCATCCTTTCTCACATAGGGGCCAATCAGTTCCTCTGGAGGGTCCACAACAGGACAGAAAGGATGAGGCCTTCATAAGAACATTAGAAGGGCTGTTCTGGATCAGACTAGTGAGGGTCCATCTAGTCCAGCCTCCTGTCTCACGCAGTGGCCAGCCAGTTCCTCTGGAAGGCCTACAACAGGGCAGAGAGGCCGAGGCCTTCCCTAGAACAAAAGAAGAGTCCTGCTGGGTCAGACCAGTGGTCCATCTGGCATTCAGAGGACCATTTTGGTGTAGTGGTTAAGAGCTGCAGACTCTAACCTGGGGCACCGAGTTTGATTCCCCATTTCTCCCCATAATGCCATCTAGGTGACCTCGGGTCAGTCACAGTTCTCTCAGGGGTCTCTCAGTCCCACAGGGTGTCTGTTGTTGGGAGAGGAAGGGAAGGAGATTGTAAGCCGCTCTGAGACTCCAAGCGAAGCGCAGGGTATAAATCCAACTCTTCTTCTTCGTCCTCCTCCTAGCTCACACAATGTCCAACCAGGTCTTCTGGAGAGGCAACTGCATGACACAGAGGTCACAGTTTCCCCTGATGTTGCCTCCTGGCAAAAGATTCAGTGGTTGACTGCCTCTGAGAATGGAGGTTCCCTTTAGCCACCATTAGGGGTGGAATTCTAGCAGGAGCTTGTTTGCATATTAGGCCACACACCCCTGATGTAGCCGAGAGCTTACAAAAAAGAGCCCTGAAAGCTCCAGGAGGATTGGCTACCTCCGAGTTGTGTGGCTTCATATGCAAACTAGCTCCTGCTAGAATGCCACCCCTCGTCACCATGGTTACTAGCCACCGCTCAACCTGTTCTCCATGAATCTGCCAAATCCCCTTTGAAAGTCCTCTACGCCTGCGGCCACCACCGCATCCTCCAGCAGCGAGTCCCACATTTCAATTGCTTCTTGCTGACAAGGGTGGCCAAATTTCCTTAACTTAAGAGCCGCATAGAATAAACGCCAGATGTCTGAGAGCTGCAAGACAGGGGGGGGGGAAGCAAATAGGGAGGGAGAGGTGGAAAGAAATCAACTTTAACTTTAAATGCATTTTTCCAAGCTACCAACCAGCTTGGCTCAGAGAAATAATTTAAAGAGACAAATGCCTTCTCCAAGCCAGTCCATGGGGCAATGGGGGCTTCAAGAAGAAGATATTGGATTTATATCCCGCCCTCCACTCCGAAGAGTCTCAGAGTGGCTCACAAACTCCTTTCCCTTCCTCCCCCACAACAGACACCCTGTGAGGTAGATGAAGATATTGGATTTATATCCCGCCCTCCACTCCCAAGAGTCTCAGAGCGGCTCACAATCTCCTTTCCCTTCCTCCCCCACAACAGACACCCTGTGAGGTAGATGAAGATATTGGATTTATATCCCGCCCTCCACTCCCAAGAGTCTCAGAGCGGCTCACAATCTCCTTTCCCTTCCTCCCCCACAACAGACACCCTGTGAGGTAGATGAAGATATTGGATTTATATCCCGCCCTCCACTCCCAAGAGTCTCAGAGCGGCTCACAAACTCCTTTCCCTTCCTCCCCCACAACAGACACCCTGTGAGGTGGGTGGGGCTGGAGGGGGCTCTCACAACAGCTGCCCTTCCAAGGACAGTCTCAGAGCGGCCTACAACCTCCTTTCCCTTCCTCCCCCACAACAGACACCCTGTGAGGTAGGTGGAGCTGAGAGGGCTCTCCCAGCAGCTGCCCTTCCAAGGACAGAGTATCAGAGCGGCTCACAATCTCCTTTCCCTTCCTCCCCCACAACAGACACCCTGTGAGGTGGGTGGGGCTGGAGAGGGCTCTCCAGCAGCTGCCCTTTCAAGGACAGAGTCTCAGAGCGGCTCACAATCTCCTTTCCCTTCCTCCCCCACAACAGACACCCTGTGAGGCGGGTGGGGCTGAGAGGGCTCTCACAGCAGCTGCCCTTTCAAGGACAACCTGTGCCAGAGCTATGGCTGACCCAAGGCCATTCCAGCAGGTGCAAGGGGAGAAGTGGGGAATCAAACCCGGTTCTCCCAGATAAGAGTCCGCACACTTCACCACTACACCAAACTGGCTCTCCTCAAGAGCCGCACAATATGTGTGGAAGAGCCACAGTTTGGCCACCTCCGTCTGGCATAAAGAATTCCTTGAATTGGATCGGGCGACCTTAGCTGTGAGGTAACAATCTTTGAAATACACCGTATACATGCCACGTGCCATTACTGTTCTAGTCCCAGTGTTAATTTATCTATTTATTTATTTTATGACTTATATCCCGCCCTTCCCAACAAGTGGCTCGGGACGGCTCACAACACAAGAACCTGACATAAATACATTTTAAGCATAAAAACATTTAAATTTTAAACATTAAACCCTTTAAAACATTAAACCATTTAAAACATTAAACCGTTGGGGATAGCAGACATCTAATGTAACTATGCTCAGTATCTTGTACCGGCTAGTCATAGGCCAGCCGGAAGAGGGTCGTCTTACTGGGCAAGGTCCCGCAGGGCCCTCACCTCTTCCGGCAGCTGGTTCCACCAGGAGGGGGCCATAATAGAAAAGGCCCGGTCCCTTGTCGATTTTAAGCGGGCTTCCTTTGGCCCGGGGATAACCAGGAGATTTTGAGTTCCCGATCTCAGTGCTCTCTGGGGAACATGTGCGGAGAGACGGTCCTTCCCAGACGCCCTTCTCTGGATGTCCCAGGCTAGCCCCATCTCCTCAGATCTCAGAAGCTAAGCAAGGTTAGCCTGACTCAGAACTTGGATGGGAGATCCCCAAGGAATACACGGCATCCCAACTCTCTTACTGTGAGTCACTATAATTCAGGTGTGACCTGACAGCATGGGGGCGGATGGATTCCTATCAAGGGTGCCGAACATACGTCCCGGGGGCTGAATCAGGCCCTCAGAGGGCTCATATCAGGACCCCGAGCAACTGGCTGTCATCTGCTTCCTCCTCCCTCTCCTCTTGCTCCTCAGTTTGGTGTAGTGGTTAAGTGTGCGGACTCTTATCTGGGAGAACCGGGTTTGATTCCCCACTCCTCCACTTGCAGCTGCTGGAATGGCCTTGGGTCAGCCAGAGCTCTGGCAGAGGTTGTCCTTGAAAGGACAGCTGCTGTGAGAGCTCTCTCCAGCCCCACCCACCTCACAGGGTGTCTGTTGTGGAGGAGGAAGGGAAAGGAGATTGTGAGCCGCTCTGAGACTCTTCAGAGTGGAGGGCGGGATATAAATCCAATATCTTCAATATCTTCTTCTTCATCATCTTCCTTCTCCCTCTCCTCTTGCTTGGAGAGCCAGTTTGGTGTAGTGGTGAAGTGCGTGGACTCTTATCTGGGAGAACCCGGTTTGATTCCCCACTCCTCCACTTGCACGTGCTGGCATGGCCTTGGGTCAGCCAGAGCTCTGGCAGAGGTTGTCCTTGAAAGGGCAGCTGCTGGGAGAGCCCTCTCAGCCCCACCCACCTCACTGGGTGTCTGTTGTGGGGGAGGGAGGTAAAGGAGATTGTGAGCTGCTCTGAGACTCTTCGGAGTGGAGGGTGGGATATAAATCCAATATCTTCATCTACCTCACAGGGTGTCTGTTGTGGGGGGAGGAAGGGAAAGGAGATTGTGAGCTGCTCTGAGACTCTTCGGAGTGGAGGGCGGGATATAAATCCAATATCTTCATCTACCTCACAGGGTGTCTGTTGTGGGGGGAGGAAGGGAAAGGAGATTGTGAGCTGCTCTGAGACTCTTCGGAGTGGAGGGCGGGATATAAATCCAATATCTTCTTCTTCTGCATCACAGCTTGCTATGCAAGGCTTGCTCAATTGCACAGGAGCTTCTATTTTCTCCATTAGCTGAGCCTCCTCCCTTGGGGAGGAAGGGGGCGGAAGGCAGAGCTTGCACTGCCAGGCTCTCTCAATCACACAGCAGAGCTACTGAGCCCAGCCTCTCTTCCTTCTGTTGGCCAAGGCTCCTCCCCCTCCTGGTCCCCTGGGGAAGGAAGGAAAGAGCCAGAGCTTCCTTTGCCCAGTTTCTTGAATCCCATAGGAGAGATACAAAGAAAGCACCTTTAAGACCAACAAGTGCTAATGTTTTTAGCATGTTTTAAGGTTTTTAAAAAAATCTTTAATCGTGTTTGTCTGAGTCTTTTATAAAGTGTACGTCTCTGCAACCTAATCTTAAATAAATACACCCATAGCCTGGCCCCACATGGCCCGGCCCAACAAGATCTCATTTATGTCAGATCCGGCCCTCATAACAAATGAGTTCAACACCCTTGCCTAGATCATATCCCATCATTGTTCTTAAACGACTCCAGGGAAGCTGTGGGAATCACAGGGATGTCTCCGATGCAAGAGAAACACGCGGGATGGGGGAGGTCGGTCAAACGCTTCCCCTTGGGGAAAGAATTTCTTCTTTCGGCAGATGTCAGGGGCTTCGATTCCAGCTGCCCTCTCTTTTGGAGCAAACATACTCCTTCGCCAAGGCAAACAGGGCCTTTGTTTCCGAGCCAGTTCTGTGGAGTTTTCCCAGGGGTTATTTCTTATTTATTTATCGCACGGCACAGTTGCACAAAGGGAAGCGCGCAATCGTATAAAAGACGTAACCAAGCCGATACGCCGGTATGCGGGCCGGTGGCTCGATCCCCCTAAAGACTCAGAGCCAAATTTTCAGTCTGCTCGGTCGCAGCGGGGGGAGTTCAAAGAGCTCGGCCACATCTCCCTGGAAAGCATGATGCTCACATTCCCGTGACGGATGGGAAACAGTCAGGTTCCGGTATTTTACCAGAGGTGTCAAACATGCAGCCCGGGGGCCAAATCAGGCCTCCGGAGGGCTCCTATCAGGCCCTCGAGCAACTGGCTGTCATCTGCTTCCTTCTGCATAACAGCTTGCTTTGCAAGGCTTGCTCAATCAAGCTACAGAGCAAAGCCTCTACTTTCTCCATTGGCTGAGGCTCCTCCCTTGGGGAGGAAGGGGGGAAGGCAGAGCTTGTCTTTTCAGGCTCTCTCCATCGCACAGCAGAGCTACTGAGCCAAGCCTCTCTTCCTTCTATTGGCTGAGGCTCCTCCCTCTCCTGTCACCTGGGGAAGGAAGGAAAGAGCCGGAGCTTTCTTTGTGCAGTTCCCTCGATCCCATGGGAGAGATACAAAGAAAGCACCTTTAAGACCAACAAGTGCGAATGTTTTGAGCTTTTAAAAAATAAATATTAAATTGTGTTTGTCTGTGCCTTTTATAAAGTTTATATCTGTGCTGCCTAATCTTAAATAGGTACACACCTGGCCTGGCCCAACATGGCCTGGCCCAACTCGACATGGTCTGGCCCAACAAGGTCTCATTTATGTCAGATCCGGCCCTCACAACAAATGAGTTCGACACCCCTGTTTTACCCCATTTAAAAAACTGGTCTGCACGACCGCCAAAGCCTGTTCATCTTCTGTTAGCCAGTTTCCATACTTTACGTGGCAAGTCAAATCCTGCAACCTCTTAGAATCCTAGAGCTGGAAGGGACCTCTAGGGTCATCTAGTCCAACCCCCTGCACAATGCAGGAAACTCACAAACACACCCCTCCCCTAAATTCACAGGGTCTTCATCGCTGTTAGATGGCCATCCAGCCTCTGTTTAAAAACCTCCAAGGAAGGAGAGCCCACCACCTCCTGAAGAATCCTAGAGTTGCAAGGGACCTCCAGGGTCATCTAGTCCAACCCCTTGCACAATGCAGGAAACTCACAAACACCTCCTCCTCAATTCACAGGATCTTCATTGCTATCAGATGGCCATCCAGCCTCTGTTTAAGGAAGGAAAGCCCACCACCTCCTGAAGAATCGTAGAGTTGGAAGAGACCTCCAGGGTCACCTAGTCCAACCCCCTGCACAATGCAGGGAACTCACAAACACCTCCCCCTAAATTCACAGGATCTTCATTGCTGTCAGAGGCCCATCCAGCCTCTGTTTAAAAATCTCCAAGGAAGGAGAGCCCACCACCTCCTGAAGAATCCTAGAGTTGGAAGGGACCTCCAGGGTCACCTAGTCCAACCCCTTGCACAATGCAAGGAACTCACAGACACCTCCCCCTAAATTCACAGGATCCTCATTGCTGTCAGATGGCCACCTAGCCTCTGTTTAAAAACCACCAAGGAAGGAGAGCCCCCCACCTCCCAAGGAGGAAGCCTGTTCCACTGAGGAATCGCTCTAAAGGTCTTGTTGGTGTTTATCAGTTTATGGATACTGACTGCAGAACTGACTGCATCCATGTTCACAGCCATTCAGAGCCATACCGCCCACTAGGCAAATTAGGCAGTCGTCTACGGTGCTCGCGGTCCAGGGGAGCAGAATTGGGTGCCTCTCTGAGTCCTGCCTCCCGCACACCTCTCAGAGTCTCTGAGAGGCACAGCTGTGGGGCTTTCTCCCGGAAGGAAGGAAGGAAGGAAGGAAGGAAGGAAGGAAGGGAGGAAGGAAGAGAGGAAGGAAGGAAGGAAGGAAGGAAGGAAGGAAGGAAGGAAGGAAGGAAGGAAGGAAGGAAGGAAGGAAGGAAGGAAGGAAGGATGGGAGGAAGGATGGAAGGATGGGAGAAAGGAAGAGAGGAAGGAAGAAAGAAAGAAAGAAAGAAAGAAAGAAAGAAAGAAAGAAAGAAAGAAAGAAAGAAAGAAAGAAAGAAAGAAAGAAAGAAAGAAAGGCAACATTTGCTGAAAAAACGTATTGTTTGGAAAAGCCAACCTGGTTTCTAGTGGCCAATCAGAAGCCTTGCTGAGTGGGAGCCCTTCATGGCCCCACTCACTTTCTATAGGCACTTGGGGAGTGCAGGGAAAAAACTTGGGGGCTGCTGTGGTGCTCTCAGGTGCTCTCACCTCGCCTTTCTCCCCAGGGAAACCCAAAGAGGTTGACATCCATTCTCCTCTCCTCCATTTTAGCTTCACAACAACACGGTGAGCCCCCCTCCCTTACTAACCAATGAGCAAAACATTGAGTTCCTTTCATTTAGACCCCCCTTTCACCCCCGGTGGGAACACAAATGGTCAGGCTGGACCAAGGCCACCCAGTGCGCTTTCATGGCCGACTGAGGATTTGAGCTCAGGTCCCACAGATTCTAGTCCAACACTCTTAACCCCTACACCACACTGGCTCCCCAAACAAGAGGTCGTGGCCTGCCATCTGGCCAAGGAGCAGGAACTCCTTTGCATATTAGGCCACACACCCCTGATGTAGCCAATAAAGAACATAAGAGAACATCAGAGAAGCCATGTTGGATCAGGCCTATGGCCCCTCCAGTTCAACACTCTGTGTCACATAGTGGCAAAAAAAAAAACCCGGTGCCACCAGGAGGTCAATCAGTGGGGCCAGGACACTAGAAGCCCTCCCACTGTTGCCCCTACCCAAGCACCAAGAATACAGAGCATCACTGCCCCAGACAGGAGAAGATAAGAGAAGCCATGTTGGATCATGCCAATGGCGTATCCATCCAACACTCTGTGTCACATAGCAGCCAAAAAAAACCCAGGTGCCATCAGGAGGTCCATCAGTGGGGCTAGGACACCAGAAGCCCTCTCACTGTCCCTTCCTCCCAAGCACCAAGACTACAGAGCACCACTGCCCCAGACATAAGAACATAAGAGAAGCCATGTTGGATCAGGCCAAAGGCCCATCCAGTCCAACACTCTGTGTCACATAAGAACATAAGAGAAGCCATGTTGGATCAGGCCAATGGCCCATCCAGTCCAACACTCCGTGTCACTTAAGAACATAAGAGAAGCCATGTTGGATCAGGCCAATGGCCCCTCCAGTCCAACACTCTGTGTCACATAAGAACATAAGAGAAGCCATGTTGGATCAGGCCAATGGCCCATCCAGTCCAACACTCCGTGTCACTTAAGAACATAAGCGAAGCCATGTTGGATCAGGCCAGTGGCCCATCCAGTCCAACACTCTGTGTCACATAAGAACATAAGAGAAGCCATGTTGGATCAGGCCAATGGCCCATCCAGTCCAACACTCCGTGTCACTTAAGAACATAAGAGAAGTCATGTTGGATCAGGCCAAAGGCCCATCCAGTCCAACACTCTGTGTCGCACAGTGGCCAAAAAAACCCAGGTGCCATCAGGATGTCCATCAGTGGGGACAGGACACCAGAAGCCTTCACACTGTTTCCCACCCCCAAGCACCAAGAATACAGAGCATCTCTGCCCTAGACATAAGAACATAAGAGAAGCCACACTGGATCAGGCCAAAGGCCCATCCAGTCCAACGCTCTGTACACACAGTGGCCAAAAAAAAACCAGGTGCCATCAGGAGGTCCATCAGTGGGGCCAGGACACCAGAAGCCCTCACCCTGTTGCTCCTCCCAAGCACCAAGAATACAGAGCATCACTGCCCCAGACAAAAGAGTTCCAACGATATGTTGGAGCTTGCAGAAGGCCCTGCAAGACGAGCCTTGTAAGCTCTTGGAGGACTGGCTACATCAGCGATGTGCGGCCTAATAGGCAAAGGACTTCCTGCTACCCAAAAAGCCCAACCACGGAGCATTACTTCCTCTGCCCCGGGGGTGTGGGGGGCGAGCACAGTCTGCAGCACAAACTCTTCAGCAGAAGAAAGGCTCCATAGGCGAAAAGAAGGTGTAGCTATTAGCAGAGCAGTCATCCACCCACCAAGACAATTCAGGCATCCGTTGCTTGGTTACCAGCCCCGTTCCCCCCTCCCACGCCGACCATAGATCATGCACAATGAGCTGTCTCCGAGATTGCGGGTTGACCTCTTGCCTACATAATGTACTGTTTTTCTTAGTAGCGACTACCTGGCCGTTGAGGTATTGATTTCTACATATCTATGAATGATGCTTGGGAGAGCGAGGCCGTTCTGGACGTCTCCGGAGGTCATTACCGTTTATTAGAGAGGAGTATTAAAACGTATTTCAAAAGACGGCCGTAATGGCTTTCACGTTGATGCCGTGGAGCTGAGGGAACTCCACCTGGCTTGGAGCGGGACCAGGAAAACGCCACCGGGTACGTTTCTGCTCGACAGCAGTGTAGGGGTGCCGGTTCCCCCTTTGCCACCAGAAAGGTAGGGTTGCCAGATAAGAACAGAAGAGAAGCCATGTTGGATCAGGCCAGTGGTCCATCCAATCCAACACTCTGTGTCACACAGTGGGCAAAATCCAGGTGCCATCAGAGGGTCCACCAACGGGGCCAGAACTTCAGAAGCCCTCCCACTGTGCCCTCCCCCCTAAGCACCAAGAATACAGAGCATCACTGCCCCAGACAGGGAGTTCCATCAATACACGGTGGCTAATAACAACTGAGGGATCTCTGCTCCATATGTTTATCCAACGTTTATCTAGTCCAACTCGGTGTGCCACACAGTGGCCAAAACCCAGAGGCCATCAGGAGGTCCACCAGTGGGGCCAGAACTCCAGAGGTCCTCTCACTGTTGCCCCCCCCCCCAAGCACCAAGAAGACAGAGTACCACTGCCCCAGGCATAAGAACATCAGACAAGCCATATTGGATCAGGTGGAAGGCCCATCCAGTGCAACACTCTCTGTCACACAGTGGCCAAAACCCAGAGGCCATCAGGAGATCCACCAGTGGGGCCAGGACTCCAGAAGCCCTCCCACTGTTGCCCCCCAAGCACCAAGAAGACAGAGCATCACTGCCCCAGAGGTAAGAACATAAGAGAAGCCATGTTGGATCAGGCCAATGGCCCATCCAGTCCAACTCGCTGTTTCACACACAGTGGCCAAAACCCAGAGGCCATCAGAAGGTCCACCAGTGGGGCCAAGACATCAGAAGGCCTCCCACTGTTGCCTCCCAAGAACTAAGAAGACAGAGCACCACTGCCCCAGGCATAAGAACATCAGAGAAGCCATGTTGAATCAGGTCGAAGGTCCATCCAGTCCAACTCGGTGTGTCATACACAGTGGCCAAAACCCAGAAGCCATCAGAAGGTCCACCAGTGGGGCCAGAATTCCAGAAGTCCTCCCACTGTTGTCCCCCAAGCACCAAGCATTACTGACCCAGACATAACAGCATAAGAGAAGCCATGTTGGATCAGGCCAGTGGCCCATCCAGTTCAACACTCTGGGTCACATAAGAACATAAGAGAAGCCATGTTGGATCAGGCCAATGGCCCATCCAGTTCAACACTCTGTGTCACTTAAGAACATAAGAGAAGCCATGATGGATCAGGCCAATGGCCATCCAGTCCAACACTCTGTGTCACATAAGAACATTATATATACACACACACACACACACACAGAGTGGCTAATAGCCACTGATGGACCTCTGCTCCATATTTTTATCTAACCTCCTCTTGAAGGTGGCTATGCTTGTGGCCGCCACCACCTCCTGTGGCAGTGAATTCCACATGTTAATCCCCCTTTGGGTGAAGAAGTACTTCCTTTTATCCGTTTTAACCTGTCTGCTCAGCAATTTCATCGAATGCCCGCGAGTTCTTGTATTGTGAGAAAGGGAGAAAAGTATTTCTTTCTCTACTTTCTCCATCCCATGCATTATCTTGTCAACCTCTATCATGTCACCCCGCAGGCGACGTTTCTCCAGGCGAAAGAGCCCCAAGCGTTTCAACCTTTCTTCATAAGGAAAGTGTTCCAGCCCTTTAATCATTCTAGTTGCCCTTTTCTGGACTTTCTCCAATGCTATAATATCCTGGGAAGGACAGGGACCCTAGTGGGGTATAGTGCCCTAGGGTCCACCCTCCAAAGCAGCCATTTTCTCCACGGGAACTGATTTCTGCAGTGGAAATGAACTACAAAAACCTGCCTACTGGAAAAGTTTACTTGTCTATGTCTCATCTCGAGCTCTTTCATAGGGAGAAATACTGAAAAAGCTACAGTGGTTAGAATAGGGTTAGAACATTGAGAGCCGGTGTGGTATGGTGGTTAGAATGGCAGATTGAGTCTGGGAAACCCTGATTTGAATCCTTGCTCTGCCGTGGATGTTCACTGAGTGAACTTGGGCCAGTCATTGACTCTCACTGGGTTGTTGTGGGGGGGTGGGAGTAGGAGGGAATTGTAAACTGTTTCAGATCCCTACTGGGGAGATTAGGAAGGAAGGAAGGAAGGAAGGAAGGAAGGAAGGAAGGAAGGAAGGAAGGAAGGAAGGAAGGAAGGAAGGAAGGAAGGAAAAGATATTGGATTTATACCCCCCCCCCATACTCTGAATCTCAGAGTCTCAGAGCGGTCACAATCTCCTTTCCCTTCCTCCCCCACAACGGACACCCTGTGAGGTGGGTGGGGCTGAGAGAGCTCTCACAGCAGCTGCCCTTTCAAGGACAACTCCTGCGAGAGCGATGGCTGACCCAAGGCCATTCCAACAGCTGCAGGTGGAGGAGTGGGGAATCAAACCCGGTTCTCCCAGATAAGAGAGTCCGCACACTTAACCACTACACCAAACTGGCTCGGAAGGAAGGAAGGAAGGAAGGAAGGAAGGAAGGAAGGAAGGAAGGAAGGAAGGAAGGAAGGGAGGGAGGGAGGGAGGGAGGGAAGGGAAGGGAAGGGAAGGGAAGGGAAGGGAAGGGAAGGGAAGGGAAGGGAAGGGAAGGGAAGGGAAGGGAAGGGAAGGTGCATTAAGCTTTGTGGGTTATTTTGGGCCGCTTACTCACTCTCACTCTGTCTGTCTGTCTGACTCATCTCTCTCAGCATAAGCTACCTGACAGGGTTGTTGTGAGAAAACGGAAGTGGAGATAAGAACTATATGTCTTGCGACATACACAAATCAAATGAACAGGACCAGCCATGTTAACTCCATTGCAGAAAAAACCCAGGAAGATTTCTGCGGCACCTTGTATGGCATTGTATTGTTCCCTGGGGGGGAAACCCCTTTGCAAGCGGCAAAGATTGCTGGGGAGTAAACACGTACAAAATCGGACAGAAGCGCCTTGCGCTGTGAAGCCAAGGGGGCAAGCTCTTCTGCCGCAATAAATCAAATTTGACCTGTTATGGATTGATCCCCCTGGAGGAGATCTGGATGCAGCTTGCGAGATGAACAGAGGATCTTTCTATTTGCCACGGGGGATGCCAAGACACTCTGATCGGCCAGATGCATTCCATGTTCATCCCCTGCACAGAGGGTTGCCAAGTCCAGTTCAAGAAATATCTGGGGACTTTGGGGGTGGAGCCAGGAGACTTTGGGGGTGGATCCAAGAAACATTGGGAGAGTAGCCAGGGGACTTTGGGGGTGGATCCAGGAGACTTTTGGGGAGGATCCAGGAGACATTGGGAGTGGAGCCAGTGGACTTTGGGGGTGGAGCCAGGAGACTTTGGGGGTGGAGCCAAGACACTTTAGGGTGGAGCCAGGAGCAAGGGTGTGACAAGCCCAATTGAACTCCAAAGGAAGTTCTGGCCATCACATTGAAAGGGACCACATGTAAGCCTTCCCTCCCTTGGAAATAATGAAGGATGGGGCACCTTCTTTGGGGGCTCACAGAATTGGATCCTTTGGAGGGTGTTTTGACGAGAGGCACCAGATGCTGTGCTGCAAATTTGGTGCCTCCTTATTTAAAAACAGCCCCCCTAGAGCCCCGGATTAATGTTCCATTATTCCCTTGAAGAATAGGTCTCCAATGGGGAATAACGGAATAACGGAGTGCCCAGCAGACATTTCCCTCCCCCCTTCCGCTTTCTGATGACCCTGAAGCGGGGGGAGGGCCTCCAAACCGGGGGATCTCCTGCCCCCACCTGGGGACTGGCAACCTTACTTGCACAGCGGGGGCCACCCAACGAACGTGAAATTCAATTTCAATCTGAAACTTCTAATAAGAGACCTGAAACTACCAAAAATATTTAGGGTTGCACTGGTACGGTCTCACATTCATCTATCTTATACTCAGGGCTTTTTTTTGGGAAGCAGGAACTCCTTTGCATATTAAGCCAATCCTCCTGGAGCTTACGGCAGGTCTTGTACTAAGAGCCCTGTAAGCTCTTGGAGGATTGTCTACATCAGAGTGTGTGGCCCAGGGGTGGAATTCTAGCAGAAGCTCCTTGGCATATTAGGCCACACACACCCTGATGTAGCCAATCCTCCTGGAGCTTCCAGTAGGCCCTGTGCTAAGAGCCCTGTAAGGAATTCTAGCAGGACCTCCTTTGCATATTAGGCCACACACCCCTGATGTAGCCAATCCTCCTGGAGCTGACAGAGGCCCTGTAAGAACAGCCTTGTAAGCTCTTGGAGGACTGGCTACAAAAGAGGGGTGTGGCCTAATAGGCAAAGGAGTTCTTGCTATAAAAAAAAGCCCCACGTATACTGAATGAGACCGGTGGTCCATCTATGTCAGTTTTGTCTACCCAGATAGGCATCTTGTCCCCATGATAGGCCGTTTTACATCCTGATCATCATGTTATCCCCAGGGCCTTTTTTATAGCAGGAACGTCCGGAACTTTGGAGGTTTTTCAACAGAGGCTAGACAGCCATCTGACAGCAATGCAGAACCTGTGAATTTAGGGGGAGGTGTTTGTGAGTTTCCTGCATTGTGCAGGGGGTTGGACTCGATGACCCTGGAGGTCCCTTCCAACTCTATGATTCTGATTCTTCAGGAGATGATGGGCTATCCTTCCTTGGAGGTTTCTAAACAGAGGCTGGATGGCCATCTGATAGCAATGAAGATCCTGTGAATTTAGGGGGAGGTGTTTGTGAGTTGCCTGCATTGTGCAGGGGGTTGGACTAGATGACCCTGGAGGTCCCTTCCAACTCTATGATTCTGATTCTTCAGGAGGTGGTGGGCTCTCCTTCCTTGGAGGTTTTGAAACAGAGGCTAGACGGCCATCTGACAACAATGCAGAACCAGTGAATTTAGGGGGAGGTGTTTGTGAGTTTCCTGCATTGTGCAGGGGGTTGGACTTGATGACCCTTGAGGTCCCTTCCAACTCTATGATTCTGATTCTTCAGGAGGGGGTGGGCCCTCCTTCCTTGGAGGTTTTGAAACAGAGGCTAGACGGTCATCTGACAACAATGCAGAACCTGTGAATTTAGGGGGAGGTGCTTGTGAGTTTCCTGCGTTGTGCAGGGGGTAGGACTAGGTGACACGGTGGGGGGGGAGGGCTTGTTACCATCCAACTCTATAATTCTAGGTTTTTAGCCATAGCTGAAGCAATTACGGGGCAGAAGAGCACCAACTGTTCCAATCCGCAGTTGCATCCTGAAACCTTCTAAATCCAGATTTCCCAGCTTTGAAAATCCTCCATATGTCGAGTTCCCGTGAACCTTTGCCTCTTTTCCGGGCACAAAATGTCATTAGGGTGGCCACGTAGGCAATCCTCTCCATGTGCGGTGCGCCGCCCCTGCGATGGATGATGCTTGGCTTATATGTTCTGTACGGGGGCGGGGAGAGAAACTGTCCCCTTACAGTCACTTCTCTGCCCTAGTTACCTCAGAGACGAAGTCGCCTCTGCACAGCTGGCGTGGAAAGGAGGGGAAACGGAAGGAGTGGGCGACTGCCCCAAAATGGCCGACCTCTGCCTCCTTTCTTGCCCACCATCCTGTGCTCCACACTTCAGCTCCTCCTGGCTTCCTTCACCAAGGAGAGCCAGATAAAGTATGCCAGTGCATCTCTGTTTACTCATTTTTATATTAGAGCCAGTTTGGTGTGGTGGTTAAGTGGAGCTTCCAGGAGGCCCAGGAGGGTGCTGCTATAAGATAATGGTTCGATGTATAAATTGATGGAACGGGCTCATTTGGAGTACTGTGTACAATTCTTGTCTCCCCACCCCATAAAAGATATAACAGTATTTGAAAAAGGGCAGAAAAGGGCAACTAGAATGATTCAAGGCTTGGAACACTGTAACCCCCCCCCCCCACAAGCACCAAGCACACAAAGCATCATTTCCTCAGATATAAGAGAAGCCCAGTTGGATCAGGCCAACGGCCCATCCAGTCCAACACTCTGTGTCACATAAGAACATAAAAGAAGCCATGTTGGATCAGGCCAATGGCCCCTCCAGTCCAACACTCTGTGTCACATAAAAACATAAGAGAAGCCATGTTGGATCAGGCCAATGGCCCATCCAGTCCAACACTCTGTGTCACAGAAGAACATAAGAGAAGCCATGTAGGATCAGGCCAGTGGCCCATCCAGACCAACACTGTGTCACATAAGAACATAAGAGAAGCCATGTTGGATCAGGCCAATGGCCCATCCAGTCCAACACTCTGTGTCACATAAGAACATAAGAGAAGCCATGTTGGATCAGGCCAATGGCCCATCCAGACCAACACTCTGTGTCACATAAGAGAATCCATTTTGGATCAGGCCAATGGCCCATCCAGTCCAACACTCTGTGTCACATAAGAACATAAGGGAAGCCATGTTGGATCAGGCCAATGGCCCATCCAGACCAACACTCTGTGTCACATAAGAACATAAGAGAATCCATGTTGGATCAGGCCAATGGCCCATCCTGTCCAACACTCTGTGTCACATAAGAACATAAGAGAAGACATGTTGGATCAGGCCAGTGGCCCATCCAGACCAACACTCTGTGTCACATAAGAGAATCCATGTTGGATCAGGCCAATGGACCATCCAGTCCAACACTCTGTGTCACATAAGAGAAGCCCTGTTGGATCAGGCCAATGGCCCCTCCAGCCCAACACTCTGTGTCACTTAAGAACATAAGAGAAGTCATGTTGGATCAGGCCCATGGCCCCTCCAGTCCAACACTCTGTATCACATAAGGACATAAGAGAAGCCATGTTGGATCAGGCCAATGGCCCATCCAGTCCAACACTCTGTGTCACGGAAGAACATAAGAGAAGCCATGTTGGATCAGGCCAATGGCCCATCCAGACCAACACTCTGTGTCACACCGTGGCCAAAACTCAGGTGCCATCAGGAGGTCCAGGAGCTAGGCCAAAACTCCAGAAGCCCTCCCACTCTTGATTTCCAAGCACCAAGAAGACAGAGCATCACTACCCCAGACCTCAGAGTATACAAGAGGCCATGTTGGATCAGGCCAGTAGCCCATCCAGTCCAACACTCTGTCACACACCAGCCCAAACCCAGGCACCATCAGGAAGTCCACCAGTGGGGCCAGAACTCCACATGCCCTTCCATTGTAGTCCCCCTCCTCAAAGCACCAAGAATACAGAGCATCGCTGACCCAGATTTCCAACAATACACTGTGGCTAATAGCCTCTGATGGACCTCTGCTCCAGATGTTGATCTAATCCCCTCTTGAAGCTGGCTATGCTTGTAGCTGCCACCACCTCCTTTGGGTGAAGAAGTGCTTCCTTTTATACATTCTAACCCAACTATTCAGCAATTTCATTGAGTGCCCACGAGTTCTCATATTGTGAGAAAGAGGAAAGGACTTCTTTCTCTACCTTCTCTATCTCATGCATAATATTGTAAACCTCTATCATGTGAGCCATGAAGGTCAGATTACAGAGAGGATGGCGGATAAAGTTATGAAAGGAATAGAAGAAATCAAAGTAACTAAATTTAAAGAACTGGAATATCAATTCCTTACAAAATGGTATAAGACACCAGCACAGTTAGCTAACGATTCCAGGATTAAGCCCGTTGTGCTGGCACTGTAAACACTGTAAAGGTTGGTACGCTCACATGTGGTGGGAATGTTCGGAAGTAAAGACCTTTTGGAAGGAAATTATCGAAATTATTAGAAAAGTATGCAATATAACACTAACTATAGATTTTAATCTAATGTTGTTAAGTACAATAGGAGGTCTGATAATGGATGGGAGTATTCAAAATTTAGTTAAGGCTGTGATACTGGCGGAAAAGTAAATGGACAGTAGAAATCTGGAACAACTGTTTGTTTGAATTTATACAGCCAGGCATCGTGGCGTCAATCAACAAAGAGACAACATGGGAAGGGAAATCTAATGAAATTGAGACCAGATGGAAGACCTACCTAGATTGGATATTCAAAGAAGGAAGAAAAGACATTCAGCGGAAGATTAAGACTTTGTGCCCATGGTTGGGGTGAAAAGACTAAGAGTAAAGGGAGGGAGGGAGGAAGGGAGAGATTGAAATGTATATAGCTACAAATATTTGTTGTAACAGACTAAATAGAATAATAATAAATAAATAAAGATATTGGGGGGGGGGAACCAATCTCTTTCATGTCACCCCTCAGTCAGCATTTCTCCACACACACGTTGTGGCTAATAGCCACTGATGGACCTCTGCTCCATATCTTTATTTAACCCCCTCTTGAAGCTGGCTATGCTTGTAGCCGCCGCCACCTCCTGTGGCAGTGAATTCCACATGTTAATCACCCTTTGGGTGAAGAAGGACTTCCTTTTATCCGTTTTAACCCGACTGCTCAGCAATTTCGTTGCATGCCCACGAGTTCTTGTATTGTGAGAAAGGGAGAAAAGTACTTCTTTCTCTACTTTCTCCATCCCATGCATTATCTTGTAAACCTCTATCATGTCACCCCACAGTCGACGTTTCTCCAAGCTAAAGAGCCCCAAGCATTTAAACCTTTCCTCATAGGGAAAGTCTGGTTTCCTCTGCCTGATAGCAGCTCTCCAGGGTCTCAGAAGAGGTCCTTTACATCAGCTACCACCTCGGTATGCTGGAGATTGAACCTGGGACCTTCTACATGCCGCACAATGAGGCTCCACCACTGGGCCGCTGTTTCTCACACACACAAATAGACTGGAAATCTTGCTCACTCTGGCAATCGCACATCATCAAGCAACCTTATACTGAATCAAAACCTGGATCCATCAAGACGAGAACTGTCTACTCTGCCTGGTAACAGATCTTCAAGGGTCTCAGGCTGAGGTCTTCACATCACCTCCCACCGGGTGCTTTTTACAAGAGAGGCTGGGGGTTGAACCTGGGACCTTCTGCATGCCACAAGAATGCTAGAAGAGCCCTGCTGGATCAGACCAGGGAGGGTCCATCTAGACCACAATCCTGTCTCACACAGTGGCCAGCCAGTTCCTCTGGAGGGCCCATAACAGGGCACAGAGGTCGAGGCCTTCCCCTGAGAAGAACATCAGAAGAGCCCTGCTGGGTCAGACCAGTGAGGGCCCATCTAGTCCAGCATCCTGTCTCACACAATGGCCAGCCAGTTCCTCTGGAGGGCCAACAAAAGGGGAGACAGGCTGAGGCCTTCCCCTGAGAATACCAGAAGAGCCCTGCTGGATCAGACCAGTGAGGTTCCATCTAGTCCAGCATCCTGTCTCACATAGTGACCAGCCAGTTCCTCTGGAGGGCCAACAATAGGGCACAGAGGCCAAGTCCTCCCCCTGAGAAGAACATCAGAAGAGCCCTGCTGGATCAAACCAGGGACGGTCTATATAGACCACAATCCTGTCTCACACAGTGGCCAGCCAGTTCCTCTGGAGGGTCCATAACAGGGCAGAGAGGTCGAGGCCTTCCCCTGAGAAGAACCTCAGAAGAGCCCTGCTGGGTCAGACCAGTGAGGCTCCATGTAGCCCTGCTGGGTCAGACCAGTGAGGCTCCATGTAGTCCATCTCCTGTCTCACACAGTGGCCAGCCAGTTCCTCTGGAGGGCCATAACAGGGCACAGAGGTCGAGGCCTCCCCCTGAGAAGAACATCAGAAGAGCCCTGCTGGGTCAGACCAGGGAGGACCCATCTAGTCCAGCCTCCTGCCTCACACAGTGGCCAGCCAGTTCCTCTGGAGGGCCAACAACAGGGCAGAGAGGCTGAAGCCATCATCAGAACACAAGAGCCTTGCTGGATCAGACCAGTGGTCCATCTGTTCGAGCATCCTGTCTTGTACAGTGGCCAAGAAGATGCTTTACCACTAGTGCTGCCAGCTCCCCCCTGACCACCAGCAAGGGATGGGGGGGGGCGGGAATAATGTTGCCAGATTCAGGTTGGGAATGTCCTGGTGATTTCAGGGAGTAAAGGGACTTCAGTGGGGTGCAATGCTAGAAACACCCCCCACACCCAAAAAAGCTTCCATTTTCTCCAAGGGATCCAGCCTCTGCGGGCTGGAGATGAGCCATCATTCCAGGAGATCTCCAAGTCCCATCTTGAGGCTGGCAACCCCATCGACTGCTCAGCCATGAATTGCAGCCATGTCGGCCGGCCCTAGACCAGGGGTAGCCAAACTGCAGCTCAGTGTGGCTCTTTCACAAATATTGAGTGGCTCTCGACGCCCCCACTGCCCCGTTGGCCAGTTTGGAGAAGGCATTTCTCTCTTTAAATCGCTCCTCCAAGCCAAGCCAGCCGGCAGCTTGGAGAACGCATGCAAGGTTAAAGTTGCTTTCTTTTTACCTCTCCCTCCTTCCCCATCTATTTCCTTCCTCCCTCCATACCTCAAACATCCGACGTTCATGCCTTGTGGCTCTCAGACATCTGACACGGATTCTATGTGGTTCTTACATTAGGCACGTTTGGCCACACCTGCCCTAGACTACCTGCCACCCTAGGCAAAACTAACCTCTGGCACACACACGCACACACACACTCTGAGTTTCGTGGGGGAGCAAGTTCTGCACACCCAAAAGGCCAGCACCCTAGAACAGAACATCAGAAGAGCCCTGCTGGGTCAGACCAGTGAGGGTCCATCTAGTCCAGCCTCCTGTCTCACACAGAGGCCAACCAGTTCCTCTGGAGGGCCTAAAACAGGGCATAGAGGCTGAGGCCTTCCCCTTAGAAGAACATCAGAAGAGCCCTGCTGGGTCAGACCAGTGAGGGTCCATATAGTCCAACCTCCTGTCTCACACAGAGGCCAACCAGTTCCTCTGGAGGGCCTAAAACAGGGCATAGAGGCTGAGGCCTTCCCCTTAGAAGAACATCAGAAGAGCCCTGCTGGATCAGACCAGGGAGGGCCCATCTAGTCCAGCATCCTGCCTCACACAGTGGCCAGCCAGTTCCTCTGGAGGGCCAACAACAGGGCAGAAAGGCTGAAGCCATCATCAGAACACAAGAGCCTTGCTGGATCAGACCAGTGGTCCATCTGTCCAGGGGTGGCCAAACTTGCTTAACATAAGAGCCAAATAGAATAAATGTCAGATGTTTGAAAGCCACAAAGCATGAATGTCAGATATTTTAGAGCCACGAGGGAGGGAGGGAAAAGAAGAAGAAGAATTGCAGATTTATACCCCACACTTCTCTCTGAATCAGAGACAATCTCCTATATCTTCTCCCCCACAACAGACATCCTGTGAGATGGGTGGGGCTGAGAGGGCTCTTACAGCAGCTGCCTTTCAAGAACAACCTCTGCCAGAGCTATGGCTGACCCAAGGCCATTCCAGCAGGTGCAAGTGGAGGAGCAGGGAATCAAACCTGGTTCTCCCAGATAAGAGTCCACACACTGAACCACTACACCAAAAGGAAGGAAGGAAGGAAGGAAGGAAGGAAGGAAGGAAGGAAGGAAGGAAGGAAGGAAGGAAGGAAGGAAGGAAGGAAGGAAGGAAGGAAGGAAGGAATAGATGGGGGAAAGGAAATGAGATAATTGGAAAGAAAGCAACTTTAACTTTAAATGCATTCTCCAAGCTACTTGGAGAAGTGATTTAAAGAGAGATATTCCTTCTTTAAGCTGGCTGCCAGTGTGGGTGGGGGCTTGGAGAGCCATACAATATGTCAGGGGTGGCCAACAGTAGCTCTCCAGATGTTTTTTGCCTACAACTCCCATCAGCCCCAACCAGCATGGCCAATGGCTGGGGCTGATGGGAGTTATAGGCAAAGAACATCTGGAGAGCTACCATTGGCCAACCCTACAACGTGCGTGAAAGAGCCCCATGTTGCTCTGGAGCCACAGTTTGGCCACCCCTGCCTTAGAGCATCGCCTAGTTTGCCTAGCGACAGGGCCGTCCCTGATATTTGCAGAGTCAGGGAGGGGAGGGCGCCACCCCGAGGAAGGAAGCGGGGGGGGGGGCAGAGGTTTCGGGGCTGCCTCTCTCCCTCCCTCTCTCCCTCCCCCTCTCACCTTGTGGAGCTTCCACATGGCCCCCAGGGCCTTGACCTCGTGGCTGGCGTGCTTGCCCTCCTCCAGGCACTGGTAGCAGACGGGCACCTTGCACTGGACACAGTACATGCTGTGGTTCTCCAGCTCGTGGTCGGTGCAGGTGGAGACCTTGCGGGGGCTGAGGCGTCGGCTGACCCGGCCCTGGGCGGGAGGCACCAGGCGGTGCTTGGCCAGAGGCCCCCGGGGCGGGTGGCACCGCAGGCGGCAGGGGTCGCAGTAGAAGACGTCGCACTGCTCGCACATCACGGTGGCCTCTTTGGGCGCCTTCTCGCACAGCTGGCAGCGCAGGGCGGCCGCCTTGCTCTGCTGGTAGCGGTCGATGACCCCCTCGAGGACGCGGTTCTTGGGGAAGCCGCGCAGGCCCCGCTCGTCGAGGATGAGGCTGCGGTGGCAGAGCGGGCAGGTGAGGCAGGAGTTGCGCGGCACCGGGGCCAGCGCGGAGGAGGCCGCGGGCGGCTGGTGGGGGGGCGGCGGCACGGCGGGGGGGAAGACGCGCACGCCGTTGGGCGACTTCTGGCAGGGGGTGGTGGGCGCGCTGGCGAAGCCGCCGTAGGAGCCGTAGCCGCTGTCGGCCTCGCTGTAAAGGCTCATCTTGTCCAGGTCCAGGTAGTCGTAGTCGGAGGCGGCCGAGCCCGAGGCGCGGCGGCTCTGGGGGGAGTCGGTGTCGGGGGTCTGCACCAGGATGTTGCGGGCGCAGGCCTGGCACAGGTTGTGCGAGCAGGGCAGGATGAGCGGCTCGCGGTAGAAGGAGCCGCACACCGGGCACTTCAGCTCCTCTTCCATCTCGTCCATCGATTCAGCACCGCGGACAGCGACCGGCGGGCGGCGGCCACCAGCAGCCGGGCCGGGGTTCAGCACCGCGGGCAGCGGGCAGCGGGCGGCGGCGGCAGCCAGACCGGGGTTCAGCACCGCGGACAGCGGGCAGCGGGTGGTAGCAGCAGCCAGGCTGAGTTTCAGCACCGCGGATAGCGGGCGGCGGCGGCAGCCAGGCCGGGTTTCAGCACCGCGGACAGCGACCGGCGGGCGGCGGCAGCCAGCAGCCGGGTCGGGGTTCAGCACCGCGGGCAGCGGGCGGCAGAAGCAGCAGCCAGGCCGGGTTTCAGCGCCGCGGACAGCGATCAGCGGACAGCAGCAGCCAGCGCGCCGCCCGCCTCGCCCTGCGCTCCGGCCAAGACTGGCCGCCTCCCGGTTGCAGCCGGAGCTCCGCGCATCTCGGCACGCCCCCCGCGACTCCCATTGGCCGTCCGCCCCGTACCCTGCGCTGCCATTGGGCTTAAGGAAGGGGGCTGCCCGACGCCGCTCTGCCTCTCCCGGCGGTGACAGCAAGGGATTGGCCGGAGACTGCTCCCTCGCCGACGCGCCTCTCCAGCTCGGAGAGGGAGCGCGGCGGAACGAGGAGGCACCTCCCCGCCGTTGCCAGCTCCAGGCGGGGGATGTTCCGGGAGGTGGGGGGGAAGGAGGCGGGGAAGGGGAGGGATGGGACGGGGACCCTCCACGAGATCCGTGACTGCCTTCCAAAGCAACCGCATCACACCGGCTCTTATCCGCATAGATGCGGCTTCCGTGTTGCGGGACACATAGATGAAGCTTGCACATTCCGTGTTGCACCGCTCCTGTTGACAGAAGGGGAGGGGGTTCTGCTGCTGTAGCGGGCTGGGGATCGGGAAGGGGATGATTCAAGGCCGAGGCTGGCGAAGGGCACTCTGCAGTCTAGAAACACGCAAGGAGATGAATTTAAAATACGGGGTTTCAATATGAGGAAGAAAACTGCAGATTTATACTCCGCCCTTCTCTCTGAATCAGAGACTCAGAGCGGCTTACAATTTCCTGTATCTTTTCCCCTCACAATAGACATCCTGTGAGGTGGGTGGGGCTGAGAGAGCTCTGACAAAAACTGCCCTTTCAAGGACAACTCCTGCAAGAGCTATGGCTGACCCAAGGCCATTCCAGCAGCTGCAAGTGGAGGAGTGGGGAATCAAACCCGGTTCTCCCAGATAAGAGTCCACACACTTAACCATTACACCAAACTGGCCCAATGGAGGGGGGGCGGGGACTGCCAGATCCAGCTTTGGAGACTCCTGAAGATTTTGGGGGTGGAGAGTGGGGAGCCAAGGGACCTCGGTGGGGTAAAGTGCCACAAAGTCCTCCTCCCCCCTGTCCAAAGCATCCCTTTTCTCTAGGGGAATTCTGTAACCTGGAGATGAGCTGTGATTTCAGGAGACCCTCCAGGTCTCACCTGGAGGCTGGCATCCTTAAAAACCAAATATAGATTTATAGCCCGCCGTTCCTAATGGGCATCAAGGCAGACGGCCCAGAGTGAATCAATACAAGTAGGCGTCGTTTTGTAGAAAAATAGGTGGCGGAGCTCATCCAGGGATGGTTATGCGGCTGCAATGCTATTCAATTGACAAGGAGGTTGAACTCTCAGAAGGAGGAGGTGGAACTCTCAGAAAGGTTCAGGAGCTGTGTTCCTGTGAGCTCCCCACTGAATCTGAGGCCTGAATACAATACACAAGATAGGGCATTCAAGAAACGATACGACCCAGCATGAGGATCTACCTCCAAACCCATCCCAAAGGTTGTACAGCAGGCCTTCCCTGAGAACCAGTTTGGTGTAGTGGTTAGGTGTGTGGACTCTTATCTGGGGGAACCGGCTTTGATTCCCCCCTCCTCCACTTGCACCTGCTAGCATGGCCTTGGGTCAGCCAGAGCTCTCTTATCTGGGAGAACCGGGTTTGATTCCCCACTCTTCCACTTGCAGCTGCTGGAATGGCCTTGGGTCAGCCATAGCTCTTTTATCTGGGAGAACCGGGTTTGATTCCCCACTCCTCCACTTGCAGCTGCTGGAATGGCCTTGGGTCAGCCAGAGCTCTCTTATCTGGGAGCACCGGGTTTGATTCCCCACTCCTCCACTTGCAGCTGCTGGAATGGCCTTGGGTCAGCCAGAGCTCTCTTATCTGGGACAACTGGGTTTGATTCCCCACTCCTCCACTTGCAGCTGCTGGAATGGCCTTGGGTTAGCCATAGCTCTTGCAGGAGTCGTCCTTGAAAGGACACTTTCTGTCAGAGCTCTCTCAGCCCCACCCACCTCACAAGGTGTCTGTTGTGGGGGGAGAAGATTGTAAGCCGCTCGGAGTCTCTGATTCAGAGAGAAAGGCGGGGTATAAATCTGCAGTCTTCTTCTTCTTCCCAAGCAGGGCTGCCAACTCCCACTTGGGAAATCCCTGGAGATTTGGGGGGGGGGATCCTTTGAAGGGTGCTGCTTGGAGCAGGGAGCCGAGTGAAACCCCAGGGAACCCAGCCTCCACAGCAAACATTTTCTCCGGAGGAACGGATCTGGAGCTTGGCAATCCCACCTCTCAGGCCTGAGGGTCACTGTGGCCTTTGGCCCTCCTTTCTCCTGGCTACCCGCTCCAATGCATTCAGGGAATTCCGACTCCCTCTCCTTTCTGTTAACAGCACGTATTTTTATAAAGCCAATTCAGCTGGAGGGAGAGCAGTTTTGCCCAAACTCACTGCAGGCTCCTTCTGTATGCATTTCTGAGGCCTCCAAGTGCTCGTTTGTTTTCCTGATTGTCTTCCCGAGCTGCCTTTCCCCCTCACACACACACACACACAGCTCTCCTTGGCCAAATGCAAACCTTCCCTCATTTCCTCTCTCCCTGGGACCACCCTGGGTTATTTTTCACTGTGGCAGCAGGGCGAGCTATACAGCTGGGGTTTCAGTGACCTCTTTAGCATGCAAAGAAGGAGACACACGGAGACCCGGAAGCAAGAGAAAGGCACAGACACCCCCCCTTTCCTCCTCCATCATCTCCCACTTAATCCTGCAGTGTTCCCAGCTGAGAAAGCTTCAGGTTGTCGGAGATGCTGCCCGGCCCCTCACCGCCCGGGTTTTGACGTCACCCCGAGGAGCTTTGCAGCTCGTAGAGCCAAAATAGCTGTAATAATTGCTTTCCTGGTTGCCGAAGTCTTCCCAGAGCCACAGTGGTGGTTAGCAAGGCGTTGAAACACTTTAGAAAGCAGGAGAGAGATTGCCGGGCTCATCAGCTCTGGTTTTGCCCTTACCCAGCTATTCATTCACAGCATCGTTGTTTTACAGTTTGGGTGCTTTTGCCACGAACGTGCTTTTGGATATTGTAGCTCTGCTTGCCAGAGGATCTGGGAGGGAAAGGGTTGAGAGAATTCTCTCCTTCAGGTACACTCGGCAGTTGGTTCGAACCCTCTTATAGGTTAGATCGGGGTGGGCAAACTTGCTTAACGTAAGATTCACATAGAATAAATGTCGGAAGTTTGAGAGCCACAAGACATGAACAAATGTTACATATGTCTTTATTAAAACTCTTAACGCACCGAAAGATAAAATACATATGCATGCACTTTACGACATGATTGTGCTAGAAGGAGATTTTTTTTAAAGATAAAAGCTGGGAATAACAGTCCCCAAAAGGCCAGCAAAGGGAAAGCTTAGGGAATTATTTGATGGCACAAGTGGGAGACGGAAACACACATGCACCACCAAGATTAGTAGATACAGCTCTGGCAAGAGCTGTGAAACTGCGCCGCCCTCTTTAATTCCATCCCTCCTTCCAGTGGCTCCCATGGCTCTTACACTCTCTTTCCCCACTCTGGTGGCGGAAGAGAAAAGCTTGCAAGTCTGCCTATTGCACCCGCCTTCCCTGCTTCACACATGGTGGAAATAGATGCCTACCTCTGGGTCAGTGCTCAGAGGCGGAATGAGGTCCCAATGCTAAGCGCACTTACTTGAGAGTAAGCCTGCATTAAATTCCTCCTCTACTTCCAGGAACATAAGAACACAAGAGAAATATCTGGGGAATTTGCGGCTGGAGCCAGGAAACTTTGGTAGTGGAGCCAGGAGCAAAAATGTGGCCAGCATAACAGAACTCAGAAGGGAGTTCTGGTCATCACATTTAAAGGGACCTCACACCTTTTAAATGCCTTCCATTAGAAATAATAAAGGATAGGGGCACTTTCTTTGGGGGCTCATAGAACTGGACCCCCTGGTCATCTCTTTTTGAACTTTGGCATGTGATTTCGGAAGAGGCAGCAGATGCGAGGCTGCAGATTTCGTACCTCTACCTCAAAAAAAAAAAAAACCACAGCAGAGCCCCAGATACTCACATATCAATTCTCCATTTTACCCTATAGGAATCGGTCTCCGTAGGGAATAATGGAGTGCCCAGCAGACATTTCCCTCCCCTGCCGTGCTTTCTCATGACCCTGAAGTGGACCCTCACGCCAAAACGGGGGCTCTCCTGCCCTCACCTGGGGATTGGCAACTCTAAGAACATCAGAAGAGCCCTGCTGGATCAGACCAGAAAAGGTCCATCTAGTCCAGCATCTTTTCACATATGTGGCCAACTAGTTCCTCTACAGGTTAACAAACAGGGCAGAGAGGCCGAGGCCTTCATAAGAACATCAGAAGAGCCCTGTTGGATCAAACCAGTGAGGGTCCATCCAGTCCAGCCTCCTGTCTCACACAGTGGCAACCTGTTCCTCTGGAGGGCCAACAACAGGGCAGAGAGGCCGAGGCCTTCATAAGAATACAAGAAGAGCCCTGCTGGATCAGACCAGTGAGGGTCCATCTAGTCCAGCCTCCTGTCTCACACAGTGGCCAGTCAGTTCCTTTGGAGGGCCAATAACAGGGTAGAGAGGCCGAGGCCTTCATAAGAACATCAGCAGAGCTCCGCTGGATCAGACCAGTGAGGGTCCATCTAGTCCAGCATCCTGTCACACACAGTGGCCAACCAGTCCCTCTAGAACAAGGGTGGGGAACATCTAGCCCAAGGGCCATTTACAGCCCTCGAGATCACTAGGTCTGGCCCTCGGGGATTGCTGATCCCTTTCTTTCCCCCATTTATTTATTTCCATTTATTACTCTTCCTTCCTTCCTCATGCTCTCCCTCTCTCTCTCAGCTTTTTCTACAAAAAAAGCCCTGGATCTAGGCATTTGCCTAGGACGGCGGGCTGTGTGTGTGTGTGCCAAATTAGGCTCTCCCCACATGACTTCAAATAGAAAAACAATTATTTGCATGAATTTTGCTGGCCCGAATCATTCTCCCTCAGCGGAGCACTGTTTTTTTAAGTTGATAATTTTGTATGGCCCGCAAATGATGTTATAAATATCCAAATGGCCCTTGGCAGAAAAAAGATCCCCCACCCCTGCTCTAGAAGGCCAACAACAAGGCAGGGAGGCCGAGGCCTTCATAAGAACATCAGAAGAGCCCTGCTGGATCAGACCACGGAGGGTCCATCTAATCCCATCTCACACAGTGGCCAGCCAGTTCCTCTGGAGGGCCAACAACAAGGCAGAGACTGAGGCGTTCATAAGAAGAGTCTGCTGGATCAGATCCCTGAATGTCCATCCAGTCCAACCTCCTGTCTCACACAGTGGCCAACCAGTTCCCCTGGAGAGCCAACAACAGGGCACAGAAGCTGAGGCCTTCCCCTGAGAAGAACATCAGAAGAGCCCTGCTGGATCAGACCAGTGAGTGTCCATCTAGTCCAGCCTCACACAGTGGGCCAGCCAGTTTCTCTGGAGGGCCAACAACAGGGCACAGAGGCCGAGGCCTTCCCCTGATGCTGCCTTCTGGCTCCGGAATTCAGAGGTTTAGTGCCTCTGAATGTGGAGGTTCCCTTCAGTCACCAAGGCTTGGAGCCGCCGATAGACTTCTCCACGAATCTCTCCAATCCCCTTTGAAAGCAGTTGCGAGAAAAACCAAGCTCTAGCATGCCAGAAAGAAAGGCATGAACTGTATGGTGGAGAGCACATAGCCTGACCGTGGTGAACTGCAACTGCTTAGCAACCGTGGACTGTCCTGATTTCTCCAAGCGCCTGGGGTGAGGCCAAACGTTCAGCAGCCCAAGACACGCACCCCCCGCCCCCTCCGTGCCTGTCACTGTGTCTGCTCAGCCCTTCCCTAGCAACCAGGACACATGTCCATTTCTTTACTGTGTGGGTTGATGACCCTGAAATGTGCATTGGCAACGGGACAGAATAGAGCATCGGCAGAAAACGCAGCCGGCTCCAGAGGAGGTGCCCTCTCGAACTGCAGTCCTCGCCCGGATTCCTTGCCAGCGACATGACTCAGCTACTCGAAGGCTATTGAAAGAGGCATGACTCAGAACGGCAGCTTCCTGCCGAGTCATTCTTTGGCCAAGTGCTCTCCCTGGAGCGAGAGCCAATTCACCACAAATTCATAAAAATTACTTTGCTGAATCGCATTCAAGCTCGGTCAGATACGAGGTTCTGAAGTTCAGGGACGGCCAGCCAAATAATACCGGGTGGGAAGTTTATAAGCAAGCCACAGCCGGTGTGTGTTCCCTAATACAGGGGTGTCGAACATGCAGTTTGGGGGCCGGATCAGGAGAGCCAGTTTGGTGTAGTGGTGAAGTGTGCGGACTCTTATCTGGGAGAACTGGGTTTGATTCCCCACTCCTCCACTTGCACCTGCTGGAATGGCCTTGGGTCAGCCATAGCTCTGGCAGAGGTTGTCCTTGGAAGGGCAGCTGCTGGGAGAGCTCTCTCAGCCCCACCCACCTCACAGGGTGTCTGTTGTGGGGGAGGAAGGGAAAGGAGATTGTGAGCCGCTCTGAGACTCTTCGGAGTGGAGGGCGGGATATAAATCCAATATCTTCATCTTCCTCACAGGGTGTCTGTTGTGGGGGAGGAAGGGAAAGGAGATTGTGAGTCGCTCTGAGACTCTTTGGAGTGGAGGGCGGGATATAAATCCAATATCTTCTTCTTCTTCCTATCAGGCCCCTGAGCAACTGACTATCACCTGCTTCCTTCTCCCTCTCTCTTGCTTCCTTCTGCATCACAGCTTGCTTTGCAAGGTTTGCTCAATCGCACAGGAGTTACAGCGCAAAGCCTCTATTTCCCCCATTTGCTGAGGCTCCTCCCTTGGGGAGGAAGGGGAGAGGAACAGTTTGCTTTGTGAGGCTCTCTCAATCGCACAGCAGAGCTACTGAGCCGAGCCTCTCTTCTTTCTATTGGCTGAGGCTCCTCCCCCTCCTGGTCTCCTGGGGAAAGAAGGAAAGAGCCAGAGCTTCCGTTGCCCAGTTCCCTGGATCCCATGGGAGGGATACAAAGAAAGCACCTTTAAGACCAAAGAGTGCTAATGTTCTAATAATGTTTTTTTAAAAAAAAAATCTTTTATTGTGTTTGTCTGTGCCCTTTATAATGTTTATATCTCTGCTACCTGGCATTACATTTTATGACACCCATGGCCCGGCCTGACAAGGTCTCGTTTATGTCAGATTCAGTCCCTATGACACTCCTGCTCAAAAAGATAGACTGCCCCTGATTATGACCCCTGAGACCAACATACCTGCAAGACTGCCTCTCCCCATATGTGCCCCAGAGATCGCTGCATTCCGCTTCACAGCATCTCCTGACCGTCCCTGGCCCAAGGGACGGTTGATTTGCCTCGACCAGGTCCAGGGCCTTTTTGGCCTTGGCCCCGGCCTGGTGGAATCAGCTCCCTGTGGAGATCTGGGCCCTACCTGAACCAATGCCATTTTGTAGGGCCTGCAAGATGGCACTATTCTGTGGGGGCCTTCGGTTGAGGCAGTGGACGTCCTTATTTCCATCTGCTTGGCTTCCCTTACCTCTTATGATGCTCTTATTTTAATCTGTTATTCCATCTCTTATCTTAATCTGTTATTCCATCTCTTATCTTAATCTGTTATTCCATATCTTAATCTGTTATTCCATCTCTGGGTCTACTGGAGAGCCAGTTTGGTGTAGTGGTTAAGTGTGTGGACTCTTATTTGGGAGAACCGGGTTTGATTCCCCACTCCTCCACTTGCACCTGCTGGAATGGCCTTGGGTCAGCCAGAGCTCTCTTATCTCGGAGAACCGGGTCTGATTCCCCACTCCTCCACTTGCACCTGCTGGAATGGCCTTGGGTCAGCCATA
This sequence comes from Heteronotia binoei, assembly GCF_032191835.1. NCBI lineage: Eukaryota > Metazoa > Chordata > Lepidosauria > Squamata > Gekkonidae > Heteronotia > Heteronotia binoei. The sequence goes on along the minus strand of NC_083243.1, from coordinate 6,648,353 downwards.
GCTCTCTTATCTCGGAGAACCGGGTCTGATTCCCCACTCCTCCACTTGCAGCTGCTGGAATGGCCTTGAGTCAGCCATAGCTCTGGCAGAAGTTGTCCTTGAAAGGGCAGCTGCTGGGAGAGCCCTCTCCAGCCCCACCCACCTCACAGGGTGTTTGTTGTGCGGGAGGAAGGGAAAGGAGATTGTGAGCCGCTCTGAGACTCTTCGGAGTGGAGGGCGGGATATAAATCCAATATCTTCTTCTTCTTGTGTGTATATATATATATATATATATATATATATATATATATATATATATATATGCCCAACTGGAAATCGCCGCCTGCAACATATATGCTGTTTGCTTTATTGTATTCTATGGTTTTGACCCCTCAGAAGGTGCCCAATATGCTACTGGGGAAGAGCATTCAAGTAACCCCAGAAAGAGTGAGGCGGCAGGGCCAAAGCCGAAAGGACGCTCAGCTGTGGGTGTGTCTGATGGTGAAAGAACAGTCCGATGCTGCAAAGAGCAATACTGCATCGGAACGTGGAATGTAAGATCTATGAATCAAGGCAAGCTAGATGTGGTCAAACAAGAGATGGCAAGACTGAACATCGACATCTTGGGAATCAGCGAACTCAAATGAACGGGAATGGGTGAATTTAACTCAAATCACTACATCTATTATTGTGGGCAAGAGTCCCGTAGAAGAAATGGTGTGGCCTTTACAGTTAACAAGAGAGTGAGGAAGGCAGTAATGGGATACAATCTCAAAAATGACAGAAGGATCTTGGTCCGTATCCAAGGCAAACCATTCAATATCACAGTCTATGCACCAACCACTGATGCAGAACAGGCTGAAGTGGACCAGTTCTATGAAGATCCACAACACCTTCTAGAGTTAACACCAAAAAAAAAGATGTCCTCCTCATCACAGGGGACTGGAATGCCAAAGTGCGAAGTCAAAAGGTAACCGGAACAACTGACAAATTTGGCCTTGGAGAACAAAACGAAGCCGGGCAAAGGCTAGTACAGTTTTGTCAAGAGAACAAGCTGGTCATAGCGAACACTCTCTTCCAACAACCTAAAAGGCAACTCTACACGTGGACATCACCTGATGGGCAATACAGACATCAGATGATTATATACTCTGCAGTCAAAGATGGAGAAGCTCTGTACAGTCAGCAAAAACAAGACCTGGAACTGACTGCGGCTCAGATCCTGAGCTATTCATTGCAAAATTAAGGCTTAAACTGAAGAAAACTGGGGAAGCCATCAGGCCACTCAGGTTTGACCTTGATCACATCCCTTATGAATATACAGTGGAGGTGAAGAATAGGCTTAAGGAACTAGAGTTGATAGACAGAGTGCCTGAAGAACTATGGACGGAGGTTCGTGACATTGTACAGAAGGCCGCAATCAGCACCATCCCAAAGAAAAAGAAATGCAAGAAAGCAAAGTGGCTGTCTGATGAGGCTTTACAAATAGCTGAGGAAAGAAGGAAAGCAAAAGGCAAAGGTGAAAAGGAAAAATTCACCCAACTGAATGCAGATTTTCAGAGAACAGCAAGGAGAGATAAGGAGGCCTTCCTGAAGGAACAATGCAAAGCAACAGAGGAAAATAACAGAATGGGAAGGACAAGAGATCTCTTCAAGAAAATTGGAGAAATCAAGAGAACGTTTCATGCAAAGATGGCCATGATAAAGGACAAAAATGGTAGGGACCTAACAGAAGCAGAAGAGATCAGGAAGAGGTGGCAAGAATACACAGAAGAACTATACAAGAAGGATCTCAATGTCCTGGACAACCATGACAGTGAAATCGTTGACCTTGAGCCAGACATCCTGGAGTGTGAAGCCAAATGGGCCTTAGAAAGCATTACTAACAACAAAGCGAGCGGAGATGACGGTATCCCAATTGAGCTATTCAAAGTCCTAAAAGATGATGCTGTTAAAGTGATGCACACATTATGTCAACAAAATTTGGAAAACGCAACAGTGGCCACAGGACTGGAAAAGATCAGTTTATATTCCATTCCCAAAATAATAATAATAATATAGTTTATTTATATCCCGCCCTCCCTGCCGAAGCAGGCTCAGGGTAGCTCACAACATGTAAAAATTACAGTTTACAATATAAAGCATCAATACAATTCAATACATAATTCATTAAATAAAACCATCATTTACAATTTAAATTAACATTTGCGGTGCTACGTATCAGATTTTCCTCAGTGGGTTTGGTGGCTGGATATAGTAGATTATGTCTACAGCAGGGTAATGCCAAGGAATGTTCAAACTATCACACCATTGCACTCATTTCATATGCCAGCAAGGTCATGTTAAAGATCCTACAAGCCAGGCTTCAGCAGTATGTCGATCGGGAACTACCAGAAGTTCAAGCTGGGTTTCGGAGAGGTAGAGGAACTAGAGATCAAATTGCCAACATTCGATGGATTATGGAGAAAACACGGGAATGTCAGAAATGTCTATTTCTGTTTCATTGACTGCGCTAAAGCCTTTGATTGCGTGGATCACAACAAACTATCGCAAGTCCTTAAAGAGAAGGGAGTACCAGACCACCTCATATGTCTTCTGAGAAACCTGTATAAGAGTCAAGAAGCAACTTTCAGAATGGGATCTGGAACAACTGATTGGTTTAGAATAGGAAAAGGAGTTCGACAAGGATGTATATTGTCACCTTGCTTATTTAATTTAAATGCAGAGTACATCATGTGGAATGCTGGCCTGGATAAAGCACAAACCAGTATTAAGATTGCTCGGAAAAACCTCAACAACCTCAGATATGCAGTTGACACCACTCTAATGGCAGAAAGTGAGGAGGACCTAAAGAACCTCTTGTTGAGGGTGAAAGAGGAGAGCACAAAAGTAGGCTTGAAACGCAACATCAAAAAAGCTGAGATCATGGCATCCGGTCCCATCACACCTTGGCAAATAGGAGGGGAAGACGTGGAAGTAGTGACAGACTTCACATTTCTGGGATCCAAGATCACTGCCGATGGTGACTGGAGCCATGAAATTAAAAGTCGCTTGCTCCTTGGGAGGACAGCTATGGCGAACCGGGGCAGCATAATAAAAAGTAGAGAGATCACCCTGCCAACAAAAATCCGTATAGTCAAAGCGATGGTATTCCCAATAGTCATGTATGGCTGTGAGAGCTGAACCATAAGGAAGGCCGAGCGCAGAAGAATAGATGCTTTTGAGCTGTGGTGCTGGAGAAGACTCTTGGGAGTCCCTTGGACTGTAAGAAGTTCCAATCAGTCAGTCCTAAGGGAAATCAACCCAGACTGTTCCCTGGAAGGTCAGAGGCTGAAGCTGAAGCTCAAATACTTTGGCCACCAAATGAGAAGGGAGCCCTCCCTGGAGAAGACTCTTGAGTCCCTTGGACTGTAAGAAGTTCCAATCAGTCAGTCCTAAGGGAAATCAACCCAGACTGTTCCCTGGAAGGTCAGATGCTGAAGTTGAAGCTCAAATACTTTGGCCACCCAATGAGAAGGGAGCCCTCCCTGGAGAAGCCCCTGATGCTGGAAAGACAAAAGGCAAAAGAAGCAGGGGATGGCAAAAGAGGAGATGGCTGGACAGCATTGCTGATGTAACTAACATGAATTTGAGCAGACTTCGGAGGATGGTGGAAGACAGGAGGGCCTGGCGTGTCTTTTTCACATTTGAGAATTCATCTCCTTGAGTGAGTTTTTAAGAAGCTGGAAATGGACGCTACTAAAAGGACTGGAACAAATGAAACAATGAAATTATCATAGCGTTGCCACTTGATTGTCATTAGGATGAATTTTTGATATCATGATTTCTTGTGCTGTATATCTTTAAGTATTTCTAATTTAGAAGGAGAAGAAGAAGATATTGGATTTATATCCCGCCCTCCTCTCCGAAGAGTCTCAGAGCGGCTCACAGTCTACTTTCCCTTCCTCCCCCACAACAGACACCCTGTGAGGTGGGTGGGGCTGGAGAGGGTTCTGACAGCAGCTGCCCTTTCAAGGACAGAGTCTCAGAGCGGCTCACAATCTCCTTTCTCTTCCTCCCCCACAACAGACACCCTGTGAGGTGGGTGGGGCTGAGAGGGCTCTGACAGAAACTGCCCTTTCAAGGACAGAGTCTCAGAGCAGCTCACAATCTCCTTTCTCTTCCTCCCCCACAACAGACACAACAGTCTTAGAGCGGCCCACAATCTCCTTTCCCTTCCTCCCCCACAACAGGCACCCTGTGAGGTGGGTGGGGCTGAGAGAGCTCTGACAGAAGCTGCCCTTTTAAAGACAACCTCTGCCAGAGCTATGGCTGACCCAAGGCCATTCCAGCAGGTGCAAGTGGAGGAGTGGGGAATCAAACCCAGTTCTCCCAGATAAGAGTCTGCGCACTTCACCACTGCAACAAAATGGCTTAGTTAATAAGTTTTTGCCTTTATAATATTTTGCAATAAGATTCTTCCGTTGCGTATTGAGTTCCTTCATTAATTATTTCACAGTTTTTGCTTGGATTCCAGCTTTCTTGGAAAGGCTCCAACACCTTTCTAAATGAACTCCTAATTGGAATCAAGTGGTAATTAAAACACGGCCTCTCGGATAATGAATTCGAGCAGCTTAGAAGGATGTGGAGGATTCGTGGCCTTCCTCTTCCCCTGGCAGCTGTCACAAATCGGGATGTCTCTGCCTAGCTGGTCATGCTGGAGAGAGCCGACAGTGCTCTTGGCCTCTTCTTCCTCCCCCACAACATGGCCTTGGGTCAGCCAGAGCTCTGGCAGAGGTTCTCCATGAAAGGGCAGCTGCTGTGAGAGCCCTCTCAGCCCCACCCGCCTCACAGGATGTCTGTTGTGGGGGAGGAAGGGAAAGGAGATTGTAGGCTGCTCTGAGACTCTGTCCTTGGAAGGGCAGCTGCTGGGAGAGCCCTCTCAGCCCCACCCACCTCACAGGGTGTCTGTTGTGGGGGAGGAAGGGAAAGGAGATTGTAGGCCGCTCTGAGACTCCGTCCTTGAAAGGGCAGCTGCTGGGAGAGCCCTCTCAGCCCCATTCACCTCACAGGAGACATTGGGGGTGGAGCCAGGAGCAAAGTTGTGACAAGCACCATTGAACTCCAAAGAGAGTTCTGGCCCTCACATTGAAAGGAACCGCACACCTTTTTAATGCCTTCCCTACATTAGAAATCATGAAGGATAGGGCCACCTTTTGGGGGGGCTCATAGAATTGGACCCCCTGGTCCAAGCTTTTTGAAACTTGGGGAGCATTTTGAGGAGAGCCATCAGATGCTATGCTTAAAATCTGGTGCCTCTACCTCAAAAGACAGCCCCTCCAGAGCCCCAGATACCCCCAGATCAATTCTCCATTATACCCTATGGGAATTGATCTCCATAGGGAATAATGACGTGCCCAGCAGACATTTCCCTCCCCCCGCCCCCGTTTCTGACGACTCTGAAGTGGGGGAGGGCCTGCTCCCACCTGGGGATCGACATCTCTACTCACGAGTTGCTGAGCTTCCAACTTCTTCAAAGTCACACGGAGCAACCAAAGGTTCAAGTTTACCTTTCCTATGCAAAGGACCTTTGAAAAGATTGCGCAATCAATGGAGGGTCTGGGCTGCTTCCACAGCCACTGGGAGCAGCCATGTTGTTCTGCCTGCTCCTCCCGCCCCCTTCAGCCTTAAAGACACAGACACCCCATCCCAAGAGAAAGCCTTTCCAAGCGGAGTCTGAAGCCTACGGAGGGGGAAAGGCACATGGTGGCTGTGGGGGCAGGGCTTCCCCCTGCCGACCAGCTGACTGGGAGCGGAAAGGGGGATTACCCCTGCTGGGACCTGGGGATTGGCAAGCCTACTCAGAGCCCACTCCCCCCCCCCAAAAAAAATCTCCAGTTATTTCCCCATCTGGATCTGGGGACACCATCAGCAGCATTTCTACGGCTCCTTAATCAATTGGGTTCGTCACCGTTCCTTTTTCTCTGCAGATGGGCGCCTCGGCTCCGCAAGCCACTGGTGATGGCTGTCCCTCCCAACTGTGCTTTGAACAGGTTTTAACAAAAGTGTTTCAAAAGCACAGGAAGGCTGTGTGCCATGTGTGGGAGCTTGAGAAAGGTATTGAACGGGTGACTGCCACTAAAGAATATTGGAGTTGTAGGCAGGGGTGGTGATTAAAACAGGCACGGGGGAGGGCTCTGTTCAGCCCAGCCACACGGCTGGTGCATTCATGGAATCAAAGAGTTGGACGGGACCTCCAGGGTCATCTAGTCCAACCCCCTGCACAATGCAGGAAACTCACAAACACCTCCCCCTAAATTCACAGGATCTTCATTGCTGTCAGATGACCATCTAGCCTCTGTTGAAAAACCTCCAAGGAAGGAGAGCCCACCACCTCCCGAAGAGTCATAGAGTTGGAAGGGGCCTCCTGCGTCATCTAGTCCAACCCCCTGCACAATGCAGGAAACCCACAAACGCCTCCCCCTAAATTCACAGGATCTTCATTGCTGTCAGATGGCCATCCAGCCTCTGTTTAAAAACCTCCTTCTATCTTAGAATCATAAAATCATAGAGTTGGAAGGGACCTCCAGGGTCATCTAGTCCAATCCCCTGCACAATGCAGGAAACTCACAAACGCCTCCCTCTAAATTCACAGAATCTTCATTGCTGTCAGATGGCCATCCAGCTTCTGTTTAAAAACCTCCTTCTATCTTAGAATCATAGAATCAAAGAGTTGGAAGGGACCTTCAGGGTCATCTAGTCCAACCCCCTGCACAATGCAGGAAACCCACAAATACCGCCCCCTAAATTCACAGGATCTTCATTGCTGTCAGATGGCCATCCAGCCTCTGTTTAAAAACCTTCAATGTTTCCTCATAGGACTTGGTCTCCAGACCCCTCACCATCTTCGTCGCCCTCGTCTGGAACCATTCCAGCTTGTCTATATCATTCTTAAAATGTGGTGCCCAAAACTGAACACAAGACTCCAGGTGAGGTCTTACCAAAGCAGAGTAAAGTGATACCATTACTTCATAGAATCTTAAGAGTTGGAAGGGACCTACAGGGTCATCTAGTCCAATCGCCTGCACAATGCAGGGAACTCACAAATACCTCCCCCTAAATTCACAGGATTTTCATTGCTGTAAGATGGCCATCTAGTCTCTGTTTAAAAACCTCCAAGGAAGGAGAGCCCACCACCTCCCGAGGAAGCCTGTTCCACTGAGGAATTGCTCTAACAGTCAGGAAGTTCTTCCTAATGTTGAGCCGGAAATACTTCTGATTTAATTTCAATCCATTGGTTCTGGTCCTACCTTCTGGGGCCACAGAAAACAATCCCACACCATCCTCTATATGACAGCCCTTCAAGTACTTGAAGGTGGTGATCATATCCCCTCTCAGCCGCCTCGTCTCCAGGCTAAACATCCCCATCTCCTTCAACCTTTCCTCATAGGACTTGGTCTCCAGACCCCTCACCATCTTCACCGCCCTCCTCTGGACCCCTTCCAGCTTGTCTATATCCTTCTTAAAATGTGGTGCCCAAAACTGAACACAATACTCCAGACGAGGTCTTACCAGAGCAGAGTAAAAAAATACATCACATCATGTGATCTGGACACTATATTTCTGTTGATACAGCCCAAAATTGCATTTGCCTTTTTAGCCACCGCATCACACTGTTGACCCATGTTCAGCATATGATCCACTAAGACCCCTAGATCCTTTCCGCACATACACAAGTCTCCCCCATCCTATAACCATGCATTGGATCTTTCCTGCCTAAATGCAGAACTTTACATTTATCCCTGTTAAAAACGTCGACTGCGGGGTGACATGATAGAAGTTTACCAGATTATGCATGGAAAGGAAAAAGTAGAGAAAGAAGTCCTTTTCTTCCTTTCTCACAATACAATAAGTCATGGGCATTCAATTAAATTACTGAGCAGTCGGGTTAGAACGGATAAAAGGAAGTCTTTCTTCACCCAAAGGGTGATTAACATGTGGAATTCACTGCCACAGAAGATGGTGGCAGCTGAAATCATAGACAGCTTCAAGAGGGAATTGGATAAAGATATGGAGCAGAGGTCCATCAGTGGCTATTAGCCACAGTCTATTATTGGACCTGTCTGGGGCAGCGATGCTCTGTATTCTTTGTGCTTTGGGGGGGGGGGGCAAAGCGGAAAGGCTTCTAGCTCCAATTGTGAACCTCCTGATGGCACTTGGGTGTGGGGGGTTTTTTGGCCACTGTGTGACACAGAGTGTTGGACTGGACGGTCCATTCGCCTAATCCAACATGGCTTCTCTTATGTTCTTATGTTCATTTTATTGATTTTAGCCCAGTTTTCCAGCTTGTCAAGGTCATCCTGTAACCTGTTTCTGTCTCGTTCTGTGTTTGCAACCCCAATTTCGTATCATCTGCAGATTTAATATGCATTCCCTCTATTCCTTCATCCAAATCATTGATAAAGATGCTGAACAAGGCAGGTTCCAAGACAGAGCCTTGAGGCACTCCACTTGTCACTTCTCTCCAAGAAGATGAGGAACCATTCGCAAGCTTACATTCTGAATAAAAGGTAGTCCAGATGTTTCCGGCTTAGGACTGCCAGGTCCCTCCGGCCACTGGTGAGGGTTGATACTCTTAGTTTTTGGAATGGAACAAGTGTCGCATCTACAGTATCCATCTCCACCAGCAGAGCACACAAGTGGAAGTTTCAGCACTTACTCCTCCTACCTGAGCTTCTGCCTGGATTAGGTTTGCCACTTCTGGGTTGGAAAATCCCTGGAGTTGTGGGGGATGGAGCCTGGGGAGCGCAGGGTTTGGAGAGGGACCTTAGCCGGATACAATGCCAGAGAGTCCACCCTCCAAACCAGCCGTTTTCTCCAGGGGAACTGACTTTGACGGTCTGGAGATCGGTTGCAATAGCAGGAGATCTCCAGGGGCCTGAAGACTGACAACCCTCGGTTGAGTCCAAAGCACCAGCAAAAAAGAGTTCTAAACGAAATGAAGAACGGGGGGGGGGGGGGGGAGAAACGGGTCAGGGAGGGTTAGTCTGTAGGTGGTGGAACGTACAGGCTGTCTCCTGGCTAATTCTCCGGTGCAATCTGTTTCGCGGTGGGGTTTGTAGGGTATGATGAGTAGGAGGCAAAAGGGGGGGAAAAAACGGAGAGCGAGTTACTTTTATCTCATTTCCTAGCACTGAAATTTTGCCGCTGCCATGACAACCAAATTAAGCTAAAAATAAGAGAAACGAGGGCGGCCTTAAATGGTGAATCTCGGCAGGCTTCCTCTGACGTGGAAGGGACCCAGTTCGATATCTCTAAATCAGGGGTGGCCAACGGTAGCTCTCCAGATGTTTTTTTTTGCCTACAACTCCCATCAGCCCCAGCCAGCGTGGCCAATGGCTGGGGCTGATGGGAGTTGCAGGCAAAGAACACCTGGAGAGCTACCGTTGGCCACCCCTGCTCTAAATCATGGGTCCCCCGACAGTATTCGATGCTGCCGCAGTTTATTAGCCGAGGAGTTTAGCCGCCCTGAGCCTGCTTCAGCGGGGAGGGCGGGATACAAATAAAAGTTTATTATTATTATTATCTCTGGGCAAAGGGTTCCTAGCCAAGCCAATTGCTTCACTGTGCCCAGCAGGGTTTTTTTTTTAAATTAATTTCCATATAGGCCACACCCCCTGATGTCCCCTCCCTTTCAGCTCTATGATTTTATGATCCGTACTGGAGGTGCTGAGGATTGAACCTGGGAACTTCTGCACGCCCAGCAAATGGCCGGCCACTGTCAGAGGCCTCAGGCATACGAAGTGCTAGTATCCTTGATCTGTTGCCGGAAGAAATCCTTTGACCACAAGGCAAGGGGATCCCCTGTCCAAACCAGACCATGGTGGCTAAGGGCAGGTGAACGACCAGACCAGTTGAGATTCCGGGAACACCGGTATCTAGGGTTGCCAATCCACAGACTGGTGTCAATAAAAAAACCGCTAAGATACACCATAAAGATTCACCACAGGCTCTTGGCCTGTGGCTCTTAGCCTGGGGGCTCTTTAAGGACCAGGAACCTAGATCCCTGATTTCCTTGTTCTCCCAATAAGGTAAGTTGACCCTCCAGAAGGGGAGTCACTTAAACAAACAGGATTTAAAGAGGACTGTATATTTAAAAAAAAAAAAAAAACTATCATGCCAGCAAGGGGGTGGGGGCTTTCCAGTGTTTTTCACTGAGTGTCACATGTATGACTATCTGCCCACAGGACAGAAGTCTTGGGTGTGTGCTCGATGCAAGGAGCTCCTGGTCCTCAGGGTACGAGTTCGTACCCTTGAGGCCGAGGTGACTGCCCTGGAGAAGCAGAGACGGTCAGTTAGGCACTCGGGAAAGACTCTCAGGGGCGTATTAGATGAGCCACGCTCTGAACGTGGCAGCCTCGTTGCTGCCAGGGAGCGTGGGGGTCAAGAAGGAACAGGGCACCGTGCTGAGGATAAGGGAATGCACCCTCAGAAGGGACCTCTTCTTCAGTTGGTGAGTGGGAATCCTTTCACGCCAAGGAACCATCCCTGGGCAGGGAGAGAGGCGGGGGTCTCGGTAGTTGGTGATTCAATCCTTAGGCAAGTAAACACCATACGCATACTGACCGTATGGTGACTTGCCTGCCTGGTGCGAAGGTAGCGGACATTACGCGTGTAGTAGATAGGCTGATAGACAGTGCTGGGGAGGAGCCTGTGGTCGTGGTGCATGTTGGCACCAACGATGTGGGGAAATGCAGTCGTGAGGTCCTGAAGGAAAAATTTAGGCTGCTAGGCGGGAGACTTAAGGCCAGGACCTCCAAGGTAGCCTTCTCAGAAGTCCTACCTGTTCCACGTGCAGGGCAGGAGAGACAGGCACAAATTAGAAGTCTCAACATGTGGATGAGACGATGGTGTAAGGAGGAAGGGTTTAAGTTTGTTAGGCACTCTTCTGGAACAAGCGAGAGCTGTACAAAAGAGATGGTCTCCACTTGTCCCCAGATGGAACCAGGCTGCTGGCGCTTAAAATCAAAAAGATGCCAGAGCAGTTTTTAAACTAAATCTTGGGGGAAAGCCGACAGGAGATGAAATGTCTCTGGTTCGGGAGGACTCATCTTAAAGAGATGAAGGGTTAGCTGTTACTTTTCCACCGGGTAATAGATCAGAGTTGTCCACTGTGATGGTGACAAACAGTATGGACTATCTGCCAAAGTCTCGAGGTGGCAGGAGGAAGGTGGCGGGCCTAGCTTGCCTGGGAAATTATAGATGTTTGTATGCAAATGCTAGAAGTGTTCGAAGTAAAATTGGTGAATTGGAATGTTTAGTGTTGGGAGAAAACATAGACATTGTGGGAATTTCAGAAACTTGGTGGAAAAGCTTATATCCAGGAATCACCGTGTCCCACTGATTCTCCTCATTCCACCAAGTTTCTGAAATTCCCACAATGTCTATGTTTTCTCCCAACACTAAACATTCCAATTCACCAATTTTACTTTGAACACTTCTAGCATTTGCACACAAACATCTATAATTTCCCAGGCGAGCTAGGCCCGCCACCTTCCTCCTGCCGCAAAGAGCATGTAGCAAAGGGCATGTAGCAAAAAAAACATTAACAGAGCCAGTTTGGTGTAGTGGTTAAGTGTGCGGACGCTTATCTGGGAGAGCCAGGTTTGATTCCCCACTGCTCCACCTGCACCTGCTAGCATGGCCTTGGGTCAGCCATAGCTCTGGCAGAGGTTGTCCTTGAAAGGGCAGCTGCTGTGAGAGCCCTCTCCAGCCCCACCCACCTCACAGGGTGTCTGTTGTGGGGGAGGAAGGGAAAGGAGATTGTGAGCCGCTCTGAGACTCTCCGGAGTGGAGGGCGGGATATAAATCCACTATCTTCTTTATCTTCTTCAGTTCAAAAGCAGTCTTTCCAATCACAAAGGAGTGACAATTTTTGAGTATTTAGTCCTTGGAACTAAAAGAAGCTCTTCCAAAGACGGCAGTTCTAGATATCAAGATGTTTCATCCGTCTTTCTTCAGTTTGAAGGTTTATTTATCACTGGAATCCAGTCTTTACAATACATTCACAGGAGACCAACAAGGTTCAGAACATGTCTGTAAGATTTCCAGGTTCTCCCCAGGTTGGGGCAGGGGATTCCCCGGTTTGGAGGGCCCCCCCCCCCACTTTAGGATCATCAGAAAGTGGGAGGAGGGGGGAAATGTCTGCTGGGCACTCCATTATTCCCTGTGGAGACTGATTCCCATAGGGTATAATGGTGAATTGAAATGCGAGTATCCAGGGCTCAGGAGGGGCCCTGTTTTTTGAGGTAGAGGCACCACGTTTTCAGCATAGCATCCGGTGCCTCTCTTCAAAACACATGCCTAGTTTCAAAAAGATGGGACCAGGGGGTCCAATTCTATGAGCCCCCCCAAGAAGATGCCCCTCGCCTTCATTATTTCCAAAGGAGGGAAGGCGTTGAAAAGGTGTGCTGTCCCTTGAAATGTGATGGCCGGAACTCCCTTTGGAGTCCAATTATGCTTGTCACGACCTTGCTCCTGGCTCCACCCCCCCAAAGCCTCCTGAATTGGACTTGGCCATCCTAGCAGAACCCTCATTTTTGAAGTAGTTTTTCAGTTCCCGGCTGTGCAGAACAGACTGGCACTCTGAATGAAGCTTATCCAGCCATCTGTCAGGGAAAAGAGAGTGAATGTATAGCCAGAGCAAATGGGGGGGGGGGGCGTGTTTGAGCCACCAGCAGCTCTGATCTCCTCAGAACCGTAGTGGGATTTCTGGAGCTCTTCTGAAGGACGCTAGATAGGGTTGCCAATCCCCAGTTGGGGGCAGGAGATCCCCTGGTTTGGAGGCCTTCCCCCCGCTTCAGGGGCACCAGAAAGTGGGGGAGGGGAATGGAAATATCTGCCCGGCACTCCCTGATTCCATAGGAAGGCCAGTTCCCATAAGGTATAATGGAGAATCGATATGAAGGAATGTGGGGCTCTGAGGGGGTCGTTTTTTGAGGTAGAGGCGCCAAATGTTCAGCATAGCATCTGGTGCCCCTCCTCAAAACACCCCATAAGTTTCAAAAAGATTGGACCAGGGGAATCCCAATTCTATGAGCCCCAAAAGAAGGTGTCCCTGTCCTCCATTATTGCCAAATTTACCTTAGGTTTGGAGGGAAAGCATTTAAAAAGGTGTGCAGTCCCTTTAAATGTGGTGGCCAGAATTCCCTTTGGAGTTTGACTCCACCCCCCAATGTCTCCTGGCTCCACCCCCAATGTCTCCTGGCTCCACCCCCAAAGTCCCCAGATATTTCTTGAATTGGACCTGGCAAAACTAATGTTGGATGTTCACAGGTTGCCCAGTCACCTCCCAAAACAGCTTGACGTATATTACATTATACTGGCTCCATATTGCTTTTCAAATTGATTCTTTGGGACCACATTAGGAAGGTACATAACTGAAATACCATTTGAGTTACATGTATCTGATTTGGACAGAAGGTGATATCATTTTGTTGTTGTTCAGTCGCAACGTCGAGTCCGACTCTTTGCGACCCCATGGACAAAGTCACGCCAGGCCCTCCTGTCTTCCACCATCCTCCGAAGCCTGCTCAAATTCGTGTTTTTTACATCAGCAATGCTGTCCAGCCATCTCCTCTTTTGCCGTCCCCTTCTTCTTTTGCCTTCTGTCTTTCCTAGCATCAGGGTCTTCTCCAGGGAGGGCTCCCTTCTCATTGGGCGGCCAAAGTATTTGAGCGTCAGCTTCAGTATCTGACCTTCCAGGGAACAGTCTGGGTTCATTTCCCTTAGGACTGACTGGTTGGATCTTCTTGCAGTCCAAGGGACTCTCAAGAGTCTTCTCCAGCACCACAGCTCAAAGGCATCTATTCTTCTGCGCTCGGACTTCCTTATGGTCCAGCTCTCACAGCCATACATTACTACTGGGAATACCATCACTTTGACTATACGGACTTTTGTTGGCAGGGTGCTTAAAACATTAGCACTCGATCTTAAAGGTGCTTTCTTTGTATTTCTCCCATGGGATCCAGGGAACTGGGCAAAGGAAGCTAAGGCTTTTCCCTTCCTTCCCCAGGGGACCAGGAGGAGAGGAGCCTCAGTCAATAGAAGGAAGAGAGGCTGGGCTCAGTAGCTCTGCTGTACGATTGAGAGAGCCTGGCAAAGCAAGCTCTCCTTCCCCCCTTTCTCCCCAAGGGAAGAGCCTAAGTCAATGGAGAAAATCTGTAGCTCTGTTTTGATCTGTAGCTCCTATGCAATTGAGCAAGCCTGGCAAACAAGCTGTGATGCAGAAAGAAGCAAGAGAGAGGGAGAAGGAAGCAGATGACAGCCAGTTGCTCGGGGGCCTATGAGGAGCCCTCCAGAGGCCTGATGAGCCCTCCAGGGCCCCCAAACTGCATCTTTGACACCCCTGATCTAGGGTTACCAGCCTCCAGAGATCACCTGGAAGTTCCGGGCTGGTAGCAGAGTTAATCTCCAGTTTACAGAGATAGGGTAGCCAATCCCCAGGTGGGTTAGATATAACAGAGCCCTGCGAAACTGACACGCTTTAAATAAAACGCTCTACACACTTTTCTTGCGCGTCGCTTATTGCAATTCTTAGCAGTCGCTCTTAACAAGATTCATATGACTCAAAACGCGTTCAGTGTCCACAAAACGAAATGTCAAGACAGTGTGCGTTTGCAATAAAAAAGGCCAACGCCATGCTGGGAATTATTAGGAAGGGAATTGAAAACAAATCAGCCAGTATCATAATGCCCCTGTATAAATCGATGGTGCGGTCTCATTTGGAGTACTGTGTGCAGTTCTGGTCGCCGCACCTCAAAAGGATATTATAGCATTGGAGAAAGTCCAGAAAAGGGCAACTAGAATGATTAAAGGGCTGGAACACTTTCACTATGAAGCAAGGTTGAAACGCCAGGGACTCTTTAGCTTGGAGAAACGTCGACTGCGGGGTGACATGATAGAGGTTTACAAGATAAATGCATGGGATGGAGAAAGCAGAGAAAGAAGTCCTTTTCTCCCTTTCTCACAATACAAGAACTCGTGAGCATTCGATGAAATTGCTGAGCAGACAGGTTAAAACGGATAAAAGGAAGTCCTTCTTCACCCAAAGGGTGATTGGCATGTGGAATTCACTGCCACAGGAGGTGGTGGCGGCCACAAGCATAGCCACCTTCAAGAGGGGTTTAGATAAAAAATATGGAGCACAGGTCCATCAGTGGCTATTAGCCACAGTGTGCGTGTATATATAAAAAAATTTGCCACTGTGTGACACAGAGTGTTGGACTGGATGGGCCGTTGGCCTGACACAACAGGGCTTCTCTTATGTTCTTATGTGACACAGAGTGTTGGACTGGAGGGGCCATTGGCCTGACCCAACAGGGCTTCTCTTATGTTCTTATGTGACACAGAGTGTTGGACTGGAGGGGCCATTGGCCTGATCCAACATGGCTTCTCTTCTGTTCTTCTGTGACACAGAGTGTTGGACTGGAGGGGCCACTGGCCTGAACCAACAGGGCTTCTCTTATGTTCTTATGTGACACAGAGTGTTGGACTGGAGGGGCCATTGGCCTGATCCAACATGGCTTCTCTTATGTTCTTATGTGACACAGAGTGTTGGACTGGAGGGGCCACTGGCCTGACCCAACACGGCTTCTCTTATGTTCTTATGTGACACAGAGTGTTGGACTGGAGGGGCCATGGGCCTGACCCAACATGGCTTCTCTTCTGTTCTTCTGTGACACAGAGTGTTGGACTGGAGGGGCCACTGGCCTGATCCAACAGGGCTTCTCTTATGTTCTTATGTGACACAGAGTGTTGGACTGGAGGGGCCATTGGCCTGATCCAACATGGCTTCTCTTCTGTTCTTCTGTGACACAGAGTGTTGGACTGGAGGGGCCACTGGCCTGAACCAACAGGGCTTCTCTTATGTTCTTATGTGACACAGAGTGTTGGACTGGAGGGGCCATTGGCCTGATCCAACATGGCTTCTCTTATGTTCTTATGTGACAAAGAGTGTTGGACTGGAGGGGCCACTGGCCTGACCCAACACGGCTTCTCTTATGTTCTTATGTTACATAGAGTGTTGGACTGGAGGGGCCATGGGCCTGACCCAACAGGGCTTCTCTTATGTTCTTATGTGACACAGAGTGTTGGACTGGAGGGGCCATTGGCCTGATCCAACATGGCTTCTCTTATGTTCTTATGTTTAATACTTCAGAAGAGGTCCAATACTGGATGATGTAATTAATAGGTATCAAGTCCTGTTGTCTTAACATTTCTCTTGCTGGCAGACGCAGGTTGTACTGAGATGCTTGAATAAATCCTGAGGTAAGGTAAAGGTAAAGGAAGTCCCCTGTGCAAGCACCAGTCATTTTCAACTCTGGGGTGATGTTGCTTTCACTATGCTTTCACTGCAGACTTTTTAATGGGGTTGTTTGCCTTAGCCTTTCCCAGTCGTCTACACTTTCCCCCCAGCAAGCTGGGGACTCATTTTACCAACCTCAGAAGGCTGGAAGGCTGAGTCAACCTCGAACTGGCTACCTGAACCCAGCTTCCGCTTGGATCAAGCTCAGGTCGTGAGCAGAGCTTAGGACTGCAGTACTGCAGCTTTAACACTCTGCGCCACGGGGCTCTTATAAATCCTGAGGTAGCAGTCCTCTATGCAACACGTGCGGCTACACCATCCCAGGTTTAATCCGCGTTTCGTTTGCCATTTCCACTGGCCGCGAATTCTTTATGCAGGAACCCGTGCTAAGGCAACCATTCACATTGCCTTGCTTAATGTTGCAAGTTCTCTCAGAGCTGTTCTGCTCAGGTGTAGTGCTGGGAGCACTCTCTCTCAGCCCCACCTGCCTCACAGTGTCTGCTGTGGGGAGGGAAAGGAGATAAGCTGCTCTGAAATTACTTTGCGGAATGAAGGATGCTTATTCTTCTCCTCCTTCTCTTCCTCCTTCTTCTCCTCTTCCTCCTTCTCCTCCTCCTCCTGCTCCTTCTTCTCCTTCTCCTCCTCCTCCTTCTCCTCCTTTTCCTCCTCCTCCTCCTTCTTCTCCTCTTCCTCCTCCTTCTTTTCCTCCTTCTCCTCCTCTTCCTCCTCCTTCTTCTCTTCTCCTCCTTCTTCTCCTCTGCCTCCTTCTCCTCCTCTTTCTTCTCCTTTTCCTCCTCCTGCTTCTCCTTCTCCTCTTCCTCCTTCTCCTCCTCCTCCTGCTCCGTCTTCTCCTTCTCCTCCTCCTCCTCCTTTTCCTCCTTCTTCTCCTCTTCCTCCTCCTTCTTCTCTTTCTCCTCCTCCTTCTTCTCCTCTTCCTCCTTCTCCTCCTCCTCCTCCTTTTCCTCCTTCTCCTCCTCTTCCTCCTTCTCCTCTTCCTCCTCCTTCTTCTCTGCCTTCTTTTCCTCCTCCTCCTTCTTCTCTTCCTTCTCCTCCTTTTTCTCCTTCTCCTCCTCCTCCTTCTTCTACTTCTCCTCCTCCTCCTTCTCCTTCTCCTCCTCCTTTCCCTCCTCCTCCTCCTCTCCTTCCTTCCTTGTTTTGCCCAGTCTTAGAAGCATGATAGTGCAATAAATAAATATTGCAACAAAGGTAAGCACACATTTATTCAAGTAGATCCAGTTCACCCTCAGGTTGCAGCGGAAAGGAGAGAAAGAAGCCTCGCCCTAAAGCATCCTTTCCCTACCACAAGTGGCCAGCTTGCCCTGCATCATGTGTGGGCGTGTGAGGGCATTGTCTCTAGAGGAGGGGCTTGCAGAGGTGTGTTGTCTCCATGGAAGGCCATGTGCAGGCTGAGAGGACAGAGGGAGAGAGGGGAGAGGTCAGAGGGCAGCTCCCAGGTTAAGACGGAAGCATCCTATTCAAGGAGATAACACCTGTATGCCCATAGCGAAGGGGGGGCCAAACTGTGGCTTGGGAGCCACATGTGGCCAGCTTGGAGAAGGCATCAGCCAGTGGCTTGGAGAATGCATTTAAAGTTAAAGTTGCTTTCTTTATACATTCCCCTCCTTCCCCCATCTTCCTTCCTTCCTTCCTTCCTTCCTTCCTTCCTTCCTTCCTTCCTTCCTTCCTTCCTTCCTTCCTTCCTTCCTTCCTTCCTTCCTATGTTCATGTCTTGTGGCTCTCAAACATCTCACATTTAATCTACATGGCTCTTATATTGAGCAAGTTTGACTGCCCCTGCCATAGACCGATGGGGCATAGAGTGTCCAGGCATGCTGAATCGCTCCCTCCGACACTTCCCCTCCCCAAGCCCCACCCTCCCTGGGCTCCAGACCCCCAATCTCCAGATTGTCCAAAACAGAGTTGGCATCACTGCTAGAGTGGCTCCCACACGAAGAAGATGTCACTCCTTTGCAGTGGGCTCGAGGAAAGTTCCACAGTGAGTCTTAAAACTCTGTTCGGGAAACAAGCGGTGCTCTGAGCAAACGGACCCAGCTCAGCCAAACGGCAGGGCGCTTCTAAATCCATCGGGAAATCAGCAGGGGCTCTCTTGCGACAACAATTAGCAGCCGCAGGAACATCTTTTTGGTGCAACTGAGACGCCCATTACCTCCCCGCTAAGAGCAAAGGATCATTAGTCATCGAAGAACGAAGCAGGGAGGGAAACCAACAAGCATAATCAGATGGTAACCATGACTGCTGTTCAGAATTGTGCATATGTCGAATGCAGGAAGGAGGGTACAGGAACATATTAAGCTGCCTTATACTGAATCAGACCCTCAGTCCATCAAAGTCAGTCTTGTCTCCTCAGACTGGCAACGGCTCTCCAGGGTCTCAAGCAGAGGTTCTTCACAACTATTTGCCTGGACCTTTTTTAGTTGGAGATGCTGGGAATTGAACCTGGGACCTTCTGAGCCACTGTCCCTCCTCTATCTATCTATCTATCTATCTATCTATCTATCTATCTATCTATCTATCTGTCTGTCTGTCTGTCTGTCTGTCTGTCTGTCATGAGCATATGAAGCTGCCTTCTACTGAACCAGACCCTTGGTCCATCAGAGTCAGTCTTGTCCTACTCAGACCGGCAGCGGCTCTCCAAGGTCTCAAGCAGAGGTTCTTCACAACTATTTGCCTGGACCTTTTTTAGTTGGAGATGCTGGGAATTGAACCTGGGACCTTCTGAGCCACCGTCCCTCCTCTATCTATCTGTCTGTCTGTCTGTCTGTCAATCATATGAGCATATGAAGCTGCCTTCTACTGAACCAGACCCTTGGTCCATCAGAGTCAGTCTTGTCTACTCAGACCGGCAGCGGCTCTCCAGGGTCTCAAGCTGAGGTTCTTCACAACTATTTGCCTGGACCCTTTTTAGTTGGAAATGCCGGGGAGTGAACCTGGGACCTTCTGGTTACCAAGCAGATGCTCTACCACTGAGCCACAATCCCTCCCCTCAAAACCCCAAGACATATCAGGTTCCCCTGGGAAGGAAGGCTTTTCAGCCTGTACTATAATTCCACACTGTGGCAGAATTCCAAAGTTGCCCACAGGCTGAAAAAGTTTGGGGACCCTGTTGAACAGTGTGCCTGCACACAAAAGGATGAACTTGAGAGGCTAGAGAACTGGGCTGAAACCAATAAAATAAATTTTCACAGGGATAAATGGAAAGTTCTACATTTAGGTAGGAAAAATCAATGCGTGGTTATACGTTGAGGGAGACTTGTCTTGGCAGTAGTCTGTGCAAAAAGAATCTAGGGGTCTTAGTGGACTCTACGCTGAACATGAGTCAACATTGTGATGGGGTGGCTAAAAAGGCAAATGCAGTTTTGGGCTGTATCAACAGAAATATAGTGTCCAGATCGCTTTACTCTGCTCTGGTAAGACCTCACCTGGAGTATTGTGTTCGGTTTTGGGCACCACATTTTAAGAAGGATGTAGGCAAACTGGAACGGGTCTAGAGGAGGGTGACAAAGATGATGAGGGGTTTGGACACCGAGTTCTATGAAGAAAAGTTGAAGGAGCTGGGCATCTTTAGCCTGGAGAGGAGACAGCTGAGAGGTGATAGGATCACCATCTTCAAGTACTTGAAGGGCTGTCATAGAGAGGATGGCGTGGAATTGTTTTCTGTGGCCCCAGAAGGTAGGAACCAGAAATCAGAAGAGTTTCTGGCTCAACATTAGGAAGAACTTCCTGACCGTTAGAGTGGTTCCTCAGTGGAACAGGCTTCCTCGGGAGGTGATGGTCTCTCCTTCCTTGGAGGTTTTTAACAGAGGCTAGATGGTTATCTGACAGCAACGAAGAGCCTGTGAATTTAGGGGGAGGTATTTGTGGGTTTCCTGCATTGTGCAAGGGGTTGGACTAGATGACCCTGCAGGTCCCTTCCAGCTCTATGATTCTATGAAAGCACATACCAAGAATAAAAACTTTGTCAGTCTTAAAAGGGAGAACAAAGCAATAGACAAGTTCACCTTTAAGACCAACTATGTTTTATTCAGAATGTCAGCTTTCGTATGCTCTTAAGCAGACTTTATCAGACAAAATGGGAATGGAAGCAGCAATTTAAGTGGGCAGTGCAGAATCGTGGGAGTGTTTTTAGCAGATTAAGAGAATCACAAATAGGGATCTGTGTTTGTTAGTGTTAGGACGAAGCAGGGCTGAAAAAACACTGAAGGGTTCTCAGCTGCTAGGACATTGTATGCGCAGCTGTGGAAACAGGGAAAAATACCAGAGAAATGGGATTGGATTGTGAAAGTTTTATCGTGGAGTGAGATGGACAAATTAACTAAAACTTTAAGAGACTATGATTTAGATATATTCAAAAAGGAGTGGAAGAAATTTAAAGGATATATGGAGAAAGAGTGGAATGTAAAAAGACATTGGACAATCTTTTAGTATTAATGAGAAAAGAAACGTATTGAACTTTGATTGGTTAGCGGTACCTTTATAATTGAATTTAAATTTATAACTTCGGGGAAGTCAAATATGGGAGGGAGGGGGGGGTTGAAATATCATATGGGTTAGTATAGAAAAGAGACAATTAAATATTGTAACCATATGTTATTAATAAATTGTTAAAACAAAAAAAGAAAAAATACTGAAGGGTGATAAAAAAAAAGCAGACTGCTGTTGTAGGTGCGAAGTGCCATAAATCTAGGTAACATTCTGGTACCAGTGTTGCTTCAGCCCAGCTTCGTCCTAACACTAACAAACACAGATCCCTATTTGTGATTCTTTTAATCTGCTAAAAACATTCCCAGGATTCTACACAGCCCGCTTATATTAAGAACTGCTGCTTCCATTCCCATTTTGTCTGATGAAGTCTGCTGAAGAGCGCATGAAAGCTGACATTCTGAATAAAACTTCGTTGGTCTTAAAGGTGCCCTTGTCTACTGCCTTCTTCCGTTGCTTCAGACTGAGGTCTTAAAAGGTGCCACTGGAGTCAAACTTTGTTCTGCTGCTTCACCAACAGGGGTAACCCATCTGAATCTATACACATTTTGTGTCATTACTGGGTCTCCGATGGTTAGGTCTTTTCCCTACCCAGCTGCTAATAACTGGACTCGACCTGGGACTTTATTCATGTCAAGTAAGTCCACCCACCCACCCCCCGCCCCGAATCACTCCAGAGCTTGGTGCTGGTGCTGAGAGAGCCCGGGCTACAGCCCGGAATCGAATATTGAATAGCACACCATTCTTCTGTACCAAGAAACCCTTTCCCACCACCCCCAGTTCTCTCCAGCATCTGAGTTGGGCGTGGGTGGGAAATTATTTCTTCAAATTCTGTAGCAAAGGTGGGTGAGGAAGCGCTTATGAAGTCATTTGCAGTGTGTGTGTGTGGGGGGGGCGTTTTGCATAGGCTAAGCACTGTGTTTATTTCTGTCTCCTGCTCTCCAAGATCGTCAAGAAAGCCTCAAAAAAGAAACAGGCCATGTTAAGAAAAGCTGGAAATGGAAGGCTGTTTTCTGAGGAATCTGGCTTGGAACCCTCAAAAGTGGCAGGGGTCTTTGCATTAAGAACATAAGAGAAGCCACGTTGGATCAGGCCAATGGCCCATCCAGTCCAACACTCTGTATCACATAAGAACATAAAAGAAGCCATGTTGGATCAGGCCAATGGCCCCTCCAGTCCAACACTCTGTGTCATACAGTGGCCAAAATAAAATAAGGTGCCATCAGGAGGTTCACCAGTGGGGCCAGGATACTAGAAGCCCTCCCACTGTGCCCCCCCCGCAAGCACCAAGAATACACAGCATCTCTGCCCCAGACATAAGAACATCAGAGAAGCCATGTTGGATCAGGCCAATGGCCCATCCAGTCCAACACTGTGTCATACAGTGGCCAAAACCCAGGGGCCATCAGGAGGTCCACCAACAGGGCTAGAACTCCAGCAGTGGGGCAAGAAATCCAACCACCCTCCCACTCTTGCCCCAGAAGCATCCTTTTCCCAGGCAGAAGAACATAAGAGAGAAGCCATGTTGGATCAGGCCAATGGCCCATCCAGTCCAACACTCTGAGTCACACAGTGGCCAACAAAACCCAGGTGCCATCAGGAGGTCCACCACTGGGGCCAGGATACTAGAAGCCCTCCCACTGTGCCCCCCCCACAAGCACCAAGAATACAAAGCATCACTGCCCCAGACTGAGAGTTCCAACAATAAGCTGTGGCTAACAGCCACTGATGGACCTCTGCTCCATATGCTTATCCAATCCCCTCTTGAAGCTGACTATGCTTGTAGCCTCTACCACCTCCTGTGGCAGTGAATTCCATGGGTTAATCACCCTTTGGGTGAAGAAGGACTTCCTTTTATCCGTTCTAACCCAACTGATCAGCAATTTCATTGAATGCCCACGAGTTCTTGTATTGTGAGAAAAGGAGAAAAGGACTTCTTTCTCTTTCTCCATCCCATGCATAATCTTGTAAACCTCTATCATGTCACCCCGCAGGCGACGTTTCTCCAAGCTAAAGAGCCCCAAGCGTTTTAACCTTTCTTCATAGGGAAAGTGTTCCAGCCCTTTAATAATTCTAGTTGTCCTTTTCTTCACTTTTTCTAATCAAGATACTCTTCCACCAGAAGTCCTACAATAGCTGCTTGGTTGAGGGATGGGTAGGAGCTCAAATTAGGGTTGCCAGTCTCCAGGTGGGGCTTGGAGATCTCTGGCTTTTACCACTGATCTCCAGCTGGCAGAGATCAGCTCCCCTGGAGAAAATGGCTCCTTGGATGGGTGGACTTTACGGCAGCGTACCATGCTGAGGTCCATCCCCAAACCCTGCCCTCTCCCGCTACCCACCTGGGGATTGGCAACCCTATTGGTTGTCCTCTTCTGCATTTGGCGAGGAACCATCATTTTGTCCAGCCTTCAGCTACTCAGTGCTATTTTTGTAGCAGGAACTCCATAAGGACACAAGAGAAGCCATGTTGGATCAGGCAAATGGCCCTTCCAGTCCAACACTCTGTGTCACATAAGAGAAGCCCTGTCGGATCAGACCAATGGCTCATCCAGTCCAATACTCTGTGTCACATAAGAGTCATGGAGTAAAAGGACAGGTCCTCTTGTGGATCAAAAACTAGCTGAGTAATAGGAAACATAGAGTGAGTATAAATGGGCAGTCTTCGCAGTGGAGGACGGTAAGCAGTGGGGTGCCGCAGGGCTCGGTACTGGGTCCCATGCTCTTTAACTTGTTCATAAATGATTTGGAGTTGGGAGTGAGCAGTGAAGTGGCCAAGTTTGAGGATGACACTAAATTGTTCAGGGTGGTGAGAACCAGAGAGGATTGTGAGGAACTCCAAAGGGATCTGTTGAGGCTGGGTGAGTGGGTGTCAACGTGGCAGATGCAGTTCAATGTGTCCAAGTGCAAAGTAATGCACATTAGGGCCAAGAATCCCAGCTAGAAATACAAGGGTGATTAAAAATATGGAGCACAGGTCCATCAGTGGCTATTAGCCACAGTGTGTGTGTATATATACATTTTTTTGCCACTGTGTGACACAGAGTGTTGGACTGGATGGGCCATTGGCCTGATCCAACATGGCTTCTCTTATGTTCTTAAGAAGGGCAGATATATACCCCGCCCTTCTCTCTGAATCAGAGTCTCAGAGCGGCTCACAATCTACTTTCTCTTCCTTCCCCACAACAGACACCCTGTGAGGTGGGTGGGGCTGAGAGGGCTCTCACAGCAGCTGCCCTTTCAAGGACAACTCCCACGAGAGCTATGGCCGACCCAAGGCCATTCCAGCAGCTGCAAGTGAAGGAGTGGGGAATCAAACCTGGTTCTCCCAGATAAGAGTCCGCCCACTTATCCGCTACACCAAACTGGAGGGATGTTGCAAAGAAGGAACTCAGGATGCAAAGCTGCAATGCACATATTAATTGGCTTAATTAGATTTATTTATAGTACAGCAGAGTTACACACAGGAAGCATATAATGATAAAAAATATGGGACCATGTTGACGCAACGGGTATGCAGACCGGTTGGGCAATTCCCTTAAATACTAGTGCCTAATTTTTTAATCCACTAAATCACAGCTGGGGGCAATTGTTTAAAGAAATTAAACAGTCAATTTGTAAATGGAAAGCTTTAATGTTAAAAATGGCAGACAGAATAGACCCGATTCGTAGTTTCATTTTACGCCCCCCCCCCCCAAAAAAACCGGACACTAAACTTCGGTTGATACAGCCCCAAATTGCATTTGCCGTTTTAGCCACCGCATCACACTGTTGACTCATGCTCACAACCATTCGTCCCCTAGATCGAAATGTTGCCATTGCAGGATTTGTGCAGAGATTCAATTTAATTAGAGCAGAGAAGAAATGCTTGGGGCAGAAAATTAGCATCTGCAGTGAGATAAGCATCTAATGTCCCTGTTCAGCCTCGGGGAGGGGCGTCCATTATTCTGAACTTGTGAATTATTCTGAACCAGTTTGCGTTCTGTTCATGGGTCCTGAACACATAACAGATTTCTCCCCCCCGCCCCCGCCAGGGACTGGCTTGACAGTTTGTGGGTGTTTGTGGGTGTTCAAGCAGGAGGCTTGATTGTAATCCTTCCTTCCGTGCAATACAGGGCAACCGGCTTTTCATGCCTGCGGATTCTCCCCAAGCCAGACTGAGTTCTACAGGCCTTCCCTAGTCCTTGCTGTATAACTGCTCTGCTCAAGAGGCAAGGAAGTAACTATTAGATCAGGGATGTCAAATTAGGCGTGTACAGCCACCACTCTAGGCGTTTCCGGGAAAACTCTGATTTTCCCGGACGCTCTAGCATTTTGGGAGGGAAAGCTCTATGGTACAATGGGTACCATAGAGTTTTCCCCTCCCAAATGCCTAGAGCGTCTGCATGCGACATCGCCAGTGTGATGACATCGCTTCTGGATGACGTCATTGCGTTGCGTGTGAGAAAGTTCCCCACTCCAGAATGCTGGGGGCTTGGCAACCCTGTGTTGAACCCATTTGTTATGAGAGCCAGATCTGACATAAATGAGACCTTGTCGGGCCGGGCTATCAAGCAGACGGATTCAATGACGAGTCGAAGTTGATACAAAGACTGCATTTATTGATAGACCGTTACTTAGGCTCAAGCCTTGGCTTGAGAAGAATGAAACACGCGACAGACTATAAATTGCAGAAATTCACAGAACAATCAGCACAGTCAACAACCATCTTCCTTTTCTTCACACCCCTTCCAACCCTCCCAGCAATTAACACAAAACAATGGTCACATTCAACAGCCAGTTTCCTTATCACTACCCTTCCAGGAAGCCCCACCAAACAATGGGCACATCCACAAACCTATTGCCCTTTTACCACACCCCCTCCAGCCTAGAAATAGCAGCTCTCCAGCAGCCCTGGCCTCACTCAATGCACAGCAGCCAAGAAGGTCAGAGCGCCTGCTCCGGCTGCAACGCCACTGAGGATGTTCTCTGCAGCTGAGAACAAAACGTCTGGAAGAAAAACTTTCTCCAGTAGAACACGGCACTTGAGCCCGAAAGATTCTACAAACCCTAATGAAACCAATACATTGATACATAAGTTTTAAGGTACACTTCAAAGGGAATCCTACGGGGAGGGGAAGCAGGGGAGCATTCACACATAAGTATCAAAACTTCATACATTCCCAGGGCATTATCAGGCATTCGGCCTTGTATCACCCAGATGGCACTTCCTCCCGCAAGAGGATTCATGGAAAGGTGCAGATTGCTTTGGTCTCAGTAATTAACAGCCATAAAACAAAGAGGGGCCAGGAAAGGATAATAAACAAGCAGCATTTGGTTCAGTGTGATCTTACCCAGGCCTGCTTGTGGCAGACCAGGAACCCATCAGTCATTGATCAGAATTAGTCGTGCTTGACACGGGCCACCTGTGTCATAAAGTGTAATGTCAGGTACCAGAGATATAAACTTTATAAAGGACACAAACACAATTAAATATATTTTTTTTAAAAATAAAACATGTCTGTTGTAGATTTTCCAGGCTGTGTGGCTGTGGTCTTGGCATTGTGAGAGCTGACGTTTCACCAGCAACTGTGACTGGCATCCTCAGAGGTGGAGCCCAGAAAACTGGAGTTCTCCCTGGGCCAAATTGAGAAGAAGATGGTAGGCAGGTAACTTGTATCTACTCAGACAGGTGGGGTAGGGCTGAATCATTGTCTTGTAGAAGCTTCCTGGGCCTACCCCTCCCCTCCCAAATGGCTATAGCCACCGTCTTAGATCCTTCACAAATCATCTCCATCAGACATCGATATAAGCTTTTCTACCATTTGTGGCTTGCAGTCCTCGTTGGGTGCCAGGCCAGCTCCGTGGGCTTCTCTGGCATCTGTCCTGGTACATCCTTCCCATGACAGACAAGAAGATTCTCCGCCGCGGAGACCTCTGCTCCGGAGCGCTGCAATTGGGAAGCTGCAGCGGGTACAGAATGTCACCGCTCGTCTTCTGGCAAAGACGGCGAGGTGAGAACATATTCATGGCACTTCCACTGGCTTCTGGTTGGCTCAAGACGCCGGGTACTTTCTGTTTTTATGAACATTTCTGATGGCATTGAAAAGCCCCCTTCCTTGACAATTTTCCAAGCGATTCGTCCCCCCGCCCCCCCCCCAAAAAAAGCTTTCCTTTTTTAGCTCCTCAGAATATAATTCATTTGTTCTTTATCACTGCAGGCAACTCAACAAGAGGAGCTGCCTTAGGCCATTGTCTAGGGTTGCCAACAGGGGTGGGATTCTAGCAGGAGCTCCTTTGCATATTTGCATAATGCCCCTGTATAAATCGATGGTGCGGTCTCATTTGGAGTACTGTGTGCAGTTCTGGTCGCCGCACCTCAAAAAGGATATTATAGCATTGGAGAAAGTTCAGAAAAGGGCAACTAGAATGATTAAAGGGCTGGAACACCTTCCTTATGAAGAAAGGTTGAAACGCTT
Source organism: Heteronotia binoei (assembly GCF_032191835.1). Lineage (NCBI taxonomy): Eukaryota > Metazoa > Chordata > Lepidosauria > Squamata > Gekkonidae > Heteronotia > Heteronotia binoei. Next base: position 6,621,074 of record NC_083243.1, on the reverse strand, counting down.
AGGGCTCTTTAGCTTGGAGAAACGTCGACTGCGGGGTGACATGATAGAGGTTTACAAGATAATGCATGGGATGGAGAAAGTAGAGAAAGAAGTACTTTTCTCCCTTTCTCACAATACGAGAACTCGTGGGCATTCGATGAAATTGCTGAGCAGACAGGTTAAAACGGATAAAAGGAAGTACTTCTTCACCCAAAGGGTGATTAACATGTGGAATTCACTGCCACAGGAGGTGGTGGCGGCCACAAGCATGGCCACCTTCAAGAGGGGGTTAGATAAAAATATGGAGCAGAGGTCCATCAGTGGCTATTAGCCACAGTGTGTATGTGTGTGTGTATATATATATATATATATATATATATATATATATATATATATATATATATATATATATATATATATATATATATTTGGCCGCTGTGTGACACAGAATGTTGGACTGGATGGGCCATTGGCCTGATCTAACATGGCTTCTCTTATGTTCTTATGTTCTTATTAGGCCACACACCCCTGATTTGGCGAATCCTCCAAGAGTTTACAAAAAAGAGCCTTATAAGCTGCTGGAGGATTGGCTACATGAGGGGGTGTGTGGCCTAATATGCAAAGGAGCTCCTGCTAGAATTCCACCCCTGGTTGCGAACCTCAGCTTGAGACCATGGAGAGCCGCTGCCAGTCTGAGAAGACAATACTGACTTTGATGGACCAAGGGTCTGATTCAGTATAAGGCAGCTTCATATGTTCTTATGAGAAACACCATTTTAGGCCTGTGCTTGTCTGGGAGTTGGTTAGAGGAGTCTTAAACTCTAGGCAAGGCGATGTCATCGCACCGCACATGCATAGCGTGCACAGAAAAAGTCCCGTGGAGGCCGTGGGGGACTTGAGAACCCTATGTTGGCCCTGTTCTAAAAGCCCTGTAAGCTCTTGGAGGATTGGCTGTATCAGGGGGTGTGACCTAATATGCAAAGGAGCTCTTGCTACCAAAAAAGACCTATGAATGGAAACCGGTGAATGGGGAAAGAAGCCCGATGAACGGAAACTTAATTGTGTGTAAATCCTATGGAACCCTGCCGTGTTCTGCTAAGTTCAACAAAAAGCTAGTCAAAGCTTTATCGAAACAGCGGAAGCTAACGTACTACCTCGTTGCTGCGTTTGCTGTGCTTTGGAATATTCCATGGAAGAATCATTTTATGAAGCGAAACCTACATGTTCATTGGAGTTTCTCGGAAGCAAGACAGAGGATCCTTTGGAAGTAGAAGGCCTTTTTTTTTTCTTTACTGATTCAGACTGTTTGTTGTAAGTCCCTACATAGGTCCTTCTGTTACACTCATGATTGGTGTTTTTGTATCCGGGTATGATGGTTAAAAGTTTATTTCTAGAAAAGCCAGTTTGGTGTAGTGGTTAAGTGTGTGGACTCTTATCTGGGAGAACCGGGTTTGATTCTCCACTCCTCCACTTGCACCTGCTGGAATGGCCTTGGGTCAGCCAGAGCTCTCTTATCTGGGAGAACCGGGTTTGATTCCCCACTCCTCCACTTGCACCTGCAGGAATGGCCTTGGGTCAGCCAGAGCTCTCATAGGAGTTGTCGGACTCTTATCTGGGAGAACCAGGTTTGATTCCCCACTCCTCCACTTGCACCTGCTGGAATGGCCTTGGGTCAGCCAGAGCTCTGGCAGAGGTTGTCCTTGAAAGGGCAGCTGCTGGGAGAGCCCTCTCAGCCCCACCCACCTCACAGGGTGTCTGTTGTGAGGGGAGAAGACATAGGAGATTGTAAGCCGCTCTGAGTCTCTGATTCAGGGAGAAGGGCGGGATATAAATCTGCAATTCTTCTTCTTCTTCTTGTCCTTGAAAGGGCAGCTGCTGTAAGAGCCCTCTCAGCCCCACCCATGGAATATTCCAAAGCACAGGGTGTCTGTTGTAGGGGGGAGAAGACATAGGAGATTGTAAGCCACTCTGAGTCTCTGATTCAGAGAGAAGGGCAGGGTATAAATCTGCAATTCTTCTTCTCTTGGAGAACCGGGTTTGATTTCTCACTTCTCCACTTTCAGCTGCTCGAATGGCCTTAGGTTAGCCATAGCTCTGGCAGATGTTGTCCGTGAAAGGGCAGTTGCTGTGAGAGCCCTCTCAGCCACCCACCTCACAGGGTGTCTGTTGTAGGAGGGAGAAGATATAGGAGATTGTAAGCCACTCTGAGTCTCTGATTCAGAGAGAAGAGCAGGGTATAAATCTGCAATTCTTCTTCTATTTATATGAGAGTGTTTATAAGAAAGTATTGAATTTTCTCAGTGCTGTTCCTTGTGTGATCACTGAGGCTGGTTTACGTGTAACCCTTTGGGTTTCCTCCTAAAAAAAGCCCCGGCAAACCACGTGTGGGTCTTTGGGGGGCATCTGAGTGACAAATAAGGAGCTGGACTCAGTATCTTCTTAAAATGATCCAGCAGAACGCTCCTACCAGATTTCGAAGTCATTAAAACTGGGGTGTTTCTTCCCCCCTCACCCTGTCTCTGATCCTCCATTTGGTTTGTTCAAACAAGATGTTTCAGGGCCCACGACCATCTGCCTCCCTACCGTTTAGCGGCTGCGTGCGCGGCTGCTGGAGCTGACTTCTGCCTTGCGAATTAATTGCCTGTTTACCTGCATTTCCAAATGCAGGAAGGAGGAGGAAGGATGAAACAACAACAATCCCCCCCCCCCCCGGCAGCAGAGATGCATCTCTGAGCAAAACTCACCTGAGCCAGTAATAAAAGGGAAAGCTTCATTGCTTTTCTCTGTCCCCTTGCATCCCCAACGGCACCAGATTAGGGTCACCAAGTCCAATTCAAGAAATATTTGGGGACTTTGAGGGTGGAGCCAGGAGACTTTGGGAGTGGAGCTAGGAGCAAGGGTGTGACAAGCACAATTGAACTCTGAAGGGAGTTCTGGCCGTCACATCTAAAGGGACTGCACAGCTTTTAAAGGCCTTCCCTCCATTGGAAATAATGAAGGATAGGTGCGCCTTCATTTGGGACTCATAGAATTGGACCCCGTGGTCCAATCTTTTTGAATCTTGGAGGGTGTTTTGAGGAGAGGCATTAGATGCTATGCTGAAAATTAGTTGCCTCTGTCCCAGAGCCCCAGATACGCGTGGATCATTTCTCTATTATACCCTATGAGAATTGGTTTACAAGATTATGCCTAGGACGGAGAAAGTAGGGATAGAAGTCCTTTTCTCCCTTTTGCACAATACAAGAACTTGTGGGCATTCAATGAAATGGCTGAGCAGTTGGGTTAAAACGGATAAAAGAAAGTCCTTCTTCACCCGAAGGGGGATTAACATGTGGAATTCACTGCCCTAGGAGGTGGTGGCAGCTACAAGCGTAGCCACCTTCAAGAGGGGATTGGATAAGCATATGGAGCAGAGGTCCATCAGTGGGTATTAGCCACAGTATATATATGTGTGTGTGTGTGTGTGTGTCTGTGTTTATACACACGAACACATATATTGGCCACTGTGTGACACAGAGTGTTAAACTGGATGGACCATTGGCCTGATCCAACATGGCTTCTCTTCTGTTCTTATGTGACACAGAGTGTTGAACTGGATGGGCCATTGGCCTGATCCAGCATGGCTTCTCTTATGTTCTTATGTGTGACACAGAGTGTTGAACTGGATGGACATTGGCCTGATCCAACATGGCTTCTCTTCTGTTCTTATATGACACAGAGTGTTGAGCTGGAGGGGCCATTGGCCTGATCCAACATGGCTTCTCTTATGTTCTTATGTGACACAGAGCGTTGGACTGGATGGGCCATTGGCCTGATCCAGCATGGCTTCTCTTAGGTTCTTATGTGACACAGAGTGTTGAACTGGATGGACATTGGCCTGATCCAACATGGCTTCTCTTCTGTTCTTATGTGATACAGAGTGTTGGACTGGAGGGGCCATTGGCCTAATCCAACATGGCTTCTCTTATGTGACACAGACTGTTGACCTGGATGGACATTGGCCTGATCCAACATGGCTTCTGTTCTTATGTGACACAGAGTGTTGGACAGGAGGGGCCATTGTCCTGATCCAACATGGCTTCTCTTATGTTCGTATGTGTGACACAGAGTGTTGACCTGGATGGACATTGGCCTGATCCAACATGGCTTCTCTTCTGTTCTTATATAACACAGAGTGTTGGACTGGAGGGGCCATTGGCCTGATCCAACATGGCTTCTCTTATGTTCTTATGTGACACAGAGTGTTGGACTGGATGGGCCATTGGCCTGATCCAGCATGGCTTCTCTTATGTTCTTATGTGACACAGAGTGTTGAACTGGATGGACATTGGCCTGATCCAACATGGCTTCTCTTCTGTTCTTATATGACACAGATTGTTGGACTGGATGGGCCATTGGCCTGATCCAACAGGGCTTCTCTTATGTTCTTATGTTACACAGATTGTTGGACTAGATGGGCCATTGGCCTAATCCAACATGGCTTCTCTTATGTTCTTATGTGACACAGAGTGTTGAACTGGATGCGCCATTGGCCTGATCCAGCATGGCTTCTCTTATGTTCTTATGTGTGACACAGAGTGTTGAACTGGAGGGGCCATTGGCCTGATCCAACATGGCTTCTCTTATGTTCTTATGTGACACAGAGTGTTGGACTGGATGGGCCATTGGCCTGATCCAGCATGGCTTCTCTTATGTTCTTATGTGACACAGAGTGTTGAACTGGATGGACATTGGCCTGATCCAACATGGCTTCTCTTCTGTTCTTATATGACACAGATTGTTGGACTGGATGGGCCATTGGCCTGATCCAACAGGGCTTCTCTTCTGTTCCTATGGTACACAGATTGTTGGACTGGATGCGCCATTGGCCTAATCCAACATGGCTTCTCTTATGTTCTTATGTGACACAGTGTGTTGAACTGGATAGGCCATTGGCCTGATCCAGCATGGCTTCTCTTATGTTCTTATGTGTGACACAGAGTGTTGAACTGGATGGACATTGGCCTGATCCAACATGGCTTCTCTTCTGTTCTTATATGACACAGAGTGTTGGACTGGAGGGGCCATTGGCCTGATCCAACATGGCTTCTCTTATGTTCTTATGTGACACAGAGTGTTGGACTGGATGGGCCATTGGCCTGATCCAGCATGGCTTCTCTTATGTTCTTATATGACACAGATTGTTGGACTGGATGGGCCATTGGCCTGATCCAACAGGGCTTCTCTTATGTTACACAGATTGTTGGACTGGATGCGCCATTGGCCTAATCCAACATGGCTTCTCTTATGTTCTTATGTGACACAGTGTGTTGAACTGGATGGACATTGGCCTGATCCAACATGGCTTCTCTTCTGTTCTTATGTGACACAGAGTGTTGGACTGGAGGGGCCATTGGCCTGATCCAACATGGCTTCTCTTATGTTCTTATGTGACACAGAGTGTTGAACTGGATGGACCATTGGCCTGATCCAACATGGCTTCTCCTATGTTCTTATGTTTCCATAGAGAATAATGGAGTGCCCAGCAGATGTTCCCCTCCTCCATCCTCACTTTCTGATGACCCTGAAGTGGGGGGAGGGCCTCCAAACCAGGCGATCTCCTTCCCTCAGCTGGGGATTGGCAACCCTACACCAGATGCATGTACTGTATGCAGGGCTTTTTCTTGTAGCAGTAACTCCTTTGCATATTAGGCCGCACCCACCTGATGTGGCCAATCCTCCAAGAGCTTACAAGGGTCTTCTTACAGGGCCTCCTAAAAGCTCCAAGAGAATTGGCTGCATCAGGGGTGTGTGGCCTAATATGCAAAGGAGCCAGGAATTTTGGAATACTGTGTACATTTGGAATATTGTGTACAATTCTGGTCGCCGCACCTCAAAAAGGATATTATAGCATTGGAAAAAGCGCAGAAAAGGGCAACTAGAATGATTAAAGGTTTGGAACACTTTCCCTCTGAAGAAAGGTTGAAACGCTTGGGGCTCTTTAGCTTGGAGAAACGTTGACTGCGGGATGACATGATAGAGGTTTACGAAATTATGCAATGGATGGAGAAAGTAGAGACCCCTAGATCCTTTCCGCACATACACAAGTCTCCCCCATCCTATAACCATGCATTGGATCTTTCCTGCCTAAATGCAGAACTTTACATTTATCCCTGTTAAAAACGTCAACTGCGGGGTGACATGATAGAAGTTTACCAGATTATGCATGGAAAGGAGAAAGTAGAGAAAGAAGTCCTTTTCTCCCTTTCTCACAATACAATAAGTCATGGGCATTCAATGAAATTGCTGAGCAGTTCAGTTAAAACGGATAAAAGGAAGTCCTTCACCCAAAGGATGATTAACATGTGGAATTCACTGCCACAGGAAGTGGTGGCGGCTACAAGCATAGCCAGCTTTAAGAGGGGATTGGATAAAAATAAGGAGCAGAGGTCCATCAATGGCTATTAGCCATGGTGTGTGTGTGTGTGTGTGTGTGTGTATATGTATGTGTGTGTGTACACACACATATATTGTCCACTGTGTGACACGGAGTGTTGGACTGCAGGGGCCATTGGCCTGATCCAACAAGGCTTCTCTTATGTTCTTATGTGGCACAGTGTTGGACTGGATGGGCCATTGGCCTGATACAACATGGCTTCTCTTATGTTCTTATGTGACCCAGAGTGTTGGACTGGATGGGCCATTGGCCTGATCCAACAGAGCTTCTCTTATGTTAGAACATAAGAACATAAGAGAAGCCATGTTGGATCAGGCCAATGGCCCATCCAGTCCAACACTCTGTGTCACACAGTAGCCAAAAAATTATATGGCCATGCTTCTGGCCGCCACCACCTCCTGTGGCAGTGAATTCCACATGTTAATCACTCTTTGGGTGAAGAAGTACTTTCTTTTATCCGTTTTAACCTGTCTGCTTAGCAATTTCATCGAATGCCCACGAGTTCTTGTATTGTGAGAAAGGGAGAAAAGTACCTCTTTCTCTACTTTCTCCATCCCATGCATTATCTTGTCAACCTCTATCATGTCACCCCACAGTCGACGTTTTCAATTCCCTTCCTAATCTCTCATCTCAGAGAGGCCTGAGAGGAGCAGAACAGAGCAGAGCAGCTCTGATAAGCTGAGACAGCTGGAGAAGTTGCTGAGAATTTCTGAGTTTTGAAAGACTTCATTCTGAGGTTGGTGTGACTGCTTAAAAGGCTGAGTTGTGATAGCTGGGGAACTGCTGTATGTTTGGGTGAGTGGGCTAAAGGTGAAGTGATTGAGAGTGATTGTTGATGATTGCTTAGGAGTGGTCTGCTCCACCCTCTTTGCATTTTAAGCTGCGCCTTGCCAAAGCTGAAGGGCTCTTGGCATGTGGCTCTTTGGCTAGGGGCTCCCTAAGGACCAGGAACCCAGATCCCTGATTTCCTTGTTCTCCCAATAAGGTAAGTTGACCTTTTATTATTATTATTATTATTATTATTATTATTAACATTAATTTCATTTATATCCCGCCCTCCCCCACCTTGGCAGGCTCAGGGCGGCTCACAACATTCCATAAAACATACAGTAATAAATAAAACCTTAAATTTACAATATAGAACAATAAGACATTAAAATATTAAATTAAAACCAATCCAGTAAATACAGTTATGGTGCGGTATAGATCTTTAAACCACATTGGCGGACCTTTGATTACCGTTTTTCTTAGCAGTCCGAATATGATAATTTAAAAAGGGTGGTCTTGCAGGCCCTGCGGAACTGTTCAAGGTTCCGCAGGGCCCGCACCTCCTCGGGGAGTCGGTTCCATAGGGTAGGGGCCGCGATCGAAAAGGCCCATGCTCTGGTACTCTGATATTTAATTTCCTTTGGCCCAGGGATAGTCATTAGGTTTTTCCCCGTTGACCTCAGTGCTCTCTGGGGTTCATATGGGGAAAGACGGTCCCTCAGGTAGGCAGGTCCTCGGCCATATAAGGCTTTAAAGGTAACGACCAACACTTTGTACTGGACCCGGTATATAATCGGCAGCCAGTGCAGTTCACGTAGCCCCGGCCGTATATGTTCCCGTTTCGGGAGTCCCAACAACAGCCTGGCCGCCGCGTTCTGCACTAGCTGCAATCTCCGGGTCCGGCACAGAGGTAGCCCCAAGTAGAGGGCATTACAGTAGTCTAGTCTTGAGGTGACCGTTGCGTGGATCACTGTTGCGAGGTCCCGGTGCTCAAGGAAAGGGGCCAACTGCCTTGCCCGCTTCAGATGGAAGAACGCTGACTTGGCAGTGGCTGCTATCTGGGCCTCCATCGATAGTGAAGGCTCCAGTAAAACACCCAGGCTCTTCCAGAAGGGGTGCCACTTAAACAAACAACATTTAAAGAGGACTGTATATATAATGAAGGTAGAATGCCAGCAGGGGGGTGGGGGCTTTCCAATGTTTTGCACTGAGTGTCACATGTATGACTATCTGCCCATAGGACAGAAGCCTTGGGTGTGTGCTCGATGTAAGGAGCTCCTGGTCCTCAGGGAACGAGTTCGTACCCTTGAGGCCGAGGTGACTGCCCTGGAGAAGCAGAGACGGTCAGTTAGGCAATTGGGGAAGACTCTCGGGGGCGTATTAGATGACCCCCGCTCTGAACGTGGTAGCCCTGTTGCCAGAGAGCGCGAGGGTCAGGGAACAGAGCACCTTACTGAGGATAAGGGGAATGCGCCCTCAGAAGGGACCTCTTCTTCGGTTGGTGAGCGGGAATCCTTTTGTGCCAAGGAACCATCCCTGTGCAGGGGGAGAGGGGGGGTCTTGGTAGTTGGTGATTCGATCCTTAGGCAAGTAGACAGCTGAGTGGCGAAACCGCATACTGACCGTATGGTGACTTGCCTGCCTGGTGCGAAGGTAGTGGACATTACGCGTGTAGTAGATAGGCTGATAGACAGTGCTCGGGAGGAGCCGGTGGTCATGGTACATGGTACATGTTGGCACCAATGATGTGGGGAAATGCAGTCGTGAGGTCCTGGAGAAAAAATTTAGGCTGCTAGGTGGGAGCTTGTGGCCGCCACCACCTCCTGTGGCAGTGAATTCCACATGTTAATCACTCTTTGGGTGAAGAAGTACTTCCTTTTATCCGTTTTAACCTGTCTGCTTAGCAATTTCATCGAATGCCTACAAGTTCTTGTATTGTGAGAAAGGGAGAAAAGTACCTCTTTCTCTACTTTCTCCATCCCATGCATTATCTTGTAAACCTCTATCATGTCACCCCACAGTCGACATTTCTCCAAGCTAAAAAGTCCCAAGCGTTTCAACCTTTCTTCATAGGGAAAGTGCTCCAGCCCTTTAATCATTCTAGCTGCCCTTTTCTGGACTTTCTCCAATGCTATAATATCCTTTTTGAGGTGCGGCGACCAGAACTGCACAAAGTACTCCAAATGAGACCGCACCATCGATTTATACAGGGGCATTATGATACTGGCTGATTTGTTTTCAATTCCCTTCCTAATAATTCCCAGCATGGCGTTGCCTTTTTTATTGCAAATGCACACTGTCTTGACTTTTTCAGTGAGTTCTCTACCACGACCCCAAGATCTCTCTCTTGGTCAGTCTCTGCCAGTTCACACCCCATCAACTTGTATTTGTAGCTGGGATTCTTAGCCCCAATGTGCATTACTTTGCACTTGGCCACATTGAACCGCATCTGCCACGTTGACGCCCACTCACCCAGCCTCAACAGATCCCTTTGGAGTTCCTCACAATCCTCTCTGGTTCTCACCACCCTGAACAATTTAGTGTCTTCTTCTTCTTCCTCCTTCAGACAGGGATAAAGGGAACAGAGATTTCTGTTTCTACTCATATCTGACTAGGACTGCTGAGCTCCCACCAGGGCCTGGGGGATCCCCCGGCCCAGAGGGCCCCAACCCACCGGCAGGGAGCAGACCACCAGGGGGATCTCTGCCTCCGAAGAGCCCCATCACCACACACTATCCCCAGCATGATGACGTCACCCAGAAGTGACATCATCACACCGGGGACATCATGCCAGGGATGCTCTAGGATTCACAGTAAAAACTCTATGGTACCATAGAGTTTTACTGCAAATCCTAGTGTGTTTCCGGTGCGACGCTCTAGGAATCGCAGTAAAACTCTACGATGCCGTAAAGTTTTCTCACGAGTCCTAGAGCGTCCACGCTATGACGTCAACAGCGTGACGGTGTCACTTCACAAGCACAAGAAACAAATCCCCCGCCACAGCTGGAGAGGAGCTTGGCAACCCAATATCTGACAAAGACAGCTCTCAAAAGCTTATATCCAAAAAAAAATCTTGTATGTCTCTAAGATGCTACTGAACTCCAAAAATGTTCTTAACAGTTATGTGATTCCCACTGAGATCTGTGGATGAAGCCAGTTAAGGTTCCCAAATGAAAGACTGCGGGGGTGGGGGGGGAGAAGCCCATCTTTCCCCCTTCCATATGCGCTCCTGCAACAATCCCGGAATACGCACTGGAAACATACAAGGGATAAGATCATCTGCTCTATCTAAATCGCAGAGATATAAATACCCACCTTGCGTTGTAAGATGCTGCTAAAAGTGAAGCGATCGCGCACGTTCCTCTCCAAGTGACTTCCTCTTCCTCTCCCCTTTATGATCACATGCAAAACTCTTTGCCAACCTCCAGGTGGTGGCAGGAGATCTCCTCTAGCCCCTACCTGCAAAGGATCCCTTCTGGGGATCCTCTTCCATTTTCTGTTTCTGAGCTCCCATGTCAAATTGGCTTTGAGCTGGGGAAGCCAAAGGAAACAGCACCCTTCTCCGCATTCAGGACTGGAGCTTTGTGGGGTCAGGGCTCAGAAGTCGAATGGAAGGCACAATGCTGGAATATTGGGATAGGGTTGCCAGCTTCCAGGTGGGGCCTGGAGATCTCCAGCTCTTACAACTGATCTCCAGCTGGCAGAGATCAGCTCCCCTGGAGAAAATGGCTGCTCAGAAGGGCGGGCTCTAGGGCATTGTGCCATGCTGAGGCCCCTCCCCTCCCCAAACCCCGCCTTCTCCCGGCTCCACCCCCAAAGTCTCCAGCATTTTCCGATATAGACATGGCAACCCTAGGCATAGTGGACCCCTGGGTCTAGAAAGCAAAGGATCTGAAGCTAATCACCTTGTTCTCCTGGCTCCACCTGCCTGGCAAGATCAACTCAAACATCAAACATTTGTGCATGCCGTACACAAGAGAAGTCATGTGGGACCAGGCCAGTGGGCCATCCAGCCCAACGCTTTATGCCACATAAGAACAGAAGAGAAGCCATGTTGGATCAGGCCAGTGGCCCCTCCAGTCCAACACTCTGTGTCACATAAGAACAGAAGAGAAGCCATGTTGGATCAGGCCAATGGCCCCTCCAGTCCAACTCTCTGTGTCTCATAAGAACAGAAGAGAAGCCATGTTGGATCAGGCCAGTGGCCCCTCCAGTCCAACACTCTGTGTCTCATAAGAACAGAAGAGAAGCCATGTTGCATCAGGCCAGTGGCCCCTCCAGTCCAACACTCTGTGTCACATAAGAACAGAAAAGAAGCCATGTTGGATCAGGCCAATGGCCCCTCCAGTCCAACACTCTGTGTTACACAGGGGCCAAAAAAACCCAAGTGCCACCAGGAGGTTCACCAGTGGGGTCAGGACACTAGAAGCCCTCCCACTGTTGCCTCCCCAAACCCCAAGAAGACAAAGCATCATTGCCCCAGACAGAAGAACACAAGAGAAGCCATGTTGGATCAGGCCAATGGAGCATCCAGTCCAACACTCTGTGTCACACATAAGAAAAGCCATGTTGGATCAGGTCCATGGCCCATCCAGTCCAACACACTGTATCACACAGGGGCCAAAACACCCCGGCGCCATCAGGTCCACCAGTGGGGACAGGACACTAGAAGCCTTCCCACTGTTGCCCTCCCAAGTGCCAAGAAGACAGAGCATCATTGCTCCAGACAGAAGAACATAAGAGAAGCCATGTTGGATCAGGCCAGTGGCCCATCCAGTCCAACACTCTGTGTCACACAGTGGCCAAAAACCCCCAGGGGCCATCAGGAGGTCCATCAGTGGGGCCAGGACACTAGAAGCCCTCCCACTGTGTCCCCCCAGGCACCAAGAAGACAAAACATCATTGCCCCAGACAGAAGAACACAAGAGAAGCCATGTTGGATCAGGCCAATGGACCATCCAGTCTAACACTCTGTGTCATAAAATGGCCAGAACCCAGGGGCCATCAAGAGGTCCCCCAGCAATGCCAGAACTCCAGAAGCCCTCCCACTACTGACCCCAAGCACCAAGAAGACACAGCATCATTGCTCCAGACAGAAGAACACAAGAGAAGCCATGTTGGATCAGGCCAATGGCCTCTCCAGTCCAACACTCTGTGTCATACAATGGCCAAAATCCAGGTGCCATCAGGAGGTCCCTCAAGCAGGGCCAGAACTCCAGAATCCCTCCCACTACTGCCCCCAAGCACCAAGAAGATAGAGCATCACTGCCCCTGACAGATTGTTCCATCTCTAACTCATGGCTCATAGCCACTCATGGAGTAGCTCATAGCTACTCACTCAGACAACCAAACTCCCCAGAGACCTGCCCCTGATGTCTCACCTCCTCACCAAAGTTGATGATGTCCACGTTCTTCAGGAGCTTGGCCAGTTTCACCAGCTGGAACCAAAGGAGTGTCGGACAGTGAGAACAGGGGTGGCGGCGGGGTGGGGCTGGCCTGAACGAACCACATGAGTTCACCACGCAAGGAGATTGTCCAGCGCAAACCTTGGCGTGATTGTGGCAGAGCCAAAGTCCCCGGCTGCAAAACAACCCTGCCGGTCGTTCTGATCATGCTGAGTAGTGCTAATGCGAAGGGCACATCTGGACCTCTGCCCTGGCATCATTTCCCCTCCTTTTTCGCAGCTGCATCCGCTGTGCCCCAAATCCCCCCCCCCCCAGCCAACTCAGCCCACCTGTAAGCAGCAAGGCTGCCTCTGCACACCTCAAAGGGCACCCACCCACACCCCCTAGCAGCCCCGGCCTCTGAGATGGGCACCACACAGGACCTGAAATGCGACACACTGGACCTGAAATGCGGGGGCAGAAGCCAGTTTTGCTGCTTCTAGATCTGAAGTGGAACTGGGGAGACCAGCGTTCTCTTTAAGCTGAGTGAGCGTGAGTTGGCTCGCAGATTTTTTTAGCCTCCAGCTCACACATTTTTGCCTTAGCTCAGGAAAAATGGCCCCAGAGCACAACAATTCATGCAGGAGCTCACCACTTTAATGCCAGGAGCTCACCACTTCAATATCAGGAGCTCACAAAGTAGAATTTTCGCTCCCAAGACTTTGCAACTTAAGAGCGAAAATCGGGGGAGACCCAAGTTCAAACCCCCCACTGGCTCTCTGGCCTAGCCTACCTCGCAGGGCCGTCGTGAGGAAAAACAGGCGGGACCTCACAGCTGGATACTCATGTCTTTCTCGTTGTCCTCCACGGGACTCCCCACAAAGGCGATGATGCGCATCTTGTGGTTCTTGCCTTGGCGGTGTTTCAGAGCCAGCTGGGACAGAAGGCTCGCGTTACACAGAGGGGATATGAACATATGAAGCTGCCTTCTACTGAATCAGACCTGTGGTCCATCAAAGTCAGTATTGTCTTCTCAGACTGGCAGCGGCTCTCCAGGGTCTCAAGCTGAGGTTTTTCACACCTATTTGCCTGGACCCTTTTTAGTTGGAGATGCCGGGGATTGAACCTGGGACCTTCTGCTTACCAAGCAGATGCTCTAGATGCGCAGTCAAACTTCCCCCCCCCCCTTCTAATTATTTCATAATTGCTTTTTTCCCTGGGCGGCTTTGGCAAAATCCACACAGGCACAATTTAGCTGCCCAAATCAGTCAGTGCTGGGGATCCCTTCTGCAAATGGTTCCTTGTGCCGGAGAGAGCTCCTTTTGCCCAAGGGAACTGGGCGGGGGCTGTGGGTCCAGCCAGTTGCGTGACACATTCAAGACCTACTGCCTAGGCAACGACTGAGCCCAAAGGACTCTGCATAAAGCCAAGAGGTGGAGGACCAAGGCAGGGGGACAGCATGTTTCTGGGCGTATCCAGCTGCCCAAAGCTGCTCTTGGATACCCAAAGCAGCACGCTGGTTGGGCAAAAATGACAGATGAGTCCTTTGCTGTGATACCATCTTACTGTTATTAGTTACTGTACTCTTTGACCAACAGTATGCTGTAGAATGTGCCCAACTGAAACCACCATCTATAACTTGCTTTTAGTTTTATACTGCTCTGATTTTCATTGTTGTTTTATTACGTTATCTGCCCTGAGCCCATTTCTGGGAAAGGGCAGGATATTCAACAAACGAACGAACGAACGAATGAATGTGGAAGCATGGGACATAACATCCCAGCAAAACTTTCACCAAGCAAAATAGGTTGGAGAAAGGCCAACCATCCACACCCTTTAAATACCACCTTAAGAGAGCCAGTGGGGGGCGTGGCGTCGCACGCATAGGGAATGGACGCCTGAAAACAGAGCTCCTTACTTACCCCTGCCAAATCCACTTAAGCAAGCGCCCAGCGTTGTTGTTTGTTTTCTTTTTTTTCTTTAATTAGTATGGGAACAGTAGATGGTCAAAAATCCAGATCAAAAAGAAACTCAAGGAACTCTGTTAAAGACTATTTTCCCAAAAAGCCTAAGGCTAAGGCCTCAGGAAAAGCAAGCAGCCCTGCAAGCAAGATGGCGTCGGGAGAAGGGGAAAACACAGCAGCAGACCTAGCTTCATTTCGTTCTGAGGTAATGGAGGCTTTTCAAAAACTGGAAAAAAATATGACTGACAAAATATCTGCCATGATCCAGCCCCTTTCTGCTCAGTTGGAGGGTTTCAAAACGTCCTTAGAGAAGGTGGCAGAGACTGCAGATTCTGCTTTTAACATGGCATGTGCTGTGCAGGAGGACACTCAGTATTTTTATAAAAGAGATGAATGGGCCACTGATAAAATTATTGCACTTGAGAACCAACTGAAAATGGGGAATGTTAAAATTCGCGGGCTCCCCGAGAACTCTGCCTCTCCCTCTGACCTAAAATCTCTTATAGCCTCCTGGCTATCAAAGGCATTGGGTTTTTCTGAATCTGATCTTTGTGCCCTGGAGGCTGCATATAGAATTGGCCCTTTGCGCACACAGAAAACTTCGTTGCCTAGGGACATTTTAGTCCGTTTCTCTTCTGCCTCAGTTAAATCCAAGCTGCTGCAAAAAGCCCGGGCTATAAATCCACTTCTGCTAGGAGATTACAACATCCAAATTCTACAGGATTTGTCTTCTGAAACCTTGCAAAGGCGGAAAATTTTGAAGCCAATTATTGAAATCCTGAACAGGGAAAACATCAGATATCGATGGGTTGCTTCGTACAAGCTGCAAGTTACTGTACAGGATCGGTCGTTTGTCGCTGGAGGCCTTGACTCAGGCCTAAGCATGCTGAGAGATTTGAATCTTCCTGTTCCCATCGGCCTTATAGAAGCAGTCTCACATGTTCACTCAATAACTTCAGACACTAGATGGCGTCGTGTGCCTATGAACCGTCCTGATCGGCCTGTTTCTCCTAGAAGCTAAACGCTGGAACTGTTGCTATGCAGAAATCTTCCCTTTTTTGTGTAAATTCTTGACGTCCCCCCCTTTTTTTTTTTCCCCTGACATATAAGCTTTGCCTACTGAACTGCTGACTTATAAGCTTTGCCTACGTGTAACTCTGTCACGGCTTAGAAATATGCTGATGATTGTTTCGTGCCTATGAAGCAATGTTTATATACGAAATTGGGGGGTCCCCCCCCTTTTTTTTTGGTTATTTATATCTTTTGAACACAATGTTATGAATGTGAGGGAGTTATTAATTCAAATCAACTCATTAAAGGAAATCTTCTTGGTTGATTGGGTATGCATGATTGGAAGAATGGGGTGACTTGGAATATATGGTTTGAGTAGGAGCTGGAATGGGGAGGCTGGGTGTTGAGTGAGGGAGTGGGAGAGAGGGAGGGAGAGTGAGTGAGGGGGGGTTGATCAGAGTGAGAAACTTGAATAGTATGATTAGGGTTTTATATCAATATATTTCTTTCTACTATGAGTTAATGAATTGTCAGGACCTTTTCCCTTCCTGTGTGAATTGTTGAATGGAAATGAATCTGTGAGACAGAGGGTGGGTAGGGAATGTATGTGTGTGTCAGTTTGTGCCTTATGCTACTATGAAGGTTTGGAAACTTGTTTCCCTCACCATCATATCTCCCTACATAGGCTTATAAGTGGCTGAAGGATAGTTGGTGGGGAGTGTTTGGGGAGACCAGTATTTAATAGCGTTCATAGTTCTGTTTAAAGTTTCATTGTATTTTTATCATAGTGTCTTAAGTCTTACAATAACTTTGTGATCGAGATCTGATGCTGTTACACATGGTATATTAGTTTGCCTGTAATTATCTTTAATTCACTAACCTGAGTTGGTAAAAGGCACAGGTTTTATTATATGTGGCTTTCTAGGCATTTTAGCCTTGACTCGATCAGCTTTGTTTGGCCTTTCATTATAAACTTTCTATACATTCGGCTCTGTTATTCTGTTTATAAATTTTATTTTTGCTGGGTTGGTAGTGTTAAATATAAGCATTTTTGGCAGAGAGGGAGAATGGAGAACTTCAGTTTTTTTTAATTAGCTCCATTTGGTAGTTGTTGCTAGTTGTGTGGTGTCTTCAGTAACAAAGACTTCCGCTTCAAATTTATCCTTTTAAGTAAATAGTTGTTGTTTTCCCAAGTTTGGGTTAACAGAGTTGGAGGGTGAGTTAGTGGCTAGTGTCTGTTAATGCTAGACCACTGGTGTTGGTTATGGTTTTTTGTTTGTGTTACAGGCAGCATAACTGTATTGAATTATTATGGATTTAGTTGGAAGTTTTTTAAAGCCTTTGATCTGAAATCTGTCCTCATACCTTTGAAATTTGATCTACAGGATTCGCCTCTAGCTATCCTGGTGGCACCTGGGTTCAAAGCTATGAATTGCAATAATTTTGATAACCTTGGTTATTTCCTCTTTCAATTATGGCAGAGTGCCACTTGAAATTTCTATCTCTAAACTGTAATGGGCTAAATAATTTAATTAAGAAAAAACGGGTTGCCTCTGCCATCTCTCATCAGAAACCAGATATAGTTTTTTTGCAAGAAACTCACCTTAAGGGTAACCAGCCCAAGGTCTTCCAGTCAAAATTTTTTGCTCATCAATTTCAAGCTTACGGGTCCTCCAAAGCAAGAGGTGTGGCCATCTTAATAGGTAAATCAGTCCAATTCACTTTTGAAAATTCCTCAATTGACCCTAGGGGTCGGTATATTTTTATCAATGGGGTCTTTAATGGTAGCCCTTATACTCTGGCATCGGTGTATGCTCCAAATGATGGACAAATTGCATTTATTAAAGATACGTTGTCACAACTTCAAACTTTTCATAAAGGGCCCATTATTTTGGGAGGAGATCTCAACTATGTTGTCAATCCTTCTTTAGATAGATCTCAAAAAAGCCTGCTACCTCTATCTGCCAATAAATGGTCTCAATCAAAAGATTCGAATGGCCAAAATGATTTAGCTCAAATCTTTCAATCCTATAATCTGTCAGACATTTGGAGAAGCAGGCATCCAAAAGAAAGAGACTATACCTTCTTTTCTTCTCGTCATCAAACTTATTCCAGAATAGATTTTCTTTTAGTTTCGGATTCTATTTCTAACCTTTTTTTTAAAGTAGACATTGGCCCAATGATTTGGTCTGATCATGCATGGTTGGAAGGTTATATGTCAGGAATCACTGAAAGATCTTTTTCTTTTAATTGGAGATTGGATAGTAAACTTCTGTCTATGAAATCGGTTACAGATTCCATTGAAAAAGACATTAAAGAATTTTTTCAATTCAATACTGAGTGTGGAGTACCTCAGCATATAGTTTGGGACTCGTTTAAAGCTGTAATTCGTGGCAGATTTTTGGCTATTGCCTCTTCGTATAAAAAAGAAAAAGACAAAATTAGATCAGATTTGGTTGCCAACATTACCAAATTGGAAGAGAAATTTAAAAAATTTGGTAGCAAAAAAACTTATTCAAAACTTCTTATAGAAAGGATAAAATTAGAATCTTTTGACGTCTCCAAGATTCAAAAACAAATGGCTTATATAAAACAAAAATATTGGTTTCGAACTCCTCAATCCCTTAAACTCCTATCATGGAAGGTTAAAAAGAGAATATCCTCAATGGTTATTTCTTCCATTCGTTCTAAATCCGGTACCTTGAAACATTCCACTAAGGATATTGTAGGAGTTTTTAAAAAATACTATTCATCTCTATATTCCTCCCAGCATCCAGCATCAGACCTTATTTCATCTTTTTTAGACACTCACTCAGTTATTAAGCCTGTTTCTCCTGAGGTTAAATCCCTTTTGGACAAACCTTTTACTGCACTTGAAATACAGGAGACTATCAAGTCTATGAAATCCAATAAATCTCCAGGCCGAGATGGCTTTATACCAGAATTTTATAAATTTTTTAATACTTTGTTGGCTCCCATCTTGGCGGACGCCTGTAATCAGTTTGTACAGTCTGGTTCTTTTCCAGTTACTTGGTCACAGGCAAAAATCATTCTTCTTCCAAAGAAAGACAAAGACTTGCTAGACCCTAGTTCATACAGGCCGATATCGCTCCTTAATTGCGATTACAAGATTTTTACAGCAGCCCTGGTGGCTAGGCTTAATACTTTTATAGGGAACTACATTCATCCTGACCAATCGGGCTTTATCCCACACCGTGAGTTAACGGACAATACTAGAATGGTCCTTGATGTTATTCAATACTGCCGGAAATTTAATATTGAGTCTTCCTTTATCTTGTCTATTGATTTTGAAAAAGCCTTTGATTCCGTTGAAGTTCCTTATCTTACAACCTTACTGCAGAAAATGAATTTTGGCCCGAATTTTCTGAAGATAATCCATTCTTTATATAAGTCGCCTTCTGCTATTCTTTCTATTAATAATTTGGATTCTGAAGAATTTAATCTTTTCAGAGGGACGAGGCAAGGTTGCCCCTTGTCTCCTCTGCTTTTTGCAATCGCAATTGAACCTCTTGCTAATGCTATCCGTAATACCAATATTATTGCTGGTATCCCTATTAGAAAGAAACAAATTAAGGTGTCTTTGTTTGCAGATGACCTAGTGCTTTTTGTTACAAAACCTAAGACTTCTTTACCAGCTGTCTTTGATTTATTATCTGTATTTTCTTCTATATCGGGTCTTCGAGTAAACCCATCTAAAACCATTCTTTATCCCATCACAATTTCAGATGCTCTCCAAGATTCCATCTACTCAAATTATCACTTCAAAAAAATGGATAGATATTGGACATATTTGGGGATCAATATACCTTTAAAATTGGGAGATATTTTTAAAGTCAATCATCATTTATTGATTAAGGACATTCTTACTATGCAAAAGAATAAAAATTCTTCACTCATTCCCTGGAATGAAAAAATTCAGATTATTAAATCTTTTATTTTTCCCAAATTTCTGTTTTTATTTCGAGCCATTCCTATTCTTATTCCTGAGGACTTATTTGTGGGTTGGCGTCGTTCGTTCTTAAGATACATTTGGAACAAGGGCTTATCTAGAATAGGGTATGCAACTCTTATTCGTTCTAAATCCTCAGGTGGTCTGGCTCTTCCGGATCTGCATAAATTTTATGAAGCTGCCATTTTAGGAGGCCTTGTCAGATACCATGATGCTGATTTAAATTCAGGCTGGAAGGTCCTAGAAGATACCTATCTAAATAACAAATCGTTTCAATCTACATTATGGGAATTTCCAAAGAAGAGACCTCCTAATATCTCCTCCAACCTTTTCCTTAAAGCCATTTTTCAGATTTGGGACAAACGCCGCCTCTTTTTAGCCCCTCCTATGTCTCCACTATCTCATTTTATGGATGTTTCTTGGTTTCAACCGGGGTTTTTTTACAAGTCTTTTCCAATTTGGAAAAAATATAATCTTTATAGGTTTGTGGATATTTTGTCCAATGGAAAAGTGCTCGACAAAAAATCTTTAGAAGAGAAAACTGGTGGGACAAAAATCCCATGGTTTGAATACTTGCAAATTAACAACTTGGTGACATCACTCTCAAAGAAATACAATTTCAATCGACCTCTTACTTTCTTTGAATCCTTGCTACAATCTCCTTTTTTAAAGCGGAAGGGACTGATTTCATTTATCTATAAGGGTTTGCTAGACATTGATGCTGTTGATTTGTTATCCTATCAAGAAATTTGGCAAAGGAATAGTTCAATTAATTTTCAGGAGGATGTTTGGCAACAAATCTGGTCATCTCCTTCGTTTGTTTCAAAATCATTGAATATACAATTACAAACTCAAAAAATTTTGTTCCGGTGGTATTTAACACCTCAGAGATTAAGCCATATGGCGATAAATCAATCCTCCAAATGTTGGAAAAATTGTGGAGAGGTGGGCACATTTATACACTGCTGGTGGTCTTGCCCGAGGGTGCAGTCGTTTTGGGCAGTAATTGTGGCAAAAATCAAGGATATCACGGGCTATAGTTTACCCTTAAGATTGGAACTCATTTTGCTTGACTGTTGGAAAGGTATTTCTATTACTTCTCTCAATAAATCCCTGATATCCCTTTTACTAGCTGCTGCTAAAATGGTGTTAGCCCAATTTTGGAAATCTCCCAATATTCCTCCAGTTAAAGCCTGGTATGCTAAAATCTGGGAGGTCTATGCTATGGACAAGATAGCAGATAGTTTATGCAATATAAATAATTCAGAAGGTAACGATTCTCTGATGTACAAGTGGCTTCCATTTCTTAAATTTTCTTTTAGTCCTGTAGATCAGATGCGTACATGTATTCCTGGTAGATATTATGACATTATTAATTTCAGGTAATTAACATATGGACAGAGTACTTATTTTTTAATTCAGCTGCCAAGTATGTATGTATGTGTGAATGTATGTATGTGTTGTTTTGTTTGTATTTTGTGTATATATATATATTCTGTTTTCTGCTGGTATGCTATGCTTATACACAAAGAATGATTGCAGATACAGTCATTGATTGCTTTATTTGTATGTTTACTAAATTCAATAAAAAAGTTTTTGGACATTAAAAAAAAAAAAAAGAGAGAGCCAGTTTGGCGTAGTGGTGAAGTGCGCGGACTCTTCTCTGGGAGAGCCGGGTTCGATTCCCCACTCCTCCCCTTGCACCTGCTGGAATGGTCTTGGGTCAGCCAGAGCTAGCGCAGGAGATGTCCTTGAAAGGGCAGCTGCCGTGAGAGCCCTCTCAGCCCCACCTACCTCACAGGGTGTCTGTTATGGGGGGGAAGGTAAAGGAGATTGTGAGCCGCTCTGAAACTCTGAGATTCGGAGTGGAGGGCAGGATATAAATCTTCTTCATCTTCTTAAAGACTTACAAAAGCCACAAGCAGGGGAGGCACTTCTGTGAGAGAAAAAAGGTGAAAAAGTGACTCTCGAAAGCTCCTCCCTTGCCACCAAGTCTGTTAGTGTTTAAGAAGACAAAAAGAAGGCATTGGATTTATATCCCACCCTCCACTCCAAAGA
This sequence comes from Heteronotia binoei, assembly GCF_032191835.1. NCBI lineage: Eukaryota > Metazoa > Chordata > Lepidosauria > Squamata > Gekkonidae > Heteronotia > Heteronotia binoei. Next base: position 6,599,504 of record NC_083243.1, on the reverse strand, counting down.
GTCTCAGAGCGGCTCACAATCTCCTTTATCTTCCTCCCCCACAACAGACACCCTGTGAGGTGGGTGGGGCTGAGAGAGTTCTCCCAGAAGCTGCCCTTTCAAGGAAAACTCTGAAAGAGCTATGGCTGACCCAAGGCCATCCCAGCAGATGTAAGCAGAAGAGTGGGGAATCCAACCCAGTTCTCCCAGATAAGAGAGCTCTGGCTGACCCAAGGCCATGCTAGCAGGTGCAAGTGGAGGAGTGGGGAATCCAACCGGGTTCTCCTAGATAAGAGAGCTCTGGCTGACCCAAGGCCATGCTAGCAGGTGCAAGTGGAGGAGTGGGGAATCCAACCCAGTTCTCCTAGATAAGAGAGCTCTGGCTGACCCAAGGCCATGCTAGCAGGTGCAAGTGGAGGAGTGATGAATCCAACCCGGTTCTCCTAGATAAGAGAGCTCTGGCTGACCCAAGGCCATTCCAGCAGCTGCAAGAGGAGCAGTGGGGAATCCAACCCGGTTCTCCCAGATAAGAGAGCTCTGGCTGACCCAAGGCCATGCTAGCAGGTGCAAGTGGAGGAGTGGGGAATCCAACCCGGTTCTCCTAGATAAGAAAGCTCTGGCTGACCCAAGGCCATTCCAGCAGCTGCAAGAGGAGGAGTGGGGAATCCAACCTGGTTCTCCCAGATAAGAGAGCTCTGGCTGACCCAAGGCCATCCCAGCAGGTGCAAGTGGAGGAGTGGGGAATCCAACCCGGTTCTCCTAGATAAGAGAGCTCTGGCTGACCCAAGGCCATGCTAGCAGGTGTAAGTGGAGGAGTGGGGAATCCAACCCAGTTTATTTATTTATTTATTTATCTGGGATTTATATCCCGCCCTTCCCATCGAGTGGCTCAGGGCGGCTTACAACATATATAAAACTAACATAAAAATAAATTACACTATAAAATTAACATTTCATTAAATAATTAAAATCCAACATTTGTTATAAATGTACATGTCGTTAAAATCAGACAGCGGTCGTAAAGCTACACTCTATTCAAATTCAAATACTGATTCGGTATACCGTCTTCAACATTTCGATGTTCCATATTCGATATTCAGTAGTCGGTATACAGGTATACAGGGATACAAGGCCGGTTAGTTGTGGGCCAGCCGGAAGAGGGTTGTCTTAAAGGCCATGCGGAATTGAGTAAGATCCCGCAGGGCCCTTACCTCCTCCGGCAGCTGGTTCCACCAAAATGGAGCCATTACAGAGAAGGCCCGGTCCCTTGTGATCTTCAAGCGGGCCTCCTTTGGCCCGGGGACGACCAAAAGATGTTGAGATCCCGATCGCAGTGCTCTCTGGGGAACATGCGGGGAGAGACGGTCCCTTAGGTAGGCAGGTCCTAGACCATATAGGGCTTTAAAGGTAATAACCAGCACAATGTACCAAACTCGGTAGGATATTGGCAGCCAGTGCAGAGCCCGAAGTCCCGGCTGGATGTGCTCCCATCTTGGGAGCCCCAATAACAGCCGGGCGGCGGCGTTCTGCACCAGCTGCAATTTCCGGGTTCGACACAGGGGCAGCCCCATGTAGAGGGCATTGCAGTAGTCCAATCTCGAGGTGACCGTAGCATGGATCACTGTTGCTAGATCGTCGCGTTCCAGGAAGGGAGCCAGCTGCCTTGCCCGCCTAAGGTGGAAGAATGCGGACTTGGCAGTGGCTGCTATCTGGGCCTCCATAGTTAAAGAAGGCTCCAGAAGTACCCCCAGGCTCTTGACCCTGTGCGCCGCCATCAGTGGAGCACCGTCAAAAACCGGAAGGGGTATTTCCCCTCCCGGGCCGCGACGGCCCAACCAAAGGACCTCTGTCTTCGCTGGATTTAGCCTCCTAGATAAGAGAGCTCTGGCTGACCCCAGGCCATGCTAGCAGGTGCAAGTGGAGGAGTGGGGAATCCAACCCGGTTCTACTAGATAAGAGAGCTATGGTTGACCCAAGGCCATTCCAGCAGCTGCAAGAGGAGGAGTGGGGAATCAAACCCGGTTCTCCCAGATAAGAGAGCTATGGCTGACCGAAGGCCATGCTAGCAGGTGCAAGTGGAGGAGTGGGGAATCAAACCCGGTTCTCCCAGATAAGAGAGCTCTGGCTGACCCACGACCATGCTAGCAGTTGCAAGTGGAGGAGTGGGGAATCCAACCCAGTTCTCCTAGATAAGAGAGCTATGGCTGACCCAAGGCCATTCCAGCAGCTGCAAGAGGAGGAGTAGGGAATCAAACCCGGTTCTTCCAGATAAGAGAGCTCTGGCTGACCCACGACCATGCTAGCAGTTGCAAGTGGAGGAGTGGGGAATCCAACCCAGTTCTCCTAGATAAGAGAGCTCTGGCTGACCCAAGGCCATTCCGGCAGCTGCAAGTGGAGGAGTGGGGAATCAAACCCAGTTCTCCTAGATAAGAGAGCTATGGCTGACCCAAGGCCCTTCCAGCAGCTGCAAGTGGAGGAGTGGGGAATCAAACCCGGTTCTCCCAGGTAAGAGAGCTCAGGCTGACCCAAGGCCATTCCAGCAGCTGCAAGTGGAGGAGTGGGGAATCAAACCCGGTTCTTCCAGATAAGAGAGCTCTGGCTGACCCAAGGCCATTCCGGCAGCTGCAAGTGGAGGAGTGGGGAATCAAACCCGGTTCTCCCAGATAAGAGAGCTATGGCTGACCCAAGGCCCTTCCAGCAGCTGCAAGTGGAGGAGTGGGGAATCAAACCTGGTTCTCCCAGGTAAGAGAGCTCTGGCTGACCCAAGGCCATTCCAGCAGCTGCAAGTGGAGGAGTGGGGAATCAAACCCGGTTCTTCCAGATAAGAACATAAGAACATAAGAGAAGCCATGTTAGATCAGGCCAATGGCCCATCCAGTCCAACATTCTGTGTCACACAGCGGCCAAATATATATATATATATATACATACACACACACACACACTGTGGCTAATAGCCACTGATGGACCTCTGCTCCATATTTTTATCTAACCCCTTCTTGAAGGTGGCTATGCTTGTGGACGCCACCACCTCCTGTGGCAGTGAATTCCACATGTTAATCACCCTTTGGGTGAAGAAGTACTTCCTTTTATCCGTTTTAACCTGTCTGCTCAGCAATTTCATCGAATGCCCATGAGTTCTTGTATTGTGAGAAAGGGAGAAAAGTACTTCTTTCTCTACTTTCTCTGACCCAAGGCCATTCCGGCAGCTGCAAGTGGAGGAGTTCTTATGTTCTTATGTGACACAGAGTGTTGGACTGGAGGGGCCACTGGCCTGATCTAACAGGGCTTCTCTTATGTTCTTACGTGACACAGAGTGTTGGACTGGAGGGGCCACTGGCCTGATCCAACATGGCTTCTCTTCTGTTCTTATGTGACACAGAGTGTTGGACTGGAGGGGTCACTGGCCTGATCTAACAGGGCTTCTCTTATGTTCTTATGTGACACAGAGTGTTGGACTGGAGGGGCCACTGGCCTGATCCAACATGGCTTCTCTTATGTGACACAGAGTGTTGGACTGGAGGGGCCACTGGCCTGATCCAACATGGCTTCTGTTATGTTCTAATGGCTTCTGGAGTTCTTAATCACTACACCAAACTGGCTCTCACATGGAATTCCCTGCAGCAAGAAGTGGTGGTGGCTACAAGGATAGCTTCAAGAGGGGACTGGATCAGCATATGGAGCAGAGGTCCATGACTGGCTATTAGCCACAAGGTATCAATGGAATACTTTGTCTGGGGCAGTGATGCTCTGTATTCTTGGTGCTGGGGGGTAGGGGGAAAGAGTGGGAGGGCTTCTGGAGTTCTGGGCCTGCCGGTGGACCTCCTGATGGCCCCTGAGTTTTGGCCACTGTGTGACAGACTGCACGGGCCACTGGTCTGATCCAACCTGGCTTCTCTTAGTCTTAAGAGCAGAGGTCCATGATTGGCTATTAGCCACAAGATATCTATGGAATACTCTGGGGCAGTGATGCTCTGTACTCTTGGTGCTGGGAGGGCTTCTAGAGTTCTGGCTCTACTGGTGGACCTCCTGATAGCCCCTAGGTTTTGGCCACTTTGTGACATAGAGTGTTGGACTGGATGGGCCAGTGGCCTGATCCAACCTGACCTCTTATGTTCTTAAGTCTGAGGCAGTGATGCTCTGTATTCTTGGTGGCTGGGGGGAGGGCAACAGTGGGAGGGCTTCTAGTGTCCTGGCCCCACTGATGGTGCCTGGGTTTTTGGACACTGTGTGACAGTGTTGGAATGGATGGGTCATTGGCCTGATCCAACATGGCTTCTCTTATGTTCTACTGGCTTCTGGAGTTCCTAATCACTACACCACACTGGCTCTCACATGGAATTCCCTGCAGCAAGAAGTGGTGGTGGCTACAAGGATAGCTTCAAGAGGGGACTGGATCAGCATATGGAGCAGAGGTCCATGACTGGCTATTAGCCACAAGGTATCAATGGAATACTTTGTCTGGGGCAGTGATGCTCTGTATTCTTGGTGCTGGGGGGAAGGGGGAAAGAGTGGGAGGGCTTCAGGAGTTCTGGGCCGGCTGGTGGACCTCCTGATGGCCCCTGGGTTTTGGCCCTTGTGTGACACACAGTGTTGGACTGGATGGGCCACTGGTCTGATCCAACATATTTTTTTTCTGCAATGCACACATGAACACCTAAAGCTTCCTCATACTGAACTGGAGTCCTGGTGCATCCATCAAAATTAGTACTGTCCACTTAGACTGACAGTGGCTCTCCAGGGTCTCAGGCTGGGGTCTCTCAAAGCACCTGAGGGAGCCAGTTTGGTGTAGTGGTTAAGTGTGCGGACTCTCATCTGGGAGAACCAGGTTTGATTTCCCCACTCCTCCACTTGCAGCTGCTGGAATGGCCTTGGGTTAGCCTTAGCTCTTTCATTTCATTTATATCCCACCCTACCCCACCGAGGCAAGCTCAGGGCAGCTCACAACACAGAAATTCTAACAATAGCTCTGGCAGAGGTTGTCCTGGAAAGGGCAGCTGCTGTGAGAGCCCTCTCAGCCCCACCTACTTCACAGGGTGTCTGTTGTGGGGGAGGAAGGGAAAGGAGATTGTGAGCCGCTCTGAGACTCTGATTCAGAGAGAAGGCCGGGGTATAAATCTACAGTCTTCTTCTCTTAGCTGATCTTTTTAACTAGAGATGTTGGGGATTGAACCTGGGACCTTCTATATGTAAGAGGCTCTTCCAGTGAGCCACAGCCCCTCCTTAATATTTGAAACTGGCTTGCAAAGCAGACCAATTTTATTGTTCATATTACTGAAAACAATTTTTTGTTTGTCATCCAGCAAGTTTGTTAGTGAGAATTCGAAGCTTTGGACCTCCAGAGGACTGTATGAGACAGGAGGCTGGACTAGATGGACCCTCCCTGGTCTGACCCAGCAGGGCTCTTCTGATGCTCTTCTCAGAGGAAGGCCTCAGCCTCTCTGCCCTGTTGCTGGCCCTCCAGAGGAACTGGTTGGCCACTGTGTGAGGCAGGAGGCTGGACTAGGTGGACTCTCCCTGGTCTGACCCAGCAGGGCTCTTCTAAGGTTCTTCTCAAAGAAAGGCCTCGGCCTCTCTGCCCTGTTGTTGGCCCTCCAGAGGAACTGGGTGGTCACTGTGTGAGACAGGAGAACATAAGAGAAGCCATGTTGGATCAGGCCAACGGCCCATCAAGTCCAACACTCTGGGTCACAGAGTGGCAAAAAAATTTATATACACACATACACTGTAGCTAATAGCCACTGATGGACCTGTGCTCCATATTTTTATCTAAACCCCTCTTGAAGGTGGCTATACTTGTGGCCGCCACCACCTCCTGTGGCAGTGAATTCCACATGTTAATCACCCTTTGGGTGAAGAAGTACTTCCTTTTATCCGTTTTAACCTTTCTGCTCAGCAATTTCATCGAATGCCCACGAGTTCTTGTATTGTGAGAAAGGGAGAAAAGTACTTCTTTCTCTACTTTCTCCATCCCATGCATTATCTTGTAAACCTCTATCATGTCACCCCGCAGTCGACGTTTCTCCAAGCTAAAGAGTCCCAAGTGTTTCAACCTTTCTTCATAGGGAAAGTGCTCCAGCCCTTTAATCATTCTAGTTGCCCTTCTCTGGACTTTCTCCAATGCTATAATATCCTTTTTGAGGTGCGGCGACCAGAACTGCACACAGTACTCCAAATGAGACTGCACCATCGATTTATACAGGGGCATTATGATACTGGCTGATTTGTTTTCAATTCCCTTCCTAATAATTCCCAGCATGGCGTTGGCCTTTTTTATTGCAAACGCACACTGTCTTGACATTTTCAGTGAGTTATCTACCACGACCCCAAGATCTCTCTCTTGGTCAGTCTCTGCCAGTTCACACCCCATCAACTTGTATTGGTAGCTGGGATTCTTGGCCCCAATGTGCATTACTTTGCACTTGGCCACATTGAACCGCATCTGCCACGTTGACGCCCACTCACCCAGCCTCAACAGATCCCTTTGGAGTTCCTCACAATCCTCTCTGGTTCTCACCACCCTGAACAATTTAGTGTCATCCGCAAACTTGGCCACTTCACTGCTCACTCCCAACTCTAAATCATTTATGAACAAGTTAAAGAGCATGGGACCCAGTACCGAGCCCTGCGGCACCCCACTGCTTACCGTCCTCCACTGCGAAGACTGCCCATTTATAATCACTCTCTGGTTCCTATTACTCAGCCAGTTTTTGATCCACAAGAGGACCTGTCCTTTTACTCCATGACTCTCAAGCTTTCTAAGGAGCCTTTGATGAGGAACTTTATCAAAAGCTTTCTGGAAGTCCAGGTAAACAACATCTATCGGGTCTCCTTTGTCCACATGTTTGTTCACCCCCTCAAAGAAATGTAACAGGTTAGTGAGGCAAGATCTTCCCTTGCAGAACCCATGCTGAGTCTTCCTCAATAACCCATGTTCATCAATGTGCCTACTCATTCTGTCCTTGATAATGCTTTCTACCAACTTTCCCGGTATTGAAGTCAGACTGACTGGCCTGTAATTTCCCGGATCTCCTCTGGAACCTTTTTTAAAGATGGGGGTGACATTTGCTACCTTCCAGTCCTCAGGAACGGAAGCAGATTTCAATGAAAGATTACAGATTTTTGTTAGAAGATCCACAAGTTCAACTTTGAGTTCTTTCAGAACTCTCGGATGTATGTCATCCGGACCCGGTGACTTATTAGTTTTTAATTTGTCTATCAGTTGTAGGACCTCCTCTTTTGTCACCTCAATCTGACTCAGGTCTTTCAACACCCCTTCCAAAATTAGTGGTTCTGGGCGGGCAAAAAGTTCTCGTCTTCCACAGTGAAGACGGAGGCAAAAAATTCATTTAGCTTTTCAGCCATTTCCCTATCCTCCTTCAGTAATCCTTTTACCCCATGGTAAAGGAGGCTGGACTAGAAGGACCCTCACTGGTCTGACCCAACAGGGCTTCTCTAATGTTCTTCTTAGGGGAAGGCCTCGGCCTCTCTGCCTTGTTGTTGGCCCTCCAGAGGAACTGGCTGGCCACAGTGTGAGACAGGAGGCTGGACTAGATGGACCCTCCCTGGTCTGACCCAGCAGGGCTCTTCTGATGTTCTTCTCAGGGGAAGGCCTCGGCCTCTCTGCCCTGTTGTTGGCCCTCCAGAGGAACTGGTTGGCCCCTGTGTGAGACAGGAGGCTGGACTAGAAGGACCCTCCCTGGTCTGACCCAGCAGAGCATTTCTGATGTTCTTCTCAGGGGAAGGCCTCGGCCTCTCTGCCCTGTTGTTGGCCCTCCAGAGGAACTGGTGGGCCACTTGGTGAGGCAGGAGGCTGGACTAGATGTTGCACTGGTCTGATCCAGAAGGGCTCTGCTGAGAACCACAGAGATTCCAGGAACAGCTACTGAATCAAATTTTCTCTACACCCCACCTCCCCAACCCTCATCCTCCTAGCAAAGTGTCACAACAGGAGAAGGGAGCAAACAGTCTATTTGCCTCCTCCCTGGTCACTGAACACCAGCCCCCCCCGCCCTTCAAGCCTAGCCCCCCTCCCGCCTACTAGGGTAACCGACTCCAGGCGGGGCCTAGAAATCTCATGAAAATACAATTAGGGTTGCCAGGTCCCCGCTGGCCACCAGCAGAAGATGCAGCTCCAGATTGGGAAACTCCTGGAGATTTGGGGATGGAGTTTGCAGAGGGCACCAGCCTCAATGGGGCACAAGGCCACAGAGTCTGCCCTCTGAAGCAACCACGTTCTCTAAAGGAACTGATCTCTGTAGCACGGAGATGAGTTGGAATTCCAAGGGATCTTGAGCGGTAATTCCAGTTCTCTTGAAAAACATGGCTGCTTTGGAGGGGGGGAGAGTGCACCCCCCAAATCTCCCTGAATTTCTCAACCTGGAGGTGGCAACCCCGGCTCCCAGCTCTCTTTCTCTTCCCCCCCCCCCCCCCCCCGCATCCCTTCCAGAGAATCCTGCAGAGTCACCTATCCCCACCAGGGCTTAGAGTTGCCAAATCCAATCCAAGAAATATCTGGGGACGTTGGGAGTGGAGCCAGGAACGAGGTTGTGACAAGCAGAATTGCACTCCAAAGGGAGTTCTGGCCATCGCATTGAAAGGGGCCGCTCACACGGTGTGTGCAAGGTGGGGAAATTCCTGGAGATTTCGGGGCGGAGCTTGGGGTGAGCAGGGTTTGGGGAAAGGCAAGACTTCAGCAGGGCATAATTAATGCCTAATAATTCATTAGAGTCCACCCTCCAAAGCAGCTGTTTTCCTATGGGGGAACTGATCTCTGAAGCCTGGAGACCGAACTGTAATGTTGGGGGATCTCCAGGTCCCACCAGAAGATTGGCAACACTGCAGGATCTATATTCCGTTTGGAGGGCTGAGGGCATGCATACACTCTAGGGTTGCCAGGTTCAAGTCAAGAAATTCCTGGGGACTTTGGGGGTGAGGCCAGAAGACTTGGGGGTGGGGCCAGGAGACATTGGGGGTGGAGCCAGGAGCAAGGTTGTGACAAGCATAACTGAACTCCAAAGGGAGTTCTGGCCGTCTCATTTAAAGGGGCCGCACACCTTTTTAAATGCCTTCCCTCCATTGGAAATGAGAAGGATAGGGGCACCTTTTGGGGGGACTCATAGAATTGGACCCCCTGGTCCAATTCTTTTGAAACTTGGAGGGTGTTTTGAGGAGCGGCACCGGATTCTATGCTGCAAATATGGTGCCTCTACCGCAAAAACAGCCGCCCCCCCCCTCCGATACCAATAGATCAATTCTCCATTATTCTCCATGGGAAATGGTCTCCATAGGGAATAACAGAGTGCCCAGCAGACATTTCCCTCCCCTCCCCCAGCTTTCTGATGACCCTGAAGCGGGGAGGAGGACCTCCAAACCAGGGGGTCCCCTGCCCCCACCTGGGGATTGGCAATCCTATTGCCAAGTCCAATTCAAGAAATATCTGGGGACTCCGGGGGTGGAGCCAGGAGCAAGGGTGTGACAATCATAATTGAACTCCAAAGGGAGTTCTGGCCATCCAGTTTAAAGGGACTGCACACCTTTTAAAATGCCTTCCTTCCATAGGAAATAATGAAGGATAGGGGCACCTTCTTTGGGGGCTCACAGAATTGGACCCCCTGGTCCAATCCTTTTGAAACTTAGGAGGTATTTTGGGGAGAGGCTCTGGATGCTATGCTGAAAATCCGGTGCCTCTTCCTCAACATACAGCCGCCCCCCCCTGAGCCCCAGATACCCGTGGATCCATCTCCATCATTCCCTATGGGAATCATTCTCCATAGGGATTAACGGAGTGCCCAGCAGACCCTGAGGGGGAGGGGCCTCCAAGCCAGGGGATCCCCCGCCCCCGCCTGGGGATTGGCACCTCAGCAGGCCTGCCCTGCCCCTGCCTGGGAAGCCCCGTCTCCTCCGCTGGGCCCAGCCGTGACTCAGCAGCCACCCGCCGCCTCCGCTCCCCTCGGGCCTCCCCGCCCCGCTCCTCCTCCGGCCTCACCAGACCATCGTGCTCTCGAGCACCATCGCGCCCCTTCTCGGCCGAGCCCGGCGGCGGCGGCGGCAACCACGACTCGACCCTCAGCTGCCTCCCTCAGGCTTCGCCGCCTCAGCTCCCCAACACTTCCGCCTCGCGCCGGAAGTGGACGGACGCAGCTCCCGAGGGTCGCCGGGAAATGGTAGTTCTAGGACTCACCCTCGCGACGGCTTTCCCGACTACACTTCCGGTTTGCGACGGAAGTGGCCTGACGCATCCCCCGAAGGACGCCGGGAAGTGTAGTTCGTGATCTCGCCTTCGCGGCGGCATCGGCTTCTCCTAGAGGAGGCGGGCAAGGAGGGAAGGAGGAGTCGCCGAAGGGGCGGAGCTTGAATGGGGGAGGGAGGCGGGAGGCTGCCTGGACAGGGTGGGGTGCCAAGCCTCCAGGTGGGGCCTGGAGATCTCCCGCTTGGATGACTGATCTCCAGCTGATTTCCCCTGGAGGAAATCAATAAGCAAAGGAGACCTGGGGTAATTATATATGACTACAGAATGAAAGAAGAGCCCCAGGATGACAAAAGACTTAGGGACCTAACAAATCTCTAAGGCAGGGGTGGCCAAACTTGGTTAGCGTAAGAGCCATATATAATAAACGTCAGATGTTTGAGAGCCGCAAGACAAGGAAGGAAGGAAATATAGAAATATATGGGGAGGAAAGAGGGAGAGAGGTGAAAAGACAGCAGCTTTAACTTCAAATGCATTCTCCCAATTGCCAACTGGATAGGCTTGGAGAAGTGATCTAAAGAGAGAAATGCTTTCTCCAAAACAAGGCGATGGGGCCTTCAAGACTGCAACCGTGACTGAATCCCTTTCCGCAGAACTCTGGAAGAAGTTCCATTTCCTGCATTATGCAGGAGGTTCGACTGGGGGTCCCTTCCAAGGCCGCTCACCTAACCACTGCACCAAACTGGCTCCAATATCCAGCCCTGTACCTTCCCATCCTTAATTAAAACCCATGATTTCGAGTCCTCTCCTCCGCTGCCAACAAAAACAGCTCCCTGCCCTCCTCGGTCAGATTGAGGTGACAAGAGAGGAGGTCCTACAACTGATTGACGAATTAAAAACTAATAAGTCACCTGGTCTGGATGCCATGCATCCAAGAGTTCTGAAAGAACTTAAAGTTGAACTTGTGGATCTCCTGACAAAAATATGTAATCTTTCATTGAAATCTGCCTCCGTTCTTGAGGACTGGAAGGTAACAAATGTCACCCCCATCTTTAAAAAGGGTTCCAGAGGAGATCTGGGAAACTACAGGCCAGTCAGTCTGACTTCAATACCGGGAAAGTTGGTAGAAAGCATTATCAAGGACAGAATGAGTAGGCACATTGAGGAACACGGGTTATTGAGGAAGACTCAGCATGGCTTCTGTAAGGGAAGATCTTGCCTCACTAACCTGTTACATTTCTTTGAGGGGGTGAACAAACATGTGGACAAAGGAGACCCGATAGATGTTGTTTACCTGGACTTCCAGAAAGCTTTTGATAAAGTTCCTCATCAAAGGCTCCTTAGAAAGCTTGAGAGTCATGGAGTAAAAGGACAGGTCCTCTTTTGGATCATAACTGGCTGAGTAATAGGAAGCAGAGAGTGAGTATAAATGGGCAGTCTTCTCAGTGGAGGACGGTAAGCAGTGGGGTGCCGCATGGCTCGGTACTGGGTCCCATGCTCTTTAACTTGTTCATAAATGATTTAGAGTTGAGAGTGAGCAGTGAAGTGGCCAAGTTTGCGGATGACACTAAATTGTTCAGGGTGGTGAGAACCAGAGAGGATTGTGAGGAACTCCAAAGGGATCTGTTGAGGCTGGGTGAGTGGGCGTCAACGTGGCAGATGCGGTTCAATGTGGCCAAGTGCAAAGTAATGCACATTGGGGCCAAGAATCCCAGCTACAAATACAAGTTGATGGGGTGTGAACTGGCAGAGACTGACCAAGAGAGAGATCTTGGGGTCGTGGTAGATAACTCACTGAAAATGTCAAGACAGTGTGCGTTTGCAATAAAAAAGGCCAACGCCATGCTGAGAATTATTAGGAAGGGAATTGAAAACAAATCAGCCAGTATCATAATGCCCCTGTATAAATCGATGGTGCGGTCTCATTTGGAGTACTGTGTGCAGTTCTGGTCGCCGCACCTCAAAAAGGATATTATAGCATTGGAGAAAGTTCAGAAAAGGGCAACTAGAATGATTAAAGGGCTGGAACACCTTCCCTATGAAGAAAGGTTGAAACGCTTAGGGCTCTTTAGCTTGGAGAAACGTCAACTGAGGGGTGACATGATAGAGGTTTACAAGATAATGCATGGGATGGAGAAAGTAGAGAAAGAGGTACTTTTCTCCCTTTCTCACAATACAAGAACTCATGGGCATTCAATGGAATTGCTGAGCAGTCGGGTTAGAACGGATAAAAGGAGGTACTTCTTCACCCAAAGGGTGATTAACATGTGGAATTCACTGCCACAGGAGGTGGCGGCGGCCACAAACATAGCCAGCTTTAAGAGGGGATTGGATAAGCATATGGAGCAGAGGTCCATCAGGGGCTATTAGCCACAATGGAATTCTCTGTCTACAGCAGTGATGCTCTGTATTCTTGGTGCTTGGGAGGGGGGGGGGGCAGAGTGGGATGGCTTCTACTGTCCTGGCCCCACTAATGGACCTCCTGATGGAGCCTGGGTTTTTATTTTTGGCACAGTGTTCCACTGAATGGGCCATTGGCCTGATCCAACATGGCTTCTCTTATGCTCTTACTTTTTTATGTTCTTACCATGGATTTGAACCCAGACCCACCAAGTCTAAACCCAACACTCTTCCAACTGACCAACCTCATGAATAGGGGAGAACTGATTTGTTTTCATTCATTCACGAATATCAGTCATGCCCATAGTGTGGGTTTCAAGCATCTGCAAGAGAATTTTCCTTCTTCTATTTATTTATTATGCATGTGGTTGTGTGCGTGTCTGCACCTGGAGATTAGGGCGACCTACAGTGACTGACCCCTACTAGGGGCCTAGAGGATATTCAGAGAAGTGGCTGAATAAAGCCTGTCCCTATACTCTCGACTGCAGATATTTCCTGGAGGTCTCCCATCCACGTACTTGCCAGAGTTGACTGCTGCTTAGCTTCCGACATCTGAAGATCAGGCTTGCCTCCTGGGCTATCCAGGTCAGGACAGGTTTACTTTCAACAACCTGCAAAAGGACTGGAAAAAGACATGCCACACCAACCTTTCACACATTTATTGTGGGATGTACTTGAGGGCTTCAAATATGGCTCAAGCTCCTTCAATAGCCTATTTTTAACATGTCGCTGAGGGCCAAAATTCTGTGTACATTCATGTTTTTGAGAAGTCTTTTAATGAACTAAGACGATCCGTGATTTCTAATTCTCTGGATTCTTAGATGCTGTCAAAGACCGCCATGCTGAATCTCTTTCCACAATCTGAGCGTTCAAAAGGCTTCTCCCCTGTGTGGGTTCTCTGATGGCTTTGAAGATGGCCACTGTGACTGAATCTCTGAGCATTCAAAAGGTTTCTCACCTGTGTCGGTTCTCTGATGCTTTTGAAGATCGCCACTGTGACTGAAGCTCTTTGCACATTCTGAGCATTCAAAAGGTTTCTCCCGTGTGGGTTCTCCGATGCCTTTGAAGACTGGCACTGTGACTGAATCTCTTTGCACACTCTGAGCATTCAAAAGGCTTCTCCCCTGTGTGGGTTCTCCGATGGTTTTGAAGAGTGCTACTGTTACTGAATCTCTTTGCACACTCTGAGCATTCAAAAGGCTTCTCCCCTGTGTGGGTTCTCTGATGCCTTTGAAGACTGCCATTCTTACTGAATCTCTTTCTGCACTCTAAGCATTCAAAAGGCTTCTCCCCTGTGTGGGTTCTCTGATGGCTTTGAAGAGTGCTACTGTTACTGAATCTCTTTGCACACTCTGAGCATTCAAAAGGCTTCTCCCCTGAGTGCGTTCTCAGATGCTTTTGAAGATTGCCATGCTCGCTGAATCTCTTTGCACACTCTGAGCATTCAAAAGGTTTCTCCCCTGTGTGGGTTCTCTGATGGCTTTGAAGAGCGCTACTGTTACTGAATCTCTTTCTGCACTCTGAGCATTCAAAAGGCTTCTCCCCTGTGTGGGTTCTCTGATGCTTTTTAAGATTACCACTGTGATTGAATCTCTTTGCACACTCTGAGCATTCAAAAGGTTTCTCCCCTGTGTGGGTTATCTGATGGCTTTTAAGACTGGCACTGCAACGGAATCTCTTTGCACACTCTGAGCATTCAAAAGGTTTCTCCCCTGTGTGGGTTCTGTGATGCCTTTGAAGACTGGTACAGTGACTGAATGTCTTTCTGCACTCTAAGCATTCAAAAGGCTTCTCCCCTGTGTGGGTTCTCTGATGGCTTTGAAGAGTGCTACTGTTACTGAATCTCTTTGCACACTCTGAGCATTCAAAAGGCTTCTCCCCTGTGTGGGTTCTCTGATGGCTTTGAAGATGCCCACTGTGACTGAATCTTTTTCTGCACTCTAAGCATTCAAAAGGCTTCTCCCCTGTGTGGGTTATCTGATGCCTTTTAAGACTGGCACTGCGACTGAATCTCTTTGCACACTCTGAGCATTCAAAAGGTTTCTCCCCTGTGTGGGTTCTCTGATGCCTTTGAAGACTGGCACTGCGACTGAATCTTTTTCTGCACTCTAAGCATTCAAAAGGTTTCTCCCCTGTGTGGGTTCTCTGATGCTTTTGAAGACTGCTAGGGTGAGTGAATCTCTTTTTACACTCTGAGCATTCAAAAGGTTTCTTGCCTGCGTGCCTTTTTCTATGTTCTTGAAGATGGCCATAGCGTTTCTCACCTCTGTGGGTTGTTTGGTGCACAAGGAGCTCTGATCTACTTTTGAAATACTTTCGACATTGAATGGATGTACTTGCCTTCATTATTCTCTGATTTGGAAGATGTACAATACGCCATCTTACATTTCTTTTCTCAACCCTGTGCCTGACTTTCATTCTCTTAGGTCTGCCTCGACTCCTGATGTTTTCTCTCAAGTCTTCATTCTTAACTCCTTCTGGCAACTGCTGATCAAGTTCATCACCATCTTCCTTCTTCCGATCACCCTCTGCTGGAATAAAGAGATCCCATTAATGCCTGAGGGGGCAGGTAAGATCCCAAAACACCCATGTGACTTCAGGAAGAAAGGATTGATGGCCCTTTCACCTCCTCCAGCTTTCCTAGACATAACCCCCCCCCCCCACAACGTACCTATGATATATTATATTTAAGGATCCCTCATCCCCTCAAGAGCCACAGCTCTTGCTCAGAAGGAACTCCTGACCCTCCAAATCCCAGTTCCCAAAAGGCCTCTTTACCCAGCAGGCTGTAGGACTGTACCAAGCCAAACGTTTCTCAGAAGTGAATCAGAAATTTCCATGGCTATTCCTTGCCTGTTCTCTTGACATAACCGTGAAGGGTACTCACCGTCAGTCACCTCCTTTGGGAAGGAAACATGTTCGTCGGATCCTCCTGAGAAACTCTCCAGCCTTTCTTCATATGCGAGACTCTTGTCTTTCTCCACCAATGTCTCTCTTACACTTCGGTCTTCTTTTGCACACACACACAGATAAAGAGAGAGAGAGAGATCATTCTTATATGGGGAAGGAAAGAAACTCAAGAGTAACAATTCTTCTGGGAGGATGGAACCGTGGTCGAGATCATAGCCCATAATCCCAACTGGTACAAGTGGGACGGATCTGTGAGGCAAAGCACCCCACTTCCCCGCAAGGCGTAACGGGATTCTTAAGCGGCCTGGTCTGCCTTGCAGGTGTTCATGATTTGACTCTCCCTGCAGGTGACATCCTTATCTCTTTCAAGGCCAGACTCAAGACTCTGATAATTGGTTAACTGTGAGATTAATCCTGCTGTGTAATCAGGATGTAGGGGAGAGGGGAATGGTGCTACCAGCCTCTGGAAGATTCCGTCTTGGAGGACCCTTGATTGGCTCATTTGAGACACCTGATCCGAAAGGGGTGGAAAGTATAATACCGGTATAGACCAGAGAGAGGCCATGCAGACTTTATGCTCATGCCATGCTGGTGCACTTGGATGTTTCTCGCTTTCTTCTGATGAACTGCACTATGTAGAGTAACTTAAGCTACAGCTGGAATACTTATGGTGTAAGGAGAGGTACCACCTAATGCCAGACATTTCATGAACATAAAATAGTTTTTCTGTTGCTGAACTGGTTAAGTGTTTGGTGTAATGGCTAACATAGGTGTACTGGTTAAGTGTGTGGACTCTTATCTGTGAGAACCGAGTTTGATTCCCCACTCCTCCACTTGAAGCTACTGGAACGGCCTTGGGTGAGCCATAGTTCTTGCAGAGTTGTCTTTGAAAGGGCAGCTTCTGTGAGAGCTCTCTCATCCCTTGCTACCTCACAGAGTGTGTGTTGTGGAGGAAGAATATAAAGTATATTGTGAGCCGTTCTGAGACTCTGATTCAGAGAGAAGGGCAGGGTATAAATCCAATATCTTCTTGTTCTTCTGAGCTGTAGACATCTTGTTTTTACATCCTTCATAAATCTTTAGAACTGTAGATGACTTGTTTTTACATTCTGTATAAATCTTTATATAGTCCCTGCTTGACTTGTGTCCACTCTGCTTGTGAACCGACTGAACTGGGTGCTGTTCCGGTACAAAGACTAGTAACCCAGGGGGACCCAGGCTTGGGTTCTTAACAGGATCATTTCCAGATCTCAGTTCAAGGGGATGTTTATAATCCCATCGCTGAGAGTAGAGGGGGTTTTGTAAATTTTAGCAAGAGAGAAATGAGGATCTGGCCCCTCCCAGAGTCTTTCCCAGCTTCTCTGTCATGGGAGCTCTCCACAAAGTCCCCTGGGGGAGAGGACTTCTCAGGAGAAAGGGAGCCACATATGGCTGGCTCTGAGTCTGCAGAAGCCAGCAAACAGGCTGGTGAGCTGCAGGCTGCCCAACACTCACCACCAACAGCTGACCCAGAACCACCCCCCAGCTCTGGGATTTGTGTGAGCACCTGGATATGTCTGGCTTGCCGACCTGCAGCTGCTACATACCAGTCTCTCATCCCCACCTTTGTCTCTGGCCTCTGACCAGGACAATTTCTCTCGCTTGGGCGAAGGCCACAACACTGGGCAAGGAGCTGGAAAGTCCTCAAAATGATTTATTGCTGTTCAAGTTCTAACTTCGGCACTCGTGGAAGATCTTCCTTACTCAGAGAGATGATGCTCCAATAGTTCTCCCACATGACTTCCTTGTAGAGAGTTCTCTGGCCCGGATCCAGCAGGGTCCGTTCTGCTGGAGTGAAACGGACAGACACCTCCTCAACGGAAAAGGGACGCTGAAAGAACAAGCAGATTTAGTCCTCAGAGACTGCACACTGGAAGGGACTGGTCTAAAGGGTGCAGGATGTATGGCTTGTCTTGGGGATAGCCTCTCTCTCCTGGACCATTGTAGAAACTGCAGGAGCAAAAGCCACCCCAAGGTTGTTCCCTGTTTATTTCCCCTACCTGGACTGTTTCCACACCCCCAAACACATGAGGATTCAACAGCATCTCTCCGCTACCTGTGGAGGAAGGAGAAAGAAAAAAGAAGAATGGAGGAAGGGTGTTTGTCGTGACTTCCTACTCCATTGGCTGGTTTCTTCCCCTCTTCACACACTCCCTTCCCAGGAGGCTGAAACCTTGTCCTGCGTACACACAACACATTCTTTTACTCAATTCTGGGAGAGGCAGAAGAGAAGTACGCATGAGCCTCAGGGGTGACAAAGGCCACCAACATATTTCAGGCTTCTGTGAGACTTAAAATGTGCCCTATGAACCCTGGAGTTCAAAGGTCACAGCATCCCCGCTGGATCAGACCAAAAGCCCAGGAATCCCGTTCTCCTGCTGGCTGGGCCTTCAGGTCAGGTCTAGTGGTGGGAAAAGGGAATGGAAATGACAGCACATGACATGTCACCATCACATTCAGCCAAAAACCAGACATCACTTGAGCGTTCTGGAGAAGCCAGGGTAATATCAGTGTCAAGCTAAGTCCTCCCCACAATCTCCTGGGGTGCCAGACCACAGCCTCTCATTCCTACCTCAGCATCCTATTCCCCGCAGGGCCTGCCCAGTGCCCCGAGAAGCCTGGCACAGAAGCCACGTGATTACTGGCCCCTAGGAACTGGCTTTCAGCGCTCAGTGCTGCCCCAAGAGGCAGAGGCTCCCTGTTTCCACCAGTTGGAATAGCTCTGCCCAAGTCTGTCTGCCTTTCCTTTTCTTTCTTGAGCCACCCTGACTTCCTTTTATGGAAGGAAGGTGAGATATGAGAATTTCAATGAATGGGAGGAATGTACCATCTCTATAATTGTGTCCAATCCCCTTCAAGAAGAATCACAGGTCGTAGACTTTGAGTGCTGTTTGTTATGTGAAAAAGTATTTAATTCTTTTCCTGTCCTGAACTCTTTACCCATCCCATTCATAGGGTGCCCCAATCACATGCAGGCAAAATGGGTCCTTACCACAAGAGAGGGCATCCTGGGCACCCTCCTTGGTGTGCGCCCTCTGCTCTCGCTCCAGGGAAGCTTCTTCCGCCTCGGGGAATGCTGCGTCTCTCTCCACGGATGGTCCCCACACCTGGAACAGCAGCCAGGGAGAACGGAAAGAGATGGAATGGAAGAGAGTGAGCAATGCTTCCCGCCCCACTCCCATACTCAGCTATATTGAATGCAGGAAAATGCACTCCTCATGCAATTCAACACCTTATATCGCAGGGGACTTTATATGTTTTATACAACAGTAAATATGAAACTTGCAGACTTCGGAGGATGGTAGAAGACAGGAGGGCCTGGCAAGACTTTGTCCATGGGGTCGCAAAGAGTTGGACTCGACTGCGACCGAACAACAACAACAAATATGAAACTATATGCAATGACTCCATCAATACAAAACGTTCAAGTCTTTTGTCTCCAGAAGTAGGTTACTCAGTCCATATCTCATTAAAGGAGTCCACTCTAAAATACAAAAGTCCTTCAAACAGAGTGCTCAAGGAATTATTTAACGAGACGAAAAACTCTGGGAGACAATGAAACTCTTAGAAAGACGCTGAAGTCTCTTGCTCCTGGGGCCCCTTGCCCAACGATCGTTTCCACCAGAAGTGAGGTCGTTTTCAAGATTTCCTCCTCACCGAGAATTCATACGGAACAGTAAAATCTTCCACAGTTCCAAAAGTGGCCGCTCTGACCTACAATTTATGCATCTGACAAGCCCAAGCTGCTCTTGAACGTTTTGTATTAACACAGTAATTGCATATAACTATATATTTAATGTTGCAGAAAACATACGAAGTTCACTGTGATGTATGATACTGAATTGCATGAGGGGTGCATTTCCCTGTCTTTTCTATAGCTGTGACTGTTTTAACACAGGAGCCCATTTTTGCTGTTGTTTGCCGTCCCTGGACTCTGCACCCTTCCAGCCGCACCTGGTGAGATATCCGGGGGGATAAGAAATCCCCTAGCAGAAGAGGCTGCCGAAGGAGGCTGTTCACTTCCCATATGGAGGATTAACACTTGGGGAAATAGAACAATTTATACATTGCTGGAGTCCAGTAAGTATTATATCTTTGCAAAAGAAGAAACCACGCGGACAAATATCTCTCAGGGGAACTTCAGGATCAGATCAGGGAATGTGATTTGAATGGGACATACCTGGAGGGAACCCCCTCACCTGCTCTGCGGGCCTCTCCTCCTCGGCCTGACTCAGCAGGAAGCCTTCAGCCAGGGCCACCGCCTGGCAGCTGCTCTCTGGCCCACATTCTCTGACCCAGCGTTGCACTTCCAGGGGCAGGATGGCGAGGAACTGCTCCAGGACCACCACGTCCAGGATCTCCTTTTTGGAGCGCCTCTCTGGCTTCAGCCAGCGGTTGCTGAGTCGATGGAGCTGGCTGCAAACCTCTCGGGGCCCATCCGCCTCTCGGTAGAGGAACTGCCGGAAGCGTTGGCAATGCACGTCTGAGATAGGCCTGACCTGGAAAGACATAACTGGCACAGTGTTTTCCTGTAATTCAGCAGCACCACTCCCAGCTTGGGAGCGACGGGGGCCTCTGCTCGATATCGTGCCACCTCCATGTTCTCACCTCTTCCATCTCCTTCGCCTGCTCTTGGGTCACCTCCAGCTGGGTAAAGGTACCTTGAGTGACTCGGCTATGAAGACACACTTCTTTCTAGAGGGAAGGAGAGACAGAGACTGTAAGGTTATCACAAGGAGAGCATCTGAGAATTGCCTTGGCAGGTCAGCTCAAGAGGGTTTGCTGTGGCTTGTAGACCATATAATTTCATATCATTTTGCTATATTACATACCAAGCAATTTTAGATATACTTCCATGGTTCTTTGGAAAAGTTGGCCATCTCTGTTTGGTTCTAAGAAAGTTAAAAGCTTAGCCCACCTTACATGGGTTCAGTCTGGCAAGGGGCTAATTCTTAAGGGGAGCTGGACCCCAAAACGACCACAGGGACTGGTGACCTCTTAACCACTGTATGTATCACTTCAATAGACATAAAGTGTTAGGTAAGAAGAACAACACCTCCAAAAACAATGGAGGTCCCTTTCTGAACTGTGGGATTCACTTGATTAGATCCTGGATTTTGGGGAGCCTGAAAACCACTCCACATGGCTTTCGTCACTACTAGAAGAACATAAGAGAAGCCATGTTGGATCTGGCCGATGGCCCATCCAGTCCAACACTCTGTGTCACATAAGAGTATAAGAGAAGCCATGTTGGATCAGGCCATGTTGGATCAGGCCAGGTTTACAAGATAATGCATGGAATGGAGAAAGTAGAGAAAGAAGTACTTTTCTCCCTTTCTCACAATACAAGAACTCGTGGGCATTCGATGAAATTGCTGAGCAGAAAGGTTAAAACGGATAAAAGGAAGTACTTCTTCACCCAAAGGGTGATTAACATGTGGAATTCACTGCCACAGGAGGTGGTGGCGGCCACAAGTATAGCCACCTTCAAGAGGGGTTTAGATAAAAATATGGAGCAGAGGTCCATCAGTGGCTATTAGCCACAGTGTATGTGTGTATATGACATTTTTTGCCACTGTGTGACACGGAGTGTTGGACTTGATGGGCCGTTGGCCTGATCCAACATGGCTTCTCTTATGTTCTTATGTTCAGTGGCCCATCCAGTGCAACACTCTGTGTCACACAGTGGCCAAAAAAACCAGGTGCCATCAGGAGGTCCATAAGAACATAAGAGAAGCCATGCAGGATCAGCCTAATGGCCCCTCCAGTCCAACACACTGTGTCACATAAGAACATAAGAGGAGCCATGTTGGATCAGGCCAATGGCCCATCCAGTCCAACACTATGTGTCATACAGTGGCAAAAAAAACAGGTGCCATCAGGAGGTCCATAAGAACATAAGAGAAGCCATGTTGGATTAGGCTGATGGCCCATCCAGTCCAACACTCTGTGTCTCATAAGAACATAAGAGAAGCCATGCTGGATCAGGCCAATGGCCATCCAGTCCAACGCTCTGTGTCTCATAAGAACATAAGAGAAGCCATGTTGGATCAGGCCAGTGGCCCATCCAGTCCAACACTCGGTGTCGCACCGTGGCCAAAAAAAACAGGTGCCATCAGGAGGTCCATAAGAACATAACAGAAGCCATGTTGGATCAGGCCAGTGGCCCATCTAGTCCAACATAAGAACATAAGAGAAGCCATGTTGGATCAGGCCAATGGCTCCTCCAATGCAACACTCTGTGTCACATAAGAGAAGACATGTTGGATCAGGCCAATGGCCCATCCTGTCACACATTAGCCAAAAAAAGCAGGCGCCATCAGTGGGACCAGGACACTAGAAGCCCTCCCACTGTGCCCCCTCCACCACAATCACCAAGGATACAGAGCATCACTGCCCCAGACACAGAGCCTAGATCAGGCCCTACAGGCTGTTGCAACGTGACTTAGGCTGAGTGGGCTGAAGCTGAACCCAGCAAAGACAGGTTCTCTGTGTGGGTCGTGGCGCTCTGGGGAAGGAAATATCTCTCCCGACCTTTGACGGGGCGCCGCTGAAGGCAGCGCAGCGGGTAAAGAGCTTGGGTGTTTTACTGGAGCCTTCATTATCAATGGAGGCCCAGATAACAGCCACTGCCAAGTCAGCATTTTTTCATCTGAGGCGGGCGAGGCAGTTGGCCCCTTTCCTAGAGCGCCGGGACCTAGCAACGGTGATCCATGCGACGGTCACCTCAAGATTGGACTACTGTAACGCCCTCTACATGGGGCTGCCTCTGTGCCGGACCCGGAGATTGCAGCTAGTGCAGAACGCGGCGGCCAGGCTGCTGCTTGGCCTCCCAAGATGGGAGCATATACGGCCGGGGCTACGCGAACTGCACTGGCTGCCGATTGTATACCGGGTCCAGTACAAAGTGCTGGTGATTACCTTTAAAGCCCTATATGGCCGAGGACCGACCTACCTGAGGGACCGTCTCTCCCCGTATGAGCCCCAGAGAGCACTGAGGTCAGTAGGTAAAAACAGATTGGCCACCCCTGGGCCAAAAGAAGTTAAACTTCGGACTACCTATGCACGGGCCTTCTCTACCGCGGCCCCATGTTTGTGGAATCAACTCCCAGAGGAGGTGCGGGCCCTGCGGAACCTTGATCAGTTCCGCAGGGCCTGCAAGACCACCCTTTTCAAACAGGCATTCATGAACGGCTGACCAAGTCCACAAAGAAACATCAAAATGGTCCAGTCTGGAGATCCGCCATCATTACACAAATTGACAGGCATAGCGTCGATTAATAACGGTACTGTCAGATTTAACTTAATGTTTTTAGACTTAGTAACTGTTTTAACTAATGTATTAATCGGTTTGGGGTTAATTTAATGTTTTGTTGAATGTATTGTTATTTTGCTGTTAGCCGCCCTGAGCCTGCTTGGCGGGGGAGGGCGGGATATAAATAAAATTTTACTTTACTTTACTCTCTGGCTAATAGCCACTGATGGACCTCTGCTCCATGTTTATCCAATCTCGAAGCTGGCTATGCTTGTAGCCGCCACCACCTCCTGTGGCAATGAATTCCATGTGTTAGACACGCTTTGGTGAAAAAGTACTTCCTTTTATCAGTTCTAAACCTACTGCTCAGCAATTTCATTGAATGCCCACATTGTGAGAAAGGGAGAAAGGTACTTCTTTCTCTACCTTCTCTATCCCATGTGTAATTTTGTAAACATCTATCATATCACCCCTCAATCGATGTTTCTCCAAGCTAAAGAACCCCAAGCGTTTTAACCTTTCTTCATAGGGAAAGTATTCCAACCTTGTAATAATCCTAGTTGCCCTTTTCTGCACTTTTTCCAATGCCATAATATCTCTTTGAGGTGCGGTGACCAGAATTGCACATAGTATTGCGAATGAGACCGCACTATCAATTTATACAGAGGCATTATGATACTGGCTGATTTGTTTTCAATTCCCTTCCTAATAATTCCCAGCATGGCGTTGGCCTTTTTTATTGCAATCGCACAATGTCTTGACATTTTCAGTGAGTTATCTACCACGACCCCAAGATCTCTCTCTTGGTCAGTCTCTGCCAGTTCACACCCCATCAACTTGTATTTGTAGCTGGGATTCTTGGCCCCAATGTGCATTACTTTGCACTTGGCCACAATGAACCTCATCTGCCACGTTGACACCCACTCACCCAGCCTCAAGAGATCCCTTTGGAGTGCCTCAGAATCCTCTCTGGTTCTCACCACCCTGAACAATTTAGTGTCATCTGTAAACTTGGCCACTTCACTACTTACTCCCAACTCCAAATCATTAATGATTTGGCAATGAGGATCCTGTGAATATAGGGGGAGGTCTTTCTGAGTCTCCTGCCTTGTGCAGGGGGTTGGACTAGATGACTCTGGAGGTCCCTTCCAACTCTAGGATTCTATATTCTAAGTTTCCACAGGCTTCCTCCTCGGGAGGTGGGGGGCTCTCCTTCCTTGGAGGGTTTTCAACAGAGGCTAGATGGCCGACAGCACAGAGGATCCTGTGCATTTAGGGGGAGGTCTTTGTGAGTTTCCTGCCTTGTGCAGGGGGTTGGACTAGATCATCACATACAAACTGATTTAACAAAACCACAACTTTTTGTTTTGAAAACGAGAAAACCAGTTCTAGGGCACTGCAGTTTTGAGCAGAGGTGCAGTGTAAGGTGTGTGTGGGGTGTGTGTGAGTGATTAACCCTTTCTCCTCTGGCTATTTTCTGTTCAGAATTGTGCCACCACTTCCAAGATTCATTCGTGGCTTGCCTGTCTGAGCTGCAGCTAGCAGTGATCTAGACTGGCTGTAGGCACAGAGCTGCTCAATTTCCAAAGGAACTGATGGCACCATTACAGAGGTGGCCAGGGTTTGTAACTCATTGTCTGGACATGCAAATCAAGACTGTGAAGTTGCTCAAATTAAATCTTGAACTGAAGTACCCTGGGAGAATCCAATCTGATCTAAAGGTGTTTTTTTTTTTAAAGAAAAACCCTACTGAGGTCCAGTGTTCCCTCTAAGCTGAGTTAGCATGAGCTAGCTCACATATTTTTAGCCTCCAGCTCACAGATTTTTATCTCAGCTCAGGAAGAATGACCCCAGAGCACGCTGATTTATGCAGTAGCTCACAACTTTAATGCCAGTAGCTCACAAAATAGAATTTTTGCTCACAAGACTCTGCAGCTTAGAGGGAACATAGCTGAGGTCTACTCAGAATCCTACTCCCAGGAAAATGGGCTAGATAGCCACCTGACAGCAATGAGGATCCTGTGAATTTAGGGGGAGGTCTTTGTGAGTTTTCTGCCTTGTGCAGGGGGTTGGACTAGATGACCCTGGAGGTCCCTTCCAGTTCTAGGATTCTAAGTTTCCACAGGCCTCCTCGGGTGGTGGGGGGCTCTCCTTCCTTGGAGGGTTTTAAGCAGAGGCTAGATGGCCACCTGACAGCAATGAGGATCCTGTGAATTTAGGGGGAGGTCTTTGTGAGTTTTCTGCCTTGTGCAGGGGGTTGGACTAGGTGACCCTGGAGGTCCCTTCCAACTCTAGGATTCTATGAATCGGTCTCAATAGGGAATAACGGAGCACCCAGCAGACATTTCCCTCCCCCCCCCCCCACTTTCTGATGAGCCTGAATGGGGGGTTGGGCCCCCGCCTGGAGTTTGGCAACCGTAACCTGGGGGTGCTCCTAAGTTCAGCCCACCACCGTCCTTGGATGGATTGGATGGGATGGATCAGGGTCTTCCTCTTCGGCTGGCAACAGCCCTCCACCCACTCACTCAGCTCCCCAGAGGAGACTGAATTCCTGCCCCCGGCAACAGGGCCTTATATGCTCTCTCCCATGGCCCCGCCCCCAGGATGGTGATTGGGCTTTCCTTTCCCTCCACTCTCACTCCAGTCCAATCACAGGGCATAGAGGTGTTCTGGGAAACACAGGCCTCTTGCAAACTTTATACCAGGCCTCAGAGGCCTTCTGGAGGGTTGTAGGCCTCACTGAATCTTTCACCTTTCGTTGTTGTCTAAATCTCCAGTTGGGGGCAGGAGATTCCCTGGTTTGGAGGCCCTCCCCCCCTTCAGGGTTAGCAGAAAGCAAGGGGGGGGACTCCATTATTCTCTATGGAGACTGATTCCCACAGGGTATAAAGGAGAATCAATCTGTGGGTATCTGGGGTTTGGGGAGGGGTCCTGTTTTTTGAGGTAGAGGCACCAGATTTTCAGCATAGGTGCATTTCCTCAAAAGCCCCCCTCCCCCCAAGTTTCAAAAAGATTGGACCAGGGGGTCCAGTTCTATGAGCTCCCAAAGAAGGTGCCCCTCTCCTTCATAATTCTAAACGGAGGGGAGGCATTTAAAAGGAACACGGTCCCTTGAAACGTGAGGGCCAGAACTTCCTTTGGAGTTCAATTGCTCCTGGCTCCTCTCCCAAAGTCTCCTGGCTCCACCTCCAAAGTCCCCAGATATTTCCTGAGTTCTGATATTCATGTCCTGCAGTTCTCAACTCTGTGGCTCTTACATTAAGCAAGTTTGGCCACCCATGCTATGCATGGTAGGACAGACCACAGTCCCTAATAATTTTCCCAAGTTTTCCCTCTTCTGTTCTTAACTTGCAGGGCTCTCCAAAGGGAACAAGAGAGGATTTGTGAAGCGCTTTTGTATACCAAAGAAAGAATCATGTTTTGAAGGTGGGTGCACCGCCTTCCTTGAAAAGGCCACCTTCATAATAAGATAATAACAAGAAGAATCTATTAGAATACTTTACTCCTGGTTGCTAAGTAACAGACGGGCTTACTCATTTAATTAGAAAAGAAGGCAAAAGATTTCACCCACGGCAGAGCCGAGAACGGTCTTGAGCTGGGCTTGGCCTCATCAACGGTGTCTTGCTGCACTTGCAAAGGTTGCCAACTCTGGGGTGGGAGATTCCTGGCGATTTGGGCCAGGATTCGTATAAGGACCTTAGTGGGGTACAATGCCACAGAGTCCACCCTTCCAAAAAACCACCTTCTCCGGAGGAACTGATCTCTGTGTCTGGAGATCTGTTGTAATCGTGGGAGATCAACTAAGAACCAGAGCTAAAGAATATAGAAAGGCATAGAAATAACCATTTTAAAATATTAGATTAGGAAGGAGTCATTGAGGGCAGGCCAAATAAAACAGCCTTCCCCTGATGGTAGAATACAGCAGCTGAAGGGGACAGATGAATTTTCCGGGAGGGCAGTTCCAGAGTCTGGGGGCCACTACTGAGAAGGCCTTCTCGGGTTCTATTGAGTCAATTGCACTTTAATATTTCTCCTGATGAATATTTGTATGATTATACAGCCATCATATGTATGTTCATAAAGAAGTATTGTAATCTGATTAATTTAGGATTACCAAGTCTCCGGTCCAGGTTCCCAACCCACCAGCCCACATCGGGCTGGCAGGGGTAACCTCCCCCGATGTCATCGGCGCGATGACATCATCGCAGCTGCCACTCTAGGCGTTTCCAGGAAAACTCTACCAGACGCTTTAGGCTCTTGGAAGGGAAAACTCTATGATACGATAGGTACCATAGAGTTTTTACCTCCCAAATGGGTAGAGCGTCCAGGAAAACCATAGAGTTTTCCCAGAAACGCCTAGAGAGGCCGCAACCGCCGGAGTCGGCGTGATGATGTCACTTCCAGGTTTTGTGCGCATGTGCGAATGTCCCCCACCAGGAGGCAGACGGGACTTGGCAACCCTAGAAGATGATGATATTGGATTTATATCCCGCCCTCCACTCCGAATTTCAGAGTGGCTCACAATTTCCTTTCCCTTCCTCCCCCACAACAGACATCCTGTGAGGTGGGTGGGGCTGAGAGGGCTCTCACAGCAGCTGCCCTTTCAAGGACAGAGTCTCAGAGCGGTCTACAATCTTCTTTCCCTTCCTCCCCCACAACAGGCACCCTGTGAGGTGGGTGGAGCTGAGAGAGATCTCCCAGAAGCTGCCCTTTCAAGGACAGTCTGAGAGCGACCTGCAATCTCCTTTCCCTTCCTCCCCCACAACAGACATCCTGTGAGGTGGGTGGGGCTGAGAGGGCTCTCACAGCAGCTGCGCTTTTAAGGACAGAGTCTCAGAGCGGCCTGCAATCTCCTTTCCCTTCCTCCCCCACAACAGACACCCTGTGAGGTGGGTGGGGCTGGGGAGGGCTCTCACAGAAGCTGCCCTTTCAAGGACAACCTCTGCCAGAGCTATGGCTGACCCAAGGCCATTCCAGCAGGTGCAAGTGGAGAAGTGGGGAATCAAACCCGGTTCTCCCAGATAAGAGTCCGCACACTTAACCACAACACCAAACCGGCTTCACAATCTCCTTTCCCTTCCTCCCTCACAACAGACACCCTGTGAGGTGGGTGGGGCTGAGAGAGCTCTGACAGAAGCTTCCCTTTCAAGGACAACTCTGCCAGAGCTACGGCTGACCGAAGGCCATTCCAGCAGGTGCAAGTGGAGGAGTGGGGGAATCAAACCCGGTTCTCCCAGATAAGAGTCCCCACACTTAACCACTACACCAAACTGGCTCTCCTTAGATTAATTACTATGATATATATCATATGGTGATACTCGTGAGTAACAGTATTCAGCATTCCTTGCTTAAACGTTTCAAACACGGGTTATTTCACAGCCTTCAACCTTTCCGTGTTCTTTTCCCTTATTTAGCAGCCTCCAGGTGGGGCCTGAAGATGTCCCACTTATACAACTGATCTCCAGCTGACAAGAGATCAGCTCCCTTGGAGAAAACAGCTGCTTCGGAGGATGGGCTCTAGAGCATTGTGCCGTGCGGAGGCTCCTCCCCTCTCCAAACCACACTCTCTCCGGGCTCCACCCCTGAAGTCTCCGGGTATTTTCCAACACCGACCTGGCAATAAAACAGGCCTGTAGCCACAGGGGGCCCTACAACTTCTGTGTAGGGCCCCCTGACGTCTAGGGGACCCTCTGAGGTGCAGCATGCTTTTCTTCTCTTTTTTTTGACAGAAGAAACCTTATGAGAAGCTGCAAACCACACAGTGGATGGGAAAGGCTGCCCCCCGCCCAACTTTTTAGAAAGCCCTGACTTTTACAAACCTGGCTACGGCACTGCAACGGAATGCAATGGCCAAGAACTGTCCTTGAAGTTCAATTGTGCTCGTCACGACCTTGCTCCTGGCTCCACCCCCAATGCATCCTGGCTCCACTCCCAGTCTCCTGGCTCCACCCCCAAATATTCCCAGTGGGTTGGGTACGGGCACGGGGCACCAGAAGTTAACCTCGCCTAGCGCAGGGGTGCCCAAACTGTGGCTCTATCACATATATTGTGAGGCTCTCAGAGTTCCTGCCGCCCGGCTTGGAGAAGGCATGAAAAGTTAAAAGTTGCTTTCTTTCCACCTCTCCCTCCCTCTCGCCCTCTGTTTGCTTCCTCTCCGCCTTCAACCTTTCCGTGTTCTTTGCCCTTATTTATCAGCCTCAAGGTGGGTCCTGAAGATCTCCCACTTATACAACTGATCTCCAAACTGAGAGCCAGTTTTTGGTGTAGTGGTTAAGTGTGCGGACTCTTATCTGGGAGAACCGGGTTTGATTCCCCACTCCTCCACTTGCATCTGCTGGAATGGCCTCGGGTCAGCCATAGCTCTGGCAGAGGTTGTCCTTGAAAGGGCAGTTGCTGGGAGAGCCCTTTCCAGCCCCACCCACCTCATAGGGTGTCTGTTGTCGGGGGAAAAGATATAGGAGATTGTAAGCCACTCTTGAGACTCTGTCCTTGAAAGGGCAGCTGCTGAGAGAGCCCCCTCAGCCCCACCCATCTCACAGGGTGTCTGTTGTGGGGGGAGAAGATATAGGAGATTGTAAGCCACTCTTGAGACTCTGCGCTTGACAGGGCAGCTGCTGGGAGAGCCCCCTCAGCCCCACCCACCTCACAGGGTGTCCGTTGTGGGGGAGGAAGGGAAAGGAGATTGTGAGCCGCTCTGAGACTCTGTCCTTGAAAGGGCAGCTGCTGAGAGAGCCCTTTCCAGCCCCACCCATCTCACAGGGTGTCTGTTGTGGGGGGAGAAGATATAGGAGATTGTAAGCCACTCTTGAGACTCTGCGCTTGACAGGGCAGCTGCTGGGAGAGCCCCCTCAGCCCACCCACCTCACAGGGTGTCCGTTGTGGGGGAGGAAGGGAAAGGAGATTGTGAGCCGCTCTGAGACTCTGTCCTTGAAAGGGCAGCTGCTGAGAGAGCCCTTTCCAGCCCCACCCATCTCACAGGGTGTCTGTTGTGGGGGGAGAAGATATAGGAGATTGTAAGCCACTCTTGAGACTCTGCGCTTGAAAGGGCAGCTGCTGTGAGAGCCCTCTCCAGCTCCACCCACCTCACAGGTGTCTGTTGTGGGGGAGGAAGGGAAAGGAGATTGTAGGCCGCTCTGAGCCTCTGTCCTTGGAAGGGCAGCTGCTGGGAGAGCCCTCTCAGCCCCTCCCACCTCACAAGGAGTCTGTTGTGGGGGAGGAGGGGAAAGGAGATTGTGAGCCGCTCTGAGACTCTTCGGAGTGGAGGGCGGGATATGAATCCAATATCTTCATCTACCTCACGGGGTGTCTGTTGTGGGGGAGGAAGGGAAAGGAGATTGTGAGCCGCTCTGAGACTCTCCGAAGTGGAGGGTGGGATATATATCCAAGATTTTCATCTACCTCACAGGGTGGCTGTTGTGGAGGAGGAAGGGAAAGGAGATTGTGAGCCGCTCTGAGACTCTTCGGAGTGGAGGGCGGGATATAAATCCAAGATCTTCATCTACCTCACAGAGTGGCTCTTGTGGAGGAGGAAGGGAAAGGAGATTGTGAGCCACTCTGAGACTCTTCGGAGTGGAGGGTGGGATATAAATCCAATATCTTCATCTACCTCACAGGGTGTCTGTTGTGGGGGAGGAAGGGAAAGGAGATTGTGAGCCGCTCTGAGACTCTTCGGAGTGGAGGGCGGGATATAAATCCAATATCTTCATCTACCTCACAGGGTGTCTGTTGTGGGGGAGGAAGGGAAAGGAGATTGTGAGCCGCTCTGAGACTCTCCGGAGTGGAGGGCGGGGTATAAATCCAATATCTTCTTCTTCTTCCTGTCTTGCAGCTCTCAAACGTCTCACGTTTATTCTCCGTGGCTCTTATGTTAAGCAAATTCAGCCACTCCCCTTCTAGGGCCAGCCCCGGTTTGGTGATGAGTGCCACGGGGTCTGCCAACTTGTACCGGTCGTGCTGGGCATCGGCTTGTCCTTTCTTCCTCTTCTCCTGACACGAGACACGACCGCAACTGCGTCAGGCTCTGTTTTGGGAACATCGTTCACATCAGGCCTCAGATTCAGCAGGAGCTCCCAGGAGCACAGCTCCTGCACCTTTCTGAAGGTTCCTCCTCCTCCTCCTCCCCACTTTGTCCGTTGAATAGGAGGTGCAGCTGCATAACAATCCCTGGGTTGGGAGAGCGGTCAGGCAGCCAGCCACCAGGGGCTTTGCCACACCCTCAGCAGCCCTCAATAGTCCCTGGAGAAGCCCAAGCCACCCTTTCTCCACTTCTTGTATGATTTTGGGCAGTAGGTGGCTTGCTGATATTTTGAAAGAGGGGAGCAGCCCAGGAGAGCCCCAGGCGAGTGAGGCCTGCTTGGGCTGGCGGGATCTCTATCCAGCTCAAGCAGGCTTCACTTGTCCATGGCTCTGCTTTCTTGCATCGGGTTGCTTTTAGCTCGAGAGGGCAGCCCCGGAGAGCCCCAAGTGAGTGAGGCCTGCTTGGGCAGGCTGGATCTCTAGCCAGCTCAAGCAGACTTCACTTGTCCATGGCTCTGCTTTCTTGCATTGGGTTGCTTTTGGCTCGGGAGGGCAGCCCAGGAGAGCCCCAAGCGAGTGAGGCCTGCTTGGGCTGGCTGGATCTCTAGCCAGCTCAAGCAGGCCTCACTTGCCCGGAGCTCTGTTTTCTTGCATTGGGTTGCTTTTGGCTCGGGAGGGCAGCCCAGGAGAGCCCCAAGTGAGTGAGGCCTGCTTGAGCTGGCTGGATCTCTAGCCAGCTCAAGCAGGCTTCACTTGTCCATGGCTCTGCTTTCTTGCATCGGGTTACTTTTGGCTCGGGAGGGCAGCCCAGGAGAGCCCCAAGCGAGTGAGGCCTGCTTGGGCTGGCTGGATCTCTAGCCAGCTCAAGCAGGCCTCACTTGCCCGGGGCTCTGCTTTCTTGCATTGGGTTGCTTTTGGCTCGGGAGGGCAGCCCAGGAGAGCCCCAAGTGAGTGAGGCCTGCTTGAGCTGGCTGGATCTCTAGCCAGCTCAAGCAGGCTTCACTTGTCCATGGCTCTGCTTTCTTGCATTGGGTTGCTTTTGGCTCGGGAGGGCAGCCCAGGAAATTCCCAAGCGAGTGAGGCCTGCTTGGGCTGGCTGGATCTCTAGCCAGCTCAAGCAGGCCTCACTTGCCCGGGGCTCTGCTTTCTTGCATTGGGTTGCTTTTGGCTGGGGGGGGGGGAAGCATGTGCTAATGAGTTGTGCTAATGAACTCCACCATCTATTTTTTCACAAAACAACCCCTGTCTCACACTGAAGTGTAAGTACCACAGGCGGACTCAAGACCATTGCCCCAGGGATCCAAGTCGCATGACGGGGAAAAGGCCGTGACGACTGAGCAGCCCAAGCCTCTCTGAAGGGAAGAACGGCACTGTGGGCTTTTCTTAGCAGCACGCAAGTGGGTGGCCTGGAACGGGCTGAGTGACATCATCTCAGTGCCGCCCCCCCCCCCACCTTTGGCACCATGCGGTTGATTCATGCTTTCTGTGCCGGAGACGTCTGTGGGCATGATTGTGATTTGGGAGGGGCACGCCAGAGACTGGAGGCGGGGGAGCACGAGTGACTTTATTGCTATGTTGGTTCTCGTGCCAGCTTCTGGTTTTGGACTTTGGACTTGGGTGTTTGGAGGCAGTAAAGGTTCCCACAGCGCCATACCATCAGTAGAGCTGGTGGCAGCCCCGTAGCTAAGAGACAAAGGGGAAGGGGGCCACGGGGGGGGGGGCGTAGGAGGGTGAGAGTAAGAAGCTGGAGAGGCTGAGTGTCGCGTTCTCCGGGTGCAGGCAGGCAGGAGTCCAAAGCCAGCCCAAGGTCAAAGCCCAGGAATTCAAGTAGGAGCCAAGTCACCAATGCAGAATCACAAACCGGAATCAGAAGTTAATGTCCAAAAGCCAAAAGGTCAGGGTGCCAAGGAAATTAAGCAGGTCAGGATCAAGAATCAGGAAGGAGCATGGATGCAAGCCAGAGAATAGACTTGTTGCTTCCACAAGGTTACCAGTTCCTGGGTGGGAGCTATATGGGAGTCTCAATCAGCCTGCTCCCTGGGTGGCAGTGACTCTGCGTGAACTCAGGGCTGAGAGATCTGAAGCCTCGGCGTGCCTCATGTCTTCGCTCTGAAAGTTCTTTCCGGAGCCTGCTTCGAACTCTTGAGATGGGAGGAGGAGAGCTTGGAGGAGATTGATCGTCAACAGCTGACAATGGTGCCTGGAGAGTGATTAATGGGCCAGCTGCTGTTTGTTCAGCTGAGGAACTGGCCAGCAACTCTTCAGGTCTGTTAACCCTTCCAGCTCCTCCTCGTCAGGACTCATGACACAGGGGATCCCCCAGTTTGGAAGCCCTACCTCCGCTTCAGGGTCATCAGAAAGCGGGGCGGCGGGGGGGAATGTCTGCTGCATTCCATGATTCCCTAAGGAGACTGATTCTCATAGGATGTAGCCAATCCACCAAGAACTTACAAAAAAGAGTCTTGTAAGCAAGAATTGATCCGCGGATATCTGGGGCTCTTGGCGGGGGGGGGGGCTGTTTTTTGAGGTAGAGGCACCAAATTTCCAGCATAGCATTTGTTGCCTCTCCTCAAAGCACCCTCCAAGTTTCAAAAGGATTGGACCAGGGGGTCCAATTCTACGAGCCCCGAAAGAAGGTGCCCCTTTCCTTCGTTATTTCTAATGAAGGGAAGGCATTTTAAATGTCTGCAGTGGTCCCTTTACATGTATGAACATATGAAGCTGCCTTCTACTGAATCAGACCCTCGGTCCATCAAGTCAGTATTGTCTTCTCAGACTGGCAGCGGCTTTCCAGGGTCTCAAGCTGAGGTTTTTCACACCTATTTGCCTGGATCCTTTTTTTGGAGATGCCAGGGATTGAACCTGGGACCTCCTGCTTACCAAGCAGATGCTCTACCACTGAGCCACTGTCTCTCCCCTGCTCTCCAGGGTCTCCAGCAGTGGTTTTTCACGCCTACTTGCCTGGACCCTTTTTAGTTGGAGATGTCGGGGATTGAACCTGGGACCTTCTGCTTCCCAAGCAGATGCTCTACCACTGAGCCACCGTCCCTCCCCTGCTCTCCAGGGTCTCCAGCAGAGGTTTTTCACGCCTACTTGCCTGGACCCTTTTTAGTTGGAGATGCGGGGGATTGAACCTGGGACCTTCTGCTTCCCAAGCAGATGCTCTACCACTGAGCCACCGTCCCTCCGGTGATGGCCAGAACTCCCTTTGGAGTTCAATTCTGCTTGTCACACCCTTGCTCCCGGCTCCACCCCCAACGTCTCCTGGCTCCACCCCCAAAGTCCCCAGATATTTCTTAAATTGGACTTGGCAACCCTACCACCCACCCAAGAACTTACCGTTCAGGCTCATGGCGGTGGGAAAAAAGGCAGCACATGGACCTCTCAGGTCTTCATGGCCAGACTAAGAGCTGCTGGGAGCAAAGGGTGGGGCTGGCCGCCCACCTCCCCACCCAACTTTCGGAATCTGCCCACCCTCTGCTCAGAGGGCTTCAGGGGAGAGCTTGCCTGCCATGGCCTCTACCTGCTTCATGTGGGGTCCCCAGCGAGAGGAGGCCTGTAAAATCCACAAGAGGGCCTGCCCGGTGGACCTGCGGCCGACATCGCTCGATCAGACGACCGGCCGCTTGACTCACAAAAAGGGAGAAGGCCCCGCAACGCTAAAGAGCTGCAGTCGCTCTCGGTATTTCTGCACCGTCCCGCCTACTCTGCGCCCAGCACCCTCCGCTCTGTGACTCACATTCCGTGGGCAGTGATGAGTAACTGTGCTGCCTGCTTTGGAGGGCCTCCGGCAGAGAGGTGGGCAGCAGGCGTGCGCTTTCCCTGGCGCAGATGTGCCCAGGTGGCAAAGCCAAGTGGCAGAAGCCCAGCAGCCCAGATGTGTGCCAGCAGCCCAGAGCCAACACCCCCCTCCCCCTCGCGTGGCTGGGGAGGCAAGACACACAGGCGCGAATCCCTCGAAAGAGCCAGTCTGAGGTCGTGGTTCAGAGCGGCAGACTCTGCTCTGGAGAATCGGGTTCGCTCCGCCTCTAAATGCAGCCAGCTGGGTGACTTTGGGTCAGCCCCAGTTCTCTCGGAGCTGTTCTCTCAAGAGCCGTTCTCTCGGAGCTCTCTCAGTCCCACCTACCTCACAGGGGTGTCTGTTGTGGGGAAACGAAGGGAAGGAGACTATAAACCAGGGAGCTCCTTTGCATATTAAGCCACACACCCCTGATGTAGCCAATCCTCCAAGAGGTTACAAAAAAGAACCTTGTAAGCCAGGGGTCCCCAAACTTTTTAAATAGGGGGCCAGTTCACTGTCCCTCAGACTGTTGGAGGGCTGGACTGCCGTTACTGTACAAGCCCGCGGGCCGTCAGTTCTCCGTCTTCTGCATCTCTCTCCCTTCCCCACACCACACACCCCGGCCTGGGAACTCACCTCACCTCGGTATCACCTCATACTCTGTCTCCGCCGCCTCAGCCCAGTGCCGGAAGTGTGCGTTGCTAACGCGAGTTTAGGTCGAACGTCACTTCCGGTCTGATTTTGCCATAACCCGGCGGGCCGCATAAACGTCCTCAGCGGGCCGCATCTGGCCCGCGGGCCGTAGTTTGAGGACCCCTGTTGTAAGCTCTCGGAGGATTGGCTACATCAGGGGGTGTGGCCTGATATGCAGAGGAGCTCCTGCTAGAATTCCACCCCTGCTATAAGCCACTCTCTCTGAGTGAAGGGCAGGATGGAAAGCCAATCTCTTCTTCTTGCTGTTGTAAGAGTACCTCAATCAGGGTTGCCAACCTCCAGGTGGGACCTGGAGAGCTCCCAGAATTGCATTCATTTCCAGACAACAGATATCAGTTCCCTTGGAGACAGGGTTACCATGTTTGGAAAGGACGTTTCCCCCCGACTACTTCAGAGAAGTGATCCCTATGACAAATCTCATTTTAAATGCCCCTGCTATTTAAGCTGGGATAATTGCTAATAATTAGGAATATTCCTAACTTTGCAACCCAATTGTGGTACAATGCTTAACGATGCTTTAATAACTGTTTTTGTATACACCCTTGTAAGCTTCTCTGAGACTGCTGTGGGGGGGGGAGGGGGGGACTAGAAATAAAACAAATAAATAAAGGACATTTTATCGTTTTTTTTTTTAAAGAGCCGCAAAGAGACACACAAAAAAGACACGCCCTCTAAAAAGAGGCCATCTGGTAACCCTACCTGGAGGAAATGGCTGCTTCAGGGTCATCAGAAAGTAGGGAAATCTCTCCTGAGCACTTCATTAGAGGAGGGACGGTGGCTCAGTGGTAGAGCATCTGCTTGGTAAGCGGAAGGTCCCAGGTTCAATCCCTGGCATCTCCAAAAAAGGGTCCAGGCAAAATGGTGTGAAAAACCTCAGCTTGAGACCCTGGAGAGCCGCTGCCAGTCTGAGAAGACAATACTGACTTTGATGGACCGAGGGTCTGATTCAGTATAAGGCAGCTTCATATGTTCATTATTCCCTAGAGACTGATTCCCATAGGGAATAATGGACAATTGATCCACAGGTATCTGGGCCTCGGCTGTTGTTTTAGGTAGAGGCATCAAATCTGCAGCAAAGCATCCAGTGTCTCTCCCCAAAACACCTTCCAGGTTTCAAAAGGATTGGCCCAGGGGGTCCAATTCTATGAGCCCCGAAAGAAGGTGCCCGTGTCCATTTTTTGGAGGGAAGGCATTTAAAAGGTGTGCGGTCCCTTGAAATGTGATGGACAGAACTCCCTTTGGAATTCAATTGTGCTTGTCACAACCTTGGCCCTGGCTCCACCCCCAAAAGTCTCCTGGCTCCACCCCCAAAAGTCTCCTGGCTCCACCCTCAAAGTCCCCAGATATTTCTTGAATTGGACTTGGCAACTCTGCTAGAGGAGGAGCCAGCCCCAAAATGGCTGCCGGAGGAGGAGCCAGTCCCAAAATGGCTGCAGAAGGAGCCAGCCCCAAAATGGCTGCAGAAGGAGCCAGCCCCAAAATGGCTGCCGGAAAGAGGAGCCAGTCCCAAAATGGCTGCAGGAGGAGCCAGCCCCAAAATGGCTGCCACGGTTCCCTTCGGTCACACAGTGAAGATTCTTGTGCTCTGTTGTCAGCTGCTGCGCACGCTTTCTTTGAGGGGGAAAAGATCTGCACATACAATCAAAGATGTTTCCTTCGTGAACAACCACAGCCCACGCTGTATTTTTAAAAATACCTGCAAAAGAGCTTTTCTCTCTCGCAGGGATACGATCGAAGGCTCACACCATAGCATAAAAGAACTGCAGGGGAGGAAGAAGTTTTTCCTGACCCCTTAGCTAAGGCGGTTTCCTTTGGGGCAGGAAACAAGCATAAGAACATAAGAGAAGCCATGTTGGATCAGGCCAATGGCTAGGGTTGCCAAGTCCAATTAAAGAAAAATCTGGGGACTTTGGGGGCGGAGCCAGGAGACTTTGGGGGTGGGGCCAGGAGACATTGGGGGTGGAGCCAGGAACAAGGATGTGACAAGCATAATTGAACTCCAAGGGAGTTCTGGCCATCACATTTAAAGGGACAGCTCACCTTTTTAAATGCCTTTCTTCCATAGGAAATAATTAAGGATAGGGGCACTGTCTTTTGGGGCTCATATAATTGGACCCTCTGGTCCAATCGTTTTGAAACTTGGGGGGTATTTTGGGGAGAGGCACTAGATGCTATACTAAAAATCTGGTGCCTCTACCTCAAAAAACTGCCCCCCCAGAGCCCCCAATACCCACGGATCAATTCCCTATTTTTCCCTATGGGAATTGTTCTCCATAGGGAATAATAGAGTGCCTAGTAGACATTTCCCTCCCCACCCCACGCTTTCTAAAGGGGGGGAAGGGCCTCCATACCAGGGAATCCACCCTCCCTGCCCCCTCCCTCTCTCACACACACAAATACTTACCGGGTCTTCTTCCCTCTGCCTGCTGTGAAAACTAAAGCAAAGAAAGGGAGGGGCCGTTCTCCGAAGCGAAGCCCTTCCTGTTTCCTCCTTCCTGCCCAGCGTTAAAGGAGCAGGCATTTTACAAACTGCTCAGGAGCTAGCAGCATGAAGCCTACAAGTATGTTCTCCACCCCCCCCACTCCCCGCTTCCCAATTTTTGGAGAGCGGGAGATGAAGCTGGGAACCCAGAAGTCTCCCGCCAGAGCGGGAGGTTTGGGAAGCCTAGGTCCTACAGCTGATAGACGAATTAAAAACTAATAAGTCACCGGGTCCGGATGGCATACATCCGAGAGTTCTGAAAGAACTCAAAGTTGAACTTGTGGATCTCCTGACAAAAATATGTAATCTTTCATTGACATCTGCCTCCATTCCTGAGGACTGGAAGGTAGCAAATGTCACCCCATCATTAAAAAGGGTTCCAGAGGAGACCCGGGAAACTACAGGCCAGTCAGTCTGACTTCAATACCGGGAAAGTTGGTAGAAACCATTATCAAAGACAGAATGAGTAGGCACATTGATGAGCACGGGTTATTGAGGAAGACTCAGCATGGGTTCTGTAAGGGAAGATCTTGCCTCACTAACCTGTTACATTTCTTTGAGGGGGTGAACAAACATGTGGACAAAGGAGACCCGATAGATGTTGTTTACCTTGACTTCCAGAAAGCTTTTGATAAAGTTCCTCATCAAAGGCTCCTTAGAAAGCTTGAGAGTCATGGAGTAAAAGGACAGGTCCACTTGTGGATCAAAAACTGGCTAATTAATAGGAAGCGAGAGTATAAATGGGCAGTCTTCGCAGTGGAGGACGGTAAGCAGTGGAGTGCCGCAGGGCTCAGTAATGGGTCCCATGCTCTTTAACTTGTTCATAAATGATTTATAGTTGTGAGTGAGCAGTGACGTGGCCAAGTTTGCAGATGACACTAAATTGTTCAGGGTGGTGAGAACCAGAGAGGATTGTGAGGAACTCCAAAGGGATCTGTTGAGGCTGGGTGAGTGGGCGTCAACGTGGCAGATGAGGTTCAATGTGGACAAGTGCAAAGTAATGTACATTGGGGCCAAGAATCCCAACTACAAATACAAGTTGATGGGGTGTGAACTGGCAGAGACTGACCAAGAGAGAGATGTTGGGGTCGTGGTAGATAACTCACTGAAAATGTCAAGACAGTGTGCGATTGCAATAAAAAAGGCCAACGCCATGCTGGGTATTATTAGGAAGCGAATTGAAAACAAATCAGCCAGTATCATAATGCCCCTGTATAAATCGATGGTGTGGTCTCATTTGGAATACTGTGTGCAATTCTGGTCACCGCACCTCAAAAAGGATATTATAGCATTGGAAAAAGTGCAGAAAAGGGCAACTAGAATGATTCAAGGTTTGGAACACTTTCCCTATTAAGAAAGGTTAAAACACTTGGGGTTCTTTAGCTTGGAGAAACGTTGACTGTGGGGTGACATGATAGAGGTTTACAAGATTATGCATGGGATGGAGAAGGTAGAGAAAGAAGTACTTTTCTCCCTTTCTCACAATACAAGAACTCATGAGCATTCAATGGAATTGCTGAGCAGTCAGGTTAGAACGGATAAAAGGAGGTACTTCTTCACCCAAAGGGTGATTAACATGTGGAATTCACTGCCACAGGAGGTGGCGGCGGCCACAAACATAGCCAGCTTTAAGAGGGGATTGGATAAGCATATGGAGCAGAGGTCCATCAGGGGCTATTAGCCACAGCATATTGTTGGAATTCTCTGTCTACGGCAGTGATGCTCTGTATTCTTGGTGCTTGGGAGGGGGGGGGGGCAGAGTGGGATGGCTTCTACTGTCCTGGCCCCACTAATGGACCTCCTGATGGAGCCTGGGTTTTTATTTTTGGCACAGTGTTCCACTGAATGGGCCATTGGCCTGATCCAACACGGCTTCTCTTATGCTCTTACTTTTTTATGTTCTTACCATGGATTTGAACCCAGACCCACCAAGTCTAAACCCAACACTCTTCCAACTGACCAACCTCATGAATAGCGGAGAACTGATTTGTTTTCATTCATTCACGAATATCAGTCATGCCCATAGTGTGGGTTTCAAGCATCTGCAAGAGAATTTTCCTTCTTCTATTTATTTATTATGCATGTGGTTGTGTGCGTGTCTGCACCTGGAGATTAGGGCGACCTACAGTGACTGACCCCTACTGGATTCTTTAAGGAGCTATGACCCTCCCGTAAATGAGTTTTGTTTTCTCCTGCTCATAACGTAACACTTAATCATGAGTTGCCAGCTATCTGGAGGAGGTAAACATTTCTTTAACACCATGTGGGATAGTGGGATGTACTTGAGGGCTTCAAATATGGCTCAAGCTCCTTCAATAGCCTATTTTTAACATGTCGCTGAGGGCCAAAATTCTGTGTACATTCATGTTTTTGAGAAGTCTTTTAATGAACTAAGACGATCCGTGATTTCTAATTCTCTGGATTCTTAGATGCTGTCAAAGACCGCCATGCTGAATCTCTTTCCATACTCTGAGCGTTCAAAAGGTTACTCCCCTGTGTGGGTATTCTGATGGTCTTTAAGATGGCCACTCTGACAGAATCTCTTTTCATACTCTGAGCATTCAAAAAGTTTCTCCCCTGTGTGGGTTCTCTGATGGCTTTAAAAAATGCTACTGTGACTAACTCTCTTTCCACACTCTGGGCATTCAAAAGGTTTCTTCCCTGTGTGGGTTTCTCTGATGCCTTTGAAGATCGCCACTCTGACTGAATCGCTTTCCACAATCTGACCGTT
This sequence comes from Heteronotia binoei, assembly GCF_032191835.1. Classification (NCBI taxonomy): domain Eukaryota; kingdom Metazoa; phylum Chordata; class Lepidosauria; order Squamata; family Gekkonidae; genus Heteronotia; species Heteronotia binoei. Next base: position 6,559,008 of record NC_083243.1, on the reverse strand, counting down.
TATTTATTTAGAATTTATTTATTTATTTAGAATTTATATCCCGCCCTTCCCACGAGTGGCTCAGGGCGGCTTCCAACAACAGATCCCACATAACAATAGGCAATAATTAAACAGGGAATAACAATTAAAACAGATAAAACTCTAAAAATTAAGGCTTCTCCGCTGTGTGGGTTCTCCGATGGCTTTGAAGACTGCCACTCTGACAGAATCTCTTTTCACACTCTGAGCAAAGGTTTCTGCCCTGTGTGGGTTCTCTGATGCTTTTGAAGATCACCACTCTGACTGAATCTCCTTCCACACTCTGAGCGTTCAAAAGGTTTCTCCCCTGTGTGGGTTCTCTGATGCTTTTGAAGATCGCCACTCTGACAGAATCTCTTTCCACAATCTGAGCGTTCAAAAGGCTTCTCCCCTGTGTGGGTTCTCTGATGGCTTTGAAGATGGCCACTGTGACTGAATCTCTGAGCATTCAAAAGGTTTCTCACCTGTGTCGGTTCTCTGATGCTTTTGAAGATCGCCACTGTGACTGAAGCTCTTTGCACATTCTGAGCATTCAAAAGGTTTCTCCCGTGTGGGTTCTCTGATGCCTTTGAAGACTGGCACTGTGACTGAATCTCTTTCTGCACTCTAAGCATTCAAAAGGCTTCTCCCCTGTGTGGGTTCTCTGATGGTTTTGAAGAGTGCTACTGTTACTGAATCTCTTTGCACACTCTGAACATTCAAAAGGCTTCTCCCCTGTGTGGGTTCTGTGATGCCTTTGAAGACTGCCATTCTTACTGAATCTCTTTCTGCACTCTAAGCATTCAAAAGGCTTCTCCCCTGTGTGGGTTCTCTGATGGCTTTGAAGAGTGCTACTGTTACTGAATCTCTTTGCACACTCTGAGCATTCAAAAGGCTTCTCCCCTGAGTGCGTTCTCTCATGCTTTTGAAGATTGCCATGGTCGCTGAATCTCTTTGCACACTCTGAGCATTCAAAAGGTTTCTCCCCTGTGTGAGTTCTCTGATGCCTTTGAAGACTGCTATTGTTACTGAATCTCTTTCTGCACTCTAAGCATTCAAAAGGCTTCTCCCCTGTGTGGGTTCTCTGATGCCTTTGAAGAGTGCTACTGTTACTGAATCTCTTTGCACACTCTGAGCATTCAAAAGGCTTCTCCCCTGTGTGGGTTCTCTGATGCTTTTTAAGATTACCACTGTGAGTGAATCTCTTTTTACACTCTGAGCATTCAAAAGGTTTCTCCCCTGTGTGGGTTCTCTGATGCCTTTTAAGACTGGCACTCTGACTGAATCTCTTTGCACACTCTGAGCATTCAAAAGGTTTCTCCCCTGTGTGGGTTCTTTGATGCGTTTGAAGACTGGCACTGTGACTGAATCTCTTTGCACACTCTGAGCATTCAAAAGGTTTCTCCCCTGTGTGGGTTCTCTGATGCCTTTGAAGATTGGCACTCTGACTGAATCTCTTTCTGCACTCTGAGCATTGAAAAGGCTTCTCCCCTGTGTGGGTTCTCTGATGCTTTTGAAGACTGCTAGTGTGAGTGAATCTCTTTTTACACTCTGAGCATTCAAAAGGTTTCTTCCCTGCGTGCCTTTTTCTATGTTCTTGAAGATGGCCATAGCGTTTCTCACCTCTGTGGGTTCTTTGGTGCACAAGGAGCTCTGATCTACTTTTGAAATACTTTCGACATTGAATGGATGTACTTGCCTTCATTATTCTCTGATTTGGAAGATGTACAATACGCCATCTTACATTTCTTTTCTCAACCCTGTGCCTGACTTTCATTCTCTTAGGTCTGCCTCGACTCCTGATGTTTTCTCTCAAGTCTTCATTCTTAACTCCTTCTGGCAACTGCTGATCAAGTTCATCACCATCTTCCTTCTTCCGATCACCCTCTGCTGGAATAAAGAGATCCCATTAATGCCTGAGGGGGCAGGTAAGATCCCAAAACACCCATGTGACTTCAGGAAGAAAAGATTGATGGCCCTTTCACCTCCTCCAGCTTTCCTGGACATAACACCCCCCCCCAACGTACCTATGATATATTATATTTAAGGATCCCTCATCCCCTCAAAAGCCACAGCTCTTGCTCAGAAGGAACTCCTGACCCTCCAAATCCCAGTTCCCAAAAGGCCTCTTTACCCAGCAGGCTGTAGGACTGTACCAAGCCAAACGTTTCTCAGAAGTGAATCAGAAATTTCCATTGGCTATTCCTTGCCTGTTCTCTTGACATAACCGTGAAGGGTACTCACCGTCAGTCACCTCCTTTGGGAAGGAAACATGTTCGTCGGATCCTCCTGAGAAACTCTCCAGCCTTTCTTCAGATGCGAGACTCTTTTCTTTCTCCACCAATGTCTCTCTTACACTTCGGTCTAACTTTGCACACACACACACAGATAAAGAGAGAGAGAGAGATCATTCTTATATGGGGAAGGAAAGAAACTCAAGAGTAACAATTCTTCTGGGAGGATGGAACCGTGGTCGAGATCATAGCCCATAATCCCAACTGGTACAAGTGGGACGGATCTGTGAGGCAATGCACCCCACTTCCCCGCAAGGCGTAACGGGATTCTTAAGCGGCCTGGTCTGCCTTGCAGGTGTTCATGATTTGACTCTCTCTGCAGGTGACATCCTTATCTCTTTCAAGGCCAGACTCAAGACTCTGATAATTGGTTAACTGTGAGATTAATCCTGCTGTGTAATCAGGATGTAGGGGAGAGGGGAATGGTGCTACCAGCCTCTGGAAGATTCCGTCTTGGAGGACCCTTGATTGGCTCATTTGAGACACCTGATCCGAAAGGGGTGGAAAGTATAATACCGGTATAGACCAGAGAGAGGCCATGCAGACTTTATGCTCATGCCATGCTGGTGCACTTGGATGTTTCTCGCTTTCTTCTGATGAACTGCACTATGTAGAGTAACTTAAGCTACAGCTGGAATACTTATGGTGTAAGGAGAGGTACCACCTAATGCCAGACATTTCATGAACATAAAATAGTTTTTCTGTTGCTGAACTGGTTAAGTGTTTGGTGTAATGGCTAACATAGGTGTACTGGTTAAGTGTGTGGACTCTTATCTGTGAGAACTGAGTTTGATTCCCCACTCCTCCACTTGAAGCTACTGGAACGGCCTTGGGTGAGCCATAGTTCTTGCAGAGTTGTCTTTGAAAGGGCAGCTTCTGTGAGAGCTCTCTCATCCCTTGCTACCTCACAGAGTGTGTGTTGTGGAGGAAGAATATAAAGTATATTGTGAGCCGTTCTGAGACTCTGATTCAGAGAGAAGGGCAGGGTATAAATCCAATATCTTCTTGTTCTTCTGAGCTGTAGACATCTTGTTTTTACATCCTTCATAAAACTTTAGAACTGTAGATGACTTGTTTTTACATTCTGTATAAATCTTTATATAGTCCCTGCTTGACTTGTGTCCACTCTGCTTGTGAACCGACTGAACTGGGTGCTGTTCCGGTACAAAGACTAGTAACCCAGGGGGACCCAGGCTTGGGTTCTTAACAGGATCATTTCCAGATCTCAGTTCAAGGGGATGTTTATAATCCCATCGCGGAGAGTAGAGGGGGTTTTGTAAATTTTAGCAAGAGAGAAATGAGGATCTGGCCCCTCCCAGAGTCTTTCCCAGCGTCTCTGTCATGGGAGCTCTCCACAAAGTCCCCTGGGGGAGAGGACTTCTCAGGAGAAAGGGAGCCACATATGGCTGGCTCTGAGTCTGCAGAAGCCAGCAAACAGGCTGGTGAGCTGCAGGCTGCCCAACACTCACCACCAACAGCTGATCCAGAGCCACCCCCCAGCTCTGGGATTTGTGCGAGCACCTGGACATGTCTGGCTTGCCGACCTGCAGCTGCTACATACCAGTCTCTCATCCCCACCTTTGTCTCTGGCCTCTGACCAGGACAATTTCTCTCGCTTGGGCGAAGGCCACAACACTGGGCAAGGAGCTGGAAAGTCCTCAAAATGATTTATTGCTGTTCAAGTTATAACTTCGGCACTCGTGGAAGATCTTCCTTACTCAGAGAGATGACGCTCCAATAGTTCTCCCACATGACTTCCTTGTAGAGAGTACTCTGGCCCGGATCCAGCAGGGTCCGTTCTGCTGGAGTGAAACGGACAGACACCTCCTCAACGGAAAAGGGACGCTGAAAGAACAAGCAGATTTAGTCCTCAGAGACTGCACACTGGAAGGGACTGGTCTAAAGGGTGCAGGATGTATGGCTTGTCTTGGGGATAGCCTCTCTCTCCTGGACCATTGTAGAAACTGCAGGAGCAAAAGCCACCCCAAGGTTGTTCCCTGTTTATTTCCCCTACCTGGACTGTTTCCACACCCCCAAACACATGAGGATTCAACAGCATCTCTCCGCTACCTGTGGAGGAAGGAGAAAGAAAAAAGAAGAATGGAGGAAGGGTGTTTGTCGTGACTTCCTACTCCATTGGCTGGTTTGTTCCCCTCTTCACACACTCCCTTCCCAGGAGGCTGAAACATTGTCCTGCGTACATGCAACGCACATTCTTTTACTCAATTCTGGGAGAGGCAGAAGAGAAGTACGCATGAGCCTCAGGGGTGACAAAGGCCACCAACATATTTCAGGCTTCTGTGAGACTTAAAATGTGCCCTATGAACCCTGGAGTTCAAAGGTCACAGCATCCCCGCTGGATCAGACCAAAAGCCCAGGAATCCCGTTCTCCTGCTGGCTGGGCCTTCAGGTCAGGTCTAGTGGTGGGAAAAGGGAATGGAAATGACAGCACATGACATGTCACCATCACATTCAGCCAAAAACCAGACATCACTTGAGCGTTCTGGAGAAGCCAGGGTAATATCAGTGTCAAGCTAAGTCCTCCCCACAATCTCCTGGGGTGCCAGACCGCAGCCTCTCATTCCTACCTCAGCATCCTATTCCCCGCAGGGCCTGCCCAGTGCCCCGAGAAGCCTGGCACAGAAGCCACCTGATTACTGGCCCCTAGGAACTGGCTTTCAGCGCTCAGTGCTGCCCCAAGAGGCAGAGGCTCCCTGTTTCCACCAGTTGGAATAGCTCTGCCCAAGTCTGTCTGCCTTTCCTTTTCTTTCTTGAGCCACCCTGACTTCCTTTTATGGAAGGAAGGTGAGATATGAGAATTTCAATGAATGGGAGGAATGTACCATCTCTATAATTGTGTCCAATCCCCTTCAAGAAGAATCACAGGTCGTAGACATTGAGTGCTGTTTGTTATGTGAAGAAGTATTTAATTCTTTTCCTGTCCTGAACTCTCTACCCATCCCATTCACAGGGTGCCCCAATCACATGCAGGCAAAATGGGTCCTTACCACAAGAGAGGGCATCCTGGGCACCCTCCTTGGTGTGCGCCCTCTGCTCTCGCTCCAGGGAAGCTTCTTCCGCCTCGGGGAATGCTGCGTCTCTCTCCACGGATGGTCCCCACACCTGGAACAGCAGCCAGGGAGAACGGAAAGAGATGGAATGGAAGAGAGTGAGCAATGCTTCCCGCCCCACTCCCATACTCAGCTATATTGAATGCAGGAAAATGCACTCCTCATGCAATTCAACACCTTATATCACAGGGGACTTTATATGTTTTATACAACAGTAAATATGAAACTTGCAGACTTCGGAGGATGGTAGAAGACAGGAGGGCCTGGCAAGCCTTTGTCCATGGGGTCGCAAAGAGTCGGACTCGACTGCGACCGAACAACAACAACAAATATGAAACTATATGCAATGACTCCATGAATACAAAACGTTCAAGTCTTTTGTCTCCAGAAGTAGGTTACTCAGTCCATATCTCATTAAAGGAGTCCGCTCTAAAATACAAAAGTCCTTCAAACAGAGTGCTCAAGGAATTATTTAACGAGACGAAAAACTCTGGGAGACAATGAAACTCTTAGAAAGACGCTGAAGTCTCTTGCTCCTGGGGCCCCTTGCCCAGCGATCGTTTCCACCAGAAGTGAGGTCGTTTTCAAGATTTCCTCCTCCCCAAGAATTCATACGGAACGGTAAAATCTTCCACAGTTCCAAAAGTGGCCGCTCTGACCTACAATTTATGCATCTGACAAGCCCAAGCTGCTCTTGAACGTCTTGTATTAACACAGTAATTGCATATAACTATATATTTAATGTTGCACAAAACATACGAAGTTCACTGTGATGTATGATACTGAATTGCATGAGGGGTGCATTTCCCTGTCTTTTCTATAGCTGTGACTGTTTTAACACAGGAGCCCATTTTTGCTGTTGTTTGCCGTCCCTGGACTCTGCACCCTTCCAGCCGCACCTGGTGAGATATCCGGGGGGATAAGAAATCCCCTAGCAGAAGAGGCTGCCGAAGGAGGCTGTTCACTTCCCATATGGAGGATTAACACTTGGGGAAATAGAACAATTTATACATTGCTGGAGTCCAGTAAGTATTATATCTTTGCAAAAGAATAAACCACGCGGACAAATATCTCTCAGGGGAACTTCAGGATCAGATCAGGGAATGTGATTTGAATGGGACATACCCGGAGGGAACCCCCTCACCTGCTCTGCGGGCCTCTCCTCATCGGCCTGACTCAGCAGGAAGCCTTCAGCCAAGGCCACCGCCTGGCAGCTGCTCTCTGGCCCACATTCTCTGACCCAGCGTTGCACTTCCAGGGGCAGGATGGCGAGGAACTGCTCCAGGACCACCACGTCCAGGATCTCCTTTTTGGAGCGCCTCTCTGGCTTCAGCCAGCGGTTGCTGAGTCGATGGAGCTGGCTGCAAACCTCTCGGGGCCCATCCGCCTCTCGGTAGAGGAACTGCCGGAAGCGTTGGCAATGCACGTCTGAGATAGGCATGACCTGGAAAGACATAACTGGCACAGTGTTTTCCTGTAATTCAGCAGCACCACTCCCAGCTTGGGAGCGACGGGGGCCTCTGCTCGATATCGTGCCACCTCCATGTTCTCACCTCTTCCATCTCCTTCGCCTGCTCTTGGGTCACCTCCAGCTGGGTAAAGGTACCTTGAGTGACTCGGCTATGAAGACACACTTCTTTCTAGAGGGAAGGAGAGACAGAGGCTGTAAGGTTATCACAAGGAGAGCATCTGAGAATTGCCTTGGCAGGTCAGCTCAAGAGGGTTTGCTGTGGCTTGTAGACCATATAATTTCATATCATTTTGCTATATTACATACCAAGCAATTTTAGATATACTTCCATGGTTCTTTGGAAAAGTTGGCCATCTCTGTTTGGTTCTAAGAAAGTTAAAAGCTTAGCCCACCTTACATGGGTTCAGTCTGGCAAGGGGCTAATTCTTAAGGGGAGCTGGACCCCAAAACGACCACAGGGACTGGTGACCTCTTAACCACTGTATGTATCACTTCAATAGACATAAAGTGTTAGGTAAGAAGAACAACACCTCCAAAAACAATGGAGGTCCCTTTCTGAACTGTGGGATTCACTTGATTAGATCCTGGATTTTGGGGAGCCTGAAAACCACTCCACATGGCTTTCGTCACTACTAGAAGAACATAAGAGAAGCCATGTTGGATCTGGCCGATGGCCCATCCAGTCCAACACTCTGTGTCACATGAGAACATAAGAGAAGCCATGTTGGATCAGGACAATGGCCATCCAGTCCAACACTCTGTGTCACATAAGAGTATAAGAGAAGCCATGTTGGATCAGGCCCATCCAGTGCAACACTCTGTGTCACACAGTGGCCAAAAAAACCAGGTGCCATCAGGAGGTCCATAAGAACATAAGAGAAGCCATGTTGGATTAGGCTGATGGCCCATCCAGTCCAACACTCTGTGTCTCATAAGAACATAAGAGAAGCCATGTTGGATCAGGCCAATGGCCATCCAGTCCAACACTCTGTGTCTCATAAGAACATAAGAGAAGCCATGTTGGATCAGGCCAGTGGCCCATCCAGTCCAACACTCTGTGTCACACCGTGGCCAAAAAAAACAGGTGCCATCAGGAGGTCCATAAGAACATAAGAGAAGCCATGTTGGATCAGGCCAGTGGCCCATCTAGTCCAACATAAGAACATAAGAGAAGCCATGTTGGATCAGGCCAGTGGCTCCTCCAATGCAACACTCTGTGTCACATAAGAGAAGACATGTTGGTTCAGGCCAATGGCCCATCCTGTCACACATTAGTTAAAAAAAGCAGGCGCCATCAGTGGGACCAGGACACTAGAAGCCCTCCCACTGTGCCCCCTCCACCACAATCACCAAGGATACAGAGCATCACTGCCCCAGACACAGAGTTCCAACAATACTCTCTGGCTAATAGCCACTGATGGACCTCTGCTCCATGTTTATCCAATCTCGAAGCTGGCTATGCTTGTAGCCGCCACCACCTCCTGTGGCAATGAATTCCATGTGTTAGACACGCTTTGGTGAAAAAGTACTTCCTTTTATCAGTTCTAAACCTACTGCTCAGCAATTTCATGGAATGCCCACATTGTGAGAAAGGTACTTCTTTCTCTACCTTCTCTATCCCATGTGTAATCTTGTAAACATCTATCATATCACCCCTCAATCGATGTTTCTCCAAGCTAAAGAACCCCAAGCGTTTTAACCTTTCTTCATAGGGGAAGTATTCCAACCTTGTAATAATCCTAGTTGCCTTTTTCTGCACTTTTTCCAATGCCATAATATCTCTTTTGAGGTACGGTGACCAGAATTGCACATAGTATTCCAAATGAGACCGCACTATCAATTTATACAGAGGCATTATGATACTGGCTGATTTGTTTTCAATTCCCTTCCTAATAATTCCCAGCATGGCGTTGGCCTTTTTTATTGCAATCGCACAATGTCTTGACATTTTCAGTGAGTTATCTACCACGACCCCAAGATCTCTCTCTTGGTCAGTCTCTGCCAGTTCACACCCCATCAACTTGTATTTGTAGCTGGGATTCTTGGCCCAAATGTGCATTAGTTTGCACTTGGCCACAATGAACCTCATCTGCCACGTTGACGCCCACTCACCCAGCCTCAAGAGATCCCTTTGGAGTGCCTCAGAATCCTCTCTGGTTCTCACCACCCTGAACAATTTAGTGTCATCTGTAAACTTGGCCACTTCACTACTTACTCCCAACTCCAAATCATTAATGATTTGGCAATGAGGATCCTGTGAATATAGGGGGAGGTCTTTCTGAGTCTCCTGCCTTGTGCAGGGGGTTGGACTAGATGACTCTGGAGGTCCCTTCCAACTCTAGGATTCTATATTCTAAGTTTCCACAGGCTTCCTCCTCGGGAGGTGGGGGGCTCTCCTTCCTTGGAGGGTTTTCAACAGAGGCTAGATGGCCATAGGGTTGCAAGTCCAAATCAAGAAATATCTGGGGACTTTGGGGGTGGAGCCAGGAGACTTTGGGGGTGGAGCCAGGAGACATTAGGGGTGGAGCCAAGATCAAGGCTGTGACAAGCATCATTGAACTCCAAAGGGAGTTCTGGCCATCACATTTAAAGGACAGCACCTTTTCAATGCCTTCCTTCCATAGGGAATAATAGATAGGGGCATCTTTTTGGGGGGCTCATAGAATTGGACCCCCTGGTCCAATCTTTTTGAAACTTGGGGGGTACTTTAGGGAGAGGCACTAGATGCTATACTGAAAATTTGGTGCCTCTACCTCAAAAAACAGCCCCCCCCCCGGAGCCCCAGATACCCCCAAGTCAATTCCCCATTATTTTCTATGGGAATAAATCTCCCTATGGAATAGCAGAGTTCCCAGCAGACATTTCCCTCCCCTCCCCCCCACTTTCTGATGACCCTGAAGCGCAAGGAGGGCCTCCAAACCGGGTGATCCCCTGCCCCCACCTGGGGATTGGCAACCCTATGGGGGAGACAGGCAGAAAGAAAGCAGCTTTAACTTTAAATGCATTCTCCGAGCCTCTGGAGACAAATGCCTTCTCCAAGCCGGCTGATGGGGCGGGGGGCTTTGAGAGCCACACGCTATGTGCGAAAGAGCCACGCGTGGCCACAATTTGGCCAGCCCTGGGCCAAAGCCTTAACTCAGGCGGGGGGGGGCAGGCAGGGGAGCGGCTCGGCTCCAGCTGGCCTGCCCAGTCTCGGGGAGTTTCCCAGGCTCTCCAGGGAGGGCCCAGAGGCGAAGGGGTTAACCAGGAGGCGGCCGCACGTAGGATTCTAAGTTTCCACAGGCTTCCTCGGGAGGTGGTGGGCTCTCCTTCCTTGGAGGGTTTTCAACAGAGGCTAGATGGCCATTGGACAGCGATGAAGATCCTGTGAATTTAGGGGGAGGTCTTTGTGAGTTTCCTGCCTTGTGCAGGGGGTTGGACTAGATGACCCTGGAGGTCCCTTCCAGTTCTAGGATTCTAAGTTTCCACAGGCTTCCTCGGAAGCTGGTGGGCTCTCCTTCCTTGGAGGTTTTTCAACAGAGGCTAAATGGCCATCTGACAGCAATGAGGATCCTGTGAATTTAGGGGGAGGTGTTTGTGAGTTTCCTTCATTGTGCAGGGGGTTGGACTAGATGACCCTGGAGGTCCCTTCCAACTCTAGGATTCTATGATTCTATGACTGTTAGAGCAGTTCCTCAGTGGATCAGGCTTCCTCCTTGGGAGGTGGTGGGCTCTCCTTCCTTGGAGGTTTTAAAGCAGAGGCTAGATGGCCATCTGACAGCAATGCAGATCCTGTGAATTTAGGGGGAGGTGTTTGTGAGTTTCCTGCATTGTGCAGGGGGTTGGACTAGATGACCTTGGTGGTCCCTTCCAACTCTAGGATTCTATTAGGATTCCTGACCGTTAGAGCGGTTCCTCAGTGGAACAGGCTTCCTTGGGAGGTGGTGGGCTCTCCTTCCCTGGAGGTTTCTAAGCAGAGGCTAGATGGCCATCTGACAGCAATGAAGATCCTGTGAATTTAGGGGGAGGTCTTTGTGAGTTTCCTGCCTTGTGCAGGGGGTTGGACTAGATGACCCTGGAGGTCCCTTCCAGTTCTAGGATTCTAAGTTTCCACAGGCCTCCTCGGGTGGTGGTGGGCTCTCCTTCCTTGGAGGGTTTTAAGCAGAGGCTAGATGGCCACCTGACAGCAATGAGGATCCTGTGAATTTAGGGGGAGGTCTTTGTGAGTTTCCTGCCTTGTGCAGGGGGTTGGACTAGGTGACCCTGGAGGTCCCTTCCAACTCTAGGATTCTATGAATCGGTCTCAATAGGGAATAATGGAGCACCCAGCAGACATTTCCCTCCCCCCCCTCCCACTTTCTGATGAGCGTGAATGGGGGGTTGGGCCCCCGCCTGGGGTTTGGCAACCGTAACCTGGGGGTGCTCCTAAGTTCAGCCCACCACCGTCCTTGGATGGATTGGATGGGATGGATCAGGGTCTTCCTCTTCGGCTGGCAACAGCCCTTCACCCACTCACTCAGCTCCCCAGAGAAGACTGAATTCCTGCCCCCGGCAACAGGGCCTTATATGCTCTCTCCCATGGCCCCGCCCCCAGGATGGTGATTGGGCTTTCCTTTTCCTCCACTCTCACTCCAGTCCAATCACAGGGCATAGAGGTGTTCTGGGAAACACAGGCCTCTTGCAAACTTTATACCAGGCCTCAGAGGCCTTCTGGAGGGTTGTAGGCCTCACTGAATCTTTCACCTTTCGTTGTTGTCTAAATCTCCAGTTGGGGGCAGGAGATTCCCTGGTTTGGAGGCCCTCCCCCCCTTCAGGGTTAGCAGAAAGCAAGGGGGAAACTCCATTATTCTCTATGGAGACTGATTCCCACAGGGTATAAAGGAGAATCAATCTGTGGGTATCTGGGGTTTGGGGAGGGGTCCTGTTTTTTGAGGTAGAGGCACCAGATTTTCAGCATAGGTGCATTTCCTCAAAAGCCCCCCCTCCCCCCAAGTTTCAAAAAGATTGGACCAGGGGGTCCAGTTCTATGAGCTCCCAAAGAAGGTGCCCCTCTCCTTCATAATTCTAAACGGAGGGGAGGCATTTAAAAGGAACACGGTCCCTTGAAACGTGAGGGCCAGAACTTCCTTTGGAGTTCAATTGCTCCTGGCTCCTCTCCCAAAGGGTGGCCATAATGTCTGAAGGCCAGCCAGGGACACCTGGGGGGGGGAAGGTGGGGGTGCGCGCGCGTGAAGCGCGTGTTGCCAGAAACAGGAAGTGATGTCACTTCCGGTGACGTCACTTCCTGTGACATCATCCCCCCGCGCCGCCTGCCAGAAGCAGGAAGTGACATCACTTCCTGTGACATCATTTCCCCCCCCCCCCGCGCCAACTGCCGGAAGCAGGAAGTGACATTACTTCCTGTGGCATCATTTCCCCCGCGCCACCTGCCGGAAGCAGGAAGTGACATCACTTCCTTTGACAGCACTGCCTCCCCCGCTTTCTGATGACCCTGAAGCGGGGGAGAGGGCCTCCAAATCGGGGGATCCCCTGCCCCCACCTGGGGATTGGCAACCCTATCTCATGAGCTTTGGATAACACAGAAAGAGCCAGAAGTGCACAGTCAATTGTGGGGGGGCGATTCCACAGTGCTGTAAGAAACAAAGCCAAATAAAAGATGTTGTTGCTAAAGACAAACTGGTGCATGTTTGTTTGTCAAAGACTTAGGATATAACATAGTGTTTGAAGTACCACAAAGCCGAAGCTGAAAATAACACAAAAAAGGGAACAGGCAAGTATTTATGGACTTTGAGAATGGGAACATAGTAAAAACTGTCCAGTGAAGGAAGTACACTGAACTGATATTTACAGGTCCCACAGACAAATGGTCTACAGTGACAGAACTTAGTGCTGGGCAGAAAGGCAAAGATACTTGCAGGCCCTGAGATTTCAGTGGCAGGAAAGAAGCCCACAGTGCTGTTTGCAAGATCTGAAGCGCGCACACACACACACCAAAAAAAGTCTGAGCACAGTCAAATGGGGTAGCAGAAAAGTATGTCCAGATCTTCACAAGCATAAATGCAGATCTTCAAAAGTCTTCCAATGGGCACTCTTCGCAGTGGAGGATGGTAATGCATGGGATGGAGAAAGCAGAGAAATAAGTACTTTTCTCCCTTTCTCACAATACAAGAACCCGTGGGCATTCGATGAAATTGCTGAGCGGTCAGGTTAAAACAGATAAAAGGAAGTACTTCGTCACCCAAAGGGTGATTCACATGTGGAATTCACTGCCACAGGAGGTGGTAGCGGCTGCAAGCATAGCCAGCTTCAATAGGACGTTAGATAAAAATATGGAGCAGAGGTCCATCAGTGGCTATTAGCCACAGTGTGTGTGTGTATACAGTTTTTTTGGCCACTGTGTGACACAGAGTGTTGGACTGGATGGGCCACTGGCCTGATCCAACATGGCTTCTCTTATGTAGACATTTGCCTAAGACAGATGAGCTACAGAAGCATAACAATAGTGGAAGAAGCATTTGTTAAGGATCAGATGTGTTTGTGAAAGACTTAGGTTACAATGGTTGGCAATCCACTGGGAGGATTGGGGAGGACAGGGACAGGTGTACCAGTGTCTCACAGTACACAAAGTTACTGCAAGCATACAATGCCATTGCTGACCAAAAAAACCACCCTGAAGTGATGTCATGATGTCAAGACAGTGCTCTAGGATACACCAAAGTTCTGTTTTTAACTATATAGTTTGAGGAAAAGCTTAGAGGGGCCCTCAGATGTCATGATATAACTTCCCTTTTTTCAGAGGAAGTGACATTGTACACTGGTGCACATGTTTGCACTCCCCCAACTCCCTTTTTTTCCCCCACACTGGTTTTTGTAGCAGGGGGAAACAGGGTAAATTGCTGGGAGGCCTCCCACTATGGCAGGAGATCTGGCTCCCTGTATGAGGTACCAGCTGCATGTGGAGGTAGAGTGGAGAATTGAGCAGTTCTCCCAGATTAGAGTCCACCACTCTTAACCACTACACCAAACTAGCTCTCCAAGCAGAGTGGAACTTTATACAAGTAAAGGAAACCCCAGAAAAGAATAGCCAAACATTATGGCATCAACTTTTATAGCATGCAATAAATGACTTCTCAAGCACGTGCATTACAACTTCACAAAGCAAGCATCCATTTCTTCCATCCTTACTTTGGGCCCCTCACAAAGCTGGGTACTCATTTTACCAACCTTGGAAGGATGGAAGGGAAGGCTGAGTCAACCTTGAACTGACTACTTGAACCCAGCTTCTGCCGGGATCAATCTCAGGTCATGAGCAGAGCGCTTGGACTGCAGTACTGCGCTTTACTCCTCTTTGGGTAGCAGCTGCAAGTGTGCCTTTGGGGAAAGCAATTTGCTCCCTCTTTCCATTCTGCTGTCTCAGTAATGCATTCTGGGCAACATAACGATACACAGTGGAACTGAGTTTGAGTCCAGCAGAGGCCTTTAAGACCAACTAATTTTAATTCTGGGTATAAGCTTTCGTGTGCCTGCACACAAAAGTTTCTTGCCAGAATTAAATCTTTGTTGGTCTGAAAGGTGCCAAGACTTGAAAGCTAAAGGGGCTGTTTACCTGGTGTGCCTTACCCTTACTCCAATTAAAAACAAAACCAAACCCAGAAAAGATTTCTTCTAAAGAAGAGATTGAATTTATACCCTGCCCTTCCCTCAGAGTCTCAGAGCAACTTACTGGAACAACACTCCTTCCCTTCTTCTCCCCACAGCAGACACCTTATGATGTCAGTAGGGCTAAGAGAGAGCTCCCAGATAACTGCTCTTGAGAGAACAGCCCTGAGAGATTTGCTGACCCAAGGTCACCCAGCTGGCTGCATGTGGACGTAGAGTGGAGAATTGTAGGCCGCTCTGAGCCTCTGTCCTTGGAAGGGCAGCTGCTGGGAGAGCCCTCTCAGCCCCACCCACCTCACAGGGTGTCTGTTGTGGGGGAGGAAGGGAAAGGAGATTGTGAGCCACTCTGAGACTCTGTCCTTGAAAGGGCAGCTGCTGTGAGAGCCCTCTCAGCCCCACCCACCTCACAGGGTGTCTGTTGTGGGGAGGAAGGGAAAGGAGATCGTAGGCCGCTCTGAGAATGTCCTTGAAGGAGCAGCTGCTGGGAGAGCCCTCTCAGCCCCACCCACCTCACAGGGTGTCTGTTGTGGGGGAGGAAGGGAAAGGAGATTGTAGGCCGCTCAGAGACTCTGTCCTTGAAAGGGCAGCTGCTGTGAGAGCCCTCTCCAGTCCCACCCACCTCACAGGGTGTCTGTTGTGGGGGAGGAAGGGAAAGGAGATTGTAGGCCGCTCTGAGAATGTCCTTGAAGGAGCAGCTGCTGGGAGAGCCCTCTCAGCCCCACCCACCTCACAGGGTGTCTGTTGTGGGGGAGGAAGAGAAAGAAGATTGTAGGCCGCTCTGAGACTCTGTCCTTGAAAGGGCAGCTGCTGTGAGAGCCCTCTCCAGTCCCACCCACATTACAGGGTGTCTGATGTGGGGGAGGAAGGGAAAGAAGATTGTAGGCCGCTCTGAGACTCTGTCCTTGAAAGGGCAGCTGCTGTGAGAGCCCTCTCAGCCCCACCCACCTCACAGGGTGTCTGTTGTGGGGGAGGAAGAGAAAGAAGATTGTAGGCCGCTCTGAGACTCTGTCCTTAAAAGGGCAGCTGCTGTGAGAGCCCTCTCAGCCCCACCCACCTCACAGGGTGTCTGTTGTGGGGGAGGAAGGGAAAGGAGATTGTAGGCCGCTCTAAGAATGTCCTTGAAGGAGCAGCTGCTGGGAGAGCCCTCTCAGCCCCACCCACCTCACAGGGTGTCTGTTGGGGGGGAGGAAGGGAAAGGAGATTGTGAGCCGCTCTGAGACTCTGTCCTTGAAAGGGCAGCTGCCGTGATAGCCCTCTCCAGCCCCACTCACCCCACAGGTTGTCTGTTGTGGGGGAGGAAGGGAAAGGAGATTGTAGGCCGCTCTGAGACTCTGTCCTTCAAAGGGCAGCTGCTGTGAGAGCCGTCTCCAGTCCCACCCACCTCACAGGGTGTCTGTTGTGGGGGAGGAAGGGAAAGGAGATTGTAGGCCGCTCTGAGAATGTCCTTGAAGGAGCAGCTGCTGGGAGAGCCCTCTCAGCCCCACCCACCTCACAGGGTGTCTGTTGTGGGGGAGGAAGAGAAAGAAGATTGTAGGCCGCTCTGAGACTCTGTCCTTGAAAGGGCAGCTGCTGTGAGAGCCCTCGCAGCCCCACCCACCTCACAGGATGTCTGTTGTGGGGGAGGAAGGGAAAGGAGATTGTAGGCCGCTCTGAGAATGTCCTTGAAGGAGCAGCTGCTGGGAGAGCCCTCTCAGCCCCACCCACCTCACAGGGTGTCTGTTGTGGGGGGTGGAAGGGAAAGAAGATTGTAGGCCACTCTGAGACTCTGTCCTTGAAAGGGCAACTGCTGTAAAAGTCCTCTCAGCCCCACCCACCTCACAGGGTGTCTGTTGTGGGGGGAGAAGATATAGCAGATCGCGAGACGCTCTGAGTCTCTGATTCAGAGGGAAGGGCGGGGTAAAAATCTGCAATTCTTCTTCTTCTGACAGCAAGTCAATCGAGCCCCCTGCTTGGAGACAGCACACTAAGTGTTATGTATATGAATAAATTCTGCCCGGCTCATTGGAGCCTGAAGGACAGAGCTTGGGGACTTAGGAACAACGGGCAGTAGGATCCAAATCCAAACCGCCCTGCTCCAATCACAAGCCCCCTTCTGGTTTGAACGATCCAATAACCAGTTAGCGCGGGAACCCAGTGTTGTATGCAGTTGACCCTGCGGGCGCCGTTCAGTTAGTGCAGCGACCACCATGCTGTACTCCAGGGGTGGCCAACGGTAGCTCTCCAGATGTTTTTTCCCCTACAACTCCCATCAGCCCCAGCCAGCATGGCCAATGGCAGGGGCTGATGGGAGCTGTAGGCAAAAAAAACATCTGGAGAGCTACCGCTGGCCACCCCTGCCTCGATACAGAGCTTGTTATCACTACCACCTCGCCTCTTCGATGCTAATAACCCACTATATCAGGGGTGGCCAAACTTGTTTAATGTAAGAGCCACACAGAATAAATGTCAGGGGGTCTGAGAGCCACTAGATGTGAACCTCAGACGTTTGAGGGGAGGCAGGCAGCCAGGGAAATAGATGGGAGGAGGGAAGGGGAGGTGGAAGGAAAGCAACTTGGACTTCAAACGCATTCTCCAAGCTGGCTTAGCTTGGAGAAGTGATTTAAAGTGACAAATACAGGGCGGTGGGGGCTTCAAGAGCCACACGATATATGTGAAAGAGCCACACGTGGCTCCCGGGCCATAGTTTTCGCCACCGTACACGATATCGGGGTGGCCAAACTTGCTTGCCCGTAAGAGCCACATAGAATAAACATCAGACGTTTGAGAGGCGCAACACATGAATGTCAGACATTTGAGAGCCACAAAAAGCATGAACATCAGATGTTCAAGAGCCAGGAGGGAGGGAAGGAGGGAGGGAGGAAAATAGATGGTGAGGGAGAGGTGGAAAGAAAGCCACTTTATTTTATTTATTTATTTTTATATCCCGCCCTCCCCACCGAGGCGGGCTCAGGGCGGCTCACAACATATAAACATAGAACAATAAAATTAATAATTATTAAAATACATAGTCAATAATTTACAGTAGTTAAAACAATTAAGACAGCAGAAACAGAGACAGTCTATTACTTTGGTGTTAATCTGTTAGTGATGGGCTTCCTCCGAAGTTCTTAAATGCCAGTCAGTTGTCTCTCTCGGCTTGGCTTCGCGAACGAAGATTTAAGAAGGGTGCAATAGTCCACGTTTGCTGCAGGCTCGCTGGTGGCTGACAAGACCAATGCGGGACAGGCAGGTCCGGCCACAGTAGCTGCAGGGAAAAGGTCCTGATTTGGGGTTGGTGCTGTAGCAGTGCGATTCTTCCTCAATCTCCTTTTGTCCTCAAGACCAGCTATGCGTGCGTTCTCAAAGGAAGAGACAGCCTGGTGGATGGTGTGCCTCCATGCTTTTGCGATCTGAGGCTAGGTCAGGACCACTGGTGATGGTTGATGTGACAGGTGCTAAGGGATTTCTTCAAGGAGTCCTTGTACCTCTTCTTTGGTGCCCCTCTATTTCGATGGCCGGTGGAGAGTTCGCCATACAGGGCAATCTTGGGAAGGCGGTGGTTTTTCCATTCCATCCTGGTTTTCCATCCAGTCAGTTTGTATGCTAACCGGAAAAGGACGGTCTTGCAGGCCTTGCGGAACCGCCCGAGGTTCCGCAAGGCTCTCACTTCATCCGGTAACTTGTTCCACCAGCAGGGGGCTGTGATTGAAAAGGCCCTGTCTCTGGTCGATTTCAGTCGGGCCTCCTTTAACGTTAAATGCATTTTCCAAGTCACCTTCTGATTTAAAGAGACAAATGCTTTCTCCAAGTCAGCTGACGGGGCAGTGGGGGCTTCAAGAGCCACACAATAGGTGTGAAAGAGCCACATGAAGAAGAAGATATTGGATTTATATCCCGCCCTCCACTCCAAAGAGTCTCAGAGCGGCTCACAATCTCCTGTCCCTTCCTCCCCCACAACAGACACCCTGTGAGGTGGGCGGGGCTGGAGAGGGCTCTCACAGCAGCTGCCCTTTCAAGGACAACTTCTGCCAGAGCTATGGTTGACCCAAGGCCATTCCAGCAGCTGCAAGTGGAGGAGTGGGGAATCAAACCGAGTTCTCCCAGATAAGAGTCTGCACACTTAACCACTACACCAAACCGGCTCTCCTGAGCACATGTGGCTCCCGAGCCTCATTTTGGCCACCCCTGCACTATATCCTACTGAGGAAGCTCTCTCTCCCTGCCTCAGGAGCCTGCTCCGGCAGACTCCTTGGTGATATTCTCCCCCCACCCGCCCCAGATCCATAAAAGGAGCTGTGGGTGGAAGGAACATTTTGCACCAGCCCACACACCAAGCGTGGCACTGCTGGGGAAAATGGCATGCAGATGAGTCGCACACAAAACAGCTCCCAGCATCCTGCCCGAGGAGTATGCCAGAGAACACTCCCGCCTCCCCGCCAATTAATTTAGGGCAAAGCTACTGCGACCAACAAAACAGTATTATTTTTATTCCTGGCAGCGCGCGGCGGTTCTTTCGGGAGCAACGGAAGCGCCCCTTTCCCCTGCCGGTCTCCCAGCCCGGATGGCCAGAGGAGGAAACAGGGAAGGAGGGCGGAGGGGCTGGTTCAGCAACAGAGTCTCCGTTTGCAGATGTTCCTCTGGAGCGGAGGTGGCCAAACTTGCTTAAGAGCCACATAGAAGTTAGATGTTTGAGAGCCACAAGACAGGGAGGGAGGGAGGGAGGGAGGGAGGGAGGGAGGGAGGGAGGGAGGGAGGAAGGAAGGGAGGGAGGGAGGGAGGGAGGGAGGGAGGGAGGGAGGGAGGGAGGGAGGAAGGAAGGAAGGAAGGAAGGAAGGAAGGAAGGAAGGAAGGAAGGAAGGAAGGAAGGAAGGAAGGAAGGAAGGAAGGAAGGAAGGAAGGAAGGAAGGAAGGAAGGAAGGAACATATGAAGCTGCCTTATACTTAATCAGACCCTCTTTGGTCCATCAAAGTCAGTATTGTCTACTCAGACCGGCAGCAGCTCTCCAGGGTTTCAGGAGATGCCGGGGATTGAACCTGGGGCCTTTTGCTTACCCAGCAGATGCTCTACCACTGAGCCACCGTCCCACCCCTAGACATATGAAGCTGCCTTCTACTGAATCAGACCCTCCTGGGTCCATCAAAGTCAGTCTTGTCTGCTCAGACTGGCAGCGGAGGTTTTTCACGCCTACTTGCCTGGACCCTTTTTAATTGGAGATGCTGGGGATTGAACCTGGGACCTTCTGCTTACCAAGCGGATGCTCTACCACGGAGCCACCGTCCCTCCCCAACAGATATGAACCTATGAAGCTGCCTTATACTGAATCAGGCCCTCTTTGGTCCATCAAAGTCAGTCTTGTCTACTTATACTGGCAGCAGCTCTCCAGGGTCTCCAGCTGAGGTTTTTCACACCTATTTGCCTGGACCATTTTTAGTTGGAGATGCCGGGGATTGAACCTGGGACCTTCTTCTTACCAAGCAGATGCTCTACCGCTGAGCCACCGTCCCTCCCCCAGACATATGAAGCTGCCTTATACTGAATCAGACGCTTCTGGGTCCATGAAAGTCAGTCTAGTCTACTCAGACTGGCAGCGGCTCTCCAGGGTCTCAAGCTGAGGTTTTTCACACCTATTTGCCTGGACCCTTTTTTAGTTGGAGATGCCGGGGATTGAACCTGAGACCTTCTGCTTACCCAGCAGATGCTCTACCACTGAGCCACCGTCCCTCCCAAGAAAGCAACTTTAAATACATTCTCCAAGCTGCCAGCTGGCTTGGCAAATTGATTTAAAGAGACAAATGCCTTTTCCAAGCCGGCTGACGGGACAGTGGGGGCTTCAAGAGCCACACAATATTTGTGAAAGAGCCACACGGGGCTCCCGAGCAGCAGTTTGGCCAGTCCTGCTCTGGAGGGGTCATTTGGTTGGTGCTGAGACCATCTCCTTACAGGATGCCTTTCAGGGAGCAGGGCTGAGAGAAGCGCTTCTCTGCCCAGTCCCCGGAGAGCCACTAGCCAATCAAAAGGAAGTGGACCAGGGCTGGGCTGGATTCTCGGAGTCCTCCTGCATTGTCAGGTGAAACTTGGGAGACGGAAAGGGTGATGTAGCAGAGCAGAGGTGCTGTGTATGCACTTGCCCAGCGCTGCCACCTCTAGTTCCAAAGGGCCGTGCCGTGCTGCAGTCGGTTTCCCTGTGATGGACCGGCGTACCCTCCACCAGGTAGGCCTGAGCTTGTTAATCTCCCACAAGTGTGATGCACAGAGACCACGAAGAAGATAAACAGGTTTCCTACCTGTAACTGATGATCTTCGAGTGGTCATCTGTGCAGTCACACTACCCGCCCGCCTTCCCCGCTGCAGCCGGTCCCTCTGTGGGGCTAACGCGGCGGCCAGAAGGAACTGGCGGGATGTCCGCGACCGTCCCAGTGGGCATGCATGGTGGGGGCTTCTGGGCATGCGCACTGGGGCGGGGACACGGAAATCCACAGCTTTGAAGTTTACCGATCGAGATCGGCGCTGGCTGCCCCAGAGAGGACGTAGCATAGGAAACAAAAAGTCTCGCGTCCTTCCTGGAAGGACTAGTGCGATGCAAGTAAAAGGAAAGCGCCTTTTTGACATCTAGAGCATGTAGCAGACGCTCAGAGTCATTGACCGGAGAGGGAAAGTAGACTGGCAGATACTTTGGAACTTTGGAACTAGAGGTGGCAGGAGTTAGGAACCATCCCTGCCTGGGCTCCTGAAGAGCCGCTTGAAGGCGGAGCCTAGAAGAGCCATTCACTTGGCTCACTCTGACCATTTCCACACGAGCTTGTTGTCCTGGGCTTAATGCTGTGGGGAAATGGGTTTCATTCTCCTCCTTCCAGAGGTCATTTTGTGGAGGAGGAGGAGGAGGAGAAGAAGGGGGAGGAGGAGAAGGGGGAGGAGGAAGGATGGAAGGCTAAGTCAACCTTGGGTCGGCTACCTGAATCCAACTTTCACTAGAATCGAACTCAGGTTGTGAGCAGAGAGTTCAGACTACAGTACTGCAGTACTGCTGCTTTACCGCTCTGCGCCACGGAGCCTGGTTCACGGAGGAGATGCTAAACCGAGCTCTAGTCGGAACTGCAGGGAGTCGCTGGTGAGCCCGGCACAGTGGCTCGTGCCTGTAATCCCAGTTTCTTGGGAGGTTATAACCGCTCTGAGACTCTGAGAGTCAGAGTATAGGGCGGAATATAAATCCAATATCTTCTTCTTCTTCTTCTAAATGTCAGATGTTTGAGAGTCGCAAGATATGAACATCAGATGCTTGAGGGCAACCAGGCAGACAGGAAAGAAGGCAGGAAGGAAGGTGGGAAGGAGGGAAGGAAAACAGATGGGGCTTGGAGGGAGAGGTGGACAGAAAGTAACTTTAACTTTAAATGCATTCTCCAAGCTGCTGGCTGTCTTGGCTTGGAGGAGGGATTTAAAGAGACAAAAGACTTCTCCAAGCCGACGGGGCAGTGGGGGCTTTGAGAGCCACACAATATGTGCGGAAGACCCACATAGAATCATAGATGTGTCTCCCGAGTCACAGTTTGGCCACCCCTGTGTAATTTTTACAAGCCCTTTGCGAAAATTATTAGGATATAACCACCTCTAAGTAAGAGCCCTGTGGCGCAGAGTGGTAAAACTGCAGTGCTGCAGTCGGAGCCCTCTGCTCACGACCTGAGTTCGATCCCAGTGGAAGGTGGTTTAGGTCGCCGGCTCCAGGTTGACTCAGCCTTCCATCCTTCCGAGGTCGGTAAAATGAGTCCCCAGCTTGCTGGGGGGAAAGCGTAGAGGACTGGGGAAGGCAATGGCAAACCACCCCGTAATAAGGTCTGCCGTGAAAGCATTGTGAAATCAACGTCACCCCAGAGTCGGAAACAACCGGTGCTTGCACAGGGGACTCCCTTGACCTTTTTTAACCCCCTCTAAAATCCATTTGAAGATTACAAAGAGTACATAAAAGCTGACAAAATAAATAGCATGCCCGGGAGGTCTCCTTTTGACAAATGAATCACTAACCCCTCTTTCCGCTCATGATGCTGCCTCCAAGAAGAGCATTTGTTTAGACATCCGGCTTTTGCTGCCATCTCCTGGTTCACGGAGGAGGATGCTAAACCGAGCTCCAGTGGGAACTGCAGGGAGTTCCTGTAATCCCAGCTTCTTGGGAGGCTGAGGCCGGGAGGATCGCTTGAGGCCAGGAGTTCGAGGCTTTCGTGGGCCTGTGCTGAGCAGGCGTCCTTCCAAGCTCCACATTCACATCCGCGGAGCCTGGGGCCACCAGGTTGCCGGTAAGGAGGGATAGGCCTGCCAATCCCCAGGTCCCAGAGGGGGTTCTTCCGCTTTCCCTGGCTCCTTCCCGCCCCCAGTCAGCTGGCCGGAGGGGGGAAGCCCCGCCCCCGCAGCCACCATGTGACTTTCCACCTTCGAAGGCTTCAGTCTCCAATTGAAAGGCTTCCTCTTGGGATGGGGTGTCTGTGCTACTTGGAAGAAGTCGGCATCAACTCGTGAGTAGAGAGGCCAATCCCTCGCTTCAGAGTCACCAGAAAGTGGGGGGGAGGGAAACATCTGCTGAGCACTTCATTATTCCCTATGTGGAGATCGATTCTCAAAAGGTGTAATGAGGAATTGATCTGGAGGTTTCGGGGGCTCTGGGGGAGCTGTTTTTTGAGGTAGAGGTACCAAATTTTCAGTATAGTATCTAGTGCTTCTCCCCAAAGTACCCCCCAAGTTTCAAAACGATTGGGCCAGGGGGTCCAATTCTATGAGCCCCCCCCCCCAAAGGTGCCTCTATCCTTTATTATTTCCTATGGAAGGAAGACATTTAAAAAGGTGTGCGGTCCCTTAAAAATGTGATGGCCAGAACTCCCTTGGAGTTCAATGATGCTTGTCACACCCTTGTTCCTGGCTCCGCCCCCAATGTCTCTTGGCTCCACCCCCAAAGTCCCCAGATATTTCTTGAATCGGACTTGGCCACCCTAAGGAGGGGTGAACCGACCCAGGCTGGGCACAGAGCAGGCCAAAGGTCCCGTGCGGAGCGGTGGGGGGATGGAAGTGGCGAGCGGCCACAGGTGGGAGTGAGACCCAGCCAGGGCTGTAGCCAGCATTTTAAAAGTTGGGGGGGGGGCTTGTTAAAAAGTCAGGGGACACCCTTTCCCATCCACTTGAAGAGTAGGGGCAAAAACTGGAGGCCCTAAAAGTGACCAAGGCAGGCAACCCTAAAACTTTGGAGTCAAGAAGGGACCGCATGATGTGTGCAAGTTGAGGGGGGGGGGGTTGTTTCCTTCGAACTCCCCCATCCCAGCACTTTGCAGCCAGCAGCTCTATCTGCCCCCCCCCCCCAGTCCATTCCATGTGGCTTCCTCCAACTCCTGTACCTCTACCAGTTTGGTATAGCAGGTAAGTGGGTGGCCATAATGTCTGAAGGCCAGCCAGGGACACCTGGGGGGGGGAAGGTAGGGGCGTGTGCGCGCAAAGCGCGCGCGCCGCCGGAAACAGGAAGCGGGGCGGGAGCGGGCAGCCAGGCTAGCCCGGGAACAGGAAGTGACGGGGAACAGGAAGCGCACCGCCAGAAACAGGAAGTGACGTCAGAAACAGGTAGTGACATCACTTCCTGTGACATCATTTCCCCCCCCCCGCGCCACCTGCCGGAAGCAGGAAGTGACGTAACGTCCTGTGACATCATTTCCCCCGCGCCACCTGCCGGAAGCAGGAAGTGGCATCACTTCCTGTGACATCATTTCCCCCGCGCCACCTGCCGGAAGCAGGAAGTGACTGTAAGAAACAAAGCCAAATAAAAGATGTTGTTGCTAAAGAAAAACTGGTGCATGTTTGTTTGTCAAAGACTTAGGATCATATAACATACTGTTTGAAGTACCACAAAGCCAAACCTGAAAATAACACAAAAAAAGGAACAGGCAAGTATTTATGGACTTTGAGAATGGGAACATAGTAAAAACTGTCCAGTGAAGGAAGTACACTGAGCTGATATTTACAGGTCCCACAGACAAATGGTCTACAGTGACAGAACTCAGTGCTGGGCAGAAAGGCAAAGATACTTGCAGGCCCTGAGATTTCAGTGGCATGAAAGAAGCCTACAGTGCTGTTTGCAAGATCTGAAGCACAAACACACACACACCCAAAAAAGTCTGAGCACAGTCAAGTGGGGTAGCAGAAAAGTATGTCCAAATCTTCACAAGCATAAATGCAGATCTTCAAAAGTCTTCCAATGGGCACTCTTCGCAGTGGAGGATGGTAATGCATGGGATGGAGAAAGCAGAGAAATAAGTACTTTTCTCCCTTTCTCACAATACAAGAACTCGTGGGCATTCGATGAAATTGCTGAGCGGTCAGGTTAAAACAGATAAAAGGAAGTACTTCGTCACCCAAAGGGTGATTCACATGTGGAATTCACTGCCACAGGAGGTGGTGGCGGCTGCAAGCATAGCCAGCTTCAAGAGGACGTTAGATAAAAATATGGAGCAGAGGTCCATCAGTGGCTATTAGCCACAGTGTGTGTGTATACAGTTTTTTTGGCCACTGTGTGACACAGAGTGTTGGACTGGATGGGCCACTGGCCTGATCCAACATGGCTTCTCTTATGTAGACATTTGCCTAAGACAGATGAGCTACAGAAGCATAACAATAGTGGAAGAAGCATTTGTTAAGGATCAGATGTGTTTGTGAAAGACTTAGGTTACAATGGTTGGCAATCCACTGGGAGGATTGGGGAGGACAGGGACAGGTGTACCAGTGTCTCACCAGTACACAAATACAATGCCATTGCTGACCAAAAAAACCACCCTGAAGTGATGTCATGATGTCAAGACAGTGCTCTAGGATACACCAAAGTTCTGTTTTGAACTATATAGTTTGAGGAAAAGCTTAGAGGGGCCCTCAGATGTCATGATATAACTTCCCTTTTTTCAGAGGAAGTGACATTGTACACTGGTGCACATGTTTGCACTCCCCCAACTCCCTGTTTCCCCCCCACACACTGGTTTTTATAGCAGGGGGAAACAGGGTAAATTGCTATCTGCCTAACATTTGTACAATTCAGCATCAAAAACCCATTAAGTATAACATTACAAATATAAAAAGCAGCACAAAGTATATTGATCCTTGTTTCGCAATGCATGTACTTGTGACAAAACTAGTAGTTCTACCACAAAGAAGCACAGTGTGTATGTGTTTTGCACAACCAGAGGTAAACCTGCTGTGGGTCCTAACTGAAGGCCATTAGGAATATTGCTTTCTTCATATTCTGCTGTTTCTGCTAATCCCCACACTCTTCCACAATTTCCCCAACCCATCCTCATAAAGAAATATCAGTGAAACATCCTTCATTCAAATACAAAGCTTAAAGACTAACGTGCAGCCACAATCATCCCAGGGCCACTTCACTTTAAAAGATGCCTGCATGGATGGCACCGTCACATACTTCTTTATGTTGCTGCTTGTATTAAAGATTATTATATGCTTCTTATGTAAAGCATTTGCAGCTGCTTTCTGTCTATGTAGAATGATTCAAAATGTTTTTTTGAAAGATGGGGCATTAACTAGTAGAAGTAGGCTCTATAACAGGGGTGGCCAAATTTGCTTAACATAACAGTCACATAGAATAAATGTCAGATGTTTGAGAGCCGCAGGGCATGAACATGAGGAAGAGAAAGTGATAGAGCAAGAGGGAGGGAATGAGGGAGGCAACTTTAAATGCGTTCTCCAAGCCCCGAATCTTGACTGGCTTGACTTGGAGAAGGGAATGCCTTCTGTAAGCTGGCCAACAGGGCGGTGGGGGCTTTGAGAGCCGCATGTAGCTCCTGAGTCGCAGTTCGACCACCCCTGCTATATAATTTAACCCTAAAATAGCATTATATGTATTAGAATCAGTTTTGCTAAGCTGACCAAGTTCTTTGTGGTACTCAGAGCAATGTCTACACTGGGCAGACTGGTATTATGGGTAAAAGATTACACACAGCAATTGTGACAAATTCTTAGAGCAAGAGCTGAAATGATCCAAGCCTACCTGGAAACTATGGCTATTACCTTAATAGCACAGCCTCTTCTGGTTACTCAATAACGAGGTGAATGGTTACTCAAATAACAAGGCTAAGGCACTCAGTACAGGCTGACATTCGTTAACTAGTGATAAACAGGATAACAGATTCTCTTCAGAGTTGATGCGCTCAGAAAGGCTAAAAAGGAAAAGGCTAGCGAATTCCAATCTTGGCTCTTAACTTGTTCCTCCACCTTCACTTACCTCATTTTCACCTTCTCTTTTTTCCTCTAATGTCCTAACCCTATTCCAATCTGGGTAATTATTCTTGTCTACAGTTTGGAAAATTCCCTTTTTTTTCAAATGGACTAAAATTTTTCTTCACCTGTAATTTTAAAGAACAGTTACATCACTATTGTTGCTTATAGCAACACTCACTATCCTTGATAGAGTATTTTCTCCATCCTCTGGGATGCGTATAGTCTTATTGCAAACCCTTAGCATTTTCTTCACCACATCATAAATCTTTCTACTATGTGCCTGATTACTTGAAAGTCCACACTTGCACACATAATGTGGAGGAGGAACACGCTGGAAAGTGAGTGTCTCAATTCACATCAACTCAGAAACTGTAATATAGATTGAACACAACTCAGCAGGCATGAAATGCACCCTAAGTTGCAACTGCAAGCCAAACTGCCCCCCAAACAAGTTCTGAGCAACATTAAAGCATTAAGTCTGTTTGCAGTGCCCATAATTTAGGAGGGAAAAACTGAAGACAAAGGGACAGGTAAAAGCAAGTTGGCTGGTAAGTGAAAGGAGAGAAGGAAGCAGGAAAAGGGGAGAGGCTATGGGGACTTTGAGAGAACATAAGAACAAAAGAAAAGCCATGTTGGATCAGGCCAATGGCCCCTCCAGTCCAACACTCTGTGTCACAGAAGAACATAACAGAAGCCCTGTTGGATCAGGCCAATGGCCCGTCCAGTCCAACACTCTGTGTCACATAAGAACATAAGAGAAGCCATGTTGGATCAGGCCAATGGCCCATCCAGTCCAACACTGTATGTCACATAAGAACATAAGAGAAGCCATGTTGGATCAGGCCAAGGGCCCATCCAATCCACACTCTGGTCACATAAGAACATAAGAGAAGCCCGGTTGGATCAGGCCAGTGGCCCATCCAGTCCAACACTCTGTCACACAGAAGCCAAAAAAACTAGGTGGCACTGCCATCAGGAGATCTATCAATGGGGCCAGAACACTAGAAGCCAGGATACTAGAAAGGAAGGAGAGAGGAAGAGGAAGAGGAAGAGAGGAAATGAGAAGAGAGGAAATGAGAGCCAGGATACTAGAAATGGGAGAGAGGAAGAAAGGAAATGAGAGCCAGGATACTAGAAATGGGAGAGAGGAAATGAGATCCACCCCACTACTTTGCACTTACCTATTTGATGTGTGGCTCAATGGAAGGTCCCAGCAGGGAGCGGGGCCGGGCAGGCAGCGCAGCCAGGCCAGCCCGGGGATTGCTCGGCGGCCTGGGCCGGAGGGCCCAGCCGCCGAGCAGTGTGAGCGGGGCGGGTGTGCGGGCAGCGCAGCCAGGCCATCCCGGGGATTGCTCGGCGGGCCCAGCAAATGGGGGGAAGGGGGGAAGGCCACACTTACTGTAGTGTAGTTTTCCTCTTCTTCTCCTCTCTTTCTTCTTCTCTCTCTCTCTTTCTCTCTCTCTCTCTGCAATGGGCAAGGAGAGCAGATCGAGCTCCTCATCTGCTGCCCCAGCCCAGATCAGAGTAGGAGGCAAAGTACAGCGCGGGAAGCAGAAGCGGGGGTGGGCAGCCACGTCCCACGGACCAATGGTGAGGGCCCCTAGCTGCCTGCCACGCCCCCACACCACTTCAAGAGTGCTCCCCAGTGGCTGGGCAGGCTGGCAGGTAACGTGGAGCCCTCACCATTGGATTCATTTTAGCTAAACCGGGACTTTTAATGGTCCCGGGATAGCTAAGCCGGGAGGCGGGAATTTGGCCGCGGGGGAGGGACTTTCCCGGGGGCCCGGGACGGTCTGGCCACTGTGTGGAGAACTGGAAGAACTGAGTTCGATTCCTCACTCCTCCACTTGCAGCTGCTGGAATGGCCTTGAGTAGGGTTGCCAAGTCCAATTTAAGAAATATGTGGGGACTTTGGGGGTGGAGCCAGGAGACATTAGGGGTGGAGCCAAGATCAAGGCTGTGACAAGCATAACTGAACTCCAAAGGGAGTTCTGGCCATCACATTTAAAGAGACGGCACACTTTTTCAATGCCTTCCTTCCATAGGAAATAATGAAGGATAGGGGCACCTTCTTTTGGGGCTCATAGAATTGGACCCCCTGGTCCAATCGTTTTGAAACTTGGGGGGTACTTTGGGGAGAGGCACTAGATGCTGTACTGAAAATCTGGTGCATCTACCTAAAAAAACAGCCCCCCCCAGGAGCCCCAGATACCCGTGGATCAATTCTCCATGATTTTCTATAGGAATAAATCTCCATAGGGAATAACAGAGTTCCCAGCAGACATTTCCCTCCCCTTCCCCTGCTTTCTGAGGACCCTGAAGTGGGGGGAGGGCCTCCAAACCGGGGGATCCCTTGCCCCCACCTGGGGATTGGCAACCCTAGCCTTGAGTCAGCCATGGCTCTCCCAGGAGTTGTCCTTGAAAGGACAGCTGCTGTAAGAGCTCTCTCAGCTCCACTTACCTCACAGGGTGTCTGTTGTGGGAGGGGGGACGATAAAGGAGATTGTGACCGCTCTGAGACTCTTCAGAGTGGAGGGCGGGATATAAATCCAATTTCTTCTCTACCTGTTGCTTTTGCTGCTGCAATGTACTGGGCTCCAGTCAGGGGGCCCGGCCTGGAAACCAGGGGCAGTGCCCCCACAGACCCCCCTGTGGCTATGGGCCTGGGCCCAGCCTTTCACTTTTGACTTTTAGGGCTCTAAAATGCACACAGAAGCTGCCTTCTACTGAATCAGACCCTTGGCCTAACAATGTCTGCTCAGACTGTCAACAGCTCTCCAGGGTCTCAGGCAGAGGAAGGAAGAAGGAAGGAAGGAAGGAAGGAAGGAAGGAAGGAAGGAAGGAAGGAAGGAAGGAAGGAAGGAAGGAAGGAAGGAAGGAAGAGGAGGGAGGGAGGGAGGGAGGGAGGGAGGAAGGAAGGAAGGAAGGAAGGAAGGAAGGAAGGAAGGAAGGAAGGAAGGAAGGAAGGAAGGAAGGGAAGGAGGGAAGGAAGGAAGGAAGGAAGGAAGGAAGGAAGGAAGGAAGGAAGGAAGGAAGGAAGGAAGGAAGGAAGGAAGGAAGGAAGGAGAAGACGACGACATTGGATTTATATTCCACCCTCCACTCAGAGTGGCTCACAATCTCCTTTATCTCCCTCCCCCACAACAGACACCCTGTGAGGTGGGTGGGGCTGAGAGGACTCTCACAGCAGCTGCCCTTTCCAGGACAACCTCTGCCAGAGCTATGGCTGACCAAGGCCATTCCAGCAGGTGCGAGTGGAGGAGTGGGGAATCAAACCTGGTTCTCCCAGGTAAGAGTCCACACATTTAACCACAACACCAAACTGTCTCTCTTCTGATGGGACTGAGAGAGCTCTCCCAGAAGCTGCCCTTTCAAGGACAGCTGTGCCAGAGCTCTGGCTGACCCAAGGCCATTCCAGCAGGAGCAAGTGGAGGAGTGGGGAATCAGACCAGGTTCTCCCAGATAAGGAGGGTCCGCGCACTTTACCACGACACCAAACTGGCTCTCAACTGGAAGAAAGGAGAGGTAGAAAGAACACAACTTTAACTTTAAATGCATTCTTCAAGCCGCTGGCTGGCTTGGCGAAGTGATTGAAAGAGAGAAAAGCCAGCTGACAGGGCGGTGGGGGCTTCAATGTGTGTGAAACAGCCACAGGTGACTCCCGAGCCACAGTTTGGCCACCTCCATACTAGGATTTCAGAGAGCCAGGTTCGAATCCCCACCTGGGCCATGGAAGCTCTCTGGGTGGCCTTGGGCCGATCTCGTGCTGTCAGCCTAACCTGCCACACAGGGTTATTGTGAGGATACAACAGAGAATGATGCAAGCCGTTTTGGGTCCCGTGGGTGAGAAAAGTGGGGTGCAGATAAATAAATAATGCTGACCAATCCTCCTTCAAGGTAGGACAGGTGATGTACCAGTCAGATTCACCTGGTGTCTTTCTGGCACAATCCAACAGGTGAAGCGCTACAAGCTCTGCTGGGCCAGAAATTTCCTTGATTCTCTTCCCTTTAAAAACACGTTCCAGGTGCATTGCAGAGTTCAGCTTGCAATTACAAAGCCTAATTTGGGGGCAGCAAAGCCCCTCTGTCAGGTAAGCCGCCGCCTTACAATCGCGGAAGCTGCAGACCTGTCTGTGGTCGGTTCCAATTGTGCAAACAAAGAGACCTAAGCTATTGCGTGTGAGCCGTTGCCTTAGCGCGGATTCCGGATAAAAATGCAGGCGGCCAGTGGAAGTGGCAAATGAAACATGAATTAAACCTGGGACTCGTGTAGCCACACCTGTCGGGCAGAGGACTACTAAAGAGAGCCAGTTTGGTGTAGTGGTTAAGTGCGTGGAATCTTATCTGGGAGAACCAGGTTTGATTCTCCACTCCTCCACTTGCACCTGCTGGAATGGCCTTGAGTCAGCCAGAACTCTCTTATCGGGGAGAACCAGGTTTGATTCCCCACACCTCCACTTGCATCTGCTGGAATGGCCTTGGGTCAGCCAGAGCTCTCTTATCTGGGAGAACCGGTTTGATTCCCTATTCCTCCCCTTGCAGATGCTGGAATGGCCTTGAGTCAGCCAGAGCTCTCTTATCTGGGAGAACCGGGTTTGATTCCCACTCCTCCACTTGCAGCTGCTGGAATGGCCTTGAGTCAGCCATAGCTCTCTTATCTGGGAGAACCGGGTTTGATTCCCCACTCCTCCACTTGCAGCTGCTGGAATGGCCTTGGGTCAGCCATAGCTCTCTTATCTGGGAGAACCGGGTTTGATTCCCCACTCCTCCACTTGCAACTGCTGGAATGGCCTTGGGTCAGCCAAAGCTCTCTTATCTGGGAGAGCCGGGTTTGATTCCCCACACCTCCACTTGCAGCTGCTGGAATGGCCTTGGGTCAGCCATAGCTCTCTTATCTGGGAGAACCGGGTTTGATTCCCCACTCCTCCACTTGCAGCTGCTGGAATGGCCTTGGGTCAGCCAAAGCTCTCTTATCTGGGAGAACCGGGTTTGATTCCCCACTCCTCCACTTGCAGCTGCTGGAATGGCCTTGGGTCAACCAGAGCTCCCTTATCTGGGAGAACCAGGTTTGATTCCCCACTCCTCCATGTGCACCTGCTGGAATGGCCTTGGGTCAGCCATAGCTTTCATAGAAGCTGTCCTTGAAAGGGCAGCTTCTGTCAGAGCTCTCTCAGCCCCACCTACCTCACAGGGTGTTTGTTGTGGGTGAGGGGAAGGTAGAGGAGATTGTGACCGCTCTGAGACTATGAGATTCAGAGTATAGGGCAGGATATAAATGCAAAATCTTCTAAAGGTAAAGGTAGTCTCCTGTGCAAGTGACAGTCGTTTCCGACTTTGGGGTGACCTTGCTTTCACAACGTTTTCACGGCTGACTTTTTACGGGATGGTTTGCCCTTGCCTTCCCCAGTCATCTACACTCCCCCCCCCCCCCCGCAAGCTGGGTACTCATTGTACCGACCTCGGAAGGATGGAAGGCTGACTCAACCTGAGCCGGCTACCTGAAACCGGGACCTCGACATTTTTCAAGCAATACGGTACACCTGCGTCTATCAGAAAACAGGATATACAGACAGCAGGATAGGACACCAATTTGTTACAGCATTAAATATGGATTTCACTGGCACTACTAATATAAATGGTGGACATTGAGCTCAGTTAGGGTCATATGAATTCTGTTGGGAAAGCATTTTTTGGAATTCTAATGAATTGTTCGTTTGAAAAGAGTGTGTAGCATTTATTGAAAGCGTGTTAATGCCGGTGTTTTTTCTTTATCCTATCCATCTCTACACTGTGGTTTCCGGCTTGTTCTTCCGCCCACCTGGGGGATTGGCAACGACAACTCTTACCTGCTCCCGACTTCACCAGATATTCCGCGCTGCAAAGCAGCTATTTTCTCCAGGGGAATCGATCTCTATGGTGTGGAGATTAGCAATCATTCCAGGAGATCTCCAGGCCTACTCTCAGCTTCCAAATTCTGGTGACCTGTGCCCCCCCCCCCTCCCTAGGTCAGGGTGGGATGAAATTACATGACAACCAACAGCCAAAGGGGGGTGCGGATTCTTTTCATTCTCCCTTTCGCCCTGATTACAAATACAATTGCAATACATGGACACACGATGGCACTCCAGCTCCACTCTTTGCTCTGTCTCCTAGCACCTAAGCTGACTAACCTGAGGCTCTGAGAAGACTGGACTCCCTGGGAAAGACAATCAGGCCAGGAAAAGTGGAAGGCGGTAGCCCCTGCTGAATCTTTTCAGCTTCAAGGGAGAGGCCAAGCTGCAGTGGAACAGGCTTCCTCCTTGGGAGGTGGTGGGCTCTCCTTCCTTGGAGGTTTTTCAGCAGAGGCTAGATGGCCATCTGACAGCAATGAGGATCCTGTGAATTTAGGGGGAGGTGTTTGTGAGTTTCCTGCATTGTGCGGGGGGTTGGACTAGATGACCCTGGAGGTACCTTCCAACTCTAGGATTCTTCAGGAGGTGGTGGGCTCTCCCTCCTTGGAGGTTTTGAAACAGGCTACATGGCCATCTGACAGCAATGAGGATCCTGTGAATTCAGGGGGAGGTGTTTGTGAGTTTCCTGCATTGTGCAGGGGGTTGGACTAGATGACCCTGGGGGGGTTCCCTTCCAACTCTAGGATTCTATGATTCTAAGAGCGGTTCCTCAGTGGAACAGGCTTCCTCGGGAGGTAGTGGGTTCTCCTTCCTTGGAGGTTTTTAAACAGAGGCTGGATGTCCATCTGACAGCAATGAAGATCCTGTGAATTTAGGGGGAGATGTTTGTGGGTTTCCTGCATTGTGCAGGGGGTTGAACTGGATGACCCTGGAGGTCCCTTCCAACTCTATGATTCTATGATTCTCCTTCCTTGGAGGTTTTTCAACAGAGCCTAGAGGGCCATCAGACAGCAATGAAGATCCTGTGAATTGAGGGGGAGGGGTTTGTGAGTTTAGAGCGGTTCCTCAGTGGAATAGGCTTCCTCAGAAGGTGGTGGGCTCTCCTTCCTTAGAGGTTTTTCAACAGAGGCTAGATGGCCATAAGAAGAAGATATTGGATTTCTATCCCGCCCTCCACTCCAAAGAGTCTCAGAGCGGCTCACAATCTCCTTTACCTTCCTCCCCCACAACAGACACCCTGTGAGGTGGGTGGGGCTGGAGAGGGCTCTCACAGCAGCTACCCTTCCAAGGACAGAGTCTCAGAGCGGCCTTCAATCTCCTTTCCCTTCCTCCCCCACAACAGACACCCTGTGACGTGGGTGGGGCTGGAGAGGGCTCTCACAGCAGCTGCCCTTTCAAGGACAACCTCTGCCAGAGCTATGGCTGACCCAAGCCCATCTCAGCAGGTGCAAGTGGAGGAGTGGGGAATCAAACCCGGTTCTCCCAGATAAGAGTCCGCACACTTAACCACTACACCAAACTGGCTCTCCAGTGAATTTGGGGGGAGGCCATGAGGATCCAGTGAATTTGGGGGGAGGTGTCTGTGAGTTTAGAGCGGTTCCTCAGTGGAACAGGCTTCCTCGGGAGGTGGTGGGCTCTCCTTCCTTGGAGGTTTTTCAACAGAGGTTAGATGGCCATGACAGCAATGAGGATCCTGTGAATTTAGGGAGAGGGATTTGAGAGTTTTCCTGCATAGTGCAAGGGGTTGGATTAGATGACCCTGGAGGTCCCTTCCAACTCTATGATTCTAAGACAGAATGAGGTTTTTATTTATTTTTTTATTTTTAAAAAAATTTTATTTGACAAACAATACAATCAATACATACCGTATTTTTCGCACCATAAGACGCACTCCCCCCCCCAAAAAATGGGGTAAAAAGTGTGTGCGTCTTATGGAGCGAAGGTACCGTACATACCTTCCTCCGGGGGTGAGGGTGGGGCGATCCACTGCCTCCGTCCCGGTGCTTCCCCGCGCCTGCCAGCCTGGCTCCAGCTCTGACGCTTACAGCAAGCGCCAGGATCGCTCCCTCCGCCCTCCGATCCCAGCGCTTGCTTTAAGCATCAGCGCTGAAGCCATGCAAACAGGCAGGGAGAAAGCACGCCGCCCCCTCCACAGCCGGCGCTCGCGAAGCGCTGGGTTTGCAGAGAGGGCGGGTGCTTCCTCTGTGCCTGTCTGCCTGGCTTCAGCTGCTGCTTATAGCAAGTGCTGGGATCGGAGGGTGGAGGGAGTGATCCTGGCGCTTGCTGTAAGCAGCAGCTGAAGCCAGGCAGACAGGCACGGGGAAAGCACCCGCCCCCTCCGCAAACCCAGTGCTTCGCGAGCGCCGGCTGTGGAGGGGGCGGCATGCTTCCTTCGTGCCTGCATGCCTGGTTGGGAGACAAGCGGCGAGATCACTCCCTCCGCCCCCATCGCAAACCCAGCACTTCTCAGGGAGCGATCTCGCTACTTGTCTCCCAGCCAGGCACGCAGGTGAGGGGAAAGCACGCCAGCGCCTGCGTGCCTGGCTGGGAGACAAGGGGCAAGATCGCTTCCTGAGAAGTGCTGGATTTGCGGTGGGGGCGGAGGGAGCGATCTCGCCGCTTGTCTCCCAGCCAGGCACCTGCGTCTAATGGTCCGGAGCGTCCAATGGACCGAAAAATACGGTGCCTTATCTAAAGCTTACTCGAATACAACACAAACAATACATACCTCACCAACATCCAAAGGAGTGTTAAAAATCTAATACATATATCTTCTTCTATCTAATCAGTTTTCCAATGTTTCACCCATTCATACATAGGCTTCCATGTTTTCTTACATTCTACAATATTCCCATCTCTCAATCTAGTAGTTAATAAATCCATTTCTGCCGTTTCCATCAATTTTACAATAAATTCCTTTCCATTCGGTATTTCACAGGTTTTCCGATATTTGGCGTACAGAATTCTGGCCACAGTTAACATATGGAGTAAAAGTTTTTTCTCTACTTTAGTTGTCTCAATTTTACATACATTTAATAGGAATAACTCCAGAATATGAGGAACCGGGTTTGATTCCCCACTCCTTCACTTGCAGCTGCTGGGATGGCCTTGGGTCAGCCATAGTGGTTAAGTGCACAGACTCTTATCTGGGAGAACCGGGGTTGATTCCCCACTCCTCCACTTGCACCTGCTGGAATGGCCTTGGGTCAGCCAAAGCTCTGGCAGAGGTTGTCCAGCAGGGCTCTTCTGATGTTCTGATGTTTTTTTGAGGTAGAGGCACCAAATTTTCAGTATAGCATCTAGTGCCTCTCCCCAAAATACCCCCCAAGTTTCAAAAGGATTGGACCAGGGGGTCCGATTCTATTAGCCACAAAAGAAGGTGCCCCTATCCTTCATTATTTCCTATGGAAGGAAGGCATTGAAAAGGTGTGCCATCCCTTTAAATGTGATAGCCAGAACTCCCTTTGGAGTTCAATTATGCTTGTCACAGCCTTGCTCCTGGCTCCATCCCCAAAGTCTCCTGGCTCCACCCCCAAGGTCTCCTGGCTCCACCCCCATGTTCTCCTGGCTCCACCCCAAAGTCCCCAGATATTTCTTAAATTGGACTTGGCAACCCTACCCCAACCTGGTGGAATCAGCTCCTCAAGGAGATACAGGCCCTACTGGATCTATTGCCATTCCGGAAGGCAGAGCTGTTC
The DNA here is from genome assembly GCF_032191835.1 of Heteronotia binoei. Taxonomy (NCBI): domain Eukaryota; kingdom Metazoa; phylum Chordata; class Lepidosauria; order Squamata; family Gekkonidae; genus Heteronotia; species Heteronotia binoei. Next base: position 6,522,719 of record NC_083243.1, on the reverse strand, counting down.
CGCCAGGCTTTTGGCTGAGGCAGGCGAGCATCCTCACGCCATCTAATCCCAAAATCTAATCGGCCTCCCTGCACTGACCGCATCCTGTGTTTTAACTTGTGAAGGATGTTCATATCGCTGACGCGGCCTTATTTTATTTCATGTTGATGGTTCTCACTGTTTAATTGCGGGATTTAATTTTGTATTATGTTGTAATCCGCCCTGAGCCCGACTTGGGAAAGGGTGGACTAGAAATTCGCAAAATAATAATTTAAAAATGTCACAGCATCCATGCCCTCCCCCCCCCCCCCCCGCAAGGCAGCAGCCATCTTCCCCTGATCTCTGCTTTGCACAGAGAGTGATGAAAATGTGGAATTTGCTGCCAGAGGATATCATGATGGCCAGAAGAACAAAGAGCCTTAAAAGGGGATAAGATAAGACTCATGGAGGAGAAGTCTATCAACGGCTACCAGCCAAGGTGGCTGAGGGGAAACTCCACATTCACAGGCACAAAACCTCTGGATCCCAGAGCCAGGAGACTTGGCCTCTGTGCCCTGTTGCTGGCCCTCCAGAGGAGCTGGTTGACCACTGCGTAAGAACATAAGAGAAGCCATGTTGGGTCAGGCCAACGGCCCATCAAGTCCAACACTCTGTGTCACACAGTGGCAAAAAATTTTATATACACACATACACTGTGGCTAATAGCCGCTGATGGACCTGTGCTCCATGGACCTGTGTGAGGAGGCTGGACTGGATGGACCCTCACTGGTCTGACTCAGCAGGGCTCTTCTGATGCTCTTATAAAGGCCTCGGCCTCTCTGCCCTGTTGTTGGCCCTCCAGAGGAACTGGTGGGCCACTGTGTGAGACAGGAGGCTGGACTAGATGGACCCTCACTGGTCTGATCCAGCAGGGCTCTTCTGATTTTCTTCTCAGGGGAAGGCCTCGGCCTCTCTGCCCTATTGCTGGCCCTCCAGAGGAGCTGGTTGGCCACTGTGTGAGACAGGAGGCTGGACTAGATGGACCATCACTGGTCTGATCCAGCAGGGCTCTTCTGATGTTCTTATGAAGGCCTCGGCCTCTCTGCCCTATTGCTGGCCCTCCAGAGGAGCTGGTTGGCCACCGTGTTAGGCAGGAGGCTGGACTGGATGGACCCTCACTGGTCTGATCCAGCAGGGCTCTTCTGATGTTCTTATGAAGGCCTCAGCCTCTCTGCCCTATTGCTGGCCCTCCAGAGGAGCTGGTTGGCCACCGTGTTAGGCAGGAGGCTGGACTGGATGGACCCTCACTGGTCTGATCCAGCAGGGCTCTTCTAATGTTCTTAGGAAGGCCTCAGCCTCTCTGCCCTGTTGTTGGCCATCCAGTGGAACTGGCTGGCCACTGTGTCAGGCAGGATGCTGGACCAGATGGACCCTCACTGGTGTGATCTAGCGGGGCTCTTCTGATTTTCTTCTCAGGGGAAGGCCTCGGCCTCTCTGCCCTGTTGCTGGCCCTCCAGAGGAGCTGGTTGGCCACTGTGTTAGGCAGGAGGCTGGACTGGATGGACCCTCACTGGTCTGATCTAGCAAGGCTCTTCTGATGTTCTTATGAAGGCCTCAGCCTCTCTGCCCTGTTGTTGGCTCTCCAGAGGAACTGGTTGGCCACTGTGCGAGGCAGGAGCCTGGACGAGATGGACCCTCCCAGGTGTGATCTACGAGAGCTCATGTCTGGAGAGCAGGTGTAATTCCAGGAGATCTCCAGGACTGGCCTGGAGGTTGGTAACCACTGCCAGTCTAGCTCCTCTGAGGTTTAGGATAAGCAAAATGAGCAGCTGGAAATTGAAAGAAAGAAACTATGACGCTTTCCCCCCACCCTGGAGACAAAGCCTCCCTGGAAAAATAGAATCGTTTACATACACCTGTTTATTCTGGATAATTAAACCTTAAAAAATAGAAACCCAACTAAACCTACGGTGTTTTCTCCTTCCCTTTTTTTGTTGCGGGCCCTTTAAGAAAGAGCTACGCTTCTTTACGACATTGATGACGTCAATCACGCGGTATCTCCTCATAGAGCCGGCCTCGCCTCTACACGCGTGCGCAGTAAGAGCCAAACTCCAAAATAGGGATTCCAAAGAGCATGCGTCCTACCGCGAGGCCACGTTAGGTGAGGACGCCAATACGCATGCGTTGTCATTCCGGGCAATTGAGGTAAATTCTACCCGGAGCTTCCCCTGCTCTTCCGGAATGGGTTGGCACTGAAGCTGCGCAAAGGAGCGTTAGTGAGCGGCGCGCATGCGTTTCGGTTAAGCCTGTAGGAAAGCCTCTTGCACTTGCGCACTTGGCCTCAGCCGGAGGCGCGGCGGTTCCTCGCGCATGCCTACGGACAAGCGAGCGATTGTGAGCCTTGCGAGGGCGTGGCAGACAGGCGAGGCCATCGGGGGGAGAGCGTGCAGGTCTCACTCAGTAGGCATGCGCAATGTCGGTCAGCCTCACACTGCGCAGGCCCGTCCCCGTCGCTCGGGTGGGGGGAAAGAGCCGCGCGTGCGCACCTCCCGCCTTTCCCTCGCCGGGGTGGGGCGGTGCCTCTTTCGCAGGAGTCCGTCAGGCGAGTTGGCCGCGCATGCGCCTTGGCCGCCGTGAGCCAGCCGGGGAGTTTTGTGAGGGAAGACGCGAGCCGGGCCGGCGGGGAGGCCGCCCTTGGAGAGCCCCGCCGAGGGGCGAGAACCGCAACCGGCGCGAGTCCAGGTAACTCCGGCGGGAGGGAGAAAGCCGACTGAGGGAGGAGGGGAAAGGGGGGGGGCGGGCTGTCCAACCGTCCTCCTCCCCCCCCCCTCGTCTCCTCCGCGCGCCGCTGACAGAACCTTTGATTGACTGACCGACTGACCAACCAGCCGCCCTTGTCCTTTCTCTCCCCTCCCCCCAGCCACGAGCGCCGCCTGGGAGAGCCGTTGGGAGCCGCGGAGGAGGAGCCAGGGGGCGCTAGGGCCTGACGGGCGCCGAGACCTCCCGCCCCGCCCTTCGCAGGCCACGCCCCCCCACTGGCCACGCCCCTCTCCTGGGTTCCTGGGCCAATCCCTCAGCTCCAGTGCTGCCTCCTCGGGGCTGCTTTTGTTCCACCCCGCAATTGGGGCCCCAGCCTAGCAACCGCCTTGTCCTGCCTCCTGGAGGGGTGGTCTTTCCAGCTCCCTCTTCCCCTCCTCTGCCCTTTGGAGGTTCCTTGGCCCTGCCTCATCTCCTCAACTGGTGTGCTCCAAAGCAAACCTGTGTGTGTGTGGGGCGGGGGTGTGTGCTTTCTTGTTCTTGGCCCGCCCACCCCTTTCCCCTGCCCCCCCCCGTGGATGCCTGCCCCTCCTCAACGGCCATCATGGGCAAAGTGCTGTCCAAAATCTTCGGCAACAAGGAGATGCGGATCTTGATGCTGGGCCTGGACGCGGCGGGCAAGACCACCATCTTGTACAAGCTCAAGCTGGGCCAGGCGGTCACCACCATCCCCACCGTGGGCTTCAACGTAGAGACGGTGACCTACAAGAACGTCAAGTTCAACGTGTGGGACGTCGGGGGCCAGGACAAGATCCGGCCGTTGTGGCGGCACTACTACACGGGCACCCAGGGCCTCATCTTCGTGGTGGACTGCGCCGACAGGGACCGCATCGACGAGGCCCGGCAGGAACTGCACCGCATCATCAACGACCGGGAGATGCGGGACGCCATCATCCTCATCTTCGCCAACAAGCAGGACCTCCCCGACGCCATGAAGCCGCACGAGATCCAAGAGAAACTGGGCCTGACTCGGATCAGGGATAGGAATTGGTACGTTCAGCCGTCCTGCGCCACCTCGGGCGACGGACTCTACGAAGGGCTGACGTGGCTAACGTCTAACTATAAATCCTAATGATTGCTTAAACAAAACACTATGGTTAGTCTTCGAGAGAGTTCAGAGGGGGGGGAAATAAATAACTGTGTGGCTTCACAGAAAATAATTCTTCATACTAAAATGTTCAAAAAAAAATTAAGCATCCGTAGGATTATGACGATTGCTCACCTTTCCTCCAGTTACCACCCTCTTCTTCTGAGCACTTGACTGGATCTCCAGTTTAATACAATTCTCGCTTGGTGTTAAGATGCTGTAGTCTTCAACTGTGAATGAACACAAGCACTAGTTTCTGTGGCAAACTTCCAGAAGGGAGAGAGGACACAGGTTATACCCTTTTATCCTCTCTTGAGAGAGCCCTTGTCCTGTTAGTTTGACTTAAGTTGTTTGAGTCCAGGGGCTGAGATATCACTTTTTTTTTTTTAATATGCGCTTTCTGATTCTACTTCCCACCCTACCCTCCATTATCATCGGCTGTAGATTTGCTTCTTTTTGCATCCTCGCAGAATATGTTGGTAGGTTTCTGTTATCTAGTAAACTGCAAACCGTTGTTTGACGAACAAACTGCATTCTGTTCTCTTTACGGCAAAAGTTTACTTGTAATTAAGGAAGCGAATTAAAATATTGATCTCGTTTATCTGGTAATCGATAGTCAGAAAAGATACCATTTGGGATAAAGGTATGGTTTCTTATTGGATAAAGGTATGGTTTCGCATTGATTAAAGCAAGACTCGTTACATAAACGTTAGCTGTAGAGAGTTACGAACCAAGTACCGTGCATGAGTTAAGGGTGCAAATAAGGTTCCATTCTAAATAGCAACCATATGCAGGATGAGACAAGACTGACGGTAAGCCTGTAGGTCCTGTACTTTATATTGTAAGGTTAATTTTTCAGCTGCCGTATTAAGTAGTTACATTAGCCTTGGTGCAAAAATGTTTTCTTTCCATAAGACAGCAATAATTTGTAAGCATCACTGTGGGACGTGTGAAGGTTTTTTTCTAAAACAAACAAAAAACATACATAAGCCTGTAGTCAACTTGAATGTTAAAACTATTCCTGTCTTAATTGAGATCAAAATGGCAGTATCATAATTGGTCTGAAAGCTTCTAAGAACTTAAGTAAAATATTTTAGGGTGTTTTTTGTTTGTTTGTTTGTTTCTAAGACGCATCTTCAACAGCGTTGGGAGCTGTGTCTGCTCCTATATCACGATTTGAATACGTCAACTCTTAGGACATATTGCAACATCGTCAAAATGAAAGCAAGGAGTGTGATGATCTTGTTTTGCAGATGCCATTAACTTAGATGAAATCGCCAAGAAACTGGTGTCTGGAAACTCCCATCTCTTTCATCTCCTGCAAAACTAATCATTCAGATAGTCTATAGCCAAGTTCTGGGTTTCTGCTCCAGTAATACTTTATTTGATCTGTGTTGGGCTCCTTAGTCACGCAATCCTATGCAGAGTTACTCCGCTCTAAACCCATCTAAATAGACGGGCCCAGATTGGAGCAGCCGCATAGAGTTGTACTGTTAATTTCAATAAAGCCCTTTGGAAGAGTAGTTCATGAGCGTGGAACAGAGAGTGAGCAAACGACTATGAATGTAACTTCTAGGTTTCGTTCTTCAAGGGCAGGCGTCTTCTTCTTTTGCCATATCGCAGCTTTCACATATGTCTGTTTTTTAGTTGTTACATGGTCGGGTGGGGAAACGATTGTGAATTCAGGTTAGCATAAAAATGGTTTCAATCAAGTATTAATACTGGGTGCATAAATATAAAGCAGCTGGTTCTTATTCAGCCTTAAGGATTAAATTCAGATTTCCTCGAGGAGTAAAACTCATCTGAGGGACTTTAGGAATGTATTGCTACAAAACCAGAAGAAAATTGCTTTTTTTCTAAAGGGTATAAGTTTAAAATTGGGGCATTATGCTACACTTCTACAGTGTTGATTTTGCTATTAAAATTGTCGACTCTAGAGCTTGTACCAAAGATGTTTAACAGGGGTAAAAGTAATGAGGCATTCGCTTCTTCAAACTGAATTCTTAGCATCGCATAACAGAAAAATAACTTGGGCTCGGGTTCTGAATATGCTTTTATGGTAGTTCCTTATACATTTTTGTAATTTTCCAAATCTGACGGGAATGTTTACTTAAAATTAGAATCAGAGCAACGAAATTAAATTAATTGTAAGAAATACAGCAGTTGTTCGGAAATAGCTCTGCTAAACGTTTTTTTTAAAAAAATTTAAAAAAAAGGATTGAACAAAATTGATACATTCTAGCGGTGTTTAAAAACTAACTTTCTTCCAGGCAACATTGATAAAGAGTGGTGATACAAAACAAAAGGTCTGTAAGCAGTTAACCGTTTTCTTCTGGAATAACTAAAGCCAAGCACAAAGTAGTTGCCTAAACTGGAAAACTTGAAGATCTGTTAATGGTTCTCAAACTTTGTTGTAAATCTCAATTGCAGTGAAAACATGGCTGGTTTTACCTTTGGTGTTGAATTTATTGTATTCTTTTCAATAAACCAGGGGCAGAATCAAATCATCATACAATTTCTGCGTTAAGTGGAGTTCATAACTGTGTGCTTTTTAAAAAACAAACAAACCAGGAAAAATTCCTGGGTATATCAGTTTTGTGGGTAAAAAGAATAAACTTTTTTTTTTTAAGTCTCCAGTTCGGGTGAAAACCGTGAAGTTGAGTGAAACGTGCGGCAAATGCAACAAATAGTTTTTTTCTACTGAGCAAAAAGGACGAAAGGGTTTCATTTTAAATGTCCTTTTTCAAAGAACCAGGGTTTTGTCATTGTGGCTCAACGTAGCCATCAAAACGATGGCTTTAGACATTTCCCCACATCTTGCAGGATTAAATGCAATCTGTAAGGTTTCCATTTCTTAAAAAGAAAAGAAGCTTCAGTACATCGGAGTTCCTATGTTCATGTGACACTTGAATGCATTTTTGAATGGCGTTTAACTTTGTCTGATAAGTGAATGAGTCTGTAGACTGTGACCTCCCCGAATAAAGTAAACAGGATATTTTGTGTGTGTGCGCGCTCGCGATATGGTTGTAGTGTTGGTAAAAGGAACTAATAAGCAGAAAATAAAGCAATTACACAGTGCAGCTCTCCTGTTATGATTGAATGTAAGAGAACAATGGGTCACCAGATTCCTGTTTCTGGAACTCTGCTTCCTCTAGCAGCTTCTGAAAAGCCCGTCTCAGGGATGTTTCCTTATGGACTCGAGGGTGTTGAGGACTTCTTGTTTCCTGAAATATAACCAAGTCTTTTGTTTGATTCAAGAAAACCTCTTCCTCATCTTTTTCTCTAGCTGATTAAAAGTGCAGTTATATGGAACGCTGGTTTCAGGATCATAGGAGCGTTTGTACGTGGGTAACTTATTTAAACAACGAGAGAGGCCGTGGCTCAGTGGCAGAGCATCTTTGTGGCATGCGGAAGATCCCAGTTCGGTCCCCAACATCTCCAGCTAAAAGGATCAGGTAGTAGGGGATGAGCAGTTTGGTGTAGTGGTTAAGTGCGTGGACTCTTATCTGGGAGAACCGGGTGTGATTCCCCACTCCTCGCAGCTGCTGGAATGGCCTTGGGTCAGCCATAGCTCTGGCAGAGGTTGTCCTTGAAAGGGCAGCTGCTGTGAGAGCCCTCTCAGCCCCACCCACCTCACAGGGTGTCTGTTGTGGGGGAGGAAGGGAAAGGAGATTGTGAGCCGCTCTGAGACTCTGTCCTTGAAAGGGCAGCTGAGGGAGCCCTCTCAGCCCCACCCACCTCACAGGGTGTCTTGTGCGGGAGGAAGGGAAAGGAAATTGTGAGCTGCTCTGAGACTCTGTCCTTGAAAGGGCAGCTGCTGGAAGAGCCCTCTCCAGCCCCACCCACCTCACAGGGTGTCTGTTGTGGGGGAGGAAGGGAAAGGAGATTGTGAGCCGCTCTGAGACTGTCCTTGAAAGGGCAGCTGCTGTGAGAACCCCCTCAGCCCCACCCACCTCACAGGGTGTCTGTTGTGGGGGGGGGGAAGGGAAAGGAGATTGTGAGCCGCTCTGAGACTCTGTCCTTGAAAGGGCAGCTGCTGGGAGAGCCCTCTCAGCCCCACCCACCTAACAGGGTGTCTGTTGTGGGGGAGGAAGGGAAAGGAAATTGTGAGCCGCTCTGAGACTCTGTCCTTGAAAGGGCAGCTGCTGGGAGAGCCCTCTCAGCCCCACCCACCTCACAGGGTGTCTGTTGTGGGGGAGGAAGGGAAAGGAGATTGTGAGCCGCTCTGAGACTCTGTCCTTGAAAGGACAGCTGCTGGGAGCCTTCTCAGCCCCACCCACCTCACAGGGTGTCTTGTGCGGGAGGAAGGGAAAGGAAATTGTGAGCCGCTCTGAGACTCTGTCCTTGAAAGGGCAGCTGCTGGGAGAGCCCTCTCAGCCCCACCCACTTCACAGGGTGTCTGTTGTGGGGGAGGAAGGGAAAGGAGATTGTGAGCCACTCTGAGACTCTGTCCTTGAAAGGGCAGCTGCTGGGAGCCCTCTCAGCCCCACCCACCTCACAGAGTGTCTTGTGCGGGAGGAAGGGAAAGGATATTGTGAGCCGCTCTGAGACTCTGTTCTTGAAAGGGCAGCTGCTGTGAGAACCCCCTCAGCCCCACCCACCTCACAGGGTGTCTGTTGTGGGGGAGGAAGGGAAAGGAGATTGTGAGCCGCTCTGAGACTCTGTCCTTGAAAGGACAGCTGCTGGGAGCCCTCTCAGCCCCACCCATCTCACAGGGTGTCTTGTGCGGGAGGAAGGGAAAGGAAATTGTGAGCCGCTCTGAGACTCTGTCCTTGAAAGGGCAGCTGCTGGGAGAGCCCTCTCAGCCCCACCCACCTCACAGGGTGTCTGTTGTGGGGGAGGAAGGGAAAGGAGATTGTGAGCCGCTCTGAGACTCTGTCCTTGAAAGGACAGCTGCTGAGAGCCTTCTCAGCCCCACCCACCTCACAGGGTGTCTTGTGCTGGAGGAAGGGAAAGGAAATTGTGAGCCGCTCTGAGACTCTGTCCTTGAAAGGGCAGCTGCTGGGAGAGCCCTCTCAGCCCCACCCACTTCACAGGGTGTCTGTTGTGGGGGAGGAAGGGAAAGGAGATTGTGAGCCGCTCTGAGACTCTTCAGAGTGGAGGGCGGGATATAAATCCAATATCTTCATCTACCTCACAGGGTGTCTGTTGTGCGGGAGGAAGGGAAAGGAGATTGTGAGCCGCTCTGAGACTTTGTCCTTGAAAGGACAGCTGCTGGGAGCCCTCTCAGCCCCACCCACCTCACAGGGTGTCTTGTGCGGGAGGAAGGGAAAGGAGATTGTGAGCCGCTCTGAGATTTGGAGTGGAGGGCAGTCTATAAATCCGATATCATCTTCCAATATCATCTTACGTTCTAAAAATGGGTTGGTCTTAAAGGTGCAACTTGACTCTTGCTTTGTTCTGACTAGACAGTACTGACCTTGATGGTCTGATTCAGTATAAAGCAGCTTCATCTGTTCACAGCTTGGAACTTGAAGCCGCATTTCAGAAATGAGGGATGAGCGCTCTTTTAAAACAGGAATAATACTGCGTGAAAAGCTTCAGGATTTTGAGATGAAGCGAGCAGAAAAGGATACCAAAAAAAAAAGAAACCCGTGGAGTGGATTTTGTTCCAGAAGGTAATAAAAGTACAACTCGTTTTTGAGCAGCTCCTGTAAGCACGTAGAAGTGGATACCCGCAGTGTGAGTCTGTGCCGTGTTCAATAGCGAGTGAATGCGCCTACAGTTGCAGCCTTGGGAAAGCCCGATGTAGGCGCGACGGCGGGTTCTTGCGGAAAGCGAAAGGTGTTGGAGATCCATGCAAATGGGTACGAGATTAAGATAGAATGGAAGGCTGTGGTTTGGAAAGGCGTTTCAGCCCGACGACTGCTCCTGTGCTCTAGTTTTAAAACCAATCTCAAAAGTGTACGTGAGCATGAAGTTGCCTTATACTGATAGAGTCCCTTGGTCCATCCGAGGTCATTATTGTCCACTCAGACTGGCAGCAGACTGGAGAGCCAGTTTGGTGTAGTGGTGAAGTGTGCGGTCTCTTATCTGGGAGAACCGGGTTCGATTCCCCACTCCTCCACTTGCACCTGCTGGAACGGCCTTGGGTCAGCCAGAGCTCTCTTATCTGGGAGAACCGGGTTTGATTCCCCACTCCTCCACTTGCACCTGCTGGAACGGCCTTGGGTCAGCCATAGCTCTGGCAGAGGTTGTCCTTGAAAGGGCAGCTGCTGTGAGAGCCCTCTCCAGCCCCACCCACCTCACAGGGTGTCTGTTGTGGGGGAGGAAGGGAAAGGAGATTGTGAGCCGCTCTGAGACTCTTCGGAGTGGAGGGCGGGATATAAATGCAATATCTTCTTCTAAGGTCTCAGGCTGAAGTCTTTCACACTATGGGAGCACATACAGCCTGGGCTGCGCGAACTGCACTGGCTGTCAGTTACATACCGGGTTCGTTACAAAGTGCTGGTCATTACCTTTAAAGCCCTATATGGTCGAGGACCTGTCTACCTTAGGGACCGTCTCTCCCCATATGAACCCCAGAGAGCACTGAGGTCAGCCGGGAAAAACTTGCTGACTATCCCCGGACCGAGAGAGGTGAAGTTGCAAAGCACCCGTAACCGGGCCTTCTCCTCTATAGCCCCGAGCCTATGGAACCAACTTCCAGAGGAAATGCGGGCCCTGCGGGACCTAGAACAGTTCCGCAGGGCCTGCAAGACCTTCCTCTTCAGACTGGCTTTCGCTGATGAAAATGGAAATTGCGAAGGAAACCGCCATCAGAAAAAGTAAACATAGCATTAGCACTTTTAAAATTTAATCAATTTAATTTTAAAACTTAACCAGATTTTAATTAAATGCTTATAATGTTTAATGTAATTTTATTCATTTGTATAATTTAACCCTGAACTGTGTTGTTAGCCGCCCTGAGCCTGCTCCGGCGGGGAGGGCGGGATATAAATAAAATTTGTTGTTGTTGTTGTTGTTGTTGTTGCCTGCTGCCTGGTCCTTTTTAAACTGGACATGCTGGGGATTGAACCTGGAGCCTTCTGCACTCCAAGCAGATGTTCTGCCACTGGGCCACAGGCAGCCCCCTTCCCCCCCCCCCCGTTAACATTCTCGCAGCTTACCTTCGGAGTAAACCTGTCAAAACATTTTAAATAACTTTGCCCAGCCGACCAAAATAAAAATAAGATCACTTTCTGAATTGTTTCCGTACTCTAAAAGAACATATTAAGGATCAAGGTTAAAGCTTGAAGAGTATAGCTATCTTAATGAACTAGCAGTTTCTAGTATGTCATCCTCTCCGTTGAAAAACTGCTTCGCTTGTTAAAAATAGTTTCCCATATTACAGTGCTCCCTGTAAATGAATATACTTAAATGCTAAAAATGTCATGTTCAGTCTCATTGATGAATTCCAGAGCCAACCAGAGTCTTATTTTGGAAGGGCCGGGATTTTAAGGAGCAGGCCTCAGATTCAGTGGGAGCTCACAGCACAGCTCCGGAACCTTTCTGAGAGTTCCTCCTCCTCCATCTGAGAGTTCCACCACCTTGTCCATTGAATGGTATGTGCAGTTGCATAACAATCCCTGGATGAGCTCCACCACCTGTTTTTCTACGAAATGACTGCTGTAAAGGAGTCGCTGTGTTATACTTGTTACATTTTGTTATCGTTATGTCTTGAAATAAGTTGGCTTTAAATGCAAGGAAGCCTTTTGCACAGGAATCTTTTTAATCTCCAGGAAGGTTTTGTTGCTTTATCTAAAAGCGTTGACTTAAGTCCTGTCTATAATTTTAATTCAACATGTGTGAGAGGGGATGCAGCGTTGAGCTAGGGTTTCTGGGATAGGAACTGTACAAAACAGGAAACAGGCACTAGGGTGTGTATTTTTTTTAATATACTTATTGTACTGCTGACAATGCTGTGTTGGGCAGGCCGCTTAGGGCTAGTTTGTACAGGCGAGCCCATCCAATTCCACGAGGAATAATCAAGCAGCGCTTGACAGTGTCCAGTCAGATAGGCAAACGGCCTGCTGGAAACTATTGCATTTTAGATTCCGTTAGATGAGGCGAATGTTTCTTCAGCTGATGGCTGGTGATTCTGTATTTGCACAGGCCCCCTTACCATTTGCTGTCGCAGCGAAGAAAGAATGAGTGGGCTTCTGTGAACTCTTAAATATGGTGAACATATGAAGCTGCCCTCATACTGACTCAGCCCCTCGGTCCATCCAAGTCAATCTTGTCTACTCAGACTGGCAGCGGCTCTCCAGGGTCTCAAGCTGAGGTTTTTCACGCCTCTTTGCCTGGACCCTTTTTAGTTGGAGATGCGGGGGATTGAACCTGGGACCTTCTGCTTACCAAGCAGATGCTCTACCACTGAGCCACCGTCCCTCCCCTGACTGGCAGCGGCTCTCCAGGGTCTCAAGCTGAGATTTTTCACGCCTCTGTGCCTGGACCCTTTTTTAGTTGGAGATGTCAGAGATTGAACCGGGGACCTTCTGCTTACCAAGCCAATGCTCTACCACTGAATCACCTTCCCTCCCCTTTTTTCATCCTTGACGCTGCCTTCTACTGAATCAGAACCTTGGTCCATCAAAGTCAGTCTTGTCTACTCAGACTGGCAGCGGCTCTCCAGGGTCTCAAGCTGAGATTTTTCACGCCTCTTTGCCTGGACCCTTTTTTAGTTGGAGATGCCCGGGGACCTTCTGCTTACCAAGCAGATGCTCTACCACTGAGCCACCGCCCCTCCCCAAATGGTGGGTTACTTCTGACTGGAATAGATCCAGATAGACAGCCGTGTTGGTCTGAAGTAGTAGAACAAAATAGGAGTCAATTGCACCTTTAAGACCAACGTAGTTTTATTCGGTTGGTCTTAAAGGTGCAATTGACTCCTGTTCTGTTCTGACTGGAATGTTCTCAGAAGTAACGTGGCAGAGGTATTAAGGTCACTAATTAGACTGGCAGCTGTTCTCGGAGCGCTGGCATCCTCTGGGGCCTGTCCCCCATTACTCGGGCCGCGTGACCTTTCTTCTCCGTCCTCCCCTAGAGTTGGATCTCCGTCACAGTTTGTGATCGGGCCTTCCAGTGCTGCGTAGGCTGCAGGTTTCTGTGCTCGCTCTGCTCTTCCGCTGCGCTCGCCTGTTCTGCTGATGCCAGCACTGCGTATAGGACAGGCACAAACTTCTAGCTTTGTTTTTGTTTGGCTTTGCAAAAATCGAAAGTTAGAGAACCAACTTTGGCAAGGGGTCCTGTCGCTCTCCACCAGTGCCTTTGCTGACAGGGCTGTAATCCGCGTTCCCTCGAAGCCGCAGAGTCTTGCGAGCAAGAATTCTACTTTGCGAGCTCCTTCATAAATTGTTGTGCTCTCTGGGGTTCTCCTTCCTGAGCTAAGACCAAAATGTGTGAGCTGGAGGCTAAAAATCTGTGTGCCAGCTCACGCTAACTCAGCTTAGAAGGAACGCTGGCTGTAACCCGTTTTGCTTAGTGCACTCTGGCTAGTCAGCTCAGTTCCTCAGTGCTGGATTAGACCTCTTGAGAGGGAACAGAGCTTTGTGTCATCCACCTCGTTGTCAGTTTAATGATGATGATAATGATGATATTGGATTTATATCCCGCCCTCCACTCCGAAGAGTCTCAGAGCGGCTCACAATCTCCTTTCCCTTCCTCCCCCACAACAGACACCCTGTGAGGTGGGTGGGGCTGAGAGGGCTCTCACAGCAGCTGCCCTTTCAAGGACAACCTCTGCCAGAGCTATGGCTGACCCAAGGCCATTCCAGCAGGTGCAAGTGGAGGAGTGGGGAATCAAACCCGGTTCTCCCAGATAAGAGTCCACACACTTAACCACTACACTACACCAAACTGGTTTAAGCGGGGATTGCCGCCTGAACAAGCTACGTTCTGCTAAACTGCTCGTTTCTGTTTTTTTTTCCTGGTATTTGACTTCAGTCTTCCCCGTCCCGTCGTTCAAATCCATAGTTTTTTAGCCTGGTTTTGATTGTCACAGACATATGAACATATATATATATATATATATATATATATATATATATATATATATATATATATATATATATATATATATGAACATATGAAGCTGCCTTCTACTGAATCAGACCCTCCTGGGTCCATCAAAGTCAGTCTTGTCTACTCAGACTGGCAGCAACTCTCCAGGGTCTCAAGCGGAGGTTTTTCACACCTACTTGCCTGGACCCTTTTGAGTTGGAGATGCCGGGGATTGAACCGGGGATCTTCTGCTTACCAAGCGGAGGCTCTACCACTGAGCCACCGTCCCTCCCCTTTTTTGCTTTCATCCCTTTAACTGTCTCTATTACGGAATTTGTAGGATGCTATTACCTCTCACCCTGACAGAGAGCTTTGATTCTCAAAAAGTTGTCTCCTGGAAATCCTGTTGCTCTTCAAGACTCCACTGGACTTGCATCTTGCACTAGTTATCCTTTTTTCTGTGTTGAAGCCGAGCATTTATAAGCTGTGGGACCTGGGTGGTTTTGTTTTTTTGGCCTTCAAGTTTGTGGAGGTTTGCTGTGCCACAGATTCTAGTCTAAGTCCTGGAGGACCAATAAATCCAAGGAGATTGTTTTCCAGGATCAGTATGTTTTATTTGTGGCACCATATTGCTGCACAGCATTGACAGATTGCCTGCCTGCCTTTGTGTGTGTTTGTGTTTGCACACACCTTCCAAAGTGTAGCATTCCGGCACAGATTGTGGAAGAGAGGGACCGTTGAGGCAGGAGCACGCCGGAGAGAGAGCACAGGGCTGTCATTGAAAAAGACAGGCTGGCGTCCCGTCCAGTTCCCTCTTGTCCGTTGCCAAGTCTTCACCGTGTCCCAGTGCCTTAAAATGCGTGTTTCCCAGTCCTGCCAGCAGGAACAAATGACGTGGAGCAGAAAAACGTATTGCAGTGATGTTGAGACACAGGTCAAGCTGACAGTGCCAGGGGTGCTTATGAACATATGAAGCTGCCTTCTACTGAATCAGACCCTCTTTGGTCCACCAAAGTCAGTATTGTCTTCTCAGACTGGCAGCGGCTCTCCAGGGTCTCAAGCTGAGGTTTTTCACACCTATTTGTCTGGACCCTTTTTAGTTGGAGATGCCGGGGATTGAACCTGGGACCTTCTGCTTACCAAGCAGATGCTCCACCACTGAGCCACCGTCCCTCCCCTGACTGGCAGCGGCTCTCCGGGGTCTCAAGCTGAGGTTTTCACGCCTACTTGCCTGGACCCTTTTTAGTTGGAGATGCCGGGGATTGAACCTGGGACCCTCTGCTTACCAAGCAGATGCTCTACCACTGAGCCACCGTCCCTCCCCTGACTGGCAGCAGCTCTCCAGGGTCTCAAGCTGAGGTTTTTCACACCTACTTGCCTGGACTCTTTTTAGTTGGAGATGCCGGGGACTGAACCTGGGACCCTCTGCTTACCAAGCAGATGCTCTACCACTGAGCCACCGTCCCTCCCCTGACTGGCAGCGGCTTTCCAGGGTCTCAAACTGGGGTTTTTCACACCTACTTGCCTGGACTCTTTTTAATTGGAGATGCCGGGGATTGAACCTGGGACCTTCTGCTTACCAAGCAGATGCTCCACCACTGAGCCACCGTCCCTCCCCTGACTGGCAGCGGCTCTCCGGGGTCTCAAACTGGGGTTTTTCATGCCTATTTGTCTGGACCCTTTTTGTTGGAGATGCCGGGGATTGAACCTGGGACCTTCTGCTTACCAAGCAGATGCTCTACCCCTGAGCCACCATCCCTCCCTCTCACCGTCCCTTATGGGTAAGCCATGACACATGTCATATGTAGTGGCAGCCCTGAATCCTTTATGGTACTTCCAGTTTTGCTTTATTACAGCAGGGGTGAGGTTTTGCGGCGCCTCAAAAATTGACACGTCTCTTGTGGCCTGAAGGGCCTACTTCAGGGGTGGCCAACGGTAGTTCTCCAGGTGTTTTTTTGCCTACAACTCCCATCAGCTCCAGCCAGCATGGCCAATGGCTGGGACTGATGGGAGCTGTAGGCAAAAAAATCTGGAGAGCTACCGTTGCCCACCCCTGGCCTACTTTATCAGTGGAAAGCACCTTTAAGTGGCAGCTGATTTAGGACAACTACTAGGGATTTCAAGGCAACCCTGGACTTCCTTGGTGGTCTCCCATCCATGTACTAACTGGGGCAGGCCCTGCTTAGTGTCCAGGAGCTGATGATACTGGGCTAGCCTGGGCCATCCATGTTATTAGATCTTCATAAGCCCTCATCCTGGAACAAACCTTTTTTTTTTGCATGTGTGGGTGTGTGTGTTTGCAATGAGATTATTTCCTTAAACTGAATCATATGGTTGAGGAAGGGGTCTGAAAAAAGTTAAGAGCTCTAATAATTTTAGGTGTCAAGCAACACTGGCAAATGGTTTTGCATTCTGAATTTTTGTCTGCATCACAGGTTTCTTTGTGCTCTAAATATGTTTTTGGTTGCATAGAGCAGCTTGAAGCGGTGTGAATATGAGGCAATTGACTGAAAGAGAAAAATTAACTCCTAGAATGTTCAAATGGCTAGTGAGAGCATGCTTGAAGAAGAAGACGATATTGGATTTATATCCTGCCCTCCACTCCGAAGAGTCTCAGAGCGGCTCACAATCTCCTTTCCCTTCCTCCCCCCACAACAGACACCCTGTGAGGTAGATGAAGATATTGGATTTATATCCCGCCCTCCACTCCGAAGAGTCTCAGAGCGGCTCACAATCTCCTTTACCTTCCCCCCCCACAACAGACACCCTGTGAGGTGGGTGGGGCTGAGAGGGCTCTCACAGCAGCTGCCCTTTCAAGGATAGAAACTCAGAGCGGCTCACAATCTCCTATATCTTCTCCCCCCACAACAGACACCCTGTGAGGTAGATGAAGATATTGGATTTATATCCCGCCCTCCACTCCGAAGAGTCTCAGAGCGGCTCACAATCTCCTTTCCCTTCCTTCCCCACAACAGACACACTGTGAGGTGGGTGGGGCTGAGAGGGCTCTCACAGCAGCTGCCCTTTCAAGGACAGAGACTCAGAGCGGCTCACAATCTCCTATATCTTCTCCCCCCACAACAGACACCCTGTGAGGTAGATGATATTGGATTTATATCCCGCCCTCCACTCCGAAGAGTCTCAGAGCGGCTCACAATCTCCTTTCCCTTCCTTCCCCACAACAGACACACTGTGAGGTGGGTGGGGCTGAGAGGGCTCTCCCAGCAGCTGCCCTTTCAAGGACAGAGTCTCAGAGCGGCCTACAATCTCCTTTCCCTTCCTTCCCCACAACAGACACCCTGTGAGGTGGGTGGGGCTGGAGAGGGCTCTCACAACAGCTGCCCTTTCAAGGACAACCTCTGCCAGAGCTATGGCTGACCCAAGGCCATTCCAGCAGGTGCAAGTGGAGGATTAGGGGATCAAACCCGGTTCTCCCAGATAAGAGTCCGCACACTTCACCACTGCACCAAACTGGAATACAAAATCTGCTGGTTGTATTCTACAAGCCCACTCACAGCAAAACTTTTTATTAGTTATTAATTAAAATATTTAAACTCCGTCTTTTTTCCTGGTACATCTCAGAGGAAGCCTTCTTGGGCTGTCATACAGACGATGGTGCGGAATTGTTTTCTGTTGCCCCAGAAGACAGGACCAGAACCAGTGGGCTTTATTTATTATTTACTTATTACTTTAGATTTCTATCCTGCCCTCTCCGCAATCTGGCTCAGGGCAGCTGTCACTTCAAACATCTACAAATGCAGTTTGAAAATGATAAAATACAACTAAAGACATTTTACAAATGTTGAAATTAAATCAGAATAGTTGAAATTAAATCAGAAGAGTTTCTAGCTCAACATTAGGAAGAACTTCCTGATGCTTAGAGCAGTTCCTCAGTGGAACAGGCTTCCTCCTTGGGAGGTGGTGGTCTCTCCTTCCTTGGAGGTTTTTCAACAGAGGCTGGATGGCCATCTGACAGCAATAAGGATCCTGTGAATTTAGGGGGAGGAGTTTGTGAGTATCCTGCATTGTGCAGGGGGTTGCACTAGATGACCCTGGAAGTCCCTTCCAACTCTAGGATTCTTCAGGAGGTGGTGGGCTGTCCTTCCTTGGAGGTTTTTCAACAGAGGCTGGATGGCCATCTGACAGCAATGCAGATCCTGTGAATTTAGGGGGAGGGGGTTTTGAGTGTCCTGTATTGTGCAGGGGGTTGGACTAGATGACCCTGGAGGTCCCTTAAAACTATGATTCTATGGAGCAGAGAAAGGATCCTCCATGAGCGGAGTAGTAGGACACATCACAAAATGTCTGTCGTGTGTTTGTCTTTATGATCAAGCCGCAACCAAATTAAAGCAAATCTGTAGGGCAGGGGTGTCGAATTCATGTGTAGGGTTTTTAAGGCAAGAGAGGTTCAGAGGTGGGTTTTGCCAATGCTCACCTCCGTGTACAGACCCCGGTATTCCTTGGTGATCTCCCTTCCAGTACTAGCCGGGGCTAACCCGGCTTAGCTTCCAAGATGTGACGAGATCGGACTAACCTCGGCTATCCAGGTCCAATGTATAACCCGTCCTGATCACCAAAAGGATTCCAAATTATGGTGTTTTTCTCAGTCCTTCATGAAACTGACCCAGTTTCTTTCTATTGCTGTACAGCTTTTGAGTTTTACAGAAGCAGTGCTGGAGCTAAAAAGGATTCTTCTCCTATGTTACTGATTGAAGTCTTCATTGCATTATGCACCTGGGGTTTTTTTGTGTGTGTGTACTTCATTTGTGTGTGGAATTGTTTTCTGTGACCCCAGAAGGTAGGACCAGAACCAATGGGTTGAAATTAAATCAAAAGTTAGAGCGATTCCTCAGTGGAACAGGCTTCCTTGGGAGGTGGTGGGCTCTCCTTCCTTGGAGGTTTTTAAACAGAAGCTAGATGGCCATCGGACAGCAATGAAGATCGTGTGAATTTGGGATAGGTATTTGTGGGTTTCCTGCATTGTGCAGGGGTTGGACTAGATGACCCTGGAGGTCCCTTCCAACTCTATGATTCTAAGGGCCCCATGGCGCAGAGTGGTAAAGCTGCAGTACTGCAATCGGAGCTCTCTGCTCACGACCTGAGTTCGATCCCAGCGGAAGCTGGGTTCAGGTCGCCGGTTCCAGGTTGACTCAGCCTTGCATCCTTCTGAGGTCGGTAAAACGAGGACCCAGCTTGCTGGGGGGGGAAGAGCAGATGATTGGGGAAGGCAGTGGCAAACCACCCCGTAAAAAGTCTGCCATGAAAGCAACGTCACCCCAGAGTCGGAAGCGACTGGTGCTTGCACAGGGGACCACCTTTACCTTTCTCTACTTCATTTGTACACTGCCTTTCTCCTTGATGGCGACCCCAGGTGGCTTACATCTTTCGCCTCTCCTCCAGTTTATCCTCACAACAACCCTGCGAGGTAGGTGAGGCTGAGAAAGTGTGACTGGCCCAAGGCCACCCCAGCAGGCACATGTGGGGATCTGAACCTGGCTCTGCCAGAGTCTAGTTTGCCACTCTTAACCACTGCGCTACACTGCTGCTCATTTCCTCAGAAAGCATTCGTGGCGATTTTTTTTTTTAAAGCTGAAGAAATACTGTTTTCTTTTTAGATGCACTCAGTGATGCAACGAGTGTTCAAAAAGATCCTTGCACATACTGAACTGAAGGTTATTTTGAGTATACTCTTAAAAAAATTTTGTGGTACCCTAATACACTATAGAGCAGGGGGTGTCAAACATGCAGTCCTGGGGCTGAACCAGGCCCCCCGAGCAACTAGTTGTCATCTGCTTCCTTCTCCTTCTCTCTTGCTTCCTTCTGCTTGCTTTGCCAGGCTTGCTCAATTGCACAGGAGCTACAGAGCAAAACCTCTATTTTCTCCACTGGCTGAGGCTCCTCCCTTTGGGAGGAAGGGGGGGAGGCAGAGCTTGTTTTTTCAGGCTCATTTGCGCAGCAGAGTTACTAAGCCAAGCCTCTTTTTCTTCTGTTGGCTGAGGCTCCTCCCCCTCTGGATCCCCTGGGGAAGGAAGGAAAGAGCCAGAGCTTCCTTTGCCCAGCGCCCTGTATCCCTTGGGAGAAATACAAAGAAAGCACCTTTGAGACTAAAGAGTGCGAATGTTTTAAGCATATTTTAAGTTTCAAAACAAAACAAAAAATCTCTTTGTGTTTCTCTGTGTCCTTCATAAAGTTTATATCTCTACTCCCTGGCATTACGTTTTATGACACCTGGCCTGGCCCAACAAGGTCTCGCTTGAGTCAGATCCGGCCCTCATAACAAATGAGTTCGACACCCCTGCATAAAGTGGACGTCTAAAGGGGCTGGTGGCTGCATAGCTTCAGGAGCAGTGTCTGGGGATGTGAGCTGTGCGTGGACATGTGCTGAAGGAAGAGCCTTTATAACCGAGTTGCCAGTGAGAGGGGGACGGACACACATGAACCTGTTTTGAACGACTTTTTTCACATCGTATCTGGAAGAAAAAAGAGTTCTGTCTTAAAAGCGTGTACTAGAACCGAGGTGGCCAAACAGGGGCTTGGAAGCCACATGTGGCTCTTTCACACATGTCGTGTGCCTCTTGAAGCCCCCATTGACCAGTTGGCCAGCTTGGAGAAGGCAGTTCCCTCTTGAAAGCACTTCGCCAAGTCAGCCAGCAGCTTGGAGAATGCATTGAAAGTTAAAGTTGCTTTCTTTCCACCCCTCCCTTTCTTCCCTCAAACATCTGTTGTTCATGTCTTGTGGCTGTTATGTTAAGCAAGTCTGGCCATCCCTGTACTAGAAGAAATATTGGTCTGAAGCAACAGAACCAAGCCTGAGTCTAGAGGCACCTTTTAAAGACCAACAAAGTTTAATTCCCAAAATTAAGCTTTGTTGGTGTTAAAGATGTCCCTGAATCTCCTTTACCTCCCCCCCCCGACAACAGACACCCTGTGAGGTAGGTGGGGCTGAGAGAGCTCTGACAGAAGCTGCCCTTTCAAGGACAACCCCTGCGAGAGCTACGGCTGACCCAAGGCCATTCCAGCAGCTGCAAGTGGAGGAGTGGGGAATCAAACCCGGTTCTCCCAGATAAGAGAGCTCTGGCTGACCCAAGGCCATTCCAGCAGCTGCAAGTGGAGGAGTGGGGAATCAAACCCGGTTCTCCCAGATAAGAGTCCTCATTTCTTTTTCTGCCAGCAGAAAGAAGAGGTAATGAAGAGGTGGGTGGCAAGAAGAAGACTGTAGATTTATAACCTGCCCTCTCTGAATCAGAGACTCAGAGCGACTTATAATCTCACGTGTCTTCTCCCCCCACAACAGACACCCTGTGAGGTGGGCGGGGCTGAGAGAGCTCCGACAGAAGCTGCCCTTTCAAAGACAACCCCTGCGAGAGCTATGGCTAACCCCCATTCCAGCAGCTGCAAGTGAAAGAGTGGGGAATCAAACCCAGTTCTTCCAGATAAGAGTCCGCACACTGAACCGCTACACCAAACTGTCTCCAAGCAATTTGGAGCAAAGGGCTCTGTGCAGAACATCAGCTGTAGCAGGTAGAGGACAGTGAGGCACTGTAGGAGGTTAACAAGAACAGACCCCTGCTGCTGGATCAAACCAATAATCCACCTGGTCTAGCATCCTGTCTCACACAGTGGCCAGCCAGTTCCTCTGGAGGGCCAACAACAGGGCAGAGAGGCCGAGGCCTTCCTAAGAACATCAGAAGAGCCCTGCTGGATCGGACCACTGGTCCAGCTAGCCCAGCATCCTGTCTCCCACAGCTGCCAACCAATTCTTCTGTACGGCCAAACAAACAGGACGGAGAGGCTGAGGGCCCCCCCCCCCATGTTGCCTCCCCGACACTGGTATTGAGAAGTCGCCTGCCTCCAGCTGTGGAAGGTCCCCTCAGCCACCTGGACTAGCAGTAGACATCCTCCATGAGTCTATCTAATCCCCTGTTCATTCCTGCGATGATCGCTACGTCTTCCGGCGGTGAATTCCACATTTTTGTCATGCTCTGTGTAAAGTAGTATTTCTTTTTGCCCGTCTGAACCTACTGCCCACCAGCTTCAATGGATGCCCTCGAGTTCAAGTGTTTTGGGAGAGGGAGAGAGAAACGTCTCTTTGCCGACACTCTCTACCCGGTGCGTAATCTGATAAACCTCTATCATGTCCCTTCTTAGTCGTCCCTTTTCTTAACTGAAAAGTCCCAGACTCTCCAGCTTTTCCTTCTGGTGGCTCTTCTTTAGCTTTTCCAACTCTGTGGTCAAGCCGCAGTCCCGCAGTCGGAGCTCTCTGCTCGCGGCCTGAGTTCGATCCCAGCGGAAGCTGGTTCAGGTAGCCGGCTCCAGGTTGACTCAGCCTTCCCGAGGTCGGTAAAATGAGTCCCCGGCTTGCTGGGGGGAAAGATAAGATAAGATAAATTTATTGTCATTGTTCTCAAAAAAGAAAATGAGAGCAACGAAATGAGGTGCTCTTCCACAAACATACCAACGCATCAACACCCACAAAAGGACATATACATAGACCATTTAAATGCATCTAAAAACACATAACCATTCATAACCCTGCATTTAGCTTAACCACGGCACTTGGATAGAAGCTGCCCTTGAATCTATTTGTCTTTGCCTTCAACACTCTATATCGCCTACCTGACGGTAAAATCTCAAATAGCAAGTGGCCCGGATGTGAAGGGTCCCTTAAGATCATTTGTATAGCGTAGAGGACTGGGGAAGGCAATGGCAAACCACCCCATAAACAGTCTGCCGTGAAAACGTTGTGAAAGCAATGGCACCCTAGAGTCGAAAACGACTGGTGCTTGCACAGGGGACGACCTTTACTAAGGTCCTTTTGGAGATACAGTGGCCAAAAGTACAGACAGTATTCCAAAGATACTGTGGATAAACATGTGTTGGCCCTCTCTGCCTGGGGAAATGATTCTCTGTATTCTTGGTGTGGGAGGGAGCAGTGGAGAGTTTCTAGTGTCCTGGCCCCACCGGTGGACCTCCGGATGGCATATTTTTATCTTATTTTTTTGCCACTGCATGACGCAGAGTGTTGGGCAGGATGGGCCATTGGCGTGATCCAGCGTTGCTTCTCTTACGTTTTTTCTTAACCATAGATTGGTTGGGCTGATAAGGAGGGGGCAACTCCCAATACAGAGCCCGCAGACGTATGTGTTAGTGCGCGCGCACACACATGCCTCTTTCTACCCTCCAACAGGTTTTTCCATGGCATGCTGAACAGCTCCCACCTGCTCTCTTAACTTACCCCCCCTCCTCTTCTTTCAGTTACTGCCATAAAGTGTGTAGTTTTTCCAGTCCGCCCTCTGCCGCTGCCTCATTATTGTCACAAAGAGGGTGGCGGAGATGAGAATATGAGAAGCTGGCGAGGAGGAGAGCCAGTTTGGTGTAGTTGTTAAGTGCGGACTCTTATCTGGGAGAACCGGGTTTGATTCCCCACTCCTCCACTTGCACCTGCTGGAATGGCCTTGGGTCAGCCAGAGCTCTCTTATCTGGGAGATCCGGGTTCGGTTCCCCATTCCTCCACTTGCACCTGCTGGAATGGCCTTGGGTCAGCCATAGCACTGGCAGAGGTTGTCCTTGAAAGGGCAGCTGCTGTGAGAGCCCTCTCAGCCCCACCCACCTCACAGGGTGTCTGTTGTGGGGGAGGAAGGTAAAGGAGATTGTGAGCCGCTCTGAGACTCTGAGATTCGGAGTGGAGGGTGGGATATAAATCCAATATCATCAAAAAGAAGGCTGCAAAGAGCTAAGGTGGCCCGTAGGGAGGGCTGGCCTGTGACCCACTTTCAGAGCCTTGGCAGCCCATTTTTGGCTCCTGTCCTGACCCACAGGGCTGGGGAAGGCTGCTGTCAGTGGGCCTGGGTGGACTCCCTTCTCAGACCTCGAAAAGGGTAATTATAAGAATTAAAACAGCCTTGGCGTGCTGGCCTGAGCTTCTAGAACAGGGTTGTCAAACAGGCAATTCAGGGGCCGAATCTGGCCCCCAGAGGGCTCCTATCAGGCCCCCGAGCAACTGGCTATCGTCTGCTTTCTTCTCCCTCTCTCTTGCTTCCTTCTACCTAACAGCTTGCTTTGCAAGGCTTGCTCAATCGCGCAGCAGAGCTACTGAGCCAAGCCTCTTCCTTCTGTTGGCTGAGACCCACCCCCCACCCCCAGTCTCCTGGGGAGGGAAAGAAGATGATTTTGGATTTATATCCCGCCCTATACTCTGAATCTCAGAGTCTCAGAGCGGTCCCAATCTCCTCTACCTTCCCCGCCCCCCCCACAACAAATACCCTGTGAGGTAGGCAGGGCTGAGAGAGCTTTTACAGCAGCTGCCCTTTCAAGGACGGCTTCTATGAAAGCTATGGCTGACCCAAGGGCATCTCAGCAGCTGCGAATGGGGGAGTGGGGAAATCCAACCCGGTTCTCCCAGATAAGAGTCCGCACACTTAACCACTACACCAAAGTGGCTCCCAAGAGCCAGAGCTTCCTTTGCCCAGTTCCCTGGATCCCATGGGAGAAATACAAAGAAAGCATCTTTAAGACCAACGAGTGCTGGCATTTTAAGCACGTTTTAGGTTTTTTATATATATATTTGTGTGGGGAAAGACGGTCCCTAAGGTAGGCAGGTCCTCGGCCATATAGGGCTTTAATCTTAAATAGGCTCAGCATGGCCTGGCTCGGCATGGCTCGGCCCAACCCAACCTAGCGCAGCCTCACAAGCTCTAATTTATGTTAGATCTGGCCCTTATAACAAATGAGTTTGACACCCCTGATCTAGAAATTAAAAAAACAACAAGCTAATACATTTTGAGTTAATACTAGAGAGCCAGTTTGGGGTAGTGGTTAAGTGCACGGACTCTTATTTGGGAGAACCAGGTTTGATTCCCCACTCCTCCACTTGCACCTTCTGGAATGGCCTTGGGTGAGCCATAGCTCTCTCAGGAGTTGTCCTTGAAAGGGCAGCTGCTGTCAAGAGTTTTCTCAGCCCCACCCACCTCTCGGGGTTTGATTCCCCCGTTCCTCCACTTGCACCTGCTGGAATGGCCTTGGGTGAGCCGTAGCTCTTGCAGACTTGTCCTTGAAAGGGCAGCTTCTGTCAGAGCTTTCTCAGCCCCACCCACCTCACAGGGTGTCTGTTGTGGGGGGGAGAAGATACAGGCGACTGAAAGCTGCTCCGAGACACTGATTCAGAGAGAAGGGCGGGGCATAAATCTGTAGTCGTCTTCTTTGTTAATTTAATCCCCCCCATTCCCAGACTCAAAAGAACCCAACTGCTGCTTCATCTCAGTCTTTTGACTCCTGTGTTTTCCAGCTTTCCTATTGCTTGGGTTTAAGGAGGGAACAGAGATCGCCCCAGGAAACTCTGCGTTCATCCATCCCGTTTTTACTCCGACAGAGGAAGAGAAGTTTGTCCTTTCGAGGCCCGTTTTGCAGGTAGCTGTGATCTCACTTGAGCGTCTCACTGCGAGCAGCTTATTTAAAACCGCCTGGCTTGCAAGGAGCAAGGTGGGGCCGAGCGGAGCCTGGGATGCAGCTGTGGGCGTGAGGACGTCGCTGCTTCCTGAAGCAAGAAGCCTGCCAGTAACCAGTTGTTCTGGATTAACTCCTTTCTGCATGTTGACAGGGGAGCCCTCCCTGGAAGAATGGAAATGGGGCATCTGATGGAACAGCATTGGATCCTGCCCTCTGGGACTCCGCGGCTCTGGAATGCGGGCGTGGCGTTTCCTGTCACCGCACCGAAAATTCTCTCTTCTCAGAAAGCTTAGCATGGCAGGCAGAACAGGGTTGAGCCTTATGTTGTTGCTGTTCAGTCGCACAGTGACCCCGTGGACCAAGTCACGCCAGGCCCTCCTGTCTTCCACCAGCCTCGGAAGTCTGCTCAAATTGGGGTTTGTTACATCAGTAAAGCTGTCCAGCCATCTCATCTTTTGCCATCCCCTTCTTCATTTGCCTTCTGTCTTTCCCAGCATCAGGATCTTCTCCAGGGAGGGCTCCCTTCTCATTGGGTGGCCAAAGTATTTGAGCTTCAGCTTCAGCATCTGACCTTCCAGGGAACAGTCTGGGTTGATTTCCCTTAGGACTGACCTATTTGATCTTCTTGCAGTCCAAGGGGCTCTCAAGAGTCTTCTCCATTGAGTGCTCCCTTCTCGTTGGGTGGCCAAAGTCTTTGAACTTCAGCTTCAGCATCTGACCTTCCAGGGAACAGTCTGGGTTGATTTCCCTTAGGGCTGACCGGTTGGATCTTCTTGCAGTCCAAGGGGCTCTCAAGAGTCTTCTCCATTGAGTGCTCCCTTCTCGTTGGGTGGCCAGTCTTTGAGCTTCAGCTTCAGCATCTGATCTTCCAGGGAACAGTCTGGGTTGGTTTCCCCTTAGGACTGACTGACTGGATCTTCTTGCAGTCCAAGGGACTCTCGAGATTCTTCTTATACTCTTCTTATACCCTGCTCGATATGCTTGTTTTCTCGGCGAGGGAGTTTTTGTGTGAAAAAACTTCAGGCACTTCCCACGATCTTCATTTTGCAAACTTATAGCTTGTTCTTAATTTATAGACCTGCACTAAAAGAACAAAGTTTGAGTAAGACCAACAAAGTGTTAATCAAGGTGTAAGTTTTGGTTTAAAACATTTTTTTTTTAAGTTTAGAAAAAGAAAAGGGACTGGGAATAATAATATGATAGCAGGGGTGGCCAACGGTAGCTCTCCAGATGTTTTATGCCTACAACTCCCATCAGCCTCAGCCAGCATGGCCAATGGCTGGGGCTGATGGGAGTTGTACGCAAAAAACATCTGTAGAGCTACCGTTGGCCGCCTCTGTGATATTGGATTTGTATCCTGCCCTCCACTCCGAATCTCAGAGTTTCAGAGCAGCTCACAATCTCCTTGATCTTCTCCCCCTCCCACAACAGACACTTTGTGAGGTGGGTGGGGCTGAGAGGGCTCTGACAGCAGCTGCCCTTTCAAGGACAACCTCTGCCAGAGCTATGGCTGACCCAAGGCCATTCCAGCAGGTGCAAGTGGAGGAGTGGGGAATCAAACCCGGTTCTCCCAGATGAAGAGTCCACACACTTAACCACTACACCAAACTGGCTTATGGCACTTCCCACAATCATCATTTTGCGAACTTATAGCTTGTTCTTAATTTTTTTAAAAAGGTAAATGTATTTCCTTGTGCAAGCACCAGTCGCTTCCGACTCTGGGGTGATGTTGCTTTCACGACGTTTTCACAGCAGCCTTTTGACGGGGTGGTTTGCCCTTGCCTTCCCCAGTCATCTACACTTTCCCTCCAACAAGCTGGGTCCTCATTTTACCGACCTCGGAAGGATGGAAGGCTGGGTCAATCTTCAGCCAGCTACCTGAACCCAGCTTCCGCCAGGATAGAATTTAGGTCATGAGCAGAGTTTAGGACTGCAGTACTGCAGCTTTACCACTCTGTGCCCCAGGGCTCTTAATTTATAGATCTGCACTAAAAGTCCAAAATTTAAGACCAAGACCAAGTGAGACCAAGACCGAGTGTTATTCAAGGTATAAGTTTTGGGTTTTAAGCATTTTATTAAGTTTAGAAAAAAACAAAAGGGATTGGGAATAAAAAAGAAATCACTGATCCATTTCTGCATCACAAGAATAATTAAGTCATAAAAAGCACAGAAAAGTATTTTTCCATATAAATATGGTCCTACAAATTGTTATTTTAGATCCATTAACAAAGTCTCATTTTAACAATCGCATTTCTGCTAATACATAGTTTCAAACTACTGATAAGCGTTATCGCCGTGCGTCTAGCCACATATGGAAAAGAGCCCAGAGTTTCTCTGCTGCTTGTCCCAAGCATTTAAATCAATATTATGACCTAAGTTCTGCGCCCGCTTAACCATACAATCCTTTATAATTTCATCTTGCATTTTAATTTGCATTAAGATAGAAGATATATATTTTTCTTGAGTTTTTCATTAGGGCCAAACATTATCTTGTCAAATATATTTTGGTCAAGAGCAAAACCCACCTTTTTCATCTATAGGATGTCTAGGTTCCATTTGTCTTCTTTGCCACCAATTCAGAGAGACCCCCTGAGATTCCAGCTCCTTGTTAGACATCATTCAAGGTATACGTTTCACGTGCACGCACGTTTCTTTTTGCTGTATCTGAAGAAGTGCGCATGCGCACAGAAGTTGGAATCTCAGGGGGTCAGGAGACATTGGGGGTGGAGCCTGGAGCAAGGGTGTGACTAGCTTAATTGAGCTCCAAAGGGAGTTCTGGCCATCACATTTCAAGGGAGCACATACCTTTTCAATGCCTTCCTTCCATAGGAGATCATGAAAGATTAATAATAATAATAATAATAATAATAATAATAAATTTTTATTTATACCCCGCCCTCCCCGCCGAGGGGGCTCAGGGCGGCTTACAAGGTATGGCAAAAGCCATGTTGAACAAAAAAACAGTTATACAATTCATTTTACCGACCTCGGAAGGATGGAAGGCTGAGTCAATCTTCAGCCAGCTACCTGAACCCAGCTTCCGCCAGGATAGAATTTAGGTCATGAGCAGAGTTTAGGACTGCAGTACTGCAGCTTTACCACTCTGCGCCCCACGGCTCTTAATTTATAGATCTGCACTAAAAGTCCAAAATTTGAGTCCTTTAAGACCAAGACCAAGTGAGACCAAGACCGAGTGTTATTCAAGGTATAAGTTTTGGGTTTTAAGCATTTTATTAAGTTTAGAAAAACAAAAGGGATTGGGAATAAAAAAGAATTCACTGATCCATTTCTGCAAAAAATCCATTTGAACAAAAAAACAGTTATACAATTCAATACAATTTACAATTTACCATTAAATTTTTACACAATCTAAAACAGTCTAAAATAGTCTCATCTCATTGCTATCTCAGTTATATTAGTTAGGGATGGCGTGATGTTTATTTCAAGCTCCATCTTGAAAGGCTAGCCGGAAGAGGGCGGTTTTGCACGCCCTACGGAATTGGCTAAGGGCCCGCACCTCTTCCGGCAGCTGGTTCCACCATTGGGGTGCTTTTATAGAGAAGGCCTGTTCTCTAGTTATAGGGGCACCCATCTTTTTGAAACTTGGGGGGGTATTTTGGGGAGAGACACTGGATGCGATACTGAAAATGTGATGCCTCTGCCTCAAAAAATGGCCCCCCGCCAAGCCTCAGATACCCGCAGATCAATTCTCCATTATTTTCTGTGGGAATAGGTCTCCATAGGGAATAATAGAGTTCCCAGCAGACATTTCCCTCCCCTCCCCCCACTTTCTGATGACCCTGAAGTGGGGGGGAGGGTCTCCAAACCGGGGGATCCCCTGCCCCCACCTGGGATTGGCAACCCTAATGGGAGATTACCGAGGAAGTGCTGGGTTGCTACACAGAGGCAGGCAATGGCAAAACCACCTCTGCAGATCTGTTGTCTTGAAAACCCCCTATAGGGTTGTCCTGAGTCAGCTGCGCAGGGGTCGTTTTGTAGAAAAATAGGTGGTGGAGCTCAGTAGCATCACTCATTAGCATATGCCGCTCCCCCCCCCAGTCAAAAGATGCAAGAAAGGAGAGCCCTGGGCGAGCGAGGCCTGCTTGGGCTGGCTAGAGATCCAGCCAGCCCAAGCAGGCCTCACTCACCTAGGGCTCTCCTTGGCCGCCACCCCCCACAGTCAAAAGGCCAGCAAGCCACCCACTGCCCAAAATCACATAAGAAGTGGAGAAAGGGTGTTGTGGGCTTCTCCAGGGGTGAATGAGGGCTGCTGGGGGCGTGGCAAAGCCCCTGGTGGATGGCTGGCTGCCCGCTCTCCTAATCCAGGGAATGTTATGCAGCTGCACCTCCTATTCAATGGACAAGGTAGGTGGGGAGGAAGAGGCGGAGCCCTCCGAAAGGTTCAGGAGCTGTGCTCCGGTGAGCTCCTGCTGAATCTGAGGCCTGCAGCTGCGACTTGACGGCACTTTCCACCACTACTAAGTGAGCTTGCTTTGTAAAAAAGGGAATTTTGACTCTCCAAAGCTCATGCCCCGAAACTGTGGTGGGCTTCTTAATTGCTATCAGAGTTTGAGGAAGGGCTGCAGCTCAGTAGAAGCACCTCTGCTTAGCATGCAGAAGGTCCCAGGTTCAAATCCTCATCATCTCCAGCGAAAAGGACCGGGCAGCAGGTGATGTGGAAGACCTCAGCCTGAGTCACAGTGAAGAAGATACTATTATTTCCCGCCTTTCACTCCGAATCTCAGAGCGGCTCACAATCTCATTTCTCTCCCACAACAGACACCCTGTGAGGTGGGTGGGGCTGAGAGGACTCTCACAGCAGCTGCCCTTTCAAGGACAACCTCTGCCAGAGCTCTAGCTGACCCAAGGCCATTCCAGCAGGTACAAGTGGAGGGGTGGGGAATAAAACCCAGTGGAATACTGTGTGCAATTCTGGTCACCGCACCTCAGAAAGGATATTATAGCATTGGAAAAAGTCCAGAAAAGAGCAACTAGAATGATTAAAGGGTTAGAACACTTTCCCTATGAAGAAAGGTTAAAACGCTTGGGGCTCTTTAGCTTGGAAAAACGTCGACTGTGGGGTGACATGATAGAGGTTTACAAGATAATGCACGGGATGGAGAAAGTAGAGAAGTACTTTTCTCCCTTTCTCACAATACAAGAACTTGTGGGCATTCCATGAACTTGATGAGCAGTCAGGTTAAAACAGATAAAAGGAAGTACTTCTTCACCTAAAGGGTGATTCACATGTGGAATTCACTGCCACAGGAGGTGGCGGCGGCTACAGGCATAGCCAGCTTTAAGAGGGGGTTAGATAAAAATATGGAGCAGAGGTCCATCAGTGGCTGTTAGCCACAGTGTGTGTATATATATGTGTGTGTGTGTATATATATAATTTTTCTGGCCACTGTTTGACACAAAGTGTTGGACTGGATGGGCCATTGGCCTGATCCAACATGGCTTCTCTTATGTTCTTAAATCTGGTCCTCCCAGATAAGAGAGCTATGGCTGACCCAAGGCCATTCCAGCAGGTGCAAGTGGAGGAGTGGGATATCAAACCCGGTTCTCCCAGATAAGAGTCCTCACACTTAACCACTACACCAAACTGGCTCTCATGTCTTCACACACTGATGTCTTCACACACACAGGGATGAAGAAAAAGAAGATATTGGATTTATATCCCGCCCTCCACTCCAAAGAGTCTCAGAGCGACTCACAGTCTCCTTTACCTTCCTCCCCCACAACAGACACCCTGTGAGGTGGGTGGGGCTGGAGAGGGCTCTCACAGCAGCTGTCCTTTCAAGGACAACCTCTGCCAGAGCTATGGCTGACCCAAGGCCATGCTAGCAGCTGCAAGTGGAGGAGTGGGGAATCAAACCCGGTTCTCCCAGATAAGAGTCCACACACTTAACCACTACACCAAACTGGATCACACATACACACACCCCACAGTTACATATGGGCACTTGGATGTGGGGGCCTCGCAGTTCTAGTTAATGCTCATTATGTCCAGTCCTCCCTCTAAGCTGTGAAGTCTTGTGAGCAAACATTCTTCTTTGTGAGCTCCTGGCATTAATGTCGTGAGCTGCTGCATGGATTAGTGTGCTCTGCGGCCAGCCTTCCTGAACTAAGACAAAAAATGTGTGAGCCAGAGGCTACAAAACCGTGAGCTAGCTCGCACTAACTCAGCTTAGACGGAACACTGGTTACTCCTCTAAGCTGTGGAGTTTTGTGAGCAAAAATTCTACTTTGTGAGCTACTGGCATCAAACCTGTGAGCTACTGCATTAATTAGTGTGCTCTGGGGCCATTTTTCTTGAGCTAAGACCAAAATGTGTGAGCCAGGGGCTAAAAAACTGTGAGCTAGCTCACACTAACTCAGCTTAGAGGGAACACTGGCCCCACGTCGCTTGTTGAGCTGTGTACCCGTCTCTCCACCGCATATTTTGGTGTCAATTCCGATGTGTTATTTGACTTGCAGCAGTCCCTGCTAAGTATGAAAGACAGACTCCAAAGCGGATATCTTCTCGGAACTAGACTACAGAAAAGCACCACTGCCTTTGTCAAGAGGGCGCATCTAAAACCAGGGCATTAGCCACAACCTTCTTAACACTTCCACCGTAGCTCTCGGGGTTAAGTCGCTTGCCCCTGTGTTTAGCAAACGGGCTCCGTGAAACGCGGGCAATGCGGTTGCCATGTGTCCCTAATGCCAAACAAGTGCTTCTAGCTTTTCCATTGCCACTTGTCTGTGCTCGCAGCATGTGTTAATCTAATTATCGCATTAGCTAAGCATCTGCCATGATGCCCTTTTCCCTACAGGAGCGGGATAAGTTTGGCCTCTTGGAAGAACCCGCCCTCCCCTTCCTCCTAAGCCAGCTTGCCCGAACAACGCAAGGAGGCTGGCAAAACCAGCGCTGACAAAATAAGAGAAACGCGTCCTCTTCCGTAGCCTAGGGCATTAAGATGCAGGAATCTACTTTAAGCCACATTTCTAACCACAGTTCAGAACCAGCCGGGCTTTAGCCGCTCTAAAACTCACTGATGGCTTTATAGGGGAGCAGCGGTGTGGATGTCTTACAGTAGCGTTGGAAGCATTTCGTTCTTTCCCCTGGGAAGAGTTCATGTCGGACAGTATCTGACCGAGACTCTAGTCCAACCAGATTTTCCGGGTGTGAGCTTTCAAGATATATATATATTGTAACCTATTCTGAACATATGTTTAGTTTAGTTTATTTATAATTTATATCCCGCCCTTCCCACCAAAGTGGCTCAGGGCGGCTCACAACATAAAATCCAAAATAAAAATATTAAGTTTAAGCATTTAACACAGTTAAAAACATTTAAAACATTAGGGATAGCAGAAATCTTATAAGACTACGCTTCGTTTCCTGTGCCGGTTAGTTATAAGCCAGCCGGAAGAGGGTTGTTTTACAGGCCCTGCGGAACTGAGCAAGGTCCCGCAGGGCCCTCACTTCTTCCGGCAGCTGATTCCACCAGGAAGGGGCCATAACAGAGAAGGCCCTGTCCCTAGTAGATTTTAGGCGGGCTTCCTTTGGCCCGGGGATAACGAGAAGATTTTGGGTTCCCAATCTCAGTACTCTCTGGGGAACATGTGGGGAGAGACGGTCCTTCAGGTAGGCAGGTCCTAGGCCAAATAGGGCTTTAAAGGTAATAACCAGCACTTTGTACCAGACTTGGTATATTATTGGCAGCCAGTGCAGAACCCGGAACCCCGGCTGAATGTGCTCCCATCTTGGGAGCCCCAATAACAGCCGGGCCGCGGCATTCTGCACTAGCTGCCTTCTACTGAATCAGACCCTCAGTCCATCAAAGTCAGTCTTGTCTGTCTCCTCAGACTGGCAGCGGCTCTCCAGGGTCTCAAGCTGAGGTTTTTCACACCTATTCGCCTGGACCCTTTTTTAGTTGGAGATAACGTTCCGATTTTGAAAGTACTTCCTTACAAGAGTGGTGTGAAATAACATTTTGATTTTTCTATGGGCATTTAAGGAATTTTGGTTTGTGATGAGGATAATATAATTGCATCGTTATGAAAGAAATCGCTTAAGCATTTATCTGCAACATAAAAACGCAGTGCTTTATTTCTAGGTGGGGGCAGGAGATCCTCCAGTCTGGAGGCCTCCCCCTGCTTCCGGATCATTAGAAAGTATGTGGAGGGGAGGGAAATGTCTGCTGGGCACTCCATTATTCCATATGGAGACCAATTCCTATAGGGTATAATGGAGAATTGATCTGTGGGTATCTGAGGCTGTGGGGGGTCTGCTGTTTGAGGTAGAGGCACCATATTTGCAGCATAGCATCTGGTGCCTCTCCTCAAAACACCCTCCAAGTTTCAAAAGGATTGGACAAGCAGGTCCAGTTCTTTGAGCCCCCAAAGCAGGTGCCCCTATCCTTCATTATTTCCAGTGGAGGGAAGGCATTTAAAAGGTGAGCAGTCCCTTTAAATGTGATGGCCAGAACTCGCTGTGGAGTTCAGTCGTGCTCATCACACCCTTGATCCTGGCCCCACCCCCAAAGTTCCTAGATGTTTCTTGAATTGGGCCTGGCAACCTTAAAAAGGTCAAGGTAGTCCCCTGTGCAAGCACCAGTCGCTTCCGACTCTGGGGTGATGTTGCTTTCACAACGTTTACATGGCACACTTTTTACTGGGTGGTTTGCCATCGCCTTCCCCAGTCATCTACGCTTCCCCCCCAGCAAGCTGGGGACTCATTTTACCAACCTCGGAAGGATAGAAGGCTGAGTCAACCTGGAGCCGGCTACCTGAACCCAGCTTCCGTTGGGATCGAACTCTGGTCGTGTGCAGAGAGTTCGGACGGCAGTACTGCAGCTTTAACACTGTGCCACGGGGCTCTTAACATATGTGGAAAGGAAAGGTCCCCTGTGCAAGCACCAGTCGTTTCCGACTCTGGGGTGACGCTGCTTTCACAACGTTTCCACGGCAGACTTTTGACGGGGTGGTTTGCCCTTGCCTTCCCCAGTCGTCTACGCTTCTCCCCCCAGCAAGCTGGGGACTCCTTTGACCGACTTCAGAAGGATGGAAGGCAGAGGCTAAAAAACCGGTTTGGGGGTCCTCTTTTTGATGACAAGGCTGTTCCTTTCTAGCAGGGTTTCAGCTGAGTTCCCAACTTGTCTTTTTTTCCCCCTCCCCTCTTGTGGATGTCATCAGCTAGAGCTTCTGTTGTGTGCTGTGAGCAGATTGCTGTGTTTCTGACGGCCGGCTGCCCCTGTGGTTTGTGAGCCGTGGTTTGATTGTAGCCATTGTGTTGTAATTATCAAGACTCTGTTTTGTGTGTCCTGATAGTTAACCGCCTCGTATGGAGCAGAAGCTGGGTGAAAGTTGTTTTGAGCATCGAATCCTGCTTCTTGAGAATCAGAAGGCTGGGAAGCTGTTCCTTTATTAGAGCATAAGAAGAGCTCTCTTAGGGTTTCCAAGTGCCAGGGAAGGAAGAGCTCCAGAAATTATAGCTGATCGGCAGACTGAGATCAGTTCCCCTGGAGAAAATGGCGGCTTTGGAGGAGAGATTCCATGGCACTATATCCCCACTGGCCTGGATATCCCAGGCTAGCCAGTTTGGTGTAGTGGTTAAGTGCATGGACTCTTAACTGGGAGAACCAGGTTTGATTCCCCACTCCTCCACTGGCAGCTGCTGGAATGGCCTTGGGTCAGCCATAGCTCTGGCAGAGGTTGTCCTTGAAAGGGCAACTGTTGTGAGAGCCCTCTCAGCCCCAAGCACCTCACAGGGTGTCTGTTGTGGGGGAGTTGTATAAAGGAGATTGTAGGCCGCTCTGAGCCTCTGTCCTTGAAAGGGCAGCTTCTGTGAGAGCCCTCTCAGCCCCACCCACCTCACAGGATGTCTATTGTGGGGGAGGAAGATAAAGGAGATTGTGAGCCGCTGTGAGATCTGGAGTGGAGGGCAGGATATAAATCCAATATCATCATCTTCTCCTTCTCCTCCTCCCCCCCCCACCACCACTCCAGTTTGGTGTAGTGGTTAAGTGCATGGACTCTTATCTGGGAGAACCGGGTTTGATTCCCCACTCCTCCACTTGCACCTGCTAGCATGGCCTTGGGTCAGCCATAGCTCTGGCAGAGGTTGGCCTTGAGAGGGCGTGCTGCTGTGAGAGCCCTCTCAGCCCCACCCACCTCACAGGGTGTCTGTTGTGGGGGAGGAAGGGAAAGGAGATTGTAGGCCACTCTGAGCCTCTGTCCTTGAAAGGGCAGCTTCTGTGAGAGCCCTCTCAGTCCCACTCACCTCACAGGATGTCTATTGTCAGGTAGGAAGATAAAGGAGATTGTGAGCCGCTCTGAGATTTGGAGTGGAGGGCAGGATATAAATCCAATATCATCATCTTCTCCTCCTCCCCCCACCCCCACCACTCCAGTTTGGTGTAGTGGTTAAGTGCGTGGACTCTTATCTGGGAGAGCCGGGTTTGATTCCCCACTCCTCCACTTGCACCTGTTGGAAGGGCCTTGGGTCAGCCATGGCTCTCATAGAGTTGTCCTTGAAAGGGCAGCTGCTGTAAGAGCTCTCTCATCTCCACCTACCTCACAGGGTGTCTGTTGTGCGGCGGAGAGGTAAAGGAGATTGTGACCGCTGTGAGACTCTGAGATTCAGTATAGAGCGGGATATAAATTCAGTATCTTCTTCTGAGTAGCGTAAGGACATGAATGAAGCCATGCTGGATCAGGCTGAAGGTCCATCCACTCCAGCACTCTGACCAATTTCCCACTTGCCTTATGCCACTCTCAATCTCATCTTCTCTGCGGGGCTTCCCTCCGATTTCACACTATCTGGTAAGACCTCATTTGGAGTATTGTGTTCAGTTTGGGGCACCTCACTTTAAGAAGGATATAGACAAGCTGGAACGGGTCCAGAGGAGGGCGACAAAGATGGTGAGGGGTCTGAAGACCAAGTCCTATGAGGAAAGGTTGAAGGAGCTGGAGATGTTTAGACTGGAGAGGAGGCGGCTGAGAGGTGATAGGATCACCATCTTCAAGTCCTTGAAGGGCTGTCCTATAGAGGATGGGGTGGAATTGTTTGCTGTGGCCCTGGAAGGTAGGACCAGAACCAACGGGTTGAAATTAAATCAAAAGAGTTTCCGGCTCAACATTAGGAAGAACTTCCTGACTGTTAGAGCGATTCCTCAGTGGAACAGGCTTCCTCAGGAGGTGGTGGGCTCTCCTTCCTTGGAGGTTTTGAAACAGAGGCTAGAGGGCCATCTGACAGCAATGAAGATCCTGTGAATTTAGGGGGAAGTATTTGTGAGTTTCCTGCGCTGTGCCGGGGGTTGGACTAGATGATCCTAGAGGTCCCTTCCAACTCCATGATTCTATGATTCTATCTGCCCCACAGCTGCAGCTAGCATCGGATTTTTCACACAGCAAACAGAAACTGTTTTTTTAGATATTTCTGTTTACCATGCAAAAAAGCCAATGCAAGTGGGAAATCACATTGTCACAGTGGCCAAAACCCAGGGGCCCTCAGGAGATCAATCAGCAGGGCCAGAAACCCTGAAGCCCTCCCACTGTTGCCCCCAAGCACCAAGAATAAAGAGCATCACTGCCCTAGACATAAGAGAGGCCTTGTTGGATCAGACCAATGGCCCATCCAGTCCAACACTCCATGTCACGCAGTGGCCAAAACCCAGGTGCCATCAGGAGGTCCTTCAGTGCGGCCAGGACACTAGAAGCCCTCCCACTGTTGCACCAAGAAAACGGAGCATCACTGCCCCAGACAGAGAGTTCCATCTATCCCTTGTGGCTAATAGCCACTGATGGACCTCTGCTCTATCTGTTTGTCAAGTCCCCTTGTAAGAACATCAGAGAAGCCATGTTGGATCAGGCCAATGGCCCATCCAGTCCAACACTCTGTGTCACATAAGAACATAAGAGAAGCCCCGTTGGATCAGGCCAATGGCCCATCCAGTCCAACAATCTGTGTAACATAAGAACATAAGAGAAGCCATATTGGATCAGACAACGGCCCATCCAGTCCAACACTCTGTATCACAGAAGAACATAAGAGAAGTCATGTTGGATCAGGCCAATGGCCCATCCAGTCCAACACTCTGTGTCACAGAAGAACATAAGAGAAGCCATGTTGGATCAGGCCAGTGGCCCATCCAGTCCAACACTCTGTGTCACAGAAGAACATAAGAGAAGCCATGTTGGATCAGGCCAATGGCCCCTCCAGTCCAACACTCTGTGTCACACAAGAACATAAGAGAAGCCATGTTGGATCAGGCCAATGGCCCCTCCAGTCCAACACTCTGTGTCACATAAGAACATAAGAGAAGCCATGTTGGATCAGGCCAATGGCCCATCCAGTCCAACACTCTGTGTCACACAAGAACATAAGAGAAGCCATGCTGGATCAGGCCAGTGGCCCCTCCAGTCCAACACTCTGTGTCACACAGTGGCCAAAACCCAGGGGCCATCAGGAGGTCCAGCAGCAGGGCCAGAACTCCAAAAGCCCTCTGTCAATGAGGCCAAGGCCAAAACCCATGGGTTCCCAGATCTAGTGTGCACAAGGAAAAAACAATCCTTGTAAAATATATTAATTTGTATAATTCTCAGAAGTAATTTTTATCTCTAGGCAACACACCACTGTGAAATCACACAGCAAGAGAAAACCGGAAGAACTAGCTTAACTCTCTGACACATTTGAAGCCTGCCTGAGATGGCAGAGTCTTAAAGTCCCAGAGCCAAAGGCCATAGTGAAGTGTGTCCTTCCCATTGCTGTCGATTGCAGTATATGCATAACAGAGCCAAGACCTTTAGTCTAAGGGCGTCGAACTCATTTGTTATGAGGGCCGGATCTGACACAAATGAGACCTTGTTGACCTGGGCCATGTAGGGTCGAGCTGGGTCTTGTGTGTACCTATTAGGTAGAAGAGATATAAACTTTATAAAGGACATAGACAAACACAATTTAATATATACATTTTAAGCAACTTAACACATGCTTAAAGTGTTAGCGCTCATTGGTCTTAAAGGTGCTTTCTTTGTATTTCTCCCAAGGGATCCAGGGAAATGGGCAAAGGAAGCTCTGTCTCTTTCCTTCCTTCCCCAGGGGACTGGGGAGGGGGGGAGCCTCAGCCAGTAAAAGAGAAGCTTGGCTCAGTAGCTCTGCTGTGCAATTGAGAAAGCTTGGAAAGACAAGCTCTGCCTCCCCCCCCCTTCCTCCCTCAGCCAGTGGAGAAAATAGACCTCCTGTGCGATTGAGCAAGCCTTGCAAAGCAAGCTGTTGTGCAGATGAAAGCAAGAAAGAGGGAGAAGGAAGCAGACGACAGCCAGTTGTTCGGGGGCCTGATTCGGCCCCCACGCCACATGTTTGACACCCCTGCTTTAGCCCATCAGAATCCAAGCTAGTTTTCTTCTCCAGGTTCTTTGCTCAGTTATAATTTTTGGCCAGCTTACATCAGCTGACAATGAAAATCCAATCAGAACATGTTCTTGCTGGAACTCTCTAGAACAGGGGTGTCAGTCATGCGGCCTGGGGGCTGAATCAGGCCCTCAGAGGGCTCCTATCAGGCCCCCAAGCAACTGGCTGTCATCTGCTTCCTTCTCCCTCTCTCTCGCTTCCTTCTGCATAACAGCTTGCTTTGCCAGGCTTGCTCAATTGCACAGGAGCTACAGAGCAAAGCCTCTATTTTCTGTTTTCTCCATTGGCTGAGGCTCCTCCCTTGGGAAAGACAGCTTGCCGCCCTGAGCCTGCCTTTGGCGGGGGAGGGTGGGATATAAAAATAAATTTATTATTATTATTATTATTTTGTCAGACTCTTTCAGTTGCACAGCAGAGCTACTGAGCCAAACTGCTCTTCCTTCTATTGGCTGAGGCTCCTCCACACCCTAGTCCCCTGCGGAAGGAAGGAAAGAGCCAGAGCTTCCTTCACCCAGTTCCCTGGATCCCATGGGAGAGATTAAAAGAAAGTACCTTTAAGACCAACGAATGCTAATGCTTTAAGCATGTTTTATTTTAAGGGTTTTAAAAAAAAATCTTCAGTTGTGTTTGTCTGTGTCCTTTATAAAGTTTATATCTTTGCTACCTAATCTTAAATAGGTATACGCATGGCCCAGCCCAACATGGCTCGGCCAACAAGGTCTCATTTATGTCAAAGCTGGCCCTCACAACACATGAGTTTGACACTCCTCCTCTAGAAAATTACCTCATCGCACCAGATTCCCCCCTCCCATCCTGTGAGGAGCAGGTTCCAATGAAGGGTGCATTGGCCTTGAAGATGATAAGGGCCGTGCAGTCAACGGAGCCCAGTTAGCAACACCTAAACAACGCTTGGGGCTCTTTAGCTTGGAGAAACGTCGACTGTGGGGTGACGTGATAGAGGTTTATAGGATAATGCATGGGATGGAGAAAGTCGAGAAAGAAGTACTTTTCTCCCTTTCTCACAATACAAGAACTCGTGGGCATTCGATGAAATTGCTGAGCAGACAGGTTAAAACGGATAAAAGGAAGTACTTCTTCACCCAAAGGATGATTGACAGGTGGAATTCACTGCCACAGGAGATGGTGGTGGCTACAAGCATAGCCAGCTTCAAGAGGGGGTTAGATAAAAATATGGAGCAGAGGTCCATCAGTGGCTATTACCCATAGTGTGTATATATATGTGTGTATGTGTATTATATATATAATTTTTTTGGCCACTGTGTGACACAGAGTGTTGGACTGAATGGGCCACTGGCCTGATCCAACAGGGCATCTCTTATGTGACATAGAGTGTTGGACTGGATGGGCCATTGGCCTGATCCAACAGGGCTTCAATTATGTTCTTATGTGACACAGAGTGTTGGACTGGAGGGGCCACTGGTCTGATCCAACAGGGCTTCACTTATGTTCTTATGTGACACAGAGTGTTGGACTGGAGGGGCCACTGGCCTGATCCAACAGGGCTTCTCTTATGTTCTTAAGTGACACAGAGTGTTGGACTGGATGGGCCACTGGCCTGATCCAACATGAAGAAGATATTGGATTTATATCCCGCCCTCCACTCCGAAGAGTCTCAGAGCGGCTCACAATCTCCTTTACCTTCCTCCCCCACAACAGACACCCTGTGAGGTGGGTGGGGCTGGAGAGGGCTCTCACAGCAGCTGCCCTGTCACGGACAACCTCTGCCAGAGCTATGGCTGACCCAAGGCCATTCTAGCAGGTGCAAGCGGAGGAGTGGGGAATCAAACCCGGTTCTCCCAGATAAGAGTCCGCACACTTAACCACTACACCAAACATGGCTTCTCTTATGTTCTTATGTGACACAGAGTGTTGGTCTGGATGGGCCATTGGCCTGATCCAACCTGGCTTCTCTTATGTTCTTATGTGACCCAGAGTGTTGGACTGGATGGGCCATTGGCCTGATCCAACAGGGCTTCTCTTATGTTCTTAAGTGATAGAGGGTGTTGGACTGGATGGGCCACTGGCCTGATCCAACATGGCTTCTCTTATGTTCTTATGTGACACAGAGTGTTGGACTGGAGGGGCCACTGGCCTGATCCAACATGGCTTCTCTTATGTTCTTACCTGCAAAATGGCACGAGCCTGTTACTCTTCACGTTACCCCCTGGGAGGAATCGGGGGCTTTGCCTCACTGTCCTGCTGTTGCCCCTCAAGCCCGAAACTGACCAAGCTGCTACCCTGAAATCCGGTTGATCTCTGAGGTGCTAACTGAACGATGAGAGCCAGTTTGGTGTTGGTGTCCCCTCTAAGCTGAGTTGGCGTGAGCCAGCTCCCAGATTTTTAGTCTCCAGCTCACACATTGTTGTCTTCACCCAGAGCACAGTCATGGATGCAGTCGCTCGCAATTTTCATGCCAGCTGCTCACAGCTTTAATGCCAGCAGCTCACAAAAAAAGAATTTTTGCTCTGCAGCTTAGAGGGAACAGTTTTTGGTGTTGCGGTTAAGAGCGCAGACTCGAATCTCTGAGCCCCAGGTTTGATTCCCCACTACTCCTCCACATGCAACCAACCAGGTGACCTTGGGTTAGTTACAAGTTCTCTCAGAGCTGTAATGCTCAAGAGCCGTTCTCCCAGAGCTCTCTCAGCCCCACCTAGCTCACAGGGTGTCTATTGTAGGAAGCAGAAGAAGATGAAGATATTGGATTTATATCCCGCCCTCCACTCCGAAGAGTCTCGGAGAGGCTCACAATCTCCTTTCCCTTCCTCCCGCACAACAGACACCCTGTGAGGTAGATGAAGATATTGGATTTATATCCCGCCCTCAACTCCGAAGAGTCTCGGAGCGGCTCACAATCTCCTTTCCCTTCCTCCCCCACAACAGACACCCTGTGAGGTAGATGAAGATATTGGGTTTATATCCCGCCCTCCACTCCGAAGAGTCTCAGAGCGGCTCACAAACTCCTTTCCCTTCCTCCCCCACAACAGACACCCTGTGAGGTAGATGAAGATATTGGGTTTATATCCTGCCCTCCACTCCAAAGAGTCTCAGAGCGGCTCACAAACTCCTTTCCCTTCCTCCCCCACAACAGACACCCTGTGAGGTAGATGAAGATATTGGATTTATATCCTGCCCTCCACTCCAAAGAGTCTCAGAGCGGCTCACAATCTCCTTTCCCTTCCTCCCCCACAACAGACACCCTGTGAGGTAGATGAAGATATTGGATTTATATCCTGCCCTCCACTCCAAAGAGTCTCAGAGCGGCTCACAATCTCCTTTCCCTTCCTCCCCCACAACAGACACCCTGTGAGGTAGATGAAGATATTGGGTTTATATCCCGCCCTCCACTCCGAAGAGTCTCAGAGCGGCTCACAAACTCCTTTCCCCCCCCCCCCCCCACAACAGACGCCCTGTAAGGTGGGTGGGGTTGAGAGGGCTCTCACAGCAGCTGCCATTTCAAGGACAACCTCTGCCAGAGCTATGGCTGACCCAAGGCCATGCCAGCAGGTGCAAGTGGAGGAGTGGGGAATCAAACCCGGTTCTCCCAGATAAGAGTCCGCACACTTAACCACTACACCAAACTGGCTCTCTGGAAGCAGAAGGGAAGGAGATTGTAAGCCTCTTTGAGGCTCTGAGTGAGGGGCAGGGTATAAATCTGATCTTCTTTCATCTAACTCTTCTACTGTAGTCAGGTTGACTCCGCCTTCCCTCCTTCCGAGTCGGTCAAATGAGTCCCCAGCTTGCTGGGGGGGAAGCGCAGAGGACTGAGGAAGGCAATGGCAAACCACCCCATAAAAAGTCTGCTGTGAAAACGTTGTGAAAGCAACATCACCCCAGAGTCAGAAACGACTGGTGCTTGCACAGGGGACTACCTTGACCTTTTTCTACTGTAGACCACCATGGCTACCCCCGTGAAATGGCTTTTTGAGTTTCTAGCACCTGTGACTGCAAAGAGATGCCACAGACGTCTGGTCAGCACCATTTGAAACCTCCAAAAACTCGACAGGGCTCTTGCCTGAGCATTCCAGTGGCTTGAGGGCGGGGCAGACTGTCTTTGTCCTGTTGGGCTCCCGCCCCCTCCCCAGGACTATGAGAGATGACATAAATTACAAGCTCCATGAGTATGTAGAATATGCAGGTTACAGGAATGCAGTTTTTCTTGGTGTGAAACTTTGGATGGCTGGGATGCAAACCCCTTAATAGCTTTAAAAAAAATACAGAGAGTCCAACTGATCATTGTTCCCTCGAAATAATAGATTGAAAAAGAGCGGTTAGCTCTGGGGTGGCAAAACTATGGCTCGGGAGCCACATGTGGCTCTTTCACACATCTTGTGCGGCTCTCAAAGCCCCCCTCCACCACCTTATCAGCCAGCTTGGAGAAGGCATTTGTCTCTTTAAATCACTTCTCCAATCCATGCCAGCTGGTGCCTTGGAAAATGGATTTTAAGTTAAAGTTACTTTCTTTCTACCTCTCCCTTCCCGTTTGACTCCCTCTCTTCCTCCCGAAGAGCCCCGTGGCGCAGGGTGTTAAAGCTACAGTACTGCAGTCCTAAGCTGTGTTCACAGCCTGAGTTCGATCCCGGTGGAAGCTGCTTCAGGTAGCTGGCTCGAGATTGACTCAGCCTTCCATCCTTCCGAGGTCGGTCAAATGAGTCCCCAGCTTGCTGGGGGGAAAGCATAGATGACTGGGGAAAGCAATGGCAAACCACCCCAAAAAAAGTCTGCCATGAAAACGTGAAAGCAACGTCACCC
The DNA here is from genome assembly GCF_032191835.1 of Heteronotia binoei. Classification (NCBI taxonomy): domain Eukaryota; kingdom Metazoa; phylum Chordata; class Lepidosauria; order Squamata; family Gekkonidae; genus Heteronotia; species Heteronotia binoei. The sequence goes on along the minus strand of NC_083243.1, from coordinate 6,479,259 downwards.
CAGAGTCAGAAACGACTGGTGCTTGCTGTCACGTTCTCCGGGTGCAGGCAGGCAGGAGTCCAAAGCCAGTCCAAGGTCAAAATCCAGGAAGTCAAGCAGGAGCCAAGTCACCAATGCAGAATCACAAACCAGAATCAGAAGTCAATGTCCAAAAGCCAAAAGGTCAGGGTGCCAAGGAAATCAAGCAGGTCAGGATCAGGAAGGAGTGTGGATGCAAGCCAGAGAATAGACTTGTTGCTTCCACAAGGTTACCAGCTCCTGGGTGGGAGCTATATGGGAGTCTCAATCAGCCTGCTCCCTGGGTGGCAGTGACTCTGCTAGAACTCAGGGCTGAGAGACCTGAAGCCTCGGCGTGTCTCATGTCATCGCACTGAAAGTTCTTTCCGGAGCCTGCTTCGAACTCTTGAGATGGGAGGAGGAGAGCTTGGAGGAGATTGATCGTCAACAGCTGACACTGGTGCCTGGAGAGTGACTGATGGGCCAGCTGCTGTTTGTTCAGCTGAGGAACTGGCTGGCAACTCTTCCAGGTCTGTTAACCCTTCCAGCTCCTTCTCATCAGGGCTCATGACACTTGCACAGGGGACCGTTCCTTTTCCTTTCCTTACTCCCTCCCTTCTTCCATTACTTCCTGCCAGCCTGCCGCTCTCAAACATCTCTTCGTGTCTTGTGGCTCTCAAACATCTGATGTTTCTTCTATGTGGCTCTTGCGCTAAGCAAGTTTGGCCACCCCTGGGTTAGCTGATGCAATAATATTTCTCCCCTACAGCCAGGGCGGCGGTCCCGCTGAAGGCTTTCCCCAGGCACCATGTTGGGCTTTATTTTATTTTCTAAAAAGCCTATCCAGAGGGAGGTTGAAGCCGCTTAACCAAGGGGGGGGGGCGGCATTTCCAGGAGTAGCCGGCTGTGTGTCCTCAGTAGATTCATATTTTCGACAATAGCTTTTTCCTCCGTGTTTAATGAGCTGGATGGCGGAGTAATGAGGCCGAACTTCCTGCCGAAGACAAAGGCTCTTTCTTGACGAGAGAACCGGGATCCTGTTCCCTGTGTTGCATCACGATGAACTCCCGTGAACCGGCCGTCACGGATGTCCCCTGAAGAGGCGAGAAGGTGGCGCTTGGTTCTGTCGGTTGCTGGCGCTCCGTCCCTGGACGTTTGCACGCGACTCGCGGCTTCGCTCTCCGGCTTGTTCTGTTCCGTCAGCTGCGTCTCCACGCTGGCCTACGAAGCTGTTCCTTTTCTTACCGTTGGAGCATAAGAAGGTGACGAAGGTATTGTATTTATGCCCCACCCTACACTCTGAATCTCAGAGCGGATCATAATGTCCTTTACTTCCTTCCCCCGGAACAGGCACCCTGTGAGGTGGGTGGGGCTGAGAGAGCTCTCCCAGAAGCTGCCCTTTCAAGGACAACCTCTGCCAGAGCTCTGGCTGACCCAAAGCTATTCTAGCAGCTGCAAGTGGAGGAGTGGGGAATCAAACCCGGTTCTCCCAGATAAAAGTCAGTGCACTTAACCACTACACACACTAGCATTGCCAGACTCCAGGCAGGGCCTGGAGACCTCCAGAAATTACAACTGGTCTGCAGAGAGCAGAGGTCAGTTCCCCCTAGAGGACACGGCCACTTCGGAGGGTGGATTCTATGAGATTATACCCTGCTGAGCTCTCTCCTTTCCCTAAACTCCACCCTGCTCAGGCTCCACCCCCAAATTCTTCAGGAATTAGGGTTTGTAGAATCTTTCGGGCTCAAGTGCTGTGTTCTACTGGAGAAAGTTTTCCTTCCAGACGTTTCGTTCTCAGCTGCGGAGAACATCCTCAGTGGCGTTGCAGCCGGAGCAGGCGCTCTGACCTTCTTGGCTGCTGTGCATTGAGACTCAGCAGCCAAGCACAGACTCAGCACAGCAGCCAAGAAGGTCAGAGCACCTGCTCCGGCTGCAACGCCACTGAGGATGTTCTCCGCAGCTGAGAACGAAACGTCTGGAAGGAAAACTTTCTCCAGTAGAACACGGCACTTGAGCCCGAAAGATTCTACAAACCCTAATGATGTTACCAGCCGTGAAAACCTGAAATCTTTGATCTTCAGGAATTTCCCAACATGGAGTTGGCAACCGGAATTCTGCGGAATGAGGTCAGCAGTCCACGCAATGCTGCAGTCTCCGAGACGCTGTGCAGAAGCTTCACAGCACAATACAAAGGTGCCAGTTTGGTGTAGTGGTTAAGTGCGCAGACTCTTATAGAAGAGAACCGGGTTTAATTCCACACTCCTCCACTTGCAGCTGCTGGAATGGCATTGGGTCAGCCAGAGCTCTCGCAGAGTTGTCCTTGAAAGGGCAGCTTCTGTCAGAGCTCTCTCAGCCCCACCCACCTCACAGGCAATGTTCCCTCTTAAGGTGCAGAGTCCTGTGAGCAAAAATTCTACTTTCTGAGCTACTGGCATTAAAGCTGTGAGCGACTGCATTAATTAGTATGCTCTGGGGCCATCCTTCCTGAGCTAAGACAAAAATGTGTGAGCTGGAGGCTAAAAATCTGTGAGCTAGCTCATAGGAATATAAGAGAAGCCATGTTAGATCAGGCCAGTGGCCCCTCCAGTCCAACATTCTGTCTCACATAAGAGAAGCCATGTTGGATCAAGCCAATGGCCCTCCAGTCCAACATTCTGTCTCACATAAGAGAAGCCATGTTGGATCAGGCCAATGGCCCTCCAGTCCAACATTCTGTCTCACACAGTGGCCAAAAAAAAAAAAAAACCCAAGTGCCATCAGGAGGTTCACAAATGGGGCTAAAAACTCTTCCACTTTGCCCCCCCCCCCTCGCATGGTGTCTGTTGCGGGGGATGAAAGTAAAGTAGATTGTGAGCCACTCTGAGATTCAGAGTGAAGGGCAGGGTATAAATCCAATATCATCATCTACCTCACAGGGTGTCTGTTGTGGGGGAGGAAGGGAAAGGAGATTGTGAGCCGCTCTGAGACTCTTCGGAGTGGAGGGCGGGATAGAAATCCAATATCATCTTCTTCTTCTTCTTCTTCTTCTTCTTCTTCTTCTTCTTCTTCTTCTTCTTCTTCTTCATCAAAAAGCGGGGAGGGGGAGAGGGAAATGTCTGCTGGACACTCCTTTATTCCCTATGGAGACTGATTCCCATAGGATATAATGGAAAATTGATCTGAGGGTATCTGGGGCTCTGGCGGGACTGTTTTTTTTTTTGAGGTAGAAACACCACATATGCAGCATAGCATCTGGTGCCTCTCCTCAAAACACCTCCCAAGTTTCAACAAGATTGGACCAGGGGGTCCAATTCTATGAGCCCCAGACGAATGTGTCCCCGTCCTTCATTATTTCCAGTAGAGGGAAGGCATTTAAAAGAAGAAGATGATATTGGATTTATATCCCGCCCTCCACTCCGAAGAGTCTCAGAGCGGCTCACAATCTCCTTACCCTTTTCCCCCCACAACAGACACCCTGTGAGGTGGGTGTGGCTGGAGAGGGCTCTCACAGCAGCTGCCCTTTCAAGGACAACTCTGTGAGAAGCTATGGTTGACCCAAGGCCATTCCAGAAGGTGCAAGTGGAGGAGTGGGGAATCAAACCCGGTTCTCCCAGATAAGAGTCCTCACACTTAACCACTACACCAAACTGGCTTCTCTCACGTTCTCTCACGTTGAAAGGGGTGTGGTCACTTTCAACGTGATGGCCAGAACTCCCTTTAAATTATGCTTGTCACACCCTTGCTCCTGGCTCCACCCCCAAAGTCTCCTGGCTCCATCCCCAAAGCCTCCTGGCTCCGGCCCCAAAGTCCCCAGATATTTCTTGAACTGGACTCGGCAACCCTAGTTCTTCCCTTTGCCGCCCAACATGGCTTCAATCGTTACAGCCCTAAGGAAAGTTTGCAGAGGTTGTGTTTCCAGGGAGCGATTTCCCTCATTCGTCTGCTGGCTGCTGGACTCCTGCGTGTTGCTGGGGATTCGAGAGCACTCTGCTGCGCTGGGCATGAACTCCGGCCGGCCCTGGGGCATTTTCTAAGCCTCCGCATCTGCTGGCGAGTAATGCTGAGTTGGGGATTCCAATCCCTTTTGCAAACAAGCGGGAGTCAGGCCTTTGCTTGGCACTGGCACTGGGACATCATCGCCACATGACCGAGCAAGCCCCTGGCTTTGGACTGCGGCTGCCAGCCTCCAGGCAGGGACCCGAAGGAAAACCGTGACAAAGTGACGAATGCGATCATCAATTCATTTATAATTATTTATGCATGAAACTTCCAAGTACTTGAGGATCACGATCCAATCCAGCAATTAGTATTTTAAGGTGAGCACGTCGCGTTCATGCGCAAAACGCATCTCGGCACAACTGCATCGCAAGAAACAGCTTAAAGCGCTTCGTGCGACGAAGTGCTTGTCAGTCAAAGCACCCGCGCAGGTTTCACTCCCAAAAGGCATATCGCTGAAGATTCCCCGAGGTCCCTTTGACGGAGCCTGGAGCCGGCAGGACGCTTCTTGCACCGTTTCCACCGTCTTTATCAAAAAGGGATATTCAAAAGGTTGTATTTTTGCCAGGAGAGCCAGTTTGGTGTAGTGGTTAAGTGTGCGGACTCTTATCTGGGAGAACTGGGTTTGATTCCCCACTCCTCCACTTGCACCTGCTGGAATGGCCTTGGGTCAGCCAGAGCTCTGGCAGAGGTTGTCCTTGAAAGGGCAGCTTCTGTGAGAGCCCTCCCCAGCCCCACCCACCTCACAGGGTGTCTGTTGTGGGGGAGGAAGGGAAAGGAGATTGTAGGCCGCTCTGAGACTCTGTCCTTGAAAGGGCATCTTCTGGGAGAGCCCTCTCAGCCCCACCCACCTCACAGGGTGTCTGTTGTGGGGGAGGAAGGGAAAGGAGATTGTAGGCCGCTCTGAGACTCTGTCCTTGAAAGGGCATCTTCTGGGAGAGCCCTCTCAGCCCCACCCACCTCACAGGGTGTCTGTTGTGGGGGAGGAAGGGAAAGGAGATTGTAGGCCGCTCTGAGACTCTGTCCTTGAAAGGGCATCTTCTGGGAAAGCCCTCTCAGCCCCACCCACCTCACAGGGTGTCTGTTGTGGGGGAGGAAGGGAAATGAGATTGTAGGCCGCTCTGAGACTCTGTCCTTGAAAGGGCAGCTGCTGGGAGAGCCCTCTCAGCCCCACCCACTTCACAGGGTGTCTGTTGTGGGGGAGGAAGGGAAAGGAGATTGTGAGCCGCTCTGAGACTCTTCGGAGTGGAGGGCGGGATATAAATCCAATATCTTCTTCTTCTATTTCACAATGGCACTTAAGGGCAAGGACTGAAGCTAATACAAGCACACAGTATCATCCCCAAGGCATATTATTAGCTTCAGTCCTTGCCCTTAAGTGCCATTGTGAAATACAACCTTTTGGATATCCCTCTTTGATAAAGACGGTGGAAACGGCGCAACAAGCGTCCTGCTGGCTCCAGGACTCCTCAGTCTGTAAGCTGTGCTGCACATGAATAGACACCAGGCACCCCAGCAAAGCCCTAAATCACAACCACCCACATACCCCGGGCAGCTGGGTGCAGCGCAAACAGCCCAGAGGGGCACGGAGCCAGCACTAGAAGGCAGTGGGAACAGAGCCAGTATACTTCAGCCAGGGCATCCCCACCACCTACATATGAACATATGAAGCTGAATCAGACCCTCAGTCCATCAAAGTCAGTATTGTCTTCTCAGACTGGCAGTGGCTCTCCAGGGTCTCAAGCTGAGGTTTCTCACACCTATTTGCCTAGACCCTTTTTTGGAGATGCCAGGGATTGAACCTGGGACCTTCTGCTTACCAAGCAGATGCTGTACCACTGAGCCACTGTCCCTCCACCTAATAGCCCCTGATGGTCCTCTGCTGGAAAGGTGTTGGTGGGTGCCACAGGGCCTGTGGATACCACACTGGACATCCCTGGCTTATTCTAGAACAGGGGTGGCCAAACTTGCTTCATGTAAAAGCCACATAGAATCAACATCAGATGTTTGAGAGCTGCAAGACATGAAAGTAAGATGTTTGAGAGCTGGAAGGAAGGGAGGAAGGGAGGGAGGGGTGGAAAGAAAGCAACTTTAACCTTAAATGCCTTCTCCAAGCTGGCCAACCGGGAGGTGGGGGCTTAGAGAGCCACACAATAGGTGTGAAAGAACCACATGTGGCTCCCGAGCCACAGTTTGGCCAGCCCTGTTACAGAGAATCATTGGTATATTTTTTCGGAAGTGTGTTTTGGTTTGTTCTACTTGCTTGCTGAAACCTTGACTTCTGCTGATACGGACTGGCAGCAGCTCTCCAGGGTCTCAGGCGGAAGTCTCGCACCTCATCCAGGCTCAGGTCTTTGTAACTGGAGATGCCCTGCCGTTGGTGGAGCGTGATCGCTTTCTCCAGGGAGCCAGCCATTCTCAGGGCTCACTAAGACCCGATCCCGCCACTTTCTGGTTTGCCAAACTGAACACACACAAAGCTGCCTTAGACTGAATCAGACCGGCGGTCCATCAAAGTCGACATTGTCTTCTCGGACTGGCAGCAGGCTCTCCAGGGTCTCAGCCTGAGGTCTTTCGCATCTGGATGCTATACTTCTGTGGATACAGCCCACAATTGAATTTGCCTTTTTAGCTGCTGCATCACAATGCTAACTCATGTTCAGTGTATGGTCCACTAAGATTCCTGGATCCTTTCCCCTGGAGAGCCAGTGTGGTGTAGTGGTGAAGTGTGAGGGAGAACCGGGTTTGATTCCCCACTCTTCCACTTGCAGCTGCTAGAATGGCCTTGGGTCAGCCAGAGCTCTGGCAGAGGTTGTCCTTGGAAGGGCAGCTGCTGTCAGAGCCCTCTAAGCCCCGCCCACCTCTGTTGCGAGGGAGCCGCTCTGAGATTCGGAGTGGAGGGCGGGATATAAATCCAATAGCATCATCTAAAATCCAATATCATCACCGACCACTTGGTCCTTTGAACTGGAGATGCCGGGGATTGAACCTGGGACCTCCTGCATGCCAGGCAGATGCTCTGCCACTGAGCTACAGCCCAACTTCATGGCTCTCCAGGGTCTCAGGTGGAGGTCTTTCCCATCACCTCCTGCCTGGTCCTTTTAACTGGAGATGCTGGGGATTGAACCTGGGACCTCCTGCATGCCAGGCAGATGCTCCACCACTGAGCTACAGCCCTACTTCATGGCTATCCAGGGCCTCAGGCTGAGGTCTTTCCCATCACCTCCTGCCTGGTCCTTTAACTGGGGATGCCGGGGGTTGAACCTGGGACCTCCTGCATGCCAAGCAGAGGCTCTTCCACTGAGCCGCAGTCCCCACTTCATGGCTCTCCAGGGTCTCAGGCTGAGGTCTTTCCCATCCCCTCCTGCCTGGTCCTTTGAACTGGAGATGCCAGGGATTGAACCTCGGACCTTCTGCATGCCAAGCAGAGGCTCTGCGCCTGATCCACAGCCCCTCCACCATCCCCCACTGCCCTGCTTTCTAGAGGCTGCAGAGAGAGAGAGAGAGAGAATCTCCCAAGTGAGGATTCAGAGCTGGGTTCCCACCGCTAATGAGCCTGTTTGGAGCTCTGGGCCCTGCTGGCACCAAACAGGGCTTGCCAGACAAGGCAGGCAGGATTCCGCGGTGTGCCACCTGGCTGAGCCGGAGTCGCTCTTCCTGCTTTTAATAGCCTCGGCTGCTTGAGGAGCTGTGGCGGATCTGGGGCGCCTCCCTCCCCCCTGCCAGGTACCCGAGCGGAGGCAACCTGCCCTTCAGAGGAAACCAGCAGATGCGCCCTGTTCCCTTCGCAGGGCCAAGGGGAGGCGTCGCAAGGCAAACGGGAAGGAGGCGAGGATGTCATCTGGGGTCATCTCCTGCTGCTCTTCATTGCGAGATGTGGCTCATGGACATCGCTCGGGCAAGTTGGCACCTGCTTAAGGGCTGGGAGCGAGGCCAACCTTCCAGGGAAGATGTGTCAGCATCCCACACCCCCGCACCAAGTTCCTCGCTCTGTCAGAGCCCTGAAAGAAGCGCACCTTTTTGTTGTTCAGTCGCACAGTCGAGTCCGACTCTTTGCGACCCCCTGGACCGAGTCACGCCAGGCCCTCCCGTCTTCCACCAGCCTCCGAAGTCTGCTCAAATTCGCGTTAGTTACATCGGTAACGCTGCCCAGCCGTCTCGTCTGTGGTAAAGCTGCAGTACTGCGGTCGGAGCCCTCTGCTCACGACTTGAGTTCGATCCCGGCGGAAGCTGGGTTCAGGTTGCCGGCTCCAGGTTGACTCAGCCTTCCATCCTTCCGAGGTTGGTCAAATGAGGACCCAGCTTGCTGGGGGGGGGGAAGCGTAGATGACTGGGGAAGTCTGCCGTGAAAGCGATGTCACCCCAGAGTCGGAAACGACTGGTGCTTGCACAGGGGACTACCTTTACCTTTCTCCCCCCCCTTCTTTTGCCTTCTGTCTTTCCCAGCATCAGGGTCTTCTCCAGGGAGGGCTCCCTTCTCATTGGGTGGCCAAAGTATCTGAGCTTCAGCTTAAGAACATAAGAACATAAGAGAAGCCATGTTGGATCAGGCCAACGGCCCATCAAGTCCAACACTCTGTGTCACACAGTGGCAAAAAATTTTATATAAACACATACACTGTGGCTAATAGCCACTGATGGACCTGTGCTCCATATTTTTATCTAAACCCTTCTTGAAGGTGGCTATACTTGTGGCCGCCACCACCTCCTGTGGCAGTGAATTCCACATGTTAATCACCCTTTGGGTGAAGAAGTACTTCCTTTTATCCGTTTTAACCTGTCTGCTCAGCAATTTCATCGAATGCCCACGAGTTCTTGTATTGTGAGAAAGGGAGAAAAGTACTTCTTTCTCTACTTTCTCCATCCCATGCATTATCTTGTAAACATCTATCATGTCACCCCGCAGTCGACGTTTCTCCAAGCTAAAGAGCCCCAAGCGTTTCAACCTGTCTTCATAGGGAAAGTGCTCCAGCCCTTTAATCATTCTAGTTGCCCTTCTCTGGACTTTCTCCAATGCTATAATATCCTTTTTGAGGTGCGGCGACCAGAACTGCACACAGTACTCCAAATGAGACCGCACCATCGATTTATACAGGGGCATTATGATACTGGCTGATTTGTTTTCAATTCCCTTCCTAATAATTCCCAGCATGGCGTTGGCCTTTTTTATTGCAGACGCACAGTCTTGACATTTTCAGTGAGTTATCTACCACGACCCCAAGATCTCTCTCTTGGTCAGTCTCTGCCAGTTCACACCCCATCAACTTGTATTTGTAGCTGGGATTCTTGGCCCCAATGTGCATTACTTTGCACTTGGCCACATTGAACCGCATCAGCATCTGACCTTCCAGGGAACAGTCTGGGTTGATTTCCCTTAGGACTGACTGACTGGATCTTCTTGCAGTCCAAGATCTTGCACCTACGCAGGTGCAAACTGGATGATTTATAAACCGGAGTCATGTAAAATGAAGTGGATTCAGTGTATTTCATCTTACTCGGCATCAGGGCTGACCCATCCACGAGGCAGCTCACGGGCAGGGTTGCCAACTCTAGGTAGGAAGTTCCAGGAGATTTGGAGGGCAGGGTTTAAGCTTGTCTCTTGTTCAAGAGAAGTCCCATTGGCTAGTGGAAGAAAGAAAAGCACTCTCTATTCCGTTCTTGGTATGGTCCTGGGACTACCTCTGTAGAACTCCTTGTTTCAGGGTTGCCAAGTCCAGTTCATGAAATACCTGGGGACTTGGGGGGTGGAGCCAGGAGACTTTGGAGGTGGAGCCAGGAGAAAGGTTGTGGCAAGCATGAGAGAGTTCTGGCCGTTGCATTTAAAGGGACCGCAAACCTTGTAAATGCCTTCCCTCCTTTGGAAATAATGGAGAGGGGCACTTTCCTTGAGAGCTCATAGAATTGGGTCCCGCAGTCCAATCTTTTTGAAACTTGGAGGATCTTTTGAGGAAAGGTGTTGTATGCTATGTTGAAAATGTGGTGCCTCTACCTCAAAAAACAGCCCCTCACCCTGGGTCCCAGATACCCACGGATGCATTTTCCATTATACCCTGGGAATCTGCCTCCATAGGGAATGATGGAGTTCCCAGCAGATGTTTCCCTCCCCCACCCTGCTTTCTGAAGTGGGGGGAGGGCCTCCAAACTGGGGGATCCCCTGCCGCCACCTGGGGATTGGCAACCCTACCTTGTTTGGACTGAAAAAGTTTTTCTATCATTCAGGGACAGTAACTTCACTAATATTTTCTTACTGTTCTACATGGCAATATACTTACATGTCTGTTTGTTGTAAATTGCATGGCCTTTCCTTGTTTCTGTCCCACCTGGAGGCTGGCAACCCCTACAGGATCCGGACACACCGCCCCCACCCCTGTGGTCCTGGGGATGGACATTTTATCTATCTATCTATCTATCTATCTATCTATCTATCTATCTATCTATCTATCTATCTATCTATCTATCTATCTATCTATCCCGCCCTTCCCAACAAGTGGCTCAGGCGCATTTTGACAGGCGCATGCCATAAACCAGGGACGGCCAAACTCGCTTAACATAAGAGCCACACAGAATACACAACAGATGTTTGAGAGCTGCAAGACATGAACAAATATTACGCACGCGTCTTTATGAAAACTCTTAATCCTTTCATTGCACAGAAAGATAAAATACATCTGCATGCACTAAATAACACAACCATTTTAGGAGACGTTTTAAAGAACAAAAGCTGGGAGTAACAGTCCCCCTAAAACCAGCATAGGGAAGACTTGAGAGTCAGTCTGCATTAAGTTCCTCCTTGACCTCCAGGAGCTGCATAATATGTGTGAAAGAGCCACATGCGGTTCCTGAGCCACAGTTTGGCCACCCCTGCCATAAACTGGGCCTCCCTAGGCTGGCTGGCAAAGATGCCAAGGGAACCAAGACTGTGACGGAAATGTTGTGCAAAGAGACCGGGAACAAGAGAAGGATGTGTGTACTGAGGGCAGCAGGCGGGTGGCATGGCAACACCCAGCGCAAGTCACTTTTTCCAAGTTCATTTTCGGGGGCTCAGCCAGCAGCCATCATTGGATCTATTCATCTTTTTCAGACTTCCAAATCCCCTGCACGAAATCCAGAAAGGCCAGAGTTGTAGGGGAAAATCTGAGGACGGCTGCAGAGGCAAGAAGGAGAAGAAAAAGGAGGAGAAGGAGAATGCAGATGTATACCCCACCCTTCTCTCTGAATCAGAGACTCAGAGTGGCTAACAATTGCCTTTACCTCCACAATAGACACCCTGTGAGGTGGGTGGGGCTGAGAGAGCTCTCCCAGAAGCTGCCCTTTCAAGGACAACTCCTGCCAGAGCTATGGCTGACCCAAGGCCATTCCAGCAGCTGCAAGCGGAGGAGTGGGGAATCAAACCCGGTTCTCCCAGATAAGAGAGCTCTGGCTGACCCAAGGCCATTCCAGCAGCTGCAAGGGGAGGAGTGGGGAATCAAACCCGGTACTCCCAGATAAGAGAGCTCTGGCTGACCCAAGGCCATTCCAGCAGCTGCAAGTGAAGGAGTGGGGAATCAAACCCGGTTCTCCCAGATAAGAGAGCTCTGGCTGACCCAAGGCCATTCCAGCAGCTGCAAGTGGAGGAGTGGGGAATCAAACCCGGTTCTCCCAGATAAGAGAACTATGGCTGACCCAAGGCCATTCCAGCAGGTGCAAGTGGAGGAGTGGGGAATCAAACCCTGTTCTCCCAGATAAGAGAGCTCTGGCTGACCCAAGGCCATTCCAGCAGGTGCAAGTGCAGGAGTGGGGAGTCAAACCCAGTTCTCCCAGATAAGAGTCCGCGTATTTAACCACTGCACTAAACCCCTCCAGAGACAGGACCCCTGGGAGCCTTGTAACCAACACAAACTGGTTTCCCTCCCGGCTTCTGTGAGGCTCGAAACGATTAGGGCATGGAGGGAAGGTTGTTGCTACAGGGCTTGCTGGGGGGTGGCAGGGAGCAAAACTGATGCCGGCGGTCAGCGGTCAGCGTTTAGTGGATTTAGGCTGCTTAGCAGCTTCAGTGAACAGGCAATTTGCAAAGTGTCTGGCATTCGCTGTGTTAAGCGGCACGCTTGGACTGGCCCAATTGCTTGCTTAATGCGTGGAACGCTCCTTTTGCCTGCGCCGGAGAAGCAGAGAGCTGAGGTGGAGGCTGCGAAAGGAAAGCAGGCGAGATGAGTTAGAACCGAAGCAGCCGTCGGGCAAAGGTGTGAGGCTCCTGGGCTCTAGAAATTGTTCTTTCTAATATTTCCCCCCCCCCACAACACACACACACACACACACACAAACTGGGGAAGTAACCCAAACATCTAAAGCAGGCAGCTGGAAATCTGCGTCCTACCACTGTGGCCACACAGGAGAAAGTCATTTTCAAAGTGTGATGGGAGTCAGGTTCCCTGATGACAATTATCATTCACGAAACATTTTAAGGTAGGTGCTGAGCTGATCTTATTTAGCACGAGGGCTTCTTTTGAGCAGGAATGCACAGGGACGCACAGTTCTGGCAGGCTTGGTGTTGAGGGGTGTGGCCTAATATGCAAATGAGTCCCTGCTGGGCTTTCTCTTCAAAAACAGCCCTGTGTGAAACGATGGGGTCTCCAGGGGGCAGCTGAATGTGTTGAGGGCTGCCGGCTCTGGGTTGGGAAATTCCTGGGGGTTGGGGGGTGACGCCTGGGAAGGATCCTTCGTGGGGTCTGAAGCAGCCGTTTCTTCCAGAAGGAACTGATCTCTGTCCTCTGGAGATCAGTTTAAATTCCAGGAGGACTCCAGGTCCCAACTGGAGGTTGGCAACTCTAACCGTGCTGACCAGGGCCAGTGCCGGATTAAACCCTGTGGAAGCCCCTAGGCCAGGGGTGTTAAGCACGCGGCCCAGGGGTCGAATCGGGCCCCCGGAGGGCTCCTATCAGGCCCCCGAGCAACTAGCTGCCACCTGCTTCCTTCTCCCTCTCTCTTGCTTCCTTCTGCATCACAGCTTGCTTTGCAAGGCTTGCTCAATCGCATGGCAGAGCAACAGGAAAAACCTCTATTTTCTCCATTGGCTGAGGCTCCTCCCTTGGGGAGGAAGGCAGAGGTTGTTTTTCCAGACCCTCTCAAGTGCACAGCAGAGCTACTGAGCCAAGCCTCTCCTCCTTCCCCCTCCTGGTCTGCTGGGGAAGGAAGGAAGGAAGGAAGGAAGGAAGGAAGGAAGGAAGGAAGGAAGGAAGGAAGGAAGGAAGGAAGGAAGGAAGGAAGGAAGGAAGGAAGGAAGGAAGGAAGGAAGGAACTAGAGCTTCCTTCACCCATTCCTAGATCCCATGGGAGACATACTAAGAAAGCACTTTTAATATGACGACATTGGATTTATATTCCGCCCTCCACTCAGAGTCTCAGAGCGGCTCACAATCTCCTTTATCTTCCTCCCCCACAACAGACACCCTGTGAGGTGGGTGGGGCTGAGAGAGCTCTGGCAGAAGCTGCTCTTTCAAGGACAACCTCTGCCAGAGCCATGGCTGACCCCAGGCCATTCCAGCAGCTGCGAGTGGCGGAGTGGGGAATCAAACCCGGTTCTCCCAGATAAGAGTCCGCACGCTTCACCACGACACCAAACTGGCTCACCAAACTAACAAAGCGCTAATGCTTTAAGCATGTTTCATTTTATTTGCTATTTTTTAAAATATATATATAAATGTAATTGTGTTTGTCTGTGTCCTTCAGTGAGAGCCAGTTTGGTGTAGTGGTTAAGCGTGTGGACTCTTATCTGGGAGAACCGGGTTTGATTCCCCACTCCTCCACTTGCAGCTGCTGAAATGGCCTTGGGTCAGCCATAGCTCTCTTATCTGGGAGAACCAGGTTTGATTCCCCACTCCGCCACTTGCACCTGCTGGAATGGCCATGGGTCAGCCATAGCTCTGGCAGAGTTGTCCTTGAAAGGGCAGCTTCTGGGAGAGCCCTCTCAGCCTCACCCAGCTCACAGGGTGCCTGTTGTGGGGGGAGAAGATATAGAAGATAGTAAGCCGCTCTGAGTCTCTGATTCAGAGAGAAGGGCAGGGTATAAATCTGCAGTTCTTCTATAAATCTGCAGTTCTTCATAAAGTTAATCTCTCGGCTACCTAATCTTAAAGAAGTGTACACGTGGTCTGGCCCCACGTGGCCCGGCCCAACGAGGTCTCATTTATATCCGATCCAGCCCTCATAACAAATGAGTTCTACCTCCCTGCCCTGGGCAGTCCAGATCTCAGGGGGCCCCTTGCAAAGGATCTCAGAGTCAGAGCACCCCTCCTGCCACCCACGGCCACCGGCCACCGCTGCAGCCTGCAAGCCCCTTCTCCAAAGCCCCTCGGGCAAAGCTGCGGGGGAGAGGCAGAGAGGCAAACTTGGCAACGACGCCAGCAGCAGAGAAATTGGGCAAAGAGCGGCTCAGTGGCTGGGAGGGCTGCAAGTGGGGAAAACAGGGGTGCAAAAGCTGGCCCGGAGCCCCTAAAGGTAGGGGGGCCCGTAGGCCAGTGTCTGCTTGGGCTAATTGTTAATCCGGGCCTGACCACGGCTTTGTACTTAAGGTCGCCAATCCCCAGGTGGGGTAGGAATGACGCCCAAAGGCACCCACGCAGAACCAACCTCAACCATGAAAACTGTATATAAATAACTTCTCACATAACAAACAATATTCATGAATACAGCCACAAAGTGCCCCAAACACACAGTCCTCTCAACACACAGTCCAGTTTGGTGTAGTGGTTAAGTGTGCGGACTCTTATCTGGGAGAACCGGGTTTGATTCCCCACTCCTCCACTTGCAGCTGCTGGAATGGCCTTGGGTCAGTCAGAGTTCTCACAGAGCTGTCCTGGAAAGAGCAGCTGCTGGGAGAGCCCTCTCCAGCCCCACCCACCTTACAGGGTGTCTGTTGTGGGGGAGGAAGGGAAAGGAGATTGTAGGCCACTCTGAGACTCTTCGGAGTGGAGGGCGGGATATAAATCCAATATCTTCATCTACCTCACAGGGTGTCTGTTGTGGGGGAGGAAGGGAAAGGAGATTGTAGGCCACTCTGAGACTCTTCGGAGTGGAGGGCGGGGTATAAATCCAATATCTTCATATACCTCACAGGGTGTCTGTTTGTGGGGGAGGAAGGGAAAGGAGATTGTGAGCCGCTCTGAGACTCTTCGGAGTGGAGGGCGGGATGTAAATCCAATATCTTCTTCTTCATCTCTTCTTTCAATACGTAGTAGGTATCTTGATAACGGACGTCCGAAGATAACCTTAGGAAGCCGACGTGGAAGTCTAAGGTTACGGTGATTCTTTCAGCTAGGAAAGTACTGATGACAAACGACACAGTGTTATTTAGCGTTAGCAGCACAGCGCAAATCCGTAATCCTTTCAGCCAGGAAGGTGTAAACGTGAAATGCAGTAAACCGCTATTTCATATGGGCAGCACAGCGCAATAAAGCGACACGGAAGCGCTTATCGCCCTCTTTCACCTGGAGCTTTAACAAGCCTGCTGAGTTGATCCGAGAGTCTTTGGTTCTGTTCAGATGGTTCCTGGACTGCCTGAGTCTTCTCTCCGATCTGCTTCCCATAAGTGGACCTGTTGTTTCTCCAGTTCATGCTGGAGCTGTTTCACCTCACTCTCCAGCTCCAATATCCTTCCTTCCCATGCCCCTTCTTTGTTCTCAAACCGTTGTCTTAATTCATGTTCCTTTTGTTCCAGGTGCTTTTGTCTCCAGGGT